>NC_084717.1:19595629-20225433 GCF_033807575.1 Cydia pomonella | reverse complement strand
TCATTATTATTATCATTTATTGAATGCCAACCATGGTATTATACAAGGTGTTCACATATAATAATAACATAAAAATACAAATATCGTATTTGTATTTTTTATTAGTTTACAACCTCTGAAACAACATTGTATTTATATTATATTTATTTATAGTGGGCTTACTAATTTTATAACGTGTTTTACTCAATTATAATATCTATATTATACACTTTGGATCATTATTTTAAAACTATTGCAGATTTTTCTACAGTTATATTCTAGAAAATGAAGGAGTCCGATACATTTTTTTTGAAAACATAAATATATAAAAAATATATAAAATGTACGTAGTTTTGTAACTAGTTGATTGTAAACATTGGTGTTGATACATATAAATATCATAGATGTTATTATTATTAAATAACTGATGTCTTATAGGAAGTGTTAATATAATGTAGATACGATTATTATATTACTTTATTAATAGGTATAGATTGGCCTTTTTAGGGTTTTATGGTACCTAGATATTTTGTTAGAAATATTCAATATTAATTTAGATTTTTTTTAACAGCGTCAGCTCCTGGTAAAACAAAATCATCAAAAGAGTAGGTAAACAAATATATGGACACAGTAGTGTGTCCGCCAAGTTAAACAAATTATTTCTATATTATTTTATTATCCGGTCTTAAAAGCTAGTTTTTACGTGTTTTTGTGAGTAAAATATTTTGTAAAACTATTGTTGCTAAAATCGTTACATAATCAAACTGTCAAACAAGTGTTATTATACCTAAGATAGCACGCAAAGGGCAAAACTCTGAAGACCTACAGCGAAAAACGAAATTTCGTTACCTGTCTCTCTATCGCTTTTGCATATTCGAGCAATATGAAATGAAATGAATGAAAATGAAAGGAAATGAAATTAAAATAAATTATTTGGAACAACACACCACAATCTTAAAATTAACATTTGACATTAGTAATTTGCTATCCCAAAGAGGATACCACTCAGCACGTGTGCAACGACGCTGATTTTCAGTGGACCCTTAAACTTAACTCTTAAAATATAAATTAAATACATTACAACGTAAGAATACTAAAAACAATGCGGTGCCGGTAGTCTTATAAATAATAACCATATGTATAATAAAGTGGCAGATAAAGAAATTTCATTCGTTTTTCGCGGACCGCTTTTTTAAAAATAATGTTTTGAACTTTAGGCTGAATATTTCTTATATGATTTCTTATTTCATCATAACTTTCATTATAGCAAGCAAGAACCAGGAGCTGCAATCAAACGAGTGTTCATTTCAAAATTGTGTTTATTAGTTTTCTACTGACATCAAATTGAATATATCAAAAAAACTGGTTGTGAAACTCGAAGCTTAACCATATCAGTTGAATCGAAACTAATACAATAAATGTATTGAATTTATTCTATAGTAAAACAGTTGTAATATAACGAAGTTAATTTTAATTATAAGTATTGTCTTCCATTTATTAGATGTAAGGATATTTTTTTGATGTAGGCACAGAAACCGATATATTTATTATTTTACTTTCAACTCCTTGATTAATTTTACACTTAAAGCTTGTCATATATTCTGCAACAATTCTTTTAATACCTATTTAATAAAATTATTATTCTAATTTGTGCCACTTGAGAATCTTACAACTGCTTGAAAGCAGTTATTAATAAATTAGAATGTAATATCGATTACACTATAAATTAGCTGCATTTGTATGACGATTTTTCACTAAATCCACCCTTAATGTGTACATTTGGATAGGAACGTACATATACAATACTTTGAGTACTCACCCATTTCATTCCCCATGAGTCTATCTCTAGCAACCGTTGTCACAAAAACTTTTTACGAGTATTTTATACCTATTTCACTCATCTGTTTTGTGTGATTAGCTAGTCAGACATCATCCCAAACATATTTATGACGAGTATAAATAGTATTAACTATTTTGTTTGATACCACACGGTTGGCTGGCCACCTTCATGCTGAGCCCTATTCGCCTCTCGTTAATGTGTATGTCCTAATATACTATGTAAGGTCACGGACTTTAATTGTTGAGCCATTTAGAGCTTAGAGCTCATTTTATACTGGACGTTCTGAGCTATTAAAGTAACAAAATTAGTTTGACATCTATCAATTAATGTCCGTGAGTGTACATCCCGTACACACGAAAGAGACTTGTTTTTCAGTCAAAAAATTAACTTCAATTTTTTTTATAAAATCCTTGTGTACCTTATGTACCAATATGTAACTAAAAGTGAAGAGGCACGGCAGTGTCAGCCAAGTTCGATAAAACTCATTTGTCCTATTTTGAGTTATATTGTTTAAGACCAGTTTAGGTACCAAATAAAAGAAGACAATAATACGTCCTTCGCTTTAATTAGTTTAGATTAATGTCCATGTTATTATATTGGAGAAGAAAATAGACTGTCTTTTTATTTCTGATCTAAAACAAAACTGATAACTTAATAAATATATTTTTTAACTATTTCAGCAATTTTGGTATTCTGTACCCCTAGTGTAAATTTAATCGACATCATAACGTGACGAACGCGTTTGCGCTAAGTCTCATTTTGTATAGGATTTTGAGTTTCCAAAACGTCCCGCTTGGCGCGCTCTTTCTAAATCCAATACAAAATGAGACTAAACGCAAACGCGTACGTCACGTTTCGAAATCGAATTTATTTACACTAGGGGTACTGAAATGCATCTGAAATATTTGTGACCACTAGGAATTCACGTTATTTCTACCACTTATTTTTTATCTTATATCGTTAAAAACCATTAAATAAACAGTCCAATTTCTTCTCAGGAAATATATAAAAAACTTTCATATCTTTAGGCTACTTCGTTAGAATCCTAGAAGTATAATCTATCTACATATTAAACATATCGTATGTATTTACTACAGACGCACATATAGATACTTACTATTCTCTGAACCCTTCTTATTGATCTATGTACCTATTTACCTATATTATACCTAGAAATTTACGAGATACTTGAACTCATATATCTAGGCATATAGAAATGTTTTATATGTGTTAAAGAATTAGAGGCGTATTCACACAAATTTCTTTCAATTCTTTAGTAAAGTGACTTTTTGATAAAATAAATATTTTCAAAACTGTTTATGAGATGTTAACAACTAAAGTTTTTTCTACATTGAAATGATTTTATATTTTTTGAAATACAAATAAATTACAAGGAACGTAACATATGTTGGTATACATAAAAAGTATCAGGTACGTCCTTATTTTTTTACGAAATTGATATAATCCATTTATTTTTTCCAGAAATATAATGTTTGCTCCTTAAATAGATAATCATTTTCCATATTAAATTTCTTATTAGTAGGTACATTTAAAACCTATTATTAACAATATTTTATTCAAACCGAGTTACAAAGGGTAAAGAAATTTGTAATATTTATACCTGCATTACTGTCTATATAATATATACTCTATATTCTTGTTGCGACCAATATATTTGTCTACTAAACTATTCCTATTCTATATCTGTCTATGTGTGAGTACTCCTTTACATAAATGTGCCACTATCGATCAATTATGAACGCTTTAAATGTTGTACAATTATTATGACGTGGAATTTATTTTATAGGATTTTTGATGTTTGTGAACGTTGTACAATGCTTTGTTAATTAATTGGGTATTAAATAAAAACGTTTAAATAAATATTTGCGTGTTTAATTTTATCAAACATGCTATTTGTTCGTTATGATAATATGATATTATAATGCTCTGTTAAATAATTAAATTACTAAGAATATAATCCACAAAGAGACCCGGAAGTTCTATCGTCCAAGTGTTCCAACTTTTTTTTTTTGCGGATAGATAATTGTTCCTATAATTTTAAGTTTGGGACGTGTTGTACTTGTCAATGTTGATGTGATACAGATAGTGATGTAAAATCAGTATTACAACATAAATAAGCATTTTATTGCTTTATCACAGTGAACATCAACGATAAAAAAAAATCCAACATATAAATCTGTTAGCTTATATTACACATACAAAGAAAAATAGGTTGTCAGTTCTTTTACATGTATTTATTTCACTTCTTTTTTACCAGAAGCGAAACCTTCAGTCTCTTTACATTCATACCACCGTAACTGCAGTTTTTTTTTACTTATTTCTCTTTAGCAAATTAGCTAATCAACTTTCAGTCAATTGTCCAGTCTGATTCATAGTAATCATTAAAAAGTTTCCTACGATCGCCTGAAGGCCAAGATGTCATCAAAATCCAGGTCCGGCAGATCATAGTAAGCATTAACGCATACAACACTGAAACAAAAATTAAAAAAAGATTAGTATTTCATCATAGTTACCACAATCAGTTTAAAAAAGAGACTTAAATTGCATACAAAGAAATATCTATCGACATTCTATCCCGAGAATTTAGTTTATCTGGTATAATCTAAACCCAAGTTATTAGGGTTCAAAAAAACGACGAAGCGCTTCGACAAAAGTTCCTTGCACTAAGCTTGGCCTGTCTTAGCGGGGGCACTACCATGCCCCGAAATAGCTAGAAAATATGTTTTGATAATCGTTAATGGCATAACATAGCGATGATTTCTTAAAATGTGATTATTTATTAGAACAGGTGGATGAACTAGGCAAGGTGTTAAAGATGATGTGGATATTTTATTTCATACACATAATTTCATTTTGACGGTTGGAGAGACTTCACACACAAATTGTATCAGTACCTATTATTATTTTCTGCTACATTGGAGACCTTTTACATCTCCAAATGTTTTATTAACCCTAGACTATACATCTCTATTATATTTTAATAATTCTATATTTTATTATTATGTTCATCCGGGTATTGGCTGTTATAATATATGGCACTGCAAATATTGTGTTGACTTGAGAAAGAGGCCTTGAGGCCTAGGTACTTAAAAAAATAATAATTTAAATAGTCATTAAAGCGGTGGTGGCCGAGTGGATATGACGTCCGAATTTCAATCCGGAGGTCGTGGGTTCAAATCCTGGCTCGAACCAATGAGTTTTTCGGAACTTATGTACGAAATATCATTTGATATTTACCACTAGCTTTTCGGTGAAGGAAAACATCGTGAGGAAACCTGCATAATATACATCTGCGAAGAAATTCAAAGGTGTATGTGAAGTCCCCAATCCGCATTGGGCTAGCGTGGGGACTATAGCCCGAGCCCTTTCGCGCATGAGAGGAGGCCTGTGCCCAGCAGTGGGACGTATATAGGCTGAATTATTATTAATTATTATATAGTCATTAAAGAAAATTAATAATAATAATCACGTCGATAGGTACCGCAAATTCCAACAGTAGAATAGACAACGGCCTCATAATATTCACAGAAAACTTCTCGTAATTTCTGTGCCATGTACAAATACTTCTGTTGATGGATGACCACTAGTCCGGAAACTGTTGAAATTACCACGACGGCTCCAAACACGCAGTAGGCTAGTATGAAGCACGGCTTGTTCTACAATAGAAATATTAAATATATAAAACGATGAAATGAAACTATATAAATCTAAGAAACGATGCAACGAAGAAACTAAGTAAATCAGATTAAGTATTTTACGAAATATAAATTATACTACACCATGTTTTTATTCGTTAATTTCAAGGGTAGATTCCTGAGTTTAAATTAAGTTACTTCCTCAAGGGCTGGTTTAGGATATTGATTAGAGTTTAGTACCAGTTTACACCTTCCCTATTAAACGCTGGTACTATTTCTTACGATCGATGTTCGAAATGACATTGATATGTCATAGTTTTCAATTGTTTAGTTGAGTTAAATGTAATGCCCGTGCCACAACAACCAATTACTTGTATTAAAAAAACCATACCCCGAAGTTAAAGGAATTATTTAAATATATAACAATGCACTTGTTAAGCTCCTTATATGTCTTTTTTATAATATTAATTATAATTATATATAATATTTACATATTTTACATATCTTTAGAAATATTACTTAATTATTTGTGATGTAAATACATATATTTCATAAAAAAAATATGGATTTTTACCCGGTATATGCCAAGGTAAAGCAGCATCGCAAACACCCAGGACACAATGGCAAGGAAGTTCGTGCCGATACACGCGGACCACATGAATGTGTCGATCTTGTCGGTGTGAGTGATCGCCTCGGACACGTACATGATCAGTACGTTCAGGCATATAAACATTCCGCAGCTAGCTGAAATCTGGAAGAGTCAAATATAATTATTCAGAAAACCAATGTTACATGTCAAAAGGATTAATAGTCCGCAGTAAGCTCGGCGGAATTTCACGTTCTTATTTTAAGACTACGGTGTTGTTTCGAGCAACACAGGGAAGGGAGACGGCATTCATACTATTTCCCCTCTGCCAAAGCATTGGCACAACTGGCGATGCATGTTGTGACTCGTCCATACACAAAAAGAGATCGAGGTGTGCAAGATTTGTCTTTGACGTGTGTCATGTTCTATGTATTTGTGTCGTCATTACAGATTGGATTTTGTATGTAGTGAGTGAGAAGTGCGACTGTGTGCACGTTTCCCCCCGCAAAAAATGGCACAAAGATTTGTACGGTAAGATATCGCTTAGGATCCTCCCTTACGACGTGTCAGAAGCCGGTGTTGCTCGAAGACGTGTTGGGTTCTAATGAAACTTAGTACATACAATGGCATGAGGTATATCTATGTCTGTAATTAGTTTATATAGGTCCAGCTTATAAAACACATAAAATGGCGCAAAAATAAGCTTTGTATGCAAAAATTTAAATTCGCTGTATTTGTTAACTGTGGTGTCTGAGGGTAGATAAACATAGATATATCTTAATGTAAGTACAAATACGACGTTCTGATCAAAGTGATCATGTGATTACATAAATAATAAATAAATTTTATACGGACAATATTACACAAATCGACTTAGTCCCACAATAAGCTCAGTAAGGCTTGTTTTATTAAATTAAATTAAATTAAAATTCGTTTATTTCGAGTAACATAATGACTCATACATATTAATTTGGAACACTAGACTTAAACACTATTCTACAAATACGAGTACACATGCATTAATACAATAAAATAATACAAACAAAATAAAAGTTTTTAATGTTATCATCTTATCATCAGTGGTTAACTGGTTAACCACAGCGCTGCCGGGCGCATGGAGTCCACAGCAAAATGACATGTACGGGCAAAACTTGTCCGCAATCATTGCCAGGACGCTGTTGGAGCTGGCGCGCACGCGTCGCACCAGAGATGCGGCTCGCAAGCGCATGGTAGTTAAGTAAGCTCTATGGGTACTATAAAGTTATAATCTATAAATACATTAAAAACATCCATAACTTGGCAACAAATATTTGTGATAAACACACAAATAAATTTCCTTGCCAGGATTAAAACCCGCAACTCCTGCTTCGTAGGCAGGATCACTACTTACTAAGCTAGGAGGCCGTGAAAGTCCATAAAGGCCATAGATCTTAAAGTGCACTAACTCTACTGTGGAGGCAGGAACTTGGTTTTAAGAAAGAAAGAAAATTTTACTAATTTTTGCGGCTCAATATAGTTCATATGAAATGAAATGCACAATAACCCATCACGCGAGTCGCGGCAAGTTGGATTTGAAGTGGGTAATTTATTTAAGATTAGTTGGAGATAAACATTGGGGTAAATAAAACACTTTTATAATCCACATACTTTTTCTCTTGCCCCGAACAAAATAAACTATCTTTCTCTGTAAATATAAATATGCATGTATCATACTTATCGATGATTTATGCGACCAACAAAAAAAAATACAATAGTTCACAAAGTCAATTCAATTCATGGTTTTTACTAAATGCAGAAACAGAAACATTCCTTATAAAGTGACGGTCGCAGTAGGATTTCCCCCAGAACCCTCAAGACCGGCTTTCAAGATCCAATGCTGCGCAAAAGTAATTTAATGTCATATTTTTCCTCATACGCAACGCGTCACGCATTCAACGAACCGCGACTTCATTGTACCCGTCTACTAGACTGATAACTCGTATACTTTATTATAAATAAATAAATATTATAGGGAAACTATAGGGATAAGCGCTGGTGGCCTAGCGGTAAGAGCGTGCGACTTGCAATCCGGAGGTCGCGGGTTCAAACCCCAGCTCGTACCAATGAGTTTTTCGGAACTTATGTACGAAATATCATTTGATATTTACCAGTCGCTTTTCGGTGAAGGAAAACATCGTGAGGAAACCGGACTAATCCCAACAAGGCCTAGTTTATCCTCTGGGTTGGAAGGTCTGATGGCAGTCGCTTTCGTAAAAACTAGTGCCTACGCCAAATCTTGGGATTAGTTGTCAAGCGGACCCCAGGCTCCCATGAGCCGTGGCAAATGCCGGGACAACGCGAGGAAGAAGAAAAAGAAATATTATAGGGAAACTCTTACACAAATTGACTAAGTCCCACGGTAAGCTCAAAGAGGCTTGTATTGTAGGTACTCAGACAACGATATATATAATATACAAATGACATCCATGACTCAGGATCAGGAACAAATATCTGTGCTCATCACACAAATATATGCCCTTACCGGGATTCGAACCCAGCACCATTGGCTTCATAGGCAGAGTCACTACCCACTACGCCGGACCGGTAGTCATTATAACAAAGTCTAACAATGGCCTGAATGGTCAGTTTATTAAATTAAATAAACATTTATTTCAGAATTGAATTTCTATATTATATTAGTAACTTTTTATAATGTAGTACTGCCAGAAAGCGCCATCTACCCTGTCCGCGACTGTGGCAAGGATACTGTTGGCGCTGCCGCGCACGCGCCGCACCAGCGGCACCACCCGCTTGCGCATGATGGCGTGGAAGCCGTCGGTGCGCGCCTCCGCGAACATACCGCTGGCGCTGCAATAGTGGGGCAGCCCCAACAGCATCCTAAACGCATTATTACATTGCACGCGTAGGGCGCTGTAAGTTTTTTGAGTAAAGTTGATCCATAGGCTGCAGGTATAAAATACTGAGCGTGGCCCGACATGCTCTTGGCCGGTTTTATTTACCTTGTCTCCACTACCCTAAGGTTGTCTGGAAGAGATCGCTCTAAGTTGTGTGTTTAATTTGTATGTTATTATGTTCTTTTCATATTGGTGAGCAATAAAGAATATTAATTGTAATATATTGTAATATTTTATATTTAGGCTAGTTAGTAAGATTTGCATGCTGTGTATGGACGGCTAAGAGGATGGACTTTCTTGAAAATACAATGTACCAACGATTGTAACTCCTTTTTTCGCATATAAATCAATAAGAATTATGAATTATTATGAATTTATCGCCCACTACACAGTAGTAGTACACCACTTATCCCGGTCCTGTCTCATCCAGAAGTTATTAAATATAATAATATAATTAGGTAGTAAGTAAAACAACTTACGAGGTTCAGGAATGCGAAGATTGTTGTGCCTGTCTCCATCCAAGAGTATCTGGAAGGATGAAATTACAATACAGTTACGTTTTATTTTCATATATCGCTGCCCCTCAGTTGAGTTGTACAATTTTTAACATTATTTGAATCATAAAAAATACACAAAAAAAAAACACTAGATAAATTTTTTTAACAGTTTAGTACAAAATCGAAAACATAATTATAGATTGCGAACTTGGCTTATGAGTCATTTCACTTCCAAGTACCTTGTTTAGAATGAAGTCAATTTAAAAACGAATTACGGAAGTTGTTTTTATAAAAGTTGCAGATTTACCGTTTTAAACAAATGTAAATATTTAATCTACTTATCACTCAATGTTCCGGAATTAAATTACACCCGTTATACATTTTTAAATTTTTAGATAAAATAATTAATAAAAACTCACTTTTTCCTCATTTCCACCGATTTCTTCAAAGTAATATGCATTATCACGGCTTAGAACACACAAATAAATAACAATACACACGATCTCAGTCTGACACCACAGACCACAGACTAAACACACGTAACCCGAGCAAAGCCCATTGTATCATTCACACTGTTAACGGACAATTCGTAACTCTTATTGTAACGGCATAAGACCTATCCATGGTCAAAAATTGTTGCTGTTAGTACCATACCATCGTCCACCGTTAATCAACAATTCGTAACCCTTATACTGCAATCAGGGGGCCTACCGCGTAACCGAAATTCGCAAATTGCGGGGATCTTTCTCTTTTATTCTCACTAAGACGTAATTAGAGTCACAGAAAAATGCCCGCAATTGACGAACTTCGATTTTCGCGGTTATAGCCCAGATCTATCGAAAATCATTGTTGAGGGCCTACTACGAACACCGAAGTTTTTCAGTATTTTTCTCTGTCATTCTACTCAAGCCTTAATTGGAGTAAAAGAGAATTCGGTATTCGGGGTAGGCCCTATGGTTGATCTTAGTAAGTTAGTATTTCCATTGATAGCGGTAGCAAGTAGTTACGGCGCCAGATTTACCTGACCTTGCGCTCGCAACCAATACCAAACCGCCCGTGTAGGATGGGGCTTACACCCGGAAATTATTAGACTAATATATACAGCAGCAATTGAACCAACTATCATGTACGCAGCAAGTGCATGGGCTCCTGCCGTGAAAAAGCTGGGAGTCATAAAGCAGTTAAAAGCGGTTCAAAGGGGTTTTGCACAAAAGTTGTGTAAAGCATACCGTACAGTCTCTCTGAATTCAGCGCTACTGTTATCCGGACTGCTCCCCCTAGACCTCCGAGTCCGTGAGATGGCTTCATTATATGAAACCAAGAAGGGAGCCCGTGCTCCAGTGGCGCTGGAGGACAGAGAGATCGAAGCTATGACACCAGCCGTAAAAGCACCACATCCGGCAGAACGGGAAGAAATTACCTTCGAACGTATATGCGGTGAGGAGCAGTACCAAGATTGTGAAAAGCTGCAAATGCGGATATACACGGACGGCAGCAGGATTGATGGTAAGGTAGGCGCGGCGCTATCCATATGGAAGGACGCCAGCGAGACCAAAGCCATCAAACTTGCACTGTCCAGCTACTGCACAGTATATCAGGCCGAACTCCTGGCCTTAAATCGCGCGACAAAAGAAGCAGAAAGGGCTACTGCTACTACCCAAATCGGAATCTTCAGCGACTCAATGGCGGCATTGCAGGCCACTGTTAACCCGAACTCTCGACATCCCCTGGCAGTCGAAAGCAGGGAGATGATAAAGCGCTGTAAAGACCAAAACAAAAATCTCTCCCTCTTTTGGATCAAGGCACACGCTGGACTGCCGGGAAATGAGAGAGCGGACGAGTTGGCGAAAGCGGCTGCTCTGAAGTTAAAGAAAAGTCCCGACTACAGTATGTGCCCCATATCTTTCGTGAAACGAAACCTGCGGATACAGACCATGAGTGAATGGAACCAGCGGTACGTGACGGGAGAAACGGCCTCGGTGACAAAAACGTTCTTCCCTGACGCGCTGGCGGCGTACAGGGTAGTAAAGAAAATGAAGGTTGAGGCTGAAACCACCCAGCTTATGACAGGGCACGGCGGGTTCTCCTCATACTTGTACCAATACAAGTGTAAGGATAACCCATCGTGTACCTGCGACCCAGAAGTCGAGGAGACAGTGTTGCACTTGGTAACTGAGTGTCCAATATTTGCCAGGGAACGATTTAACATAGAGCAGGAAATGCAAATTGAAATAAGACCGCAAAACCTAGCAACTATAATGTTAGGTACAGAAAGAAAATTGTTTATAGCATACTGCAAAAAGGTAATAAATATTGTTCGTAAAAGAAATAAATAAAGAGCACAAGCAAATATGATAGTCATATATTTTGACAAATATAGGGGAACTGTCATAAAAAGAAAATGAATATGTACATAGTAGATAAGAATATGTAAAACCTTACAATAGAAATAAGAAGTTAAAATGTAATTAGCATAAGTAAATAAAACATTAATAAAAAGTACTGAAAATACCCACCTCCAGAAAATACACCCCCCCCCACCCCAAAAGCATCCCCTCATGCCTGTTTTATTTTATTGTCAACCTAGAAATATGAATAAATATAAAGCTAGCTGAGAATCCCACTCAGAAAAGTATAAAAGAAGATGAAAGAAAGAAAGAACAAGTATGTAGCATAAAAGTACGAGAAGCATAAAAGAGAGAACTGGAATGAAAGAGAAACTAGGAAACCCAAAGTCTCCGATAATGTTGGAGGAGCACAGTAAAAAAAAAAAAAAAAAAAAAAAAAAAAAAAAAAAAAAAAAAAAAAAAAAAACCAAGCTTGAATGGAGATCATCTTATTTTGGTTGAATGTGGTGTGCCTTTCAATTCAATTCAATTCAATTCAAATATACTTTATTCATGTAGGCCTAGCAACAAGCACTTATGAATAGTAAGACAGTATTACATATAATTATCTTAATCTAATTATCAGAGCAATTTATTGATGTTGTAAATATTATTCCATATATAATACTAATGAATATAATTCATAGATCAAATTTAATACTAAAAGTTTCACAAAATACAGTCATACAAAAAAAAAATGTATAAAAAATACTAGTCTAGATTGTTTCTAGAATAAATTCTAAATGTCAAACAAATATAATAAAAACAACAAAGGAAATACATGCATTGGAATATCCATTTCATCATCATTATTCAAATATAATAAATAATTAATAATTTCGAATCACAATTAATCCCACGTTGTTTTATCATTCATGTAGTCTTGTGTGGTATAATAAGCTTTAGAAATAAGTTTACGCTTTACATGATTCTTAAATTTATTAATTGGTAACTCAGTAATACGGTTTGGAAGTTTATTATAAAATCTCACACAATTACCCATGAATGATTTTTTAATTTTATGGAGCCGAGTGAAGGGCACGGCGAGCTTATGTTTATTTCTAGTATTAATATTATGAATGTCACAATTTTTCTTAAAATCGGCAATATTTTTATGCACATACAGAATATTCTCATAAATGTATTGACAGTGCACTGTCATGATGTCAATTTCCTTAAATTTACCTCTCAGTGAGTCTCTATGGTTCATTTTATATATTGCTCGAATAGCCCTCTTCTGCAGAACAAAAATGGTATTTATCTCTGAAGCACCACCCCACAGTAAAATACCATATGACATAATGCTATGGAAGTAACTAAAATATACTAATCGAGCTGTTTTGATATCAGTTAACTGACGGATTTTGCTTACTGCAAAAGCTGCAGAACTCAGTCTATTCGAAAGAGTAGCAATATGGGGACCCCACTGGAGTTTAGAATCTAAAGTTATACCAAGAAAAACTGTACTATCAACTAATTCCAATTCCTCATCCTTCACAATGACACTTGTTTGTACATGCCTTACATTACTAGTGACAAACTTAATACATTTAGTCTTATTCTCATTTAACAATAAATTATTAACATTGAACCAATTTACTACTTTAGAAATAGCATCGTTTACATCATTGTAAGCTTGTTGCTGTCGTTTGACTTTGAAAATAAGTGAAGTGTCGTCTGCAAACAATACTATATCATGGTGGGTCTTTACAAGGAATGGCAAGTCATTTATGTAGATAAGGAACAGGAAAGGTCCCAATGTTGACCCCTGTGGTACACCCATAGAGACCAATGACCCCGGTGATCGCTGTCCATTCACATCGACCCTTTGTATTCTACCATTTAAGTAGGACTTAAGTAAATCCAGTGCCGCTCCTCTAACACATGTGACACTTCACTAACTTTCACTAACACATGTGATTAGAATAGCAAACATCATTATCTCAATTACGAAATGATGTAATTCTAATTACCATCCGTCACGCTCTGATTATCTGAATTTATATTAGTTTTCTTTTTTTCTTGAAACAATTTGTGATATCTATTTATATTTCATAATTACAATATACATAATGGATATATACAGATGATTACTATAACTAGCTTATATCTAAAATAGGCCCTTGAGGCATTGTACAGTCAGCGTCAAATACATTGTAGCAGTCAAAGTGGCCAAATAGTTCGGTACACCATACTAAATATATGGTGTACCGAACTATTTGGCTACTTTGGTTGCTACAAAGGTTTGGTTGCGTGTGACTGCTACAATGTATTTGACGCTGACTGTACCAAGGATGCTGGCGGCATTTCTTCGTTGTATCGCAATGCTGCTACGTTGTGCTAGGAAGCCGCCAGCTCTTCGATCACCAGTAACGTCAACCAGACGCATCGCGATTTCTACAAAAAAAATGTACGCGCTGGGACCCCATGGACCCAGAGTTTCATCGCCAAAATTTACGCCGCTGCGCCCACTTTTGGTTGCGTCACAATTGGTTGGAAGCGAGACGGTGCCAGTGCGTGTGCGTGTGTCTACGCAGGTAGCATCCGTCCCAAGCTCCAAGGAACTAAGGACACCTTATCAGGCCTCTTGCCAACATGCCTGATAATGCCAGCAAATTTGCACGGTTATTTGAAATCGTTTTTGTATACAAATCACTATCTAATCAAGATATAATAAATGTTCGGGAATTTCGGGATGGCCATATATAATATTTTAATATTTTTGACATGATGTGCTTCAAATTTGATATGTTGTGCCAACAAACTGTACTGCAGTTTGGCAGATTAGTAATTTAAGGCTTTTTGTAATCTTCTTTTGATTCAAATAGTACTCGTTACGAATTATAAAATCCGTCGCGTTTCTAATATTTTTTACTGTTGGTATTTTGCTTTTATTTTAATAACATGTATAATTTTTTTCGTGAAATCTTGCGATTGATTTGGAAAGAATGTTTAAGCGAAATTTTTTTTTTACTTACCCGCTGTGACGATACTGGCTATACTAAGTACTACATAACACTGTGTGACTGTGATGTAGGGCCCGTGTCTTACATTCGCCCAAGGCTACATGTAAATAATGAAATATAAATATATATTCAATTTTAAGCTTTACCGTACGCCATGTGCACATCTGACTTGACCACGTCATAACATTGTTTTTTTTTAATGACCGTAACGGATTAGCCTTTTAAAAGGTAAAAGCAGAAATTGTACCTTTCTTTGTCGGCACTAGCCTTTTGTTTTTATCCGTCTTTATTTTATTTGTTTGGCGGTGCCCGAATATTGTTAGGTTAGGCCCGAGTATTAGCTATTAATAGCCATTTACCATGTTGCAAACCGTTATGGGTCCTGCAACTCCTGCACCGTTATCCCGCCAAGCTTACCTGCGAAGCCCGGCAATCCGAATTGTGGAAATCAGGGATTAGTTGTTACTTAGACGTTATCTCGACAAGTTATCTTGCTCATGTTTTCGGCGGTTCGATTTCATAACGCTCCCTTGTTAGTAATTGTGTGTTAGTTTCGTTCTTGAGTTGTTTTAATATAAACAAGTTTTCTTAGTAGGTACCTTACCAAACTGCCAAATCTTTGATCTCGACGTGATCATCTTGGTACATGTGTTGTGATGGACATTTTAGTGCTTTGTGAACTTAGGTATTTCGTGAAGTGACTGTATTGGTGTACTTTTAAAAATGGCTAACGAAAACTATATTCTTCATTTGCCCGTGTTCATTCCTTGTGACCCTGCCCTGTGGTTCTCATTGGTAGAGGCAATGTTCAGCACTGCCGGCGTCGTCGATGACACTTATAAATACAACTGTGTGGGGAGTTCGTTGGCACCAAATGAAGCCATAGAAGTGCGAGATATACTGGTCAACCCGCCAGAAGATAATAAGTATGACGTGCTTAAAACTGCGATCATTAAAAGGTTAAATTCAACGCAAGAGAAGAAATACATGGGTGACCGCAAGCCCTCTCAATTTTTGCTGCATCTCAAAATTCTTGCTGGTTCTGCGGTGCCAGATACAGTGCTTCGTACGCTGTGGATGGAGCGGTTGCCGCGACACATACAGATGATCCTGGCCATGGCTACACAATTAGATCAGAGCCTGGACAAGCTTGCTTACATCGCGGATGTAATTGCGGACAACACAGCTCCGACGTCTGCCATTGCGACAGCGGAAGATTCAATTAAATTATTACAACGTGAAATTGCCGACTTACAGCAACAATTTAAAGCTTGGTCGGTTGGGTTAAGTAATCGACGCAGGGGCAGGTCACGCTCTCGTTCGAAATCAAGACAAAGATCTCGATCCCGCTCCAGGGGTAATTCGGATGCACGTATTATGTGTTGGTATCATGATAATTATGGCAGTAGAGCTCATAAATGCCTACCACCCTGCACATATTAAGCGGACATAGTTGCCCAATGACTGCAACGTCACCACGAATATTCATCGTAGACAGAAGTCAAGAACCAAACTTTAAATTGACACTGGAGTGATAATTCTATATGGAATTATCTCTCCTCGCTGAACCGACTTAAGCAAGCCTATATACTCGGTACTTGTATTAGCAAAAGACTTATAACACTGTCTTCTGAATCGGAAACTGTGAACCTAGCACAATTCGTTGTAAAGGTGGGATCAAAACATCTCCTGCAAGTTGCTACTAAATTTCAGGGCAGGAGGTGTTTACCCTAAAGCACAGGTACTTTTTAGGAAGCATAGTTTAAGCATAGTCCGCCATTTGTGCCTTCATGTATTGTGCAATAAAATTAAATAAATAGTTTATAGTTTTACGGACATCTTTATAATTTGATGTTTATTATTTGTAATTAATTTTAGAGCTCAGGTAATTTTAGGAAATTTTTCGAGCGGCAATGTATTTCGTACATCATGGTCACTTGTGACAGTTGTGACGACGCGTCATTAAATACGACGGTTTTAATTAAGTCAAAGTAGTGGTAACATTGCTTGCTGAATTATTTTATAAGGAAAAATAAAAGTCATCCATTTTTAATCGACTTCAAGATTTCGAAAGGAGGAGGTTCTCTGTATGTTTTTTTTAATGTTTTTTATTTCATGACTCCGTCATTTCTGAACCGATTTTGAAAATCATTTTTTGATTGTATTTATATGTATTACAGATTGGTTCCGTTTTTGTCAAAACTTATTTCTGATGATAGGATCCATGAGGAATTGAGGGAACTCTTCAAATGTGAAAGGCATATATTGTAGTGATTTTTGTATTTTCATCAACAAAAGCATTTACATGTTAAAAAGTGAAACAGAAAAAAAAATCGCTTGTTATGTTAGGGTATGCTATATTTGTTACATCTTGTATAGTTATAATATCATTGAACTTACCTATTATAGAGGTACAACCACTACCTTGTAGGTATAATATCACTATACTTGCCACAAAACTAACTGGCGACTGAGATCACCTTTACCCTTACTTACACTGAGACCAACCAACAGCGAAAGAGATGGCATTATGACCTGACTCGCCACTTTGTTTTACGGCAAGTATAGAACTAGATCACCGCGAAAACTGAAATTCGCCAATTGCGGGGATCTTTCTCTTTTACTCTCACTAAGACGTAATTAGAGTGACAGAGAAAAATGCCCGCAATTGACGAACTTCGATTTTCGCGGTAGGCCCCCAGGTAGACGAGTCTGTGTTCAGGGGGGCCTACCGCGAACACGGAACGCAAATGCCGGATCGTTCTCATTTACTCCAATCATGGCGTAATTATGGTGATAGGAAAAGATGCTCGCAATTTGCGAACTTCGGTTCGGTTATTATCAGGTAGGTAACAAATTATAAATGTGTTTAGTTAGGCATTTATCCCTTTATAGATAGATAGATAGATAAAGCGTTTATTTATTTCGCTGCAAACACACACAATTTAAAAACACATAGGCAAACACAATTAACAAAGCACACAATCAATTAAAACAAAATACAGAATCTTATAAAGCAAATAGGAATAGTGGAATAGTAGTAGTTACAATGTGTGCATTGCAGCAACAACAAAAGGGTGCCGACTCAGCTATACGCTTCACTCTTTCGAGCAAAGCACTAGTGCTTTGCTCGAAAGAGTGAAGCGTATAGCTGTATTATGTCGGAACCTAGATCACGTGGTGAGTGTGATGTAAAAGTGTGGATGAAGTGAAGTTATAGAGCAGGGGTGGCCAACAGATCGATCGCGATCGACCGGTCGATTGCGACTGTTAGTCCAGTCGATCGTGGCAGGGCAAAAAATATAAATACGTAGACCAGTTTCATTAAAGGTTTCAAGAAGTATATAATTGGTAGATCGCACAGGGTTTCGTTAGTAAACAGGAGATCTTGGGTCTAATCAAGTTGGCTACCCAACAGGGGTAGAGTATCGATTTAAAAAATAAAACAGTGTAACACCATCTTTTTGTATCTTTTTCTTGTTTTAGGACTACATTGGCGATAAGGATTTTTCAGTCTTGCCCGTAACGGGATAATGCATAATTTACCCTGTTCTGTTTTTTAGTGTAGGCCATGTTGTGTAAATTAAAATTTGGTTGCTTGTAGTCTTAGCGTGTAATACTGCACCAAAACTGAACTTGAGTGAATTGTAACTTTTAAGTAATATAATGTAAATGTAAAATTGTATGTTTATAATTTATTTTAAGCTTTTCTTCATTTTTGTTTTGTAATGTTCCTAGGGTTCCGTACCTTATCATTTGTGTTTTTTACCAAATGTATTGTTTTATAGC
The DNA here is from genome assembly GCF_033807575.1 of Cydia pomonella. Classification (NCBI taxonomy): domain Eukaryota; kingdom Metazoa; phylum Arthropoda; class Insecta; order Lepidoptera; family Tortricidae; genus Cydia; species Cydia pomonella. The sequence continues at coordinate 20,206,839 of NC_084717.1, read as the reverse complement.
ATTTATTTTTCTTGTAGGTACCTAATTTCACAGGTCAAATTCGATTTCATATCGCTCCCTAGAGCTTACGTGTTAATATTGTACATCAGTTCTTGTATTATTTTAATATAGATAATTTAATTTTACCCGCGTGTAATTTTTTCCACAATCCCAACACATTCATAGTACCTATACCTACCAAACAGCCAAAATGTTTTTATGTATACAATTTTTCTATGCACTACAATACCTAATCAATTTAGAATCAAGGATATCTTTGGAACTAACATTAAGTTGGTACAGATATCCTTAAGTCTGAATTGAGTAGGAACAGACTCTAGTCTGTTCAGAAAGAGAAGAATTTTGTGGAATGTATGGGGCCCGAGGCATTCCAAAGCTCTTTCCGCACATACTATACAATGCAGGTTACCTGGATGGAATCCCTTATAAGTTCACCTTTATACATTGGTCTAATTACGTCTGTCCGTCTATGTGTCCATACCACGTCCATTTTCCTCCAAAACTTTAAGTTTTTTTTACATTATCATCCCTAAACTAAAATTAGTAAAAGAGTAGGTAAGATTGATAATTATAAATTAAGAAACATTTGTAAATCTTGTTGTCTATCTTAAATATAAGTAGATACTGCAATTCCTAAGGGAAAACAAAATAAAAAATAAAAATAAAATCATTTTATTTCGGATATAAATCCATGTAAGTAGTTGTTAGTTACATTTAACTTATAAAATAGTGTAAAAGGGGACTAGTGTTCATTAACTCATTACATCTTCTAATTTATGTATAATTAGTACATCTCATCATACACACACATCATACATGTCATAGATCTCTTGCTAACACAGGATCACCCGTCGAGTGGCCAGCCTGAACGGCTCGGCTCCCGCGAAAATTCAACATTGGACGACTTTCTTTCATCTCTATTTATTACACTTACGTGTGTATCTCGTTCACCAATCGGACGACAGGGTCGCAGATGTTCGTGGTAGCCACCCTGGTATACTGTATGTCTATACGTGAAGCCCTTGTTTTGTGCCGCTTAATTCCTGTAGGTGGACGGGATCGAAGGACTCCCTCTCTTTGAGATTCTTGTGCGTCTGGTGGACTAGTACCAGGAACAACGAATGGAGAACTGAAAACAAAATGTTAATAAATATATGACAATACTTAAAAACGAGCGATAAATTTGGAAACTCACATATATTGGAGTAATTCAAATAAGGTATCGACGACCGCTCAAAGGCTCTGGTTTTGAGTAAAAAAATTGATAAATCTTTTTTAGGGTTCCGTAGTCAACTAGGAACCCTTATAGTTTCGCCATGTCCGTCTGTCTGTCTATCTGTCTGTCCGAGGCTTTGCTCCGTAGTCGTTAGTGCTAGAAAGCTTTTTTTTTAGGGTACCTCCCCTACTCGTACAGTGGGGTGAACCTAAATTTTTTTTTTTGCTTCAACCCTACAGTGTGGGATATCGTTGGAAAGGTCTTTAAAAACTAATAGGGGTCTTATACAAACATTTTTTGATAAAGTGGATATATTCGGAGGTAATGGCTCCGAAAGAAAAAAAAATGTGTCGCCCCCCCCCCTCCTTCTAACTTTTGAACCATAGGTCAAAAAAATATGAAAAAAATCGTAGAAGTAGAGCTTAAGAAAGACATTACATGAAAACTATATCGGACATGATCAATTTAGCTGTTTTTGAGTTATTGCAAAAAGTTTCCCTTGCATAGTAAGAAGACGTACATCCACATTTCATCCCTTGGTTAACAATCTACTATACTTTAAGCTCCAGTTTAGCTTATTGTGACGGAAGAATAACTTTATTATGGGACCAAACCCAAAATCACGAAAAAAACATTTATTCTCCTATTAAAAATATTAAAATTGAAGCTTTACAGAAAATAACCCAGGTATTAATATACTAATATAGTATAAAATGGTGTAGAATACTCAACTGAGTTGCTCAGCCCCTAAAGGGCCGGTATAAGGGGTACCAGATTGTAACAATTTTTGACCATTTGACCACAGACTCCGTTGGTTGGGCCACCTTGAGAGAATGGACGAAGATCGGAACGTAAAAAGAGCGTACCTGGGTCGCCTAGCAGGAGGACGTCCTATCGGACGCCCTTAGGTATCGCTGGAGCGACATGGTGGAGGCGGATCTGCGCGAGCTTTGAGTCGACAATTGGCGAGAAGTCGCACAGGACCGAGAAAAGTGGCGCTGTCTTGTGTCGGAGGTCAAGTCTCATTTTGGGTCGCTGAGCCAACGGAGTAAGTAAGTAAGTAAGTAAGTATCTCCTGGTTATTTAGGAAAACGTGAGAACTTATTGTACAAACCGTTACTAAGCAAGTAATTCCCAGTTTGCAGCCTTTTAAGGTCCAAGGTCCGAAGAACAACAAACGAATAACAAACGTAACAGTCGTTGGATATCTCATTCAATTATGCACCGTATTCCCATGCAATACATTCCAAAATCAAACGGATTTTCCAATAGCAGTTACAACAAAACAATTTAACACATAAAGCACTCTGAACTCTGAACAAGTATCTCCCCTGAACCAGACACTTGATGTCATTTGGGTCCACACGCCGAAATCGAATGAAAGAGAAAGACACAACAATAATAGCGCTGTCTCTTACGCGCCGTAATACTCGACCGAATAATGTTTGCGAATATTTTAGTTGGAACAAGGTCACACGTGCCAGTTGAGCTGTTTTACTTACTGCTATTGGACGTGTTGAGTTTTAACTGTTTTTTACTAGTTATTTACGAATAGTAAAATCGATATTTGAAGTGTTAACGATGGAATCAAAGTAAGTGTTTTATATATTAATTAGGTATTTCAACGTTTTTTTATATGGACTAATTGTGTTTAAGCAACGGTGCGTGCAAGGTTATTTATTTTTAATTCGCACAAGTTCATAAGAAAGTTCCACAAAAACGTGGCCTCTCACTCCTCTCGGAGGTTTGTGTTATCAGGAACAAAGTTTATAAATGTTTATATTTTAAGACTATTAACCGTTCTGCCGAAACATGGATCAGAATTTCACAATACATTAGATTGATCTCGACTAATTTAAATAAATTAGAATCAGTTATCTATAGAATGATAACAATTATGAGACTTATACGATAAAATTTGGAGTATTTTTTGACACCTATGAATGTTATGCTTATGTCGCTTTGCGCGTTAAAAGTTGAATGTCCTATTCATCTTTTATGTTTTCGACTTGTTTTTTTTTATTATAGTACAATTGGTTTTAACATATTACAACTAAATATGTTTTTTTTTAATTAATAGTCAAACTTAGCAGCTCTATGACTCTTGTTTATGGTAAATCGGTGCAACTGTGCAAAAAATGATGTTAAATACTTACTTATTTTACAGGAATTGTGGCATAGGTCTCAATATTGGTGCCACGCCCATCATAGGGGTGTTTACTATACAAGCCGCGAGGTTATATCAAAGCTCGACTCATTTTAAGATTATTTACAGTACATATGGTGCTACTTTACCGCACTAGTGCGAAAATTAGGATATTACGTTACTGTGTCGAACATTTAAAGGGCCATATGTACTAGACATGCGCGAAACAGTGCTTCAAAAAGTAATGCTATATCACATCACTTTTTCGAAAACGTAATGTTACACTGAGATATCACATCACTTATCACTCGAAACGAAACATTTACCCGAACGAATACAGCGCGCGGGCGCGCGCGTGATGGCAACATCACACTCATCACAGTCATCACAGTACTAACTACATTACGCAGCGAGTGTTAGGACTCTAGGGCGTATCATATCGGCGCGTCGATCTATTCCGCATTGCGTTTTGTCACCGCCATGTGATAGATCGTTTTTGTTAATGTTTTTATTTTTATAGTCGTAAAATATGCATCATAGATAAAAAATAAAAGAAAATATCTGTTAATTAATGAGATAACGCCATCGAGAGTCACTAGGTAGTATTTTTATTTGGGTATATCAATAAAATTATGATATGATACTGATACGAGAATGTACTGTAAACACTAGTGTTTACAGTATTAAATTAAAGATAAATAAGTAACTTCACTCGTGCTTAATTTAGTTTGCCGCGAAAGTCAACCAAACCAAACATTTCACAACAATAATAAACAGTAAATACGTTTTTGTTCGTCAAATTCAAACTCGCAAGCGAATTATCATTTAGCCGCATCCTTATAGGTAAAATACTAAAAACATTGTAAGCTCTATGGTAACGCATTACAGTTTTAAATCGATTGCAGGTGCAAAAATCCGTTATCGTATCAATTTAATGAAATTTGCAATAACTCAAATGCGACTGCTACCGACCGGCCGAGCGGACCGATCCGAAGTGTTCCGAAAGCATTGCGGAATGAGAGCGAGCGAGCAGTGAGTGCGGGTGCGAGCGGGATAGCAAAGTAATGATAGCATGGCAAACAAACATCACACATCACACCATCACGTCTCATTGCTCATTATACATTACGCGGATTGTACTTGAACGGACCTTTCGTACCGACTACCGGCGCGTCAATCTATATTGATGCTTTACGAGTTTACGCGCGCTTCGGCCAGTCATGTGCTCGAGTGATGTTTGAAGTAATGCTTGGTTTCTCGGAGTGATGCGTAAGGCTAGGTTCAGATGACTTGAGCGCTTGTCATCTGAACCTAGCCTAATGCAACATTACGCGTTTGAGTGATATCTCATTTGTGATGTTACGCGCATTACTTACACATGTCTAATATGTACTGTAAAACGTTGTACGATATATGTGCGAATAGGTAATTCGCCACTCGTTTCGAATTTCTTATTTTTTGTAATGTACTATTGTAATAGTACGTAGTAGTTTACGCACTAGTGCGGAAAAGTAGCACCATGTGTATTGTATACACATGGTGCTACTTTTCCGCACTAGTGCGTAAATTAGCACATTATGTAACTATGTCGAAAATTTTAAGGGTCATATGTACTGTAAAACGTTGTACGATACATGTGCGAATAGATAATTAATTAAAAACACGACCGAATTGCATATAATAAGGCGGACTTAGTGCAAGGAGAAAAGTAACAAAATATTTACGGTCTCTAATATAAACGACACCGATAATCACAGGTGATTCCAATGGGATTTGCGATACATTGCAGCATTTGATTAATCAATTGAATTCGTTGTTCCTACTTTGCCGGCAATCATATACGAGTAAATATTATCATTTGCTGCACCGTTTGTGGAATTTATTAATAAATAATAATATTGTATTGTACTGACGACACAGCTGACTGACCGTTTAAAAAACTTATTACACCCGGAAGATAAAGAGGGGAGGAATGGTAATTTTTGCCTAATTTCTTGAATAACTTCTAAATTGTTTATTTTAAAATTGCAAATAATTTCTCACAATGAGCCCAGGTCATTCAATATGAATAACATGATTTAGTTTGCAAAACTTTGTTTTTTAATTTTCTCATTTACCTCCCAAAAATGTCCCTATGTTTATAATTCAATTGCTTACGTTACATGTCCGTCATTGGGTCACAGACTTACATATGTGCACCAAATTTCAACATTTTCAACCTAATTGGTTCAGTAGTTTCGGAGCAAACAGGCTATGACAGACGGACAGACAGACATATAGACAGACACACGAGTGATCCTATAAGGGTTCCGTTTTTTCCTTTGGAGGTACGGAACCCTAAAAAAATGTTATTGTTGATTTTGGCCGTGGACATGACTATTTTACATTGGTAAAAATATTAATTTTTATTTTCCGTCGATTGGGTTTTGTAGCAACATCTTGTCTTTCGACAAATACCTCTTTCATTTCTCCCTATCTTTTGCGAGTCTAATCCATCCTGGGCCGGCCACGTTTCCGAGGTCATCTTCCCGGCATTTCCAATGGCTCCCCTGGATCCTTTCACAACCTATTGGATTCTTTTTGCTATTGGGTACCATTCTGTTATCTTCCTAGTCCAATTTTTGGCATATTATAATTATATAAAATATATGCTTTCAGGCAGCCTTCCTGTTCATCCTCCGTGTGCTGCGGGGCGCCGGTGGAAAAAGGATGTTTCGTTTTCGCCATCATAAATGCCGTAAGTGTTATATATAGTGTCCGACCACAGTTTCGGTTTCGACATAAAATCATGTTTCGGGCAAAGGTTTGGTTTCGGTCAAAAAACTGCGGAACCTTAGGGTGTTCGACCACTACCGTACCAGAGCAATCGCATTGATGGCATCAATCGACGTCTACATGGAACAGTGGACGTCGATCCATTAGTGTGGTAACACCCTTAAGCCCAATCCGAAACTGTATTTTTACTGTTTCGGCATAAATTTCGGTTGAAAGTTCGCTTTTAGGATGTATGGTTTTCTTACAATGAGTTGATTCGAGATTTTATACAGTTTAAAAGTAGAAAACTGGTACGCTTTTGAGTACGCAGCTTTAAGAAGGCATCTTATTTAATTTACACAATATTAGCACTTGCGCGTTCCAGGGTTAGTCAATTAACCAAGGTTAAACTGTACTGTATAAACGGTTTTCTCCGAGTTAATTGGCTAACCCTGGAATGCGCCAGTGGCCCTATAGTGAGTGATATTAGATGATGATTTTTATTTGTATTGACATATGTATAGGTCTCCATGTGGCAATAGTCCTGCCCTGTATCTCTTGTATGCCTCTGAAACTTGGTGCCTCTACCGCAAGCACATCCGCACATTGGGGTCAGCCGCAATCGAGGGAAGCCAGTGCTGTCAAACTGATCTAACTTGACAGACATTCAGACGTACTCTCAGAGTAAACAACAGTTGAAGCGTTGAAGCGCATTAGATAGGTTTCACCTGAAATGCATGCGTGACATAAAGAATATCTCGTGGTCGGATCGTGTCATGAACACAAAAGTTCTACGCCTTGCTAATTTCAGCGGCATTGAAGCCTATCAAAAATCACATCTCCGAATGTGCTGAAGCGCTATATTCGGAGATGTGACATTGAACCATAGCACTGGGAGACTTTGGCACAAAATCAGCTGAAGCGGAGGCATACAGTTAGGACTATAGTGCAAGCCTTCGAAGAGCAGAGGCGAGTAGAACTCGATACGACATGTGAAGATTTTAAGGCCCCACCACCTGCGGTCATCAATTACAATTTTGTCGTAGGGATGCTGACCTGCAGTGAATGTGGCCGTACATTTGCTGCTAAAATCGGTTATGTCAGCCACCTCTCTCACGAACGTTCTCATTAACCAGTACTATAACAGTTGCCGTGCGTGGTCGAAACCGGCCAGGACAGTATAATGATGTATTATTTAAAAATAGTTGACGATCGTAATAATAAATTCATGTAGATTATTTTATATTAGGATTTAATTTTATGAAACAAATTGACCTAAATCTAGGTATTTCACTTCCCAGCCCACGTTCACGCCCCAGAGTAAGGCCACATAAAAAACCGACAAATCAACTTTCTTCTTGGTGATTCCAGGTTATATGCCTCGCAGCGTCCCTCGGTAGCCTGGCGTACCTGATTTTAGCCCTATATACCTGGTTCGACGGAGAATCCCGAAGCTCTAGCGACATGGTGCTGGTGTATCTGTTCACGGGCATCGCTGTGGGCTGCTGTGTGGGCAGCGCCATAGCGCTCACGTTCGCTATCGTGCTGGTTGTGGGAATTCGCAGAGTAAGTTGATTTATCTTAACGCTTTCCCGATTCAATATTTTGCGTTTAACCTTGAAAAATAACAGGCTTCCGACTACCTTATGAACTGATATGTTTGCAATCAGCAAACTCCATCTCTAATTGTCATCAAATCAGGATTTAATGATGGAATCCTAACAAAATCGTGGAAACTCTTCAATACTAATGGGCTCCTCTATAATTGAGACTCCCGTGCTTCTGCAGCGCGTCTTCCACGTCTGGCGCAAGAAAACTGCCTCACTGCTTGACAGGGTGCGCGGGAGTGGCAACAGCATTTTAAGCATGATAGCTAATAAGTTTGATTGTCCTCTTATGTGCAAAATGAGCCAGAGGACTAAATCACTTTTATTAATTTATTATTAGCGTTAGTGAACTAACATGTAGATTAAGTTCAAAACTAACAATTATGTGGACCATTATGTTGTCTATAATAATAATAATAAATATATACAGGGTGATTCAGAAGACGTGAGCAGGATCAAGCTTGAGCATTCAGTAAGTTATAAGCAACTGTTTCGTACCAGTATTTGTGAGATTCACGTTCTTTTCAAAAAAAAATGTTTTAATTTATTTACGCCATGTATCGTCACCCTCTTTGTTTTATCCATAACAAGTGACAAATTGAATGTCATCGGAGTCTGGTTACTTTTGAAAAATCGTATCTCACTCAAGTGTGACATTTTGTTTTCTTCATAATCAAACTGCCGTCATAACGGTTAAAGAGGTTTTATCTTTCTTAATTAAAAGTTGTAGGGTGTCCATGATTGTAGATTATCAAATTTGTCCTTCCCAAAAAGTTAAATAACAGAAATAAAACGAGATTGTTTTACTTAAATATGATGATGAACGGTTCATTAACATTTACTGCTTGTGTAGGCTTAGTCCTGCTCACGTCTCATGAATCACCCTGTATATATATATATATATATATATATATATATATATACACCGTGTTTTTATTGAATTGCGTTAACTTCGGGGTTTCGGTAAGTACGTTTAAGGAAACTAAATGGCATAGTTAATTTAAAAAAAAAAATTTTTTTTTGTTTTTTTTACTATTTTTATTTTTATAAAAAGTAGCTAAATGTTGCATATGGCGTTGTTGTAACACGGGCATTACATTTAACTCAACCAAACAATTGAAAACTGTGATATATCAATGTCATTTCTAACATCGATCGTCCGAGATAGTACGTACGTTAGTAGCAAATGTATGAACTCGCACTTAACACTAATCAATAAGTAAACAGGCCCTAAGGCACGTATATACTATCGTAAGGGCCTTATAATATAAAAAAATATGATTGATTATCTCCGAAATAGAGTTAATTAGAATATCGGTGTCTTTGAGAAAGTTACTTAATTTAAGCTCAGGAATGCACCCTCGAAATTAACGCAAATCAAAAAAAACACGGTGTATATATATATATATATATATATAATGCTTTGAGTACTGGTCGTTTGAAAATCAGTTCCTTTTTGTGAACATACCATACCATAAAAGTAAAGTTATGACATATTAGGCTGCTTTGTAATGTCGGTTGTTTCTCTTTCAGGGCAACAAGGGCTACGTGATGGCCTACCTGAGATACGGCGTTGCCGTGGTGGTGCTGAGCGTGCTCGGGTGCCTCGGGTTCATCGGGCTGGAGTGGGGCGAGACCCAGCTCATGATGTACACTTTGATCCCGCTCGGGGTTTGCGGTAAGTTAGTTTAAGGTTAAAAATAATTAAATACTTTATAAAAATTTGCGTTACTTATATCAAAAATACACACTGTATTTCACGTTTTTTTGATCTAAGTCTGAAGCAGTGTGGACGGTTACATTTACGGTTCAATTTGTAATGGTTAATGGTCAATTCTAAATAACGTGCGGCCAACACTGGTCTTTAAGTACAGAAAAAAAATATCCCGCCTGTAAGGGTGCAGCGTAAAAACTAGTTTTTAATTTTCTTAACTTTACGATGTCTACAGTAAAGACGAGAACGAGTTAGGCATACAACACCAGTACCAGTTTTTTGTAGACCCATTGAACGCTCAAACGACATTACAAGCAAAAGTTGCTACCTCAAAACCTTCATACAATAAAATTATTTTTGTTTGTTTATTTTCAGTTGTATACTCCTTGATGCTTATCCCCGTGTACCAGACCTACGTGGTTTTTTCAAAAAGCGCGCCCGCCACACACGCGAGACTGATCAACAGCTATGATATTTGAAGACCTCTCATCTGAAGTTTGACCTGAAGGCCGCAAATACGCTTCACCTGTATCTGAGGACCTACCGTGAACACCGAAGTCGGCAAATAGAGGTCAAACTGCACTTTTAAAATTATTGCAAAAAATATAAAAATTTCTTCTAAAAATGCCCAATTTTAGAACGAAATCGTCGATTACTTTTTTGTAAAAAAATATTAATAAATAACAATGTAATGACAGTATAACACACACACTTGGTAACGGTCCGTAATAAGTGAGCTACGAGCGGTCGGGTTGAGCTGGAGCGACACCAGAAGGGTCACTGAAGATAGGAAGGCGTGGCGCGACCATGTGAAGGCCCTTTACACCTCTGGGCACCCCAGTACAGCAACAACAACAATGCAATGGCATCGATAGATGGAAATCCATGGCTTCTGCCTACCCCTCCGGGAAAGAGGCGTGATTATATGTATATACATTGATAGATAGCGATCCCGGGCACGCACGGCTGTCCGCTCAGTGCTTAGCGAGCTTTGAACTGAACTCACGGTGCCTTAACTCTGACTGTACTCCCCCTGGTCGCCTCCGATCTAGCGTCCACTCAACTGGGCTAACGCTGGCAGCGTCCAACGCATATTTTTGTGTTTTTTGTTGTTGTTTGTTTTGTATTTTTTGTGTATGTTTTTTGTATTGCACATTTGTCAAAAATGCTAAGAAATTCCACCACTACCACCGACATAGTATATAAAAAAAATCTGACTTTTAGGTAGTTTTTCGTGACCGACGCTAAATGTTCATTTTATTTTATAAGTTTTTGAAATAAAATGAACATCGCGGTTGGTTTCTACTGGAAATTATTAAATTAAATAAGCGAATGTAATGTACAGCGCAAAACAGGTCGGCGGTCCAGATTCGGACCGCGGTCCGCCATTTGGTGACCCCTGATCTAGTTGATGATCTGTACCAATGATGAATCGCGGCTGGAACGCGACTGTAGCGATTTAGTAGCAATGGAAAACAGCATTTTTGCAAATTTGAAATATTGGCATTAAGCTTCAGAAGCTACTCAGAATGGGGGAGGATCGCGTAGTCAAGGAAGCGTACTTGGGGCGACCAACCGGCCGTCGACCGATCGGGCGCCCCAGGTACCGCTGGTGTGATATCGTGGAGGCGGACCTGCGTCGGCTGAATGCCAATTCATGGCAGGAAACCGCGCTGGATCGGGACAGGTGGCGTTCTCTCGTTTCGGAGGCCAAGATTCTTTTTGGATCGCTGAGCCAAAGCAGTTAGTTAGTTGGCATTAAGCTTCAAATTAGATCCGGAAATACTACGTATCCGGTGCGATGACTGAAGATGATATGTAAAGGAATTTCATACATTTGAGAAAAGCACTATACAAATCTCGGCGAGAATCGGGGTTGCCACCTGCGTATTCCAATCCGATCTCTCTACGCTAGGCCGTGCAACCCTTTCGTTTCCCGGCCTCTATCCTTGTAAGCCCCAAGGTTCTACCTGTAGGACTTAGTCAGTTCGATGAAATTTAAATCATATTCAATTGGAACAGAGTTTCATTTGTTTTATTTCGTTAAATTTTAAACAAAATAAAATCAACCGTATTCCTTGCACTATAGGTTCAAATTTCAGTGGCAATTTTGGAGCGGATTTGTCATTTCGATGACTGGCTTAGGAGGCTTTAATAATGTACTATTACGCGAGGGTATAATTATGAACATCGTCGTGACTGTATTGTTCTGTCCCACCAGGCGTAATAATTGTAACTGCCATAATTTTGAATTTGGAGTGTAAGCTACCGAAGCCTTCTCTCTGCCGTGAGACTCTCACGGCAGAGAGAAGGCTTTGGTAGCTCAGTTGGATGGAGTAACTGTAATTTCGAAGTACCAAAATCCGGACTAATAATGAAGACAACTTTTTTAAACGCACGCTGCATATGTGCTTATAATACTTATGTTAGGAAGTTTTCTAATCTTAATTATAGTTTTAAGTTATACCTCTATGTACAAACTAATAATTTAGAAAATGTATTTTATATTTGATAAAGAAATATACTTTTTTACTATACAAAGAATTTTATTTCACTGATTAATTTCGTTTATGATATAGGAGGCAAAGGAGCAGACGAATTGCCTGATGGTAAGCGACTACCGGTGCCCATAGACACCCTTTAAATCTGGATGGACAGCGGAGTCTTAGTAATAGGGTCCTGTTTTACCCTTTGGATACGGAACCCCTTAAAATCAGGTTTTTTTAATCAATGAAAACTAGTACAAGACATCGATAATAATAACAATACATTACGTAAATTGTCATGCCAAGTTTATAGGTAATTTAAGTAGGTAGCTTGATAGGTATGTCGTGTTAAAATGAGAGCGTATATAACTTCGATTGTACTGGAGCGGGTTTCGTGGAGCCGTAAAACTTTTACTTGCCAATAATCGGGGGTTTACCGGTTATAAACAGATGGGATGGAAAGTTATGAATACAAGAGCTTTAACTTCTGGCCTGCGTGTATGCATGTAGCGTAGAGTTACCATACGTCCCCGTACACCGGGACATGTCCCCGTTTAGTGTCCCGGTGTCCCCGTCATTAAGCTAATTGTCCCCTTCAATGCTCAGAATTTTGCAAGGGTTGCCTGGCCATACGTCCCCGTTTAAAACTTGGCGTCCAAGTGATACTCACAGGTGCAAAATTTGCAAACAAATACAAAAAAAAACACAGTCCCGGTCGCTGTCCCTACACTCATGGCAAACCTAATGTAGCGTATGAAGAAGACTATGATGATGTGATATTGTCAGTTGAGCCGCTACGAAAAATAACTTTTCATATATCTTTTCTATCCCTTTAGGGACTAGTAGGGGACATGTCCCCGTTTGGTGTTCAGGTGTCCCCGTTTGGTGTCCCGGTGTCCCCGTTTCGTGTCCAGGTGTCCCCGTTTGGTGTCCCAGTGTCCCCGTCATTAGACAAATTGTGTCCGTCAATGCTCAGAATTTTGCAAGGGTTGCCATGCCTCCCCATTTAAAGCTTGGTGTCCAACTGATACTCACAGGTGCAAAACAATAAAACCGGACAATTACGAGTCGGACTCGCCCACCGAGGGCTCCGTACGCTTGTCGTTTTTTAATGGGAGCGTAGCTGATAATACTATTACTTATTCTGTGGCGTAGCTTCAATTGTATAGGAGCGGCTATTGAAGTATCGGTCATGTTCTAAGAATACTGAGCAAGAAGGAAATCCTGTGAACTTATTCTACAAACCGTTACGAAGGAAGTATTTCCCAGTCTGCACCCTTTTAAGGTCCAAGGTCCGAAGAACAACAGATGAATAACGAACGTAACAGCCAGCAATCCAATTATGAACCGTATTCCTACGCAATACATCCCAAATTCAAACGGGTGTTCCAATTACTCTTACGACAAGGTAACAAAGTACTCTGAACCAGAAGGCCTACCGCGAACACCGAAGTTCGCAAAATGCGTGCATATTTCCCTGTCACTCTAAATACGTCTTAATTGGAGTAAAAGAGAACGATGCCCGCAATTTGCGAACTTCAATGTTCACGGGCGGCCCTCAGAACCAGACAGACTTGATGATGTCATTTGGCGCCAGACGGTGAAATCGTGTGAAAGAGAGAGACACAACAATAATAGCGCTGTCTTTTACGCGCCAATACTCGACCAAATGATGTTTGCGAATATTTTAGTGGCAACAAGGTGAGATTGCCACTTGAGCTGTTTTTCTTACTGCTATTGGACGTGTATCGTTTCAACTGTTTTTTACTAGTTATTTACGAATAGTAAAATCAATATTTTAAGTGTTAACGATGGAATCTAAGTAAGTATTTTATATATTAATTGGGTATTTCAAAGTTTTTTTACATGAACTAGTTTTTAAGCAGCGGTGCGTGAAACGTTTATTTTTAATTCGCACAAGTTCATAAGAAAGCTCAACAAAAACATGACCTCACAGAGGTTTGCGATAACAGAAAAAGATTATGTTTGTATTTTAATACTACATATTAACCGAGTATGCCAAAACACGCTACTAGGTATTGAACTCAACTAATTTAAATAAATTAGGATCAGTTCTCTTTTCTATAGAACCTCCAATAATGAGACGTATACGACAAAATTTGGAGTATTTTTGATATTCCTTGATACCTGTAAATTTTATGTTGCTTTGCGTGTTAACACATTCACCGCTGAGCAACGAGCGTAGCACTACATCGTATCCCATAATATGGATTTCCCGGTATGTAGCGGAAAACGTGTCGTGATTAGCGCTGAATGGGTTAAAAGTTGAATTTCCTATTCGTCTTTTATGTTTTCGATGTGTTTATTTGATGATAGTATACTTGGTTTCACCATGATTAACAAATTACAACATAATATGTTTTTTATAAGAAAACAATAAAACGCAAACTTAAGTAGCTTTTGTATAGTAAATCGGTGCAAGAGTGCAAAAATGATGTTAAATATTTATTTTTCAGGAAATATGGAATAGGCCTCAATATTGGTGCCACGCCCATTATAAGGGGTGTTTACTATACAGGCCGTGAGACTCACCATGAAATTAGGCTTTGACTTCGAGATTCGAGTCATTTCAAGTATTTATTTACTTTATTGCATATAAGAAGGCGGAGTTAGTGCAAGGAGAAATGTAACATAATATTTACGGCCTCTATAAACGTAACCGATAATTGCATGCGATTTGCGATACATTACGGCATCTGATTGATCAATTGAATTCGTTGTTTCTACTTTGCCGGCAATAATATTAAATCACATGTCATTTGTTGCAACTTTGTAAATATCAATGACGATACAGCTGACTGACCATTTAACAAACTTATAACATCTGGAAAAATTCAGGTTCAAATGCTGATGGCACACTTATTTGGGATGAGAGCGACATTTAGTGAAGTGAAACTCCTAATGAAGACCACAAAATAACGGCGTCCTGTTTTATGACGTTTATTTTTAAATCATTACTTTCTAATTAATTCATTTGTTTTTAACTTTATTTCGCCATATCAAGGAAATAATTTAAATGTAAAACTAATATTTTGTCTATAAATGAGTAAGAGTATACTGTTGTTGATTTTGTTTGGCCACATCATAAGAATCTGTTTTATACAGAATGCTTATTTCGAGTTAAACGAACCCATAGTCAAAAAACCGCTCCAATACAATTAGTGCTGTAGTAACCATTAATTATTATAAATTGAACCGTAAATCGGTTACGATCGGTTACGTTACGGTTTATGGTTCAATTTGTAATGGTTAATATTCAATTGCAATTAACGTTTGGCCAACACTGCATACAATCAAAGTTACGCTCTTATTTTAGAACGACATGCTTAAGTTACATGAAACTTGGCATTAACATTTACGTAACATATACATATCTATATCTGGAAACAGTTTTCGTTGCTAAAACATTATCATACAAAGAAAATGGAGCGAATAGAAGTTTTGCGGGTAAACCTTCCGTTCGATCAATTCCTTTGTTTTACACTTTCCGGCAAGGAAAACTTATACTGGATCTGGATATATAATTGGGTTATTTGAATGTTCAAGTCGAATGTCATGTTATTTTTTAATGTCTTTTTAAAATGATAGCTTAACTTCTATTTTATGACGGCGGCTTAGTTCTAGGTTCGTGTAATTCTTAAGGATCCCCAGCTAGCTCGTTCTCCATACAAACGTAGTTACGCTCTCATTTTAAAACGACTAGCTAGATTGCTCTGAAACTTTGTACTTACAATAGGATAAGGTATATCTAGGCCTGTAATTAGTTTATGTAGGCTCAAATACCATAGTCAAAAAATACAGTGAATTTAAGATATTCATACAAAACTTATTTTTGTTCTATTTCGTTTGTTTTATAAGGTGGAGCAATAATTTTTTTTTCATTTCACCCCTAAATATATTGTATGTGTAAAGTTTCATTACAATCCAACACGTAGTTTTAAAATTAGAACGAAACTCCGTTTGTATGCAGCAGAGCTTACCGGGCTCTTAAACTCTAAGCCATACTTATATGATCTGTGGCCATACTGAATATGTTGGTAATACTCGTACAAAACAACATTTAGTGAGAATTCTAAGTACCAACAAATAAGCTGATTGTGTCATAATGTCGATGTTTTCTGTGAGATTATTCGTTTTCGTGATTTTAATGTTATCATAAATTAGTAAATAAAATAAAATAAGCCTTTATTGCTGTTCTACAGCGGTAACAAACAATACATATACAATATCTTTATAGCACACCTCATATTGTTTACAATAAATGTTTAGAGTCAAACAAAGACAATTTGATTAAGGCAACAACAGGCGGTCTTATCGCTTAAGAGCAGTTTTTTTCACGAACCCAAACATACTTAAATTTACGTCTAACTTGAAACATACATAGACATACATAAATAACAAATATTTATCCAATAAAGAAAAGAAACAACAGCAATATTTATAAATAAATAAAATAAATAAATATTATAGGACATTATTACACAAATTGACTAAGACATTTTTCGATTAAATACGAGTATATAGCCAACTGCTTCTAAAATCGTTAAACTGGGAGATTTCTCATATGTATCGGTATGTTGATAAATATTCTTGGCGCCAATCCAAAGAAAGTATTTCGCATTAATGCCAATTTCATAGGCTGAATGTACAACTGTCTCTCATATTGAGAGCGAAATGGTAGCTTACGTATCTTTATGCATATGTAAACAAATCTGGATTCCGTCTACGAATAAAGGCAGTGTAAGAGAAGTTTTAACGATTTGAATGAGGGAATACAACTATCTCTTACATATATACCGCAGATAGCTCTTATACATCTCTTTTAAGCTATAAAAGTGGCCTCGCAATTTACAAAGTTGCCCCAAAAAATGATTCCATATCTAATATTTGATACTACTAGTCCATGGTATGCTACTAGAACTCTAGGTATTACGATTGGCGATTTTTGTCAGTTTATTAAGAGCGTAAGCCGATTTGTTCAGGTACTTATGATTTTTCCAAGTTAACTGATAATCTATTGATAATCCAAGAAATTGGTAATAGCTACGTTCTCTATTGATGTGCCTTCGTAATTGACTTGGTATTATATTATTTAATTCTGTATTTATGTCACGTTCATGATGTCTTAAATCATTACATTTTATAGGTAACGGATGTACTATCGTCCCCAAATAAAACAATTGGATAATTGACATTCTTCGGCAAATCATTAATTTAGACTAAAAACAATAACGGACCAAGTACACTTACCTCAGGAACCCTATGCTGTATACAGTGTTCTTCAAAAGTATACTTACATTGGTGCTTAGTTGAATTGTACATTCTGGATATCTCAGTATATATTGTATCCTATCTTTTAAATAAGATGATATAAGATTAAACGAGTTGCCTGTGTAAGGCTCGATCAAGGCAAACATAATCAAAAGCCTTAGACATGTCGGTATTGTCGGTATAAATCGCACAAATCGGAGTTTGCATCTGTTTTGGAAGTCAAACTAAGGGGCACGTTTTTACATAGACTTTACCTGTCTATTACAATCAATTATCTTTGCTATTGGGACCATTCTGTTATCTTTCTGGTCCTTTTGTTGGCATATAATAAATAAATAAAATATATGCTTTCAGGCAGCCTTCTTCTGCATCCTCCGTGAGCTGCGGGGGGCCAGTGGTAAAAGGATGCTTCGTATTCGCCATCATAAATGCCGTAAGTGTTAAATATAGGGTCCGACCAAAGTTTCGGTTTCAACATAATAATATAATCATGTTTCGGCCGAAGGTTCGGTTTCGGCCAAAAACTGCGGAACATTGGACATGGAACAGTCGACGTCGATCGATAGCTTCTACCTAGACAAATCAATCTATCGACGTCGACTATTCCATGTCGACGACTCGACGTCGATCGATGCCATCGATCAATTGGTCTGCTAATACCCTTACGGCCAATCTGAAACTATTTTTATCGTTTTTGCTGATTAGCTTAAAAAAATATATCGGAATTTAATATTATAAAACTAATTAATTTAAATAGAGTTTCACGCCTCAGAGTATGGCCCCATAAAAAGCCATCAAATTAACTTTCTCCTTGGTGATTCCAGGTTATATGCGTCGCAGCGTCCCTCGGTAGCCTGGCCTTCCTAATCTTCATTCTATACACCTGGTTCGACGGAGAATCCCGGGGCCCTAACGACATGGTGCTGGTGTATCTGTTCACGGGCATCGCTGTGGGCTGCTGTGTGGGCAGTGCCTTAGCGCTCACGTTCGCTGTCGTGCTGGTTGTGGGAATTCGCAGAGTAAGTTGATCTATCTTATCGTTTTCCCGATTGCAATATTTTGCGTTTAACCTTGAAAAATAGACTTTGAAAAGGATAAATTAAAATATTCCTTAGGAACTGATGTTTGCAGTCAGCAAACTCCATCCCTAATTATCATCAAATCAGGATATAATAATGGAATTCGGAAGAAATCGTGGGAAGTCTTCAATACTAATAGGTATCTCTAATGGTTTGGTTTAATAGTTGGTTGGTTAATACGGATCTTTTATGTGATAGGTTATATAGCAACATCGGGTAAAATTGCTGATAAAAACCGTAAAATAATGACATATTACGCTGCTTTGTAATATCGGTTGTTTCTGTTTCAGGGCAACAAGGGCTACGTGATGGCCTACCTGAGATACGGCGTTGCCGTGGTGGTGCTGAGCGTGCTCGGGTGCCTCGGGTTCATTGGGCTAGAGTGGGGCGAGACCCAGCTCATGATGTACACTTTGATCCCACTTGGGGTTTGTGGTAAGTCTAATCTTTTATACAATAATATACTTTATTTCATACAACAATGGGTACGTGATGGCCTACCTGAGATACGGTATTGCCGTGGTAGTGCTGAGCGGGTTTGGTTGCCTCGGGTTCATCGGGCTAGAGTGGCGGGAGACCCAGGTCTCTAACGACTGAGAAAAAACCCACAAAGCGAGTTGGTGATAACTAATAAATAAATAAATATTAAAGGACATTCTTACACAGATTGACTAAGTTCCACAGTAAGCTCAAAATGGCTTGTGATGTGGGTACTCAGACAACAATATATTCGTATATAATATAAAAATAGTAAAATTATTTTTGTTAGTTGTTACCACTGGGGACAGATGAAAAAAAAATATTTGGTGGTAAATGGTGGGAATAATTCCTCATGGCGTGCTCCACTCAACTCTCGGCTATCAGTTTTTTTCACGAACCCATTGAGGGATTACGAACTCTTGTCAGAAAATCCACCATCTATGAGTTGAGCGCTCATATCGAACTTTCGCCAAGTAACTGTAACGAATAAGTTCGCCCCTAACAACATAACGAGTACAGTCAGCCAAGAAAGTGGTGAATCACTTTCTTGGCTGACTGTACTTTAAAACCTGGGAGCCTTCAGTGTAAAATAATAACTGTTTATTTATTTTCAGTTATATACTCCTTGATGCTGATACCAGTGTACCAGACCTACGTGGTATTTTCAAAAAGCGCGCCCGCTACACACGCAAGACTACTCAACACTTATGATATTTGAAAATCACCTATCTAAAGTCTGACCGGAAGGCCGCAAAAACGCTACGCCTGGATCTGAGGACCCACTGCGAAAATAGAAAATCGAAATTTCGCATCTGCATTTCGCTCTTTCAGCGTCTCCCGAGCGTTGGCGTCTAGTCAACTCCATGGCTGCTACTGGACGCAACATTGGAGCAACTGCACAGCGACGCCATTTTTCACAACGCTGACGAGACGCTGACGCTCAAAGACCCAAAAGACGCTAGTGTGGGGTGGCCCAAAGAAATTTCGTTTAACAAGTTACTGTCAAAAAATGTTTCTGTGACACTCAATTTTATTGCTGACTGTACTTCTCATATGCAATGCATGTGTATCGAGTTCTTCTCGATACACATTCTTCTTCTCTTCTTCTCGAGACCTTTCTAATAAACCTAAACTCGATATGTTTATGATCTTCCATCGAGGACCTTTGGAAACCTACCGACTGCATCGTCAATTTATCAAATCAGCTCCATGCAGTGCGGCAGAGTTGCAGATTTTGCAGCTTAGTTGGTTAGAACGACTAATAGGCAGAAAAAAAAAGTATTAAAGCCGAGTTTAAGTAACTAAGACTATTTTTTAAACACAAGCTGCATTTTTGGTTATTACAGTAGGTATACATCTAAAATCTTATAACTGAAATTTTCTAGTCTCAACAATAGTTTTAACTGTGAACCTTATACATGCTTATAATTTATAAAAGGTATTTAACTTCTAATTAAGAAATATACATGCTTTTTATAAAAAAAAAGTTTTTTTCTACTTAATAAAGCAATTGCTGTCCCATAGAAAACATTGACATCTGGGGTCTAGCCAAGTACACATCGTTGATAGAAATCGCCAATCGAAATTTAATTAATGTATGAAAATAATCACGTGACTTTTCGTATAGATCGTGTCATTCACGAAGACGCGTGCCTTGACTCATATTGTCTTGTTATTAAAGGTTAGATTTAACAAATCTGCGCGTCATCGAGGATGACACTAACTATAGCATCTGTCATCCCGATACACTTTGACTTTCCTTTAGCATTGTCATCTTGACTTGGTCCCCGGAAGTGAAGATTGCAGCTGTTCGTTGTTCGTTAGATAACTGACCTAATTCCATATTCAAATAACAAACCCTGGCCTTAGGCGGCTGGAAGAAAAATCTCCTGCGCAGCTCATGCTGCCGGATACCGGGCCGCAGTATCCATTGAGGATTACTTCCACCTCTGACAAAAAAGACCTGTACACAAAGACACCTCTTTCCACAATCTTGTATTTTCAGGAGCCCAACTCACAAGTATAAGAGTAAAATGCACAATTACTAAATTACATCATTTGGAATATTTTGATGTCATTCTGATGTCAGTGTACGTTTTAATTGGCCTGATTATCATTTTGATGTCACAATGTAACTTTGAATTGGCCTCAAGGTCCATTTTGACAAGTCCAATTTTAGGATGTTTTGGTTCAATATATCCGCTTCTGTCTTCTTTAACGCCATGATAGATGGGATCTCAACTATATAGATTTAAAATAAAGTTTACATATTTAACGTTATTGTTTACAACTCTTAACAGATTGAAAAAGGATTTCAGTTTCAGATGAATTTTATGGTGTAGGTACAATTTATTTCTGGTGATAAGAAATGTTTCATAAGTGTATCTAAAGGAGCTTTTTCAGTTATTTTCTTTTCGACCTTTAGTACAGCCACAGATCATATAATACTAGGTACAGCTGAGTTTCGTGCGCCGGAGTCATGCACGAAGTCGGATGGCCGAATGTTATGATTTTTTTATAATTTTACTAAATAGTGTAAGCAAATATGAATGTTACGTTGTTGGAAACATTTCTAAAATACCTGATGTCAGGGTGATGGATAATGTTTAATGGCTTACCTGGCAACACTTTAGTTAGGAAGCGGAAGCAACAGCGAGTAGACTCGTTTACTTGGATTGGGGAAGTCAAAGAGACGACATCTGGGTTGCCATCAGGGTTAGGCAAAGTTAAAGAGGCACCTCCATTTTATACTTACAATTAGAGCAATTACATATATATACAAATAAAAGTAAGATTTAAATCCCTAATAACAAGAAATTCTTAATAAAGTTACTATTTGAATGGCATATTCATTGTTAATCTCCATTTGCGTATTTCGATAACCTCTCTTACCTACAATGAGATAAATATAAGATAATTATGTTTACATGCCTCTGAAGGTTAAAAAGTTATACATGTCGCAGAATGGCCTGGACCATCAGATTTGTGGGCAACTGGGCATCGTAATGGCTAATTAGCTCTAGGGCACCTCGAGATAATAAATAAAAATAGTCTAGATCCAACTAAGTCACATCATCATTGGTCTTTGCGTCTATTGCTGACGATTTATGGTGTAACGTTGGAGAGACACCGTTTTTGGTGGCTGAATAGACCGATGCGAGACTGACATGGTCTACCACAGGCCTGACAAGGGAACTTTGCGGAAAACGGTACTGAAACGCCTTGTCGTTGTTTTAGCCTCTTGTCAGCGAGTGCAGCGAACCAGGTCTCATCACAAAACTTGCGACCACAACGCGTTTGCGGCACTCCGTCCGTTGTTTTGTTTTGTCACAATGTAATTGCACGAAAGTCAATAAACAATATACAACGTCCTTTTGCCAAATCTCTAATCAGAATCACTGATTATCAAAATTAATACTATTCTGTAATAAACGCGTCTACACGTTGATTCGTGTCAATATGAACTGTCGCAGGGAGCAGGGCACCAGTCGCGCGTCTGCGCTGGCGCAGCAATTACCTGACCACTTCATCAGGCTTGTCCCGTGGTTTGTACAATGGGTTCCCGACATACATAACTAGCTTCTGCCCGCAACTTCGTCTGCTATAACATTTATAATATAGGTACGCAAGGATTGTGAATTGATTTAATTTCTACACATAAATTGACCAAAAAACCGTGATCGTTAGCGTGAACTTTCAAACGTGACAATTCTTCAAATAAATTTAAAAGTGGAAAAAAAAAAATACTTTTAAATTTATTCTAAGCTTAATAGCATCGTTTACAGACGTTTCTGCTTGTCAAAAATTAATTCTTCAAATATTATGATACCTACTGTTTAAGTTCCAATAGCTGGTACACAATGTAATGTCTATGCGAGGTTCGGACCAAGCAAACCGCATGACAGTTGCAATAACAAAGTGAGGCTATGTCATCATTAATGTTAATTTTCTAAGAAAATATGACGTTTATAATGACACTGCCACACTTTGTACTGTTCAAGTCAGTGCAAAGTTAGCTTAGTTTGGTCCTGTCTAATTTATTTGTCTAAAGTGCATTGCGTCCATTGAACGTAGTACATTTATGTCAATGATTGCGTCACACTTTGCCTCATTAATCAAAATGTGAGATGCAGATACAAATTGGACCAAAAAATTGGACAGGTGGAATATCATCCATAGACGGACTGACGGTCGGGCAACAATGGGGGCTTTGGCAAGTAAGTTTATGCGTGTGCGCGGTCGGGCGCGCAAACAGGCGCGGCGTACGTATTAAATCGTGACCGTGACCCTCAACTCGAGGCACCATCAGTCCCCGTCGGCATTGAATAATTTTGTTATTGTTTATATTCCTTTTATTTACGCATCAAGCTTACGGAAAACCCACTTATCCCATCGCTGCTATATTCAACTACCTGGAAATACCTAGTGTTTACAAACTTTACAAACTTATTTTTGCGGGTGTAAACGGCACGCAGGAAGATTTGCCGCGAGCTAAATGTAACGCGTTGATATAGTTCGGGAGTTGCCCGCTTGTATAGATGAGTTTGTGTTTTTTATCTTCATGATTTTGGTTATGTAGCTATATAGACAGTCTAGATTAGCACTGCTAACGTCTGAGCTATTTTGACCACGGCAGTCGTCATTCGGAAGTTCGTGAATAAGAAAGTGTTTTGAAAAGCGTTATTAAAAATTGTAAGTGTTTTCTTAATATTTTCATGTCACAGATTTTCAAACTGTGATCGGGTGTTTTAAAGTTATATAGTAAAATGTAATTGCAGATAGATATAGGTAGTTTTGTTTACATTTTCAAAGTCACGACCTTCTCTATGTATTTAAATATTTTCAACACACCAGCTCGTAATCGCTTTTTTAGTTCCTAAAGCTTATGAGAGAGTTGCATTTTATCCACGAGGTTGGCAAAGCACACTTGTTGGTGTGGTGAAAAAATTGTTGTTCACTCCGTAGCAAAGTTTACTACAACTTATCTGCTTTGCCTAAAGGTTGACTGGTAGAGAATGCCTTACGGCATTAAGTTCGCCTATTGTACAGTGTGTTTTCTTATGTGCAATAAAGATTAAATAAAATAAAAAAATAAAAAAATAAAGTTTAACCTTTGTGCCTTAAGAGTCCCCGGCACGCTCGGCCGAATTTCACCTTAACATACAAACTAAACGGAGTCTCGTTCTCATTATCAAAATTCTTGTGGGATTGTAATGAAACTTTGCACATACAATGACATGAGGTATACCTAGGGCTGAAATAAGTTTATATTGCTGCATCTTCTAAAATAAAAGCAACAGAGCACTAACAAGTTTTGTATGAAAATCTTAAATTCCCTGTATTTTTTAAACTATGGTCTCTAAGGCTACTTTACCTTATTTCAGATATACCTTATCCTATTGTAAGTACAAAGTTTCAGAGTAATCTAGCTAGTCGTTTTAAAATGAGAGAACTACGTTTGTATGGAGAACCGAGCTTGCTGGGGACCCTTAAGTAGTGATAGACATGGAGATTAACGAATTAAGATTTTCTGATATTTGCAGTAGCACTAAAAAAATATTTATTTGCAGATATCTATTCCGCAAATACGGGAACAATCATGACAATATTATCGGATGTCAAAACGAAAGGATTTGATTTTTAGTTACTAAAACGCACAGAGCAAAATACGAAATAGCTGTGGAGAGTATGAAAAATAGATTGAACACAACAAGATGGATGTCAGAAATATGAAATTGCCAAGTTTAAGAATGTGTTGTTTTTGCATATCTCTGAAGGCTGGTATTTTGACATGGGGATACATCAATTTAGTGAGTAATGTTTTTTCTTTAGTATTAGGTACCATCTATGCGACTTTTTTTAAACTACGTCGGTGGCAAAAAAGCATACGACCCGCCTGATGGTAAGCAGTCTCCGTAGCCTATGTACGCCTGCAACTCCAGAGGAGTTACATGCGCGTTCAATCAATCAAGTTAATCTGTGTAAGAATATGCTATAATAGTACATTACGATACAAGTGCGAAAAATAGGAAATTCGAAACGAGTGGCGATAAATTAAAACACGACCGAAGGGAGTGTTTTAAATCGACACGAGTTGCGAATTACCTATTCGCACATGTATCGTACAACGTTTTACAGTACATATGGCCCTTTAAATGTTCGACACAGTAACATAATATGCTACTTCTCGCACTAGTGCTATAAAGTAGCCCCATATGTACTGTAATATTTATTTATTTATTTTATCGCAGATATAATACTGAATCTTACCTATTTACAGATTTACCATGCCATACTGTTTATCATATTATGCTCAGGATTTCAAGACATGCTCGTTGTGGCAATGTTTTACATCTATGGAGGAGGGGAACGAATTTTTGGTAAATTATGTGATATCCCTGATACTGCTGTTTAGTTTTTCCATCTACAATGCGCATCTCGTGTGGGCTAGTCATAAGGTAAATGTCACTTTTTCACATACAAAATACACACAAAACCCCAATTCTGATTAACATTCGGCCAACACTGCTAAAATGTTGGCCGAACGTTAATTAGAATTGACCATAAACCATTACAAATTGAACCGTAAACCGTAACGGATGGTTACAGTTTACGGTTCAATTTGTAATGATTAACGGTCAATTCTAATTAACGTTCGGCCAACACTGCAAAATAGTGTGTCTTTTTTCTTAGTTTATGGGATAAAAGACCTAAAAAAGAACTAAGTTACTAAGTCGAGTCGATTTTTTCATAAATAACAGGCCAATTCGAATATACATGACATCGAAACGATATTTAAATGACGTCAGAAATCATTCGCGCATTAATTTTATTATATTTCGCTCGGACGTCCATACATGTATTACCGCGCGCGAGACGTCCGCGTGAATGATAACTAGCTTGCATCATTCAGATATCATTTCAATTGTTAGTTTAATTAGCGAAGGTTAACGAGTGCAGTGTCAAATGTGATATTTATTCAACCAAAAACGTCAGTTTTGAGTTTGGACACTGACAGATCAGTATTATGTCGGAAACAGATCGAATAACTAAAATTCAGGACTTCAGGTTAGAGTGACATCTTGATAGTCAGTTTTTTGCTCATTAATATTGTTTAAAGTGTAATATAATAGCTTATTAAGTATACAGTTATTAGTTTGCAGTGAATGGAGAATTAATCTTGAAATGCGTTTAACCACCATTTTGGAGTCAACGGCCGGTAGTCCACGTGTTCCTTGTAAAGCTATCGCTTTACAAGAGCTGATAAAATCACCGTACACTGTCTTGTACTAACCGTACAATTTTAGTCGTATTTAAAGCTCCTAATACCTTGATACTGGCGGAATAGTCTCACTGGACTGAAGCCATCATTTTAAAAGAATGAATGAATGAGTTTTGACTCTGACCAATCTTTATTATATCGGAAACAGATCGAATAATTAAAATGCGAATACGCCTGTGTCACTTTAAACTGAGACTGACTGGCTAGAGATAAACTGAGACAGTTTAAATCTTTCGAAGATACCTAAATTTACGTATATACTTTATTTAATAATTATTATTTGTATTTGTATTAAAACAGGTTTAAATTTGGATTTATTATAAATAATTATTTTTAATACAAGTTATTATATCTTTGAAATAGGGGCTGCCTTGTGCGATCTATGATTAGAATATTTTAAATAGGGAAAAAGCTTCCCTTCTGATGACCATATTATTAGAAGTATTTGAAATAAAATACCTACCATAAAATGTGCCTACTTTAAAATCATATATTGTGTAAATTTATAGTACCTAAATCAATATATCATGATTGTATCCCGAAGCTTGCTGAGTGGTCTAAGTAAGCTACGAGATTGCAAAGGTCTTCTTCGTATTTTAGTTTCACTAATCGTAGTGAATTTACTACTTTTCTAAATTAAGGTGGGCCTTATAAATGCCTCACGAAGGTAACTAAGGTCCATCTCACAAACTGTTGCGTTGGCAAAACAGATTTTTTAACTAATTATTTTATTTCATTTCAGAATAGTGTGAAAATGCTAAATATTTTATTCAAAGTTGGTGCTTTACTTTGGATATTCAAGTTTTTGTACTGCAGTGTATATATTGGCTACTTTCTTATGTCTGCGATTTTTAGAGTTACCGAGCAAAACAGCGATCCAAAAATGGTCCAAGTTAAATTTTTACTGGCATGGGTCTTGTTAGAACCAGGTGAGTGTCTTTAATCTACCAAGAGCCCGTCCATTTTTGCCCAGGAGGGTAAATTTGCCTAGAAAAAGGATAGTTCTTGGCATAGTGCTCAAAGATAGGCTGAGGTGGGCGACATGTTTCACTTCGTACCGAGAAATGTCGTCAGGAGCTTGCGCTGACAGTCCGGCGCGGACTTAAAACTTAAGAGCGTTTTCTGACTTAAAATACGTGAGTAATCGTTTTAATATATTTAGTATGTCACGGAAATTTTGTTATTAAAACTGCAATATTGATAGCAACATCTCCAGCATCTCCTGAGGATGCCTCGTAGACAAGCGTGTTTCCGTGTCGAGTTTTGTACTTTTGGTGGTGGGTTGTTATTACTTAATTTGCGTACCTATTTATTTTTGCGGTGGGAGGTTGGGAACATTAATTGCATGTAAAAATACGCAAGTAAGTATAAAGGGTTAGCTCTGATTGTCTAGCATGTTATCTTTTCGCGGATTAGCAAAGTAATATTTTTTGTTTTAATCAGTAGGTATGGATTTCCGCAAAGTAACGCCTGATTCTATTCATTATTCGAAAACGGGGTTTGATTCTAATCTCCATGGTACTATAACAATTTACCAGTTTGTTTCTTCATCAATTCTGAACGTTAGATGGTCGATGTTTACCCTCGGACAAAAATGGAAGGTTCCTTAGTGCGGTATTTACTATGAAGCAAAAATATAATTTTATTTATAATTAACGCTTACGTTTCTTTTTCCAGTTTTTCAACTGTACGGCCTCCTACTAATACGCAGTTTTATGTTAAAACTACGAGGAGAAAATCACTGCGTTGGATATATGGATGTTGATGAAAACAATGATGTGGAGTTGGACCGCGCACCACTAATCGTTCAACCCATATAACCTACTGAACCCAATGTTGAGTCAAATTAAATTGATATGTCGGATTATTAGATTATATGTCTATTTTGTGCAAATGAACGGCTTCCTTAAGAGGAAATTTTAATTTTTCTCTCTGTATATTGACATCATGGAAAGTATTTTTACATTATATGATTTTATATTAACCATTGACGTGCCTCTAATTTTGCATTTTTTTATTTTTTTATTATTGTTAAAAATAGGAGCGAAAACCGATTTCATACAAATTTTTAAATGACTTATCATAATAATAAATTAAATAAGTGGTTGGATCAAGGGTCAGATGCAGAAGGCGGTGATCTTGGACACGGCGCGGATAGTGCGGCGGTTCCTCTCTCTGCAGCCCTGACCACCGGCAGCTTGGGCCCTGCCCCGCTGCTGGCGGCACACTAGGTTAAGTTTTTTACAATGTGTTTATATGTGTTTTGTATAGTATTTTTTAATGTATTTTTATATTTTACTTTTGTATCCATATTGTAAAAAACATAACCCTAAGAAGAAAGAGAAATAAAGGAATTAAATAAAAAAAATCAAACGTCCCCTCCGTTTGATTTTACATAGGTGTGGTTGATTATACAACAAATTGTGTCAAATTATTTTCAATAATGTTAATATCCAGAGAGGAAAATGAGGACTACGTTTGTATGAAAACACGATTTCACGCGGGTCCTCCACTTTCGTCTTAATACAGAGGTTGCGGTGCGGTCCAAACAGCATCCTATACATAGTGGAAGGTGTACGCAAAAAAAACACTGGGGAGTATTGAGTAATTTTTTTATATGGGGTTTTTTCAGAAACCTATTGATTTTTTTTAAGAACTGCGGGTGAACAATTTTGTTTCGACCTCTATAATGTGTGTGCCAAATGGCTAAACTGTACATCGTTTTGCGGTTTTTGTTTGGAATCAGGCTCGTACGCTGTCCACTAACACGATTGCAGATCGGTGTCAGGGCTCCTCTACGAAACGGCCAAGCGTAGGCCAGTCTAATGGACGCCGCTTTGCAGTGGAATGAGATAGCAATATCACTTACTCCCTCTAACGTATAAATACGTCCCTTGGACTGGCCTGCGCTGGGCCATCGTGTAGAGGAGCCATCAGGGGCTTCCAGGAGCACTGGGACTTTTTGCATTGCTCACGTCACGGGGATATGTTTGATGATTGTCTCACTGTGATAAATATATGAAGCTATACTAACAATAGTTCTAAGTCAACTTTTTCTTACTAACAACTATGGATATGTTGCTGAAATAAATGTTTTGAAGTGAATTGAATTATTAATTACCTACATATTAAATAGGTATTGTTACCATATAGGTACCATACAACCACCCAACTAATATGGTTTATTTAATCGAATGGCATAAAAAAATTACAAATAAATCGAAAATATATCAGGTATGTCATAACTTTATATCGAAGGTTTTCAGCCATTGAGCTGCCTCAGGAGTAAGTGAGAACAGGTCATCGGGGCTTCCAGGATAGGCTCTGAAGGGCACTCCTGTACCACGTGTTGGACAGTTTGAGAGACGGACTAATATTATGGTGTAAAAGCTCAACAATTTCGAGATCTCGCACGAATTTGTCGAGATTCAATCTCCTTGACAGGAAATCTCGATTTTTGCCATCTCGGTCGAAATCTCGATCAATAACTTCGAGATCTCGAACGAGATTGAATGATTGATCCGTGTGTATTCCTTTGTATTGAGTAAACTTTGGACTGTGCGCTTTGACTTGGCGCTCGCGGTGTTCCACCCTTAGGGCGATATTCGCTTGAACGCCTTGCAGGGAGGGAGTAGGCCGGTATTAAGATATATGACACCGCGAGCGCAGGCGAATATACCTACCTAAATTAAACAACCCAGCTGAATATAGATACTTAGGTAACTTAAATATATTAAAATTTATTTGTCTTTGTCTTAAATTTTATTTTGTAACTATAAGTATTTTACAATACATTTTTAACTCATTGCCAGTTTTTTTTTAAACGCCTAACAACTATCAGTCAGGTGTTCCGATTTTGCGGAGTTAAAAATAAATTCTTATTGACTTAAGCGCATTATGCAACCTTATTTATTACTAAGGAATTATGTACAGTCAGCATCAAAAGTAGCGGATCAAATAACGTTTCATAAGTATCTACCATTCTGTACAAGCTTAATAAAAAAGGATGTCTTTAATATAGAACAACAAAGACTGTAAAAGATATACTTTTGAGCGCGAATTTTAGAAATTTATCTATATTTGGAAAAGTTATCCAGAATGTCAATAACTTTTGGTGCGTTGTTTCATCCGCTACTTTTGATGCTGACTGTACAAGGGTAACACAACTTTTTAAATGAATTATCAACTTAATTTAGACGTAAAAAAGTCCCATTCCACTTTTAGGGTCCTATAGCCAAAATTGCAAACACGGAACATTATAGTTTCGTTACGTCCATCTGTCCGTCCGTCTCTTCATATGTCACAGCCATTTTACTCCACAACTATACGGTAAGTATGTATAATGCAATCCCTAAAGAAATAAAACCGGCCAAGAGCATGTCGGGCCACGCTCAGTGTAGGGTTCCGTAGTTACTCTTCCGTCACAATAAGCTAAACTGGAGCTTAAAGTATAGTAAATTGTTAACCAAGGGATGAAACGGTACCTTTCACGCGAGTTGAACAAATAAGCAAATTTGCATAATCAGTACCTAATTAGGTAAAGTAAGTCTTTTTCTATGAAGGGGGAACTTTTTGCGATAACTCAAAAACAGCTAAACTGATCATGTCCGCTATAGTTTTCATTTAATGTCTTTCTTAAGCTCTACTTTCACGATTTTTTTCATAATTTTTGGACCTATGGTTCAAAATGTAGAGGGGGGGGACACTATTTTTTTTTCTTTCGGAGCGATTATCTCCGAATATATTCACTTTATTAAAAAATGTTTGTCGAAGACCCGTATTAGTTTTGAAAGACCTTTCCAACGATACCCCACACTGTAGGGTTGAAGCAAAAAGAATATTCACCCCCACTTTACGTGTAGGGGAGGTACCCTCAAAAAAATTAAATTTTTAGATTTTATTGTACGACTTTTTCGGCTTTATTGATTTATATATCCATGCCGAATTTCAGCTTTCTAGCACTAACGACCACGGAGCAAAGCCTCGGACAGACAGACAGACAGACGGACATGGCGAAACTATAAGGGTTCCTAGTTGACTACGGAACCCTAAAAAGGAGACTCGTGTTCATAACTCGTTACATTTTCTCACTTGTTTATTTATTACATATCAATCCTTACGATCAGTGTTGTCTATCCATCATGGATCTCTTGATTAGACAGGGTCGCCATTCGAGTTACCAGCCTTGAGGGCGACCGCGAAAATTCAACATTCGAAGAAATTCTCTCATTCACCACACTTATTTCATTCACCAATCGAACTACAGGGACGCAGACGTTCATGGTGGCCCCACAGGTCAAGTTTATACGTAAATCCCTTTTTTCGTGTTGCTGAATTCCTGTAGGCGGACGTGATCGAAAGATTTCTTCTCTTTGAGCTTCTTGTGCGTCTGGTGAACCAGCACGAGGAATAACGAATGGAGAACTGGAAACAAAATGTTAATAAGTATAGAACATTAATTAAAAACGAGTGAGAAATGTGGACACTCACATATATTGGAGTAATTAAAATAAGATATCGACGGCCACTCAAAGGATTTGGTTTTGAGTAAAAAAAAAGTGATACATCTTTTTTTATTCATTTATATTCACTAGAATCGCGTTCAACTCGTAATATTTTTTCGACAGAGGTTTCAGCCCTCTTAGAGAAAAGCGAGGAAGCCTACGATAGTCCGCAGGTCAAATAATTTGGAGGTCGCTGCTCTAGCAAGATTTAAACGCTATTAACAAGTGTGCTTGTAATGTCATATAGTCCGATGGTATTCTTCATTATCAATGTGATCGTGATAAAAACTGCTTGGTCCACTGACCACCTCATCTACTAGGCGGAGCACATAAGACAATCTAGGTCACCACACACACATATTTAAGCACCCGTACAGATTTAGTAAGGAGCGCGACCGTTTATTTCACTTGCGTCCACAAATTACGGCCAGTAAATTATTAGTATTTCTCACAATCGTGATATAATAGCGAGCTTTTCAATCGCTGAGTTGTCTAAGTAAGGTATGAAATTGTAAAACTTGATTATATAGAATCATATTATTTTATACAAATAATTAATGAATATTTATAAGTATCTCAGTAGACAAAAATGTAGTACAAAAGACGTAAACGCGCGACTATTTTGTACCGCCCTGCGCCCGTTTAGTATTTTCTGTGGGAGCGCGGCGGCACGTGATTGGTCAATTTTTTTATAATTGACTACAGCGTATCGAAATAAATATTATAGTTGAGCTGGGAGCCCATACATGAAAAGTACGCAATCACAGTTTGGTATATGAAATCTTAATTCAACCATTACCGTCGACAAGTAGAAAATTTTTTTTTTTGTAATCGCTTCATAATGCGGTCGGTGTAGTCTGTGGTACACTCACCACACCCAAACAGCAGCCAGAGCCTCTGAGCAATCCTGAACTCGACATCAATAGGGGCAGATGTCGAGGTCAGGATAGCTCAGGGGCTCCGACCCAGGAGGGTCGGTATATCGGTGCAGGCCCAGCTGGGCCCAGCTGCTCGCTGTCGCAACTGAGAAGCATCACAAATACAAGGGCTGCTAGTACGGTGATCCTGTTTGTGCAGTCTGTGGCTTGATCATGGTCACTCACCACATCCAAACAGCAGCCAGAGCCCCTGAGCTGTCCTGAACTGGACATCAGCCCCGGGGTCAGTGTAACGGCGTAGACCCAGCTGCTCGCTGTCGCAACTGAGAAGCATCACGGACACAAGGGTCGCTAGTACGGTGATCCCCACACCGTACATGAAGTAAGCTTTCACTTGCCTTGGTCGACGCTGGAATTTTAAGAAAAAGAAATGAGAATACGACAAAATACTAACTTGGTTAGCCTAGCGGTATGGACGTGCAAATTCCAATCCGGAAGTCGTAGGCAACGAGTACAAATGAGTTTTTCGGAACTTATGTACGATATATTATATGATATTTTTCCAGTCGCTTTTCGGTGAAAGAAAACATACCGAGGAAACCGGACTAATGGCAATAACACCCAGTTTCCCCATTACCTACATCTACAAGTTTGACAATAGCTTAAGGTACCATCACCTCAAAAATATATTCCATTAAAACACTTACTTGACATATTCCATTGCAGAGAAGAATGGAGAAGATTAAGTTGAGAAGAACAGCGATTGGCACTATGACGTATATGAACACTTCAGGAATCCAACCACGGTAAGAGTGACGACCTGTATAAGTTAAAAATATTATTTTTTATAATCGTGATATACATAATACAGAGCTTTTCAGTCATATGTACGTCGTCAGTACTAACTGAGTTTAGGCAACGATGCATGCTGAGCGGCCTAAGTAATAAATATAAATAAATAATAAATATTATAGGACATTATTACACAAATTGACTAAGTCCCACAGTAAGCTCAATAAGGCTTGTGTTGAGGGTACTTACACAACGATATATATAATATATAAATATTTATAAATACTTAAATACATAGAAAACACCCATGACTCAGGAAGAAATATCCATGCTCATCACACAAATAAATGCCCTTACCAGGATTTGAACCCGGGACCATCAGCTTCGTAGGCAGAGTCACTACCCACTAGGCCAAACCGGTCGTCAAAAAAAAAGTAAGGTACGAGATTGAAAAGCTTGATTATATCATTATTCTATACAATACTTTTTCTGCTGGTCCGCTAAAATAATACTTTTTCTACTATAAAACCAAACTAATTAAACAAAATTAAATCTCAGTAGATGAAAAAATAGTACAAAAGACATCAACGCATTTCTTATTCATTAAATAAGAGCGCGTTGATGTCTTTTGTTCTATTCTTTAGTGACACGTGATTGGTCGAAAACATTAAGTTGAGTCGGGAGCCCATAGTGAAAAGTAAGTCTTAATTCAACCTATTAAGTCGACGAGTAGAAAAACAATATTAACTATGAAACATTCTAGCTTTTAAGAACTGTATCTAAACTTCAATACACACTTTTTCAAAAATTCAATTTTTGATACAATCTTTTATCGCTGTCTGTGTTCTTCTTTCAACAGGCAACTAATATTCTTAGAAACCATTCCAACAAACCCAAATACAATTCGGTTGCTTTGATTTATCAAAGAATTCCTATGACCACCTGTGTCCATCATCAGATCAGATCAACTTGTATAATGTATATAAAGTTTGAGCTCAACCGAATGGATTGGGTCTAATTTAGTTTGCATGATGATTTGACCCGAACATAAAAATATTACATGTACATAAAAAAACAAAAAACGAATCATGTAAAAATAGAGCTGCATTACTGTTGCGGCGTTGTTGTTGCCGCGCATATCTGTCAATTTCCTTGATAAAATGAGTCAAGCGTAATTATTATGTTGTCTCGCCTATGATGCTGGCGGTCAAAGCCACTGTGCGAACGGGACAGGGATATATAACTTCACGCGTGTGAGAGAGATAGGTATTGGCGGGTCAATGTACGAAATTCTTCGTGCTTAGCGTCCTTATACAATGTGTAACAAAAATAGTGGAGATCCGTTTAAGGGATATTCGTTATCGTGTTCTGTTTAGGAAAAAATAAAAGAAAAAAATGACGCAAAAAAAAATTACGATCTGTCCCATGAAAAAAAAACTTTTTTCACATCAAAAAGTTTTTTCTTGTATTTTTTACACAATACCGAATGCATATTTGTGTTGTTGTTGTCTTAAGGCACCCCAGAGGTGCAAAGGGTCTTCACAAGCTCGCGCCACGCCGTCTATCTTCAGCTCGCCTTCTGGCCTCACTCCAGTTGAGCTGGTGGTGGCTCGTAGCTCACTTATGACGGACCGTTGCCAAGAGTGTACAGGGCGCCCGGAGCCACGTCTTCCGTCCGGCGGTTTCCAACCGAAAGCGATGGTTGCGTTATTTGTTCCTGTATGTAAGTACTTATATATATATAAATCTCGCAAAACATTTACTACTCACCGAATAAACCACACCATGTTAATGTTCCTGGCGCTGACATGGTCAATATGATAAACCAGATGAAAGCATAGCACACCAAAATCAGAATATTGGCGATCTGCAAAATAAATATACATATAATTTAATAAAAAATTCAGCAGAGCATATTGAGATAGCTTTAAACGGATTACTCTCGTATCATTAACCAGTACCCAGTACCTACGCCAAATCTTGGGATTAGTTGCCAAGCGGACCCCAGGCTCCCATGAGACGTGGCAAAATGCCCGGATAAATAAGTCTATTTACTGGTCGTCGCGCGTCGGTCCTTATTGAGCTTACTGTGGGACTGGGTTGATTTGTGTAAAAATGTCCTATAACAAAATAAAAAATCTGCTTTGATTTCATACCCCACACATGTACTTGTGATGCATAGTTTGGGTGCAAAATACAATATTCGTCTGATGACGCCATTCCGCTGAAGCACTCTTCCAGCAGTTTTGGGGTTCCAATGTGGTATAAGTATTATTGTATCTCCTTGGATTTCACGGGCCTATAAATCCCGGTCTTTTGATAGGCTTGCGTGGGGATATAGATCCAACACGTAAAGGCCCCTTGGAGAGCTTTAATGTCATGTAGAACGCCTGCTGGAACCCGTTCACAGGCGCAACAATAGACATCCATGAACCGGTCGCAACAGGCATTGGGACTATTGTAGTAAAAGTGAACAGTATAACGGTCCATGGATTGAAGTTTGGGAGGACAATGAGACTGGGTTATTGCAAAGACGTCCGGACACCTGCCATAACAATGTTTCCATTAGTTATCGAGGCAGGCGGTGACTCGCCGCCCACTAGATGGGCCCCTTAAAATGCCGACGTGAAGACGACCAGGAGCAACACCGGTGTGAGAGGCTTAGGGGTGTCGGTCGTAAGTATTATTATTCTTACCACATTCAAAATGCCCAGTGCGAGGCAGGCCCACTCGATTGGGATGCAATGGAGGAAATTACCTTTGTAGCACATGTTGGACCTAGAAAACACATGAATTAAGTGTGGGGTGGATACAAGCAGTGTTGGCGGAACGTTAATTAGAATTGAACATTAATCATTACAAATTGAACCGTAAACTGTAACCGTCCGTTACGGTTTACGGTTCAATTTGTAATGGTTAATGGTCAGTTCTAATTAACCTTCGGTCAACACTGGACACAAGCGACTTCCGAGAGTTCCGAGCGTCGGTGTCTAGTCAGTCAGCGCTTTGGAAATTGGCGTCGCTGCGCAGTTACGCCAACGTTGCGTCGAGCAGCAGCCATAGAGTTGACGCCGACGCTCGGGTGACGCTACGCTAGAATGAGGTGGTCCTAAGTAATAGGTTTTGACGGCCTTAGCATAGTCGGTACTGTCGGTAGTGACCTAGTGACCCTGCCCACGAAGCAGGTCTCGGGTTCAAATCCTGGTAAGAGCATTTATTAACCGACTTCAAAAAAGGAGGAGGTTCTCAATTCGACTGGATTTTTTTTTTGTATGTATGTTACTCGATATCTCCGAGAATCGTGAACCGATTTTCAAATTTTTTTTTTAATCGAACGTGTATAATCCCGAGATGGTCCCGTTGGCACCAAATCGGGGTCTGATGATGGGATTTTGGAGAAATCGAGGGAAGTCTTCAAATGTTATAGGTATATGTATGGCGCTTTTGGTAATATTTAAAGTCGGTTTTATTTTTTGTAAAAAAGGTATTATTTGTGTGTTCCTGTCAGATATTTGTTTATGAGCTATGGATCCGTTCTACCCATCTAAGTACCTATTTAAGTTTCAATGGGTCTATATTTTATTTTAATGTCGTCTAGTACCCAATGAGTACCCATAACACAAGGCTTAGTAGGCTTACTGTGGCCACTATGGGACTACCTATCAGGTCGATTTGTGTAAGATTCGTCAATATTTATTTATTTATTATTGATCATAGGAATTGCTTGTATTAATAAGATGAGGGTTGAGATTTCAATGCATCATTTGAAAAGACGCTAATTCGAACTCACATTTCGATGTCAAATTGATGTCATTTTGCTATCATTCGCGCATTTCGCTCATTCATCTTACTCTCACTTGTTCGTACATGTACCGGTGCGAGATGCTCGGTGTAATTTTTGGCTTGAGCCAATGGGGTAAAAAAGTTCACAAACATTTGGAATGACTTGAAATGGGAAAGTATAGCAAATAAAATAGGTATATCGAACCTGTCAATATCTGAAATAGTCTTAGGCACTCTAGGCATAAATACCTACTAATTAGGCTTAATATACTTCTACTGTATTCTCTATTTATATCACTTAACCATCACAAATAATCGATAGTAAGAACTCACTTGAAAGAACTCTTCACACTTTAAAAAATCCCTATTTTAAGTATCTTAACACGACTGCGTGTCTAATATAGATAAACCACACAACGACTGACTAGCGAGTCATCATAAGTAACTTATTTATATGCTCAGTCCAAAACACGCAAACATAATTTTGCCGGTGGGCAAACTCCGAACTAAGATACCCCTGTACATATAGCATGCGACAGCGCTGCTTGCACGCCGCCTCTGCCCGTAAAGCTAAGTTTGTACAGGCTTAAATTAAGCACTAGGTATTTCCCGATCGCCTGTGTTTTGGTGTGGCCTTTCTGGGAATTCTGAGTAAACAACAATACTTCGCGGGCTTTCCTTATTATTTAAGGGTCCCAGCAAGCTCGGGTCCCTACACAAACGTAGTTCCGCTCTCATTTCAAAACGACTAGCCAGATTTTTCTGAAACTTTGTACTAATAATAAGATAAGGTGTACTTATATGAAAAAAATAGGTGTACTTACATATAAAGAAGATACAAAAAATTAGACATACACTTATTAGGAAAAAAACAAATGTGATAGATGCACTAGATTATGCAAAAAATTTGAAATGGAATTGGGCAGGCCACGTCGCAAGAATGGCAGACAAAAGATGGACTAACCAGATAACTATGTGGCCCGTACCAAGAGGCAAACGCAAAGATGGAAGAACGTACATGCGGTGGTCCGATGCTAGAGT
This sequence comes from Cydia pomonella, assembly GCF_033807575.1. NCBI lineage: Eukaryota > Metazoa > Arthropoda > Insecta > Lepidoptera > Tortricidae > Cydia > Cydia pomonella. The sequence continues at coordinate 20,168,785 of NC_084717.1, read as the reverse complement.
AAATAGGTATCCATAGGTAAGCGTGCTCCACCGTAGACCGCATCATCACTTACCATCAGGTGTGATCGTGGTCAAACGCCTGCCTATCCCCCATAAAAAAAAAACATTGCAAAAATTGCTGGCCCAAAGTGGCCTCTAACAGCACAAGACCGATCAAACTGGCTCTCTCTGGAGGAGGCCAAGACCCGAGAAGGGGTTCTTGCTTCGTAGCGTAGGAATATTCTGAGTTATTTAAAAATTCAATTTTAATTTTTTGTAAATATAATGAAATGTTTGACTACTTATCATAATTACAAGATATTCCTTCCAATTTTTCGAATCATGTTGACACTGTAACTACTTGCAAGAAATAAAAGGCTTTTTATTTTATTTATTATATTATATGAAAAAAATACATAGTATTATACAAAACTTTGTTTTGTTCTATTTCGTTTGTTTTATAATCTGACGCTATATAAACTAATTACAGGACTAGATGTACCGCGTGTCATTGTATGTGCAAAGTTTCATTATAAGCCAACACGTAGTTTTAAAATGAGAACCAAAATCCGTTTGTATGGGAAGGTGAAATTCGCCCGAGCTTGCCGGGGACTCGTAAGCATATTCCTGATTCGAAAAAGCAGACCAATTTGAATGTACTTACACTGATATCAAAATGATATCTAAATGACTTAGTTATTGTGCGTCTCGCTCGCGAAAATACATATAATTTAGATGTGATTCTAATGTTAGTGTACAGATATATCGGAGCGGCCGAGGTGCTCAAAAATATCTGAACACGCACTCTAACGCCTTGACAATAGAGGCGTGTTCAAATATTTATGAGCACCTTGGCCGCTTCGATATATCTAACGGCGACTGTACTACCGTACAGAAAGGAAACTTCCAATAAAAACGAAGTTTGACAGCGATTCAAGGCCGAATCATGTCCCTTTCTAATTTAAGGAACTATCCCTTTCGGCTATTTAGGGTTATCAAAATTCTGCCTCGCACTGCTAAACTGTGGAATGAACTGTCGCCTGCGGTATTTCCGGACCGATACGACCTTCAAACCTTCAAGAAAAGAGCGTACTCCCAACTTAAAGGCCGGCAACGCACTTACAACCCCTCTGGTGTTACAGGTGTCCATGGGCGGCGGTAATCGCTTACCATCAGGTGATCCGTCTGCTCGTTTGCCTCCTCTATCATAAAAAAAAATCAAAATTCATGTAATTATCTTATCTGTGGTTGTGCACACAAAGGTACGTCAAGTTATGCCAACCCTAATGATTACTCGGAGCAATGCTGAGCCGGACGGTCCCGAGAAAGCCCGAACGCTCTAGTTTCCTCCCCCTGGTGTAAGTTTGATTTGGCCTGAAAGAGTCGGACACAATAACAAAGTGTTTTCTCTTTCGCTCTGAAAAAAAAAACGACCGGTCAAAGTAATTTGGTTGCAGCCAGTTGATTCATTTCATTCACTGCCAATAGACGTGTTGCATAAAATGCGTTGCTAATTAACCTCCCAGTAATGAATAGTAAATAAGTGCAGCATTTGAAGAAAATAATTAAAGATGAACTCAAAGTAAGTTGTTGCAATTAATATTTAACCCGATTTTTTAAAAATTGTTTTCTAATTTTGTTTTTCGTTACATTTTGTACAATATAAGTGTATGTCTTAAAAAAAATCGTTTAAGGCACAAAAAGGTATGGTATTTTCATATATCAACGCAAAACCACCAACCAACCAACTTATCTTGGTCTGACTCTATGTACTTACTTTTTTGGGACAAGTGATTTTTTATTTATACCTCCCAGAATGAGGAGCTCTTTCCACCAGACAAATTTTATCCAAATCTGGCAAAAAAAATTGAAAACAAAATAAAAATCAGCCCATTTACCAATAGGCCGACTCGCGTTTTAGTTATTCGATCTGTTTCCGATGTGATACTGATTTCAGTGTCAAAAGTGACATTTAAGAAGAAATGTCACTTTTGACATCTCTTCATCCAAAAACGTTACTTTTATCTTATCGGAAACAGATCGAATAACCAAAACTCGAATTGGCCTACAAGGCATGCTCCAGATGTTTTACAGATAAACTCGCGCGAACTAGCTTTATGAAAGTCGTTTATTTTTAACTTCGTTCAAGGTCATGTTTAAAAACATCTACATTACATTCGCTTGCACCAAATGGTAACAGAGCCGACTGCAAAATTTCATACCGACTTGATACCGCGATGAAATGCACAATTCAATAAAAGGAATTAATACCTAGGTGCTAAGTCCGAATTTGACAGTCTACCATGGCGGAAGTTGCCGATAGTTCAAAAAAGAAGGCCCCTTCCGGTGCGAAAAAGGGGGTCTGATTAAACCCATCTAAAACCGAAATAATAGTTATGGCAGCAGTTAGAAATTTACTAGTTTTTTTATACTACGTCGGTGGCAAACAAGCATACGGCCCGCCTGATGGTAAGCAGTCTCCGTAGCCTATGTACTCCAGAGGAGTTACATGCCGACCCTAATACTCCGCACGCTTGTTGAGCTCTGGCAACCTTTCACCTTAGTAGACACAGAAAAGCGAAAACTGTCAGTATTTTTTGCCAGAAGTGCTTGGGATACGCTCTCAAAGGTCCATCAGGACCCCTAAATATACCCATCTGATACCACCATTCAATTCCAGTCGGCAGGCATGAACCCTCATTTCAGGAATATATAAGTCTGCCAAGGCTTTTCCTGCCGAAACACCTCGACAGACTAGATTGTTTATTGTTTATTCATGCAACACACAAGCTTACAGTTCAGATACCAAAGCGCTTACATGTTAATTAATAATATTAATAATTAGAATTATTTAGATAAGATATAGATTATGTAAGTAGGAGATTTTAATGCCCACTCCGGTAAGTTATTCTCTAATAAATTTCTAAACTTTTATAGTGAACAATGCTGGGAATGTGTAGACATGCAGATGTTATCAACGGACACATTTACGTACATCTGTGATGGCTCCTCTACACGATGGGCCATCATACTGGCCCACTAAGAAGGGCCAACGTGTAGGGTAGTGGTGTCGGATGGCTTATGGCGCGGCGGGATGACGATGAGATGCCCACTGTGCGTACTCATCTACACGTGGCCCATTCCATAGTACGTGCTATCAACCATCGCATGGCCATCTCGCTGGTCCAGCACTGGGCCATCGTGTAGAGACACCATCAGGCGCACGGTTGCTAGCGCTGGCTGGACCACTGTGTGGTGACTAATGCAGGGCGTCCCAGTGTTATGGCTCCTCTACATGATGGCCCAGCGTAGGCCAGTCCTAGGGACGCATTTATGCGTTAGAGGGAGCAAGTGATATTGCTATCTCATTTCACCGCATAGCTGCGTCCCTTGGACTGGCCTACCCTGGGCCATCGAGTAGAGGAGCCCTTACATAACAAGTACATAACGTTTACAGGTCCGATTCTTATCCATTGTTAATTTAATGCAATTATAATTTATTATAATAATATAATATAATATTCAAATGAGAATTATTATTTACAGGCACTCTTGTTGCTCCCCCGTTATGTGTTGCGGAATACCCGTGGAAAAGGGATGCTTCGTATTCTCTACTATCAATGTAGTAAGTGACATTTATGTTATGCCTTTATTACGGTTCCATTTTTTTTTTAATTTATTTAGGAAACAAACAGTCACTTATTAATATATATAAGCTTAAGTGATAACAAACAGACCTTTAGTTCCATTGAAAATAAAAGAATACATAGTAAATTACAGATCGAAACAGGGAAGGTGTTTGTATCTATAACAGTGGCTTAAATACATATACAATGTCTTTATGTTGTTGTAAAGGCAGATTTTTGATCGAGCGTTAGCAAAGGTCTCCGGTTCATCTTGTATAATGCTTTGAGGAAGAGAGAGAAGAAAGAGTGATTATTGAGGAAGGTTTAGGTGTATAATTTGATAAGGTTTTGTGTATCCCGTGCGAAGCCGGGGCGGGACGCGAGAGATTACGATATCAATGTTATTATTATGCAATAATAACAATTTTAAATTTGTTATGATAAAACAGTTTATAAATAAATACTATAGGGACATTCTCCCACAAATTGACTAAGTCCCACGGTAAGTCAAGAAGGTTTGTGTGTTGGTATTCAGACAACGCTATAATATCTATTTTCATCACACAAATAAATGCCCTTACCGGGATTCGAACCCAGGACCATCGGCTTCATAGGCAGGGTCACTGCCCACTAAACCGGACCGGTCGTTAACAACGACAAGTTTATCTTTATGCTGGCCGTATCTTGTAGTTTTTGAACACATCATAGAGGGTATATGATAAGTGTGGAGATAAAAATGTTACGGTTAAAAATCGTAACTTTAATAGGGTTGTTTCCATCTACAAATCTTAGGGCAGAATTGTATCCCAATAAATTCTTTTGGATTATAAGAACATGTTAAACTACTTTTAGGGGACCTGTAATGACCATATTTTTGTAAATATTGAATTTAAAATATCTTTTGGCACACGTCACGTGACCAAACTCGAAACGTCATTGAAGATTCTGATGGCGTCACAACTCTCGGATTGACACTGTTGACAGGTAGGCGATAAACGATACGATAAGGTAGGGGATATGTCAGTTGACAGTTCGTATCTTCTACGTATGTATGTAGTTATGTGTCAAATCGTAAACTGTGACATCACTCAATTTTCAAAGAGCGTTTTGGGCGCGAAAGCATCTGTCATAATATATTTTGTTAATTTAACATATTTAAAGCCGTTTTTAGTATAAAAGTTGAATTAGGGCCACTTTTAGTTAATATAGAACGTAATACAAGCGTTTCAAAAAATTGGAAACAACCCTATTCTAAGAGCTGCAAAAGCACTCGTAGTGATATCTAGCACTATGAGACTGCAAAACCATTGTTTGTTTGCAGTTGGGTCCACATATTTTTATCTCAAGCTCAAACAGTTTTCTCTCATCTCATCCTTTACCTTTTCTTTGTACACTACACAGCGTGCTGGCGCCCAAATAAATTACTTAGATTAAGTACATTTCTTTAGAAATCTCACAGACGTGTATTGTGACAGCATCGCGTGGAACCTACGAACCATGAGAAAACTAAAAAATAGTACCTAAAGTGGACTAAACCTATTACAAAAATACATATTGTTTCCAGGTAATCTGCGGTCTAGGCTTCGCCAGTTGCCTGGGTTTCTTTTTATACCTATTACACACATGGTCTGAAGTCCAGTTCCACAATCCCAGCGACATGGTGGTCTATTGGGTGTTCACGGGTATAATCTCTGCCTGCTGCATAGGCGCCGCTATAGCGCTTATATTCGCCATTTTGTTGTGTGTTGGATTACGCAAGGTAAGTCCATAAAATTCTTTCTATATGTAGATTAAATCTACTGATTCAAGAAAATGAACCCGAATATGGGCAATCAGTGGAAATGATTCGTGTAATTTTGAAAATTGGTACAATTATACCTTGTTGTGTCCAGATTAACATATTATGGTGCTCGAGGGTGGGAGTTGTGCTGACGGTGAAGGGGCGGGTTGAAGATACCTTTTGTCAGATGTTTGCTCATATCTCGAATTATTAACAAAAAGACAAAAATAGACGATTTGAGAAAACGTCATTTTTTCGTAATTGTTCATCATAACTCAAATTTTTACTTTAGAATAAGCAAGTTTACTGAGCTGAGCGAGCACGGCGCGGAAACAATGGCGTCTTTATAGATTAGGATATGAAGCGTATGTGTTTATATGTGTTTTGTATTTTTTTAATGTGTTTTTATATTTTACTTTTATATTCATATTGTAAAAAACCTTAGTCTAAGAATTAAGAGAAATAAAGGAATAATAATAATAAAATTCTTTATTGCACACAACATAAAAAACAGATACAGAAACTGATAAAATATACACATTGGTAGGTAACAACAGGCGGGCTTTATGTCAATTGTTTAAAGTTACGTTGTTTAGTTTTAAGTTTAACTGTAGTATTAATGTTGCTGGTGTCCTTACAGGGCGTCACTTGAACTTACCACATTATATGTACCAGCTTTACAACTGGTCTGATGATTTTGAAATCTATGGCTAATCGGAAAGTATCGTATTTACTCGCTTTTAATTTTAATTTATTAATTCCTATTATTGGTGTTATTTTCAGAACAACACGTGTTATGTAATGGCGTACCTCATATACGGCATTATTACCGTCATATTGAGTGTAATGTGCACACTTGCATTCATCTGGACCGAGTGGTACAGAATACACTTCGTGATGTACGCGATGATCCCTCTCGGAGTTTGTGGTAAGTTGTTTTTAAGAACTTGGAGTTGTTTAAGTACAACAAGTACTTATATAAAACCGTGGTAAATATCGTATTAAAAACATAAACATCTAAATGAGCAATGTATGTAATATATAAGTACATTTATGTTTTGGTGGTTGGTGTTTAATGGTGGTTTCAAAAATCAATCTAGCTAGGTCTTATCTCTGGGAAAACATGCATTTTTGAGTTTTTGTATGTTTTGATCAGCAAAGCTCGGTCTCCCAGATATTAAAGTATAATAAGACTTAAAAATAGTGACGATTTACAATGCCTGAACTAGGATTCCCTGTTTCATGCGAGAAATAATAGTTATTTGTTATACAAGGGGGCAAAGTTGTTGTTTTACCGCTCGTGCTAATATTGATACCCGAGCCAGTGAAAGATTCCAAAATTGGAGCGTAGCGAGTGATTTGAGAAGTGGGATCTTGAGCATTGTGAGGGTTTCTAGGTACGAGGGTTAAAAAAAATTGCCTCCGAGTGAACCACAAAATTTTCACCACGCCAACGCGAGGAAAATACTAACTATGAAATACCAAAAAATCAAACCAAATCAAATCCAAATGAACGTAATAAAAAATTATCATTCAAAATCATCATTTAAAGGTCAATTTTACCAGCTAACATAAGAAAACAACTCAAAATTTGCATCTGTAATTACTAATTTCCCCCACTTGTGGATAAAATGCAACTTTTTCATTCGTTTTTGAACAATCAAGAGGGCCTTTACCAGTTGGTGTAGTTAAAAATATACGACGTTGTCACGCTGCGCGCAGTATAGTTGAGTCGCTCGCTGCACAATATACCTCGGAACCTTTTTTAGGGTTCCGCTGTCAAGTTGTCAACTAGGATATGTCCGTCTCTCCGTCTGTCTGTAATCGTTAGATACATAAATCATACATGGCGAAAGAACGGTAAAACAAAAACTACAAAAAAAATGTTTAGTGAACCTCCCATACCAAATGTTTTTATTTATTTATTTGATTTTGGCTTTAACCAAATAGTGTACAAGGTATCGTTGGATAGGTATTTAGAGCGGTAACTGAAGACAATATTCTGTTTTATTTTTCAGTTTTATACTCATTAATGCTGCTGCTAGTATACCAGACATATGTGGTGCTGTCGGAACGCGCGCCCATCACGAAACATGGAAGTTTGCTCAATACAGATGATCCTGAAGCCACCAACGCCAAAAGCCCAAACTTAACTAAAGTAGACTGGCGTTTCTGAAGTACTTACATGTATATTCTGCCTCGCATCCGAAAATTCCGAAACACTACACTGCGCTCTAAAAAATGCATAGCTGACGTGGGGGAGAAGACCGCCAGGCTGAAGTGGGAATGGGCGGGTCACGTCTGTCGCATGCATCCGGATAGGAGGGCTAGTATAGCCACCAAGTGGATGCCGCAAAATAAGCGCAGACGTGGCAGGCGCAGACGCGATGGCGGGATGACTTAGCCGCCTTCTTCTTAGTAACTGTCCTGGAAAAACACAACAACGGGAGACGTGGAAATCCAGGGGAGAGGCCTGAGGCCCAGTCTGGGACACTACAACGTGTAGATTTTTTTTAAGGTAATATACTATTATAATTGCTTCCCCTCCGATTTTACGGGCCCGTAAATCCCGGTCTTTTGATGGGCTTGCGTGGGGATATAGATCCAACACGTAGAGGGCTTGGAGAGCTTTAATGTCAAGTAGAACGCCTGCTGTATAACGATATATGGATTGAAGTTTGAGTGGACAATGAGACTCGGTTATCGCAAAGACGTCCGGGCACCTGCCATAACAATGTTTTCACTAATATACTTGCGTATTGATATAACATTACCGTAACAGTTTTTTTATGTTACCATAATGCTTAAGTATAAAAACTTATGTAACAATTTTAGGATACGGAAATATATTTGTATAAAAAATATTTTACCCTTCATTTATTTCCTTTCGTAGGTTGTTTTCTTCTAGATGCAAAATTTAGATAGTAGTGTTAAAACGGCCAGCAAAACGTCCAACTTTATCGCTTTCCACAAGGGCGGGATTTGCTTGTATATTTATACGAATAACCTGCCAAGACGTTCTTATGGCAAGCGACAAAATAGAATGTTTTACCGGCCGCGGTCACAAATGGTCTTATTTCTCAAAATATGTACCTAGTTGTTTGTACATGTTGTAAAATGAAATATCAACCAATACCTACCCTTAATGACGTTGAGTCATCGTCATCATAATTGTTAAGAGCCTGGCTCTTGTCGGAGTAACCGCCATTCTGTTCTTCTCCTGATAAGTCCCTACTAAAGAGGCAGGGGAAGACCGAGACGTGCGTTCTTGGACCAAGCCAAGGAGAAAAACAACGTAATGATAATGACGTTGAGTATTACGACAAAATGCAATCTGAATATTACATTCGGATGTCAACTGCATCTGCATTACTGTTGCGAAAATTGTTACATTACTACTGCGATTATAACGATAATTCCGTTAGCTACTTATTTCAAGGAAATTCTCAGATACAGCGAAGACAACCACAACGCCGCAACAGTATTGCTGCTGCTGTTGACATCCGGACGTCACCATTACAAGCACCACTTTTTAAATTGTACTAGTTTACTAACATGGACTCTGGTGTGTCCTTAAACTAGGTCCAAAAGACACGAGCACTGTGAATGTCATCTCGGTTTGTGTGGTAGGGCACAGCACAGTGGATGTCATTCCAGATCTAGAGCAGATCCGAGCTGGGGAAGTACCTCCAGCACCTTACAAAAATCCGCAGCCAAATAACACTAGACCCTACTCTTAGTGTTCCAGTCGGTAAGTAAGATTACCAGAGCTCAACGAGGGTGCGGAGTGATAGGCTCGGCAAATTCATGGAGCACCTCTGGAGTTGCAGCCGTCCATGGGCGGAGGTAATCGCTTACCATCAGGTGATCCGTCTGCTCGTTTGCCTCCTCTACCATAAAAAAAAGAGTGCTTACCATCAGGCGGTCGTATGCTTGTTTACCACCGATGTAGTATAAAAAAACTAACATGCAACGTGCTAGTTTTGCATTCTATATTTTCGACAACGTTTTTTATTTATAGACGTTAGTGATGTCATAATTTGGCGGTGGTTGCCAAAACATTGAAGTCAGAGTGAGACACAATAATACTGCCACACTACGCATAACCATCGTAACAAACATTTGAAAATTTGTTTAATTGTTTACCGTGTTCTCAAGCAACAAATTCCAAATTCAAAAATGTTTTTTTGCTGTTACGGCCGTTGTGTTTAATGAGGCAGAAGGTCGCAGTTGAATTCAATTATTTTATTTAAATATACATATTCGTATCAGCGGACGTGTAGCATTTCGATTTATAAAGATGGAGTCAAAGTAAGTTTATATTATTTTTATAATACATATTTTCTTATTATACTGACTGAAGTTGGGTATGACAGAAGGGGCATTATAGTCAAGTGAATGCAGTGGAAATGAGAGCGTTGAGAAGTGTGTGTGGTGTGAGATTAGAAAGGTGGGGAATGTGTGAGAGATAGATAATATGAAACGAACAAGTATGGCGTATGGAAGAAAAAGACATGCTGAGGCGACCCCAAGTGAATGGGATAAAGGCAAACGAATGATATTGACTCTTCTTTCTCGTCCCGGCATTTTGCCACGGCTCTTGGGAGCCTGGGGTCCGCTTGACAACTAATCCCAAGATTTGACAGACACTAGTTTTTACAAAACCGACTGCCATCAGACCTTCCAACCCAGAGGGTAAACTAGGCCTTGTTGGGATTAGTCCGGTTTCCTCACGATGTTTTCCTTCGCCGAAAAGCGACCGGTAAATATCAAATGATATTTCGTACATTAGTTCCGAAAAACTCATTGGTACGAGCCGGGGTTTGAACCCACGACTTTCGGATTGCAAGTGGCACGCTCTTACCGCTAGGCCACCAGCGCTTCTGACGAATGATGTTGACTGACTACTTGAATCTAAAAGCACAAGTAGTTCTTGAACAGTCGTGTGATTTGTATTGTCCAATTAGTCTAGGAGTCTAAGGAAAAGACAATAAAAAAAAAACAAGTTTTTATTTGTAAAAACACCTATTAATTCAACGATTTCGTATAGTTTAAATGTACGACTTGTATTTGTATGTTATTTTCAGACGGCCTCGTTATTGCTGCTCGTCCACGATGTGCTGCCGGATGCCGATTGAAAAAGGATGCTTCATATTTTCGATTGTTAATATTGTAAGTATAAAATCTTTAAAAAAACGAATGCACTAACATGCCATCATTTCATGGTCTTCCTCAGCAGCACCGGGTGAAGCTTCACAAAACTTTGGTTGTGTTTGTTTTTTTTTTTATTGTGCTTAGTTTCAATGATAATGGTTATTACGAAAATGTTATTTACCTAAATTATAAGATATTTAACCTACAATGCATACATTAAGGCTGAAATCTTTAAAACAAGTTAATTAAAAAACAAGATAACCAATCTGTCCATTAACACTACCCTTTTACGAGTATTTATAGACGCGAATAAAAACTACATCGATTAAATTTATTATCAAATGTTACGTTGTAATCACAAAATAATAAGACTTAAGGGATTAATTAAAAAATATTTAATTTAGTTACTTTATTGCTTATTGTTGAATTGTATTTACTTACATATTGGAATATAACATCTAAATTAAATGTATAACCTTCTTTGGACATTAAATAATAAAAAATACAGTAGATGTAAGCTTCAATAGATTTACCACGTTCTAACTACGACTTTATCTTTATTCTGATAATTTCAGGTTATATGCACTTTGGGTTCACTCGCCAGCCTGGGATCCCTGATCTTCATCCTGTTCCTGTGGTGTAACCCCATGGTCCTCAGCGAGGTGGTGGTAGACTGGAAGTATATAGGTTTAAGCGTGGCTTGCTGCGTTGGCTCAGCTATAGCACTTACCTTCGCCATTGCACTCTGCCACGGTTTACGACAGGTAAGAGATTCATTGTTGTAAAAAAATGCGAGATAATTTGAGTAAAAGTATTTAGTGTTAGGTTTCTTTCTAATCAGGTTTTATGATCAAGTTGACAATTATTTTCAAAAATACTGTCGCGGAAAGCGAAAAAATGATATAGGGACCGTGCGCGTTGGAGGGTCTGCCATCTTGTGGTCTGAATCGGAACCATAAACAGGCACATTTCCACGTCAAGTGTTTTCTTGTGCATAGTAGATTCTGCCATCTTGTGGGCTACATCGGAACAATAAACATCACATTTACGCTTCGCGCCAAAAATCTGACAGCTCCTGTGCTGCCTCCTACAGTTCATGCACGCTCCCTATAACTTCAGAGTGCTCCCTTTTGAGAATTATACTAAATGTTGCTTTTAAAATACTGTAAAGGAAATTAGTTTGAACAAAATCTGTTGCTCCGTCTTTGCATTATTGAGGAAGTTCTCTTTAATAAAAGATCATAATTGGCTCAAACTAGTAGCTCTGTGAGCTGTACACTGAGTAGACCTCACGATAAGATTGATAATAAAATAAGCTTAAAAAAATGCAAAAACAAAAAATATTTTGGGTGTCCTACTCACAATGGTCTTAAGCGGCAAAGACCCTAATGACAAGTCCTCTTTAAACATAAAAAAACGGCACAGAAAAATCTATCCACTGAATCTGCTCACAAAATTTCACGAAAATCGGTTGAGAATTGCGACCTGGAGAGGAGAACAGCCCGGACATACCAAAGCATGCCCGAGTTAAAACGTAGACCAGGCCTTCGCTAACGCTTCGGTCAATAAAAGGACTCTTTGCTTTCTCGTTTTGTATGATGGAGATGAGATGCCTCCGACACGTATGGTCAACCAATTTGATTACTGTACCACTTTAGAACCATGCCATATTGAATCAATTTGTTTATCTTCTACCACAGTGCTTATTTAGTGATGTATGTATTATTTAATGCGGCGACAACTGCGATGATGTGGGCATGTTTCCCGTATCTCTAATGACAGAGTTGCTAAGCGCATCTTCTACTCAAAGTTGCAAAGTGGTAAGCGGAAACAGGGCGGCCAACTGTTGCGCTACAAAGCTGGGCCGAAGCGTCACATGCGGAGATGTGACATTGAACCATCGCACTGGGAGACTTCGGCACGAGATCGGCCGAAGTGGAGGCATGCAGTGAGTACAAAAGTGCAAGCCTTTGAAGAGCAGAGGCGAGTGGAACTCGACGCGAAGCGTGACGAGTTAAAAGCCCGACCACCTGCGTCATAAGCAACAATTTTGTTGGAGGGGTGCTGACTTGCGGGTGCTTGCGGTGAGTGTAGCCGTACATTTACTGCGAAAATAGGCTACGTCAGCCACCTGAGAGCTCATGATCGTCGCTCTCACTAGCCAGTACAAAATTAATCGCCGAGGCCGAAACCGGCTAGGACGGGATGATGATGATGAAGTCATGTATCTAGTAGTTAAAACGACAGTTCTGTAGTGGTATAGGAATCAAATTGGTTGACTGCATATTAAGGATGACTTATGCTAGACCGGCCCGTGCCCGTGTCGAGGTGTCCGACACGTCATTTTCTATGACGGCTGATCGGTGATCACGTGGTGCTTTCCATAGAAAACGAAGCGCCGGAAGCTCTGGCCCGGCCCCGGCCCGGACTAGCGTGAGTCTTCCTTTACCGGCTTTAGATTTATTTATTTATTGTTGTTATTTCAGAACAAAAAACGCTATATAATGGCGTATCTCATTTATGGGATGATCTCAGTAACCCTGGGCGCAATAGGAAATGTGGTTTTCATCTGGTTGGCGTGGGGTCATCTGTACATTGTATTATACGCAATGATTCCCCTTGCAGTTTGGGGTATGTATATATGTTTCTAGGTGGTAAGGTACCCATTAATAAATCCGGAAAAACACTAATTTCTCGATTTTTTTGAATTTCCGTTAACTTCGGGGTATGGCTAAGTACATTTAAGGAAAGTGAATGGCATAGTTTTTTTTTTAGTAAAAAGTAATTATACCTAATAGCGTTGCTGTAACACGGAAATCAATATGTAAACAGACCCTAAGGCAAGTGTACACGCTTCACTGTGATTCCGTCGTAGGCCATTAATCGAAAAAAGTCATGAGCGTATCCCGGTCTAAAAGGTAAGTAAAATTATTCACTAATAGACAATCTGTCAAAAACTATAAATATCACAATAATACATTGCACTTATCATTTGAAATTGTGCAACGAAAGTGATAACATCTAAACCCTCATTAGCAGTGCACTTCTGACGCCGTAACTTATTCACATTGTTATCGTGTATTATTATTACTATTTGTTTATTAACACGTGGTGAAAACATGTAAATCCAAGAAGAAGGTATGTACTTCATTTTCTAATCTATTTCATGTATATATATATATGTGTGTTTGAATTTTATACAAATTTTCTACGAAAGGCTTATCGTTTTGTAAAAAATATTCTTAACTACGAAATCAATTTGAGTTATACTTTGATGCCGGCCTGTGCCGAGCTAGAGGCATACTTCATTTTAAAGCTCAAACTGTCCTTAATAAGGGCTGTAAGTTTCATTGTCGTCTGTTGTCGTCTTTTCTAGTTACATGGATATCAAGGATTAAGTGGAGTTAGCCAAGAATAATGAGATTTTTTTTCTAACATATTTATGTATTTGTTTTAGGTACTATTATGAGATGTGCTATTTCAAGGCATGCTATTTTTGATATATGGCACTCCAAACAAGGCACGGAAAAAGAAAAATCTCAACATGTTCTGGGTACTTTGACTGAAATGTCACCTCTTTCTAAGACATGAAGATTTTAAGCGACAGAATTTGCAATTTATGCAAACGATTTTCATGTTATTGGAAAAAGACTTATTGTAGTCAGTCTAAATTAATAGAAAAATATGCAGACTGGCTTGCTGTAATGGAGTATATTGATGTAAATCGAAGTATTGAGCCGCGTATTTTGCAACAGAAAGATAACGTCGATTTGTTCCCTTCTTGTTCGCGTGGCCGTCCGAAAAAAGATTTTAATGACTGTAGTAAACGTACTAAAAGGAGAAGACTTGCTGAACTATTCAACTTAGATACGTCTGCTGTTAATACGTTGCTCAATACTTCCGCTGATGGCAATTCAAGCTCTACAAAAATCGACGAATCCGATGTTTTTTGATTTGCAGAAGCTAAGTTGACTAGGCACCAATATTTATTCATTAAGAATTTTATAGATAGTGAGATATCAAGAGATTGTATGCCTTCCGACCAAAGTATTGTTAAAGCTAAAAAATACCGGCCAAGAGCATGTCGGGCCACGCTCAGTGTAGGGTTCCGTAGTTACTCTTCCGTCACAATAAGCTAAACTGGAGCTTAAAGTGTAGTAAATGGTACCTTTCACCCGAGTTAAACAAATAGGCACATTTGCATAATCAGTACCTAATTAAAGTAAGTCTTTTTACTATGAAGGGGAAACTTTTTGCGATAAATCAAAAACAGCTAAACTGATCATGTCCGCTATAGTTTTCATTTAATGTCTTTCTTAAGCTCTACTTTCACGATTTTTTTCATATTTTTTGGACCTATGGTTCAAAAGTTAGAGGGGGGGGACACATTTTTTTTTTCTTTCGGAGCGATTATCTCCGAATATATTCACTTTATCAAAAAATGTTTCTTGAAAACCCCTATTAGTTTTGAAAGACCTTTCCAACGATACCCCACACTCTAGGGTTGAAGCGAAAAAATAAATTCACCCCCACTTTACGTGTAGGGGAGGTACCCTAAAAAAATTAAATTTTTAGATTTTATTGCACGACTTTGTCGGCTTTATTGATTTATATATCCATGCCAAATTTCAGCTTTCTAGCACTAACGACCACGGAGCAAAGCCTCGGACAGACAGACAAACAGACAGACAGACAGACAGACAGACGGACATAGCGAAACTATAAGGGTTCCGTTTTATGCCATTTGGCTACGGAACCCTAAAAACAGTGTTATCCTCCTATTATAACTGTTACCGAATCATCCGCCGAAGTCGAACTTCAAAGTTTGTTAGACCACACTGCCACTCGGATTCTTGAGTCTCAAAAAGATGTTTTAGCTAGAGTGCCATGCCAATCTCTAGATAGAATATCTTTAATAGGCAAATGGGATTTCGATGGCAGTACTGAACATAGCGAATATAAGCAATGTTTTTCTGATCCAAACCTTAAAGATAGTAGCTTGTTTGTTACCTCGTACCACTTCAACTTATTTTTACGTCTGAAAATGAGGAAAACCCTGTGGTTTTGTGGAAAAATCCTCGTCCTTCCTCAACTCGTTACTGTAGGCCAGTTCAGTTTTTAAATGAAACGGCTGAGGTAACACCATACACCATAGACCATACACGAAAGATGAATAGCGTTTTGACCAATACAGATTTGATTAACAGGCTTCTTCTTCATTCAGATCCCCTAATTTTAAGTCTTGGAAAATTACCTAAAAAAATGACTGTATTAACAAAATCTGTATTAAATTTGTTATCTTTAAATAAGTAATTTTCTGCTTTACTGTTATTTGCTTTATTATTTATAAGTTTACATTTATACTTTTATTACAAATTATACTGTCTCTTATTTTATTTTTTGTTTTATTTGATGTTTAATATAAATGAAATTGATGAAAGTCACAGTGCAAAATGTTAAAAAAAAACAGTGTCTCTAACAACATTTCTAGGCATAAAACAGACGTATAAAATAATAATTCAGCCTATATACGTCCCACTGCTGGGCACAGGCCTCCTCTCATGTGCAAGAGGGCTCGGGCTATAGTCCCCACGCTAGCCCAATGCGGATTGGGGACTTCACATACACCTTTGAATTTCTTCGCAGATGTGTACAGGTTTCCTCACGATGTTTTCCTTCACCGAAAAGCTAGTGGTAAATATCAAATGACATTTCGTACATAAGTTCCGAAAAACTCATTGGTACGAGCCAGGATTTGAACCCACGACCTCCGGATTGAAAGTCGGACGTCATATCCACTCAGCTACCATCGCACCAAAACAGACGTATGGGTGATATAGGGACCGCGCGTGCGCGTTGGAGGGTCTGCCATCTTGTGGCCTGAATCAGAACCATAAACATGTACATTTACACGTCACGCGTTTTCTTGTGCATAGTAAGTGCTGCCATCTTGTGGGCTACATCGGAACAATAAACATCACATTTACGCCTCGCGCCAAAAATGTGACGGCTCTTGTGCTGCCTCCTACAGTTCATGCACGCTCCCTATATTCATAAAAATGGCATAAATATATCAATTCATATTACTATCGTGGTATTTTAATGTTTATAATAGATAAAAACCTCTATTTCGCGGTATAGGTATTTATGGCCGCCCTTGTATGGGAGCGGAATCACAGTGCGCTTGTAGGGGCCTTATCAGATAAAAAAACTCCGGACACGCAAAATACTAGTAAATAACAGCTTTTTCGCAATTCCAGTAGTTGATCAGTATGAACCGTATTTTAAGGGATCCCTTTAAAGGCTTATGTATGGTTAGATATATCAAAACCACTGTGTATGTTTCTCTCTATAACGAGCAAATCCATCAAAAGCAAATATATTCACATATCTTGAATATCACGGAAACTTTGTAATCAACATCTGTTTTTTCCTACAGTGATATATTCGGTGATGCTGCTGCTCGTGTACCAGACGTACGCGGTGCTTTCCGAACGCGCCCCCGTCACGGGACACACCAGATTGCTCAATGCGGATGACTTTTGAAAACACCCCACTCCACGCCATTTTGTAAATGGGTCACACACATTTCACGAAAAGGTCTTTTATGTGGATGATAAAATAAAATAATTAAATAAATAAATCAATATTATAGTGTCAGTCTGTTCTGTTCTGTGTCATATAAACCAAACAGGTTTTAAACCCAATGTTCCTTAGCTGGAAGCTATTTTGTTTTGTCTGTGGTTCTTTATTTTGTCAGTTTACAAACAAATGAATACACGTATCGTTTTGCTGTCTGCGACAAAATAATGTTTTACTCTATTCAATCCTGGTAGAATTCCACTCCAACCCCAATAGCTTATGGGCCCAGCACGCTTCCATTCTTACAAAAAATTGCCAAGTCCCTCGGTAAGCCAAAAAGGCTTGTGTTGTGGGTAATCAGACAACGATATATATGATATACAAATACTTAAATACATAGAAAACATCCATAATTCAGGAACAAATATCTGTGCTCATCACGCAACTAAATGCCCTCACCGGGATTCGAACCCAGGACCATCGGCTTCATAAGCAGGATCACTATATACCCAATACCCACTAGGCCAGGCCGGTAGTCGAAAATAAAAATTAACGACTCGGGGTGCAGCGTAAGAGTTAGCTGTTTTGTTGTGTGATATAGCTTTTAATTCTCATTACTGTGCACTGTCTACAGAAAAGACGCGAACGAGTTAAGCATACATGAAATGTGTATGACCCAAAGGCGAAAGGATTTATTTAAATAACTATTCAATAAAATAAAATAAAGAACACCCTACGCATTATGCCAAAAATGCCATACATCATCTTGAAAAAGAACTGATACTCTTGAAGCGGCTGAATCCATTTTTATTAAACATGGCTAAGAAAAGAACCACCGCAAGAAAACTCAATTTCACGTAAAAAGGCACATCGAAATCGGTCCATCCATTTGAGAGCAACGATCCCACAGACAAACATTGGCGTCAAACATATAACACTGGCGTCGGGGGTTAAACATAAATTTGAGAAGTAATTTGGCCAAATATCCTATCACTACAAAAAAGTGAGTAAGTAATAAGTAAATCTACTTACCACGTTTAGAATTGTGGAGTATCCGTCTTTTCTCGATGCCTACGAGATGGCTATTATATATAGAATAGGACAATTAACAATTATTACGAAATAAAGAAATCGAAACAATGAAAATTGTATTTTTTTTATTACCCGTAAGTGTTCATCATCATCATTTTAGCCTCCAGTCGCTCACTGCTGAGCATATGCCTCTCTTCATGTACGCCACTTATCCCGGTCCCGGGCTAGTCGCATCCAAAAGTGTCCCGCGATTTTTCGAATGTCATCCACCCAACGAGCCAACGGACACCAGAAGCTTCTTTCATCCGAACGCGGTCACCAATCCGTCAACATTTTGGTCCACCTGCCATCACTGCCTGGATGTCCCGCCCAATTCCATTTCAGCTTGGAAGTGTTGCACCCGAAAGTGTTACTATGCAATAACTTATGATAGCAGCAAGGATTTTTAAGGAACAGTAAAGTATTGTGTATTTATATCCCTATTTATGAACGTGCTACCAAACACGAGTGTATTACACACATACATACACATACACACACTGTATAGCAGTTACTAGCGTTGGAGGGTCATACGATAACAGACCAGCACTGCAAATGGTCATGTTTACTAAACAATTTAATCAAGTATTACATATCTCAAAAATATCGAGTAGCTAGTGAAAAATATATGAAAGTCAATATGTGTTTGTAATATTTACATAAGGTTTAATTTCGCCTGAACCCTGTGATTAGTTTTAAAGTATACCTTTTCGGGTTTCTGCTAAGTATAGCGGTAATATGATTATATGGATTTCAACTTAGGACAGCAGTAATGTGATGTCCTGATGTCTCAGAATCGAGGTTATAAAGTGTTTTTGAACGGCAGAGATGGACGCAAGGTAAGTTTATTATATTAATTGTATGTTAATGAGACACACAGAATTTTGTTTATTGGAAGTTTGTTACAAGTTCGAAAATCACCCCTATAACTCCGTAAGGCCCAATGTACGAAATGCATTCCAATAAACTACGAAACAAGGTTCAAATTAGAAATATAATATAATTGATATGTTGATTTTGTACTATTATTGTGTATACCTATCCATTTATGTATAATATTGCACTGAACAACTTAGAACTATAGCAGTTTCAAAATATGTATAGCACTAACTAACTCTAAAGAGGTAAAGACGTCGAGTTCACCTGTATATTTTTTTAATTATACAGAGTGTAGTGTTTAAACTGTACCTAATCTACTGGACTATTGGAAGGAAAACTAAATAATTTATTATTACTCACCTACTTACACGTGTATAAGTTAAGCTACCTACACACGATTTTACCGATGGGTATGAAATTTTGCAGTTGTGTATCCATAACATTTTTTTAAATGAAGTGATTCTAGTCCCCTTTAATTAAAAGCCTAGCCAAGGTGACAATTGTTGCTAGAAAACGCCAATCGAAATTTAAATAATAATGTAATATAGACATAGACAGACTAATAATAACAAACTAGCCCCATCAAAAATTACCTCTTAAGCCCCGAACTGTTCCCTACCTGGCCCGAACGTGCCAAATTGGGCCAACTGCATTGCCACGCTGAATACGAATAACTAAGGATATCATGCGGTAAGGGGTTAAATAGATAATAATATAAGTAACATATAGACTTACATATTATAGGAGCTTCGTCTGCCAACAAACCACTCTGTGGTTATATTTATAAAGCATGAAACGTGAATAAGTAAACTTTTTTTTCTACTCCTGATGGGTTAGCAACTTAGTACTGATTGACTAGCACGTTATCTTTTCGCGGATTAGCAAAGTAATATTTTTTGTTTTAATCTACTCCTGAGTTAAACATGTTTCCTGTGCAAGTAGGTATGTATGTATGTATGTATATATGTTTAGTTAGGTCATAAGTTCTGTCACAAAGGTTTTGACTGATAAAATGTAATACAAAGCTTTTAGTAATAAATGTTTGGCATGATTTGAAAGCTTGTTTTATACTGATCAAAACGTAATATAATTAATGTAAAATTTAGAGTTCGTCTTTATGTTTACTTTGGAATACTCGGCTAAATATACTTTATAAAAGGTTAGTAAAAATCAGTGTCACATTAATAAAATAGATATTATTATTTATTTGTGTGAACCTACTTTACTAGAACGTTGTTTGATCACCAGCATTTAGTTTTCCGACAAGTTTGAACTTCAGCTAAAACCCTTCAAACTTAGGCTATTTTTTAGTGATACCCAAATTTTTGACTGGTGTCAAACGAGCAGGTTGGGTAAAATACGTACAGCTGCAATTTTGGCAATACCAATACACATGAATTGTATGTTTTAAGAAAGATAAAAGATTCAGCTTTTGTTTTATGTAAGATTCAACCATGTTAACATGAAATATCAATAAATAGAGATTAAAATCACCTTGAACAGGTCGCATATTTTTTTATAACAATTTTCCGAATGTTACTTGGAGTTATGCAAAACTGAGACAGCAAATTACGTTAAATTATATTGTAAGTAATTCATCATTAAATAAGCTTTCAACATATATATATGATGAATAATAAGGGATCTGTACCTATAGCTTTTTTATCATTCAAAACCTTTGTGACAGAACCTATGACTTGACTAAGTATACCTAAGTTATGCTATTATACATAATTTTATATTTCCAGGAATCGCTCCCGTCGCGAGAAATGCTGTTACATGCGAGTAGAGAAGACATGTTATATTTTTGCCATAATTAATGTGGTACGTACCTATATTTTTGTTTAAAATGTTGCGTTAAGGTGCAATAGATTCAGAAAACGGATTTAAAAAAATCGTAGCGCTTTTTTGGATAACAATACGGCTGTCATAAATTTAATTACCAATCCTTAAGCCTTTCGCTAACTCGGGATTAATCGGTTAAACCCGGAGTTACCAGTACAAATTAACCCTGGGTTAACGGTTAACTCGGAGTCAGTGGCTAACCTAGTTGTAAGTGGCCTAAAGGTGGCAAAATGAAGCAAAACTTTAAAAATACTATTTAAACTTTAAAAATATGCACATATGGTTAATCCCATGGTGTTATCGTGCAGGAAAATAGGTTTTTAAGATAAATCAATAACTTCAATATTATAACATTCTTGCCTGACGTTTTATCAAACTGCTCACGCCCCTTGACCGCGTGCAGTGATAATTCGTATCGAGTGTTGAAGGGATTCCCAATATAATCGGCAGATAAGAATTTGTTCAATTGATCCCATGAATTATACAAATGGGAGCGTAAGTATAGGTAATTTAACTCAAGAAAATCACAGAAGTTGAAATAGCTATCGTATAGTTTTGAAATATGGATTTATGGAAGAATGTTAAAAATATCTTGGGTAGATAAAGAAAATGGAAGTAGTGCTAACAATATAAAGACGAAAAACAGCTTACTTTACTATTGAGAAATATAATAGAAGGTAAAAGAGATAAAGGAAGATATTAAGGATTGGACCGGTACCAAGAACGCCGCCACTCTTTCTAGAAAGTTAAAAAGTAGAGAAAGCTTTTGCTAATAAGAAGAAGATATGGTTTAGTCACCAAAAACTGGGATTACAATCAACTTGATTAAGTAACAATGTCATGGCTGAAGTGCCCAATTCTGCAATCAGCGGTGGCTGCATGGTTCCATTTTTATCACTTGTCACTATGCCCGTCACTTTCGCGCTTACTTACTTGTTAGAACGTGACAGGCATGGCGACAAATGATAAACAGCCGACCATCTTAGCCCTACAGGCCAACCAATCGCATCAAGTCAGTTTTCAACATTTTATTGACACAGTTCTTTTTTTAATCTATTTTATTGAGGCTTAGGACACTGGGTGAACATGTCAGCCTCATGGGTGCTTTCGTAGTTCATAAACGATTCTTAATCTTCTGTCATATGCTACTATTGATGCAGATTGTACCAATCTAGGTAGTAGTACCAAAAAATACAAATATATTCCAAATAGTTACGTTTTGGTGATTCATTTGGAGATAAGTTACATTTCCCAAATACCAATCTAATTTGAACCTTAAATTGATACGTATGTGGTCGAGTGGTGCTCGATAAATAGTACTATGCCTGGAAAGGGGTTAAATATAAGAAAAGGAGGGACTCACCTAGAGTCTACATAGTAGGCGCATAGCGTGTTAAAATTTAAGCTAATTTATTTATACATATTATGTATGTTAGTTCATGTTATTTATTGGCGAGGCCTTCGTTGCCTGAAACTATACTCTGTATCTTTAGGTATTTAAAAAAAGGTACTTAAACAAAATCTACCCTCAAATGGCTCCTTAAGCCAGTCGAGGGTAGATGAAAATTGAAAACATTACATCATCAAATAATGTAGTTTTAAAATCAGGTCGTTCAGTGACAGATCCAGGCGGTTGTGTATTTGGTTGGTTAACCAATAAATGTTATAACTACCCGAAAATTTACAAACTGTTTGTTTATTTAAATACCTAAAGATACAGAGTATAGGGTCGCCATCTGTCCGGGTTTCCCCGGATTTGTCATACTTTAAAGGGCATCCGGGGAGCGTCCGGGGGGGTGGATTCATTTGTAGTCCGGGTTTAAAAATTTAAAGTCTTAGGCCGCCCGCGACACACGCACCTGTTGAAAAAATCCTGTTTACATGTCCGGGTTCTGGACTCTAAAATACGGGGTTTTCACGCGTCTTGTCCTGGTTTCCAAATTTTAGAGATGGCAACCCTACCTGAAACAGATTTTCTATAACCGGTTTCGTTAATATATCTGTACGTTTCCCTGCAAACACTTAAGATATTAATTTCATTTGTAAATTTTCAACTTTCAGGTCATCGTCGGCCTCTCTGCCTTGGCCTGCATCTCCACAGAGGCATTGATCGTGACCAGAGTAGCAATTAGCTTCATTCAGAACAACTTCTCCCAATTCTTGCCGACATGGATAGTTATATTTCCCATTTACACTGTTGCCTGTTTTCTGACGTTTATTACTGGAGTATTTTCAATATTATTGCTCCAAGGAATTCGTTTAGTAAGTACTAATTATATTATATGGAGCCTGTCGTGTCCCACTGCTGGGCCAAGGCCTCCCCCAGTCTCTTCACTGATCTCTATCTAGTGCTGTGTCTGGCCACTCCTTCTAGAAGGAGTCCAGTTCATCCCGCCACAGCCGTCAGCCAGATCTCCGATTCAACTTTTCGGGCTGCGGGCACCTGTAGTGTCTTTGCCCCACAACTCAATCGTCATTCGGCAGACGTGAGTCAATTCGGGTAATGATGTCCTTTAATATTTATTTGATTTTTTCAAATATCTTTTTTACTAGACGCTCGGGTGCCATTGCTCATACTATTTATTCGTTGACCAGCTCACCAGCTCCATGAACCCGCGCCATCTAGCGGACGCCCTAAAGGATTACATGTTGGTATATGATGTAATGCAAAAAATTGTTTCAGAATAAGCCTAAACTGGTGTTCGCGTATCTGTTTTTTGGCTTGATCGTGGAAACAATAATGATCTTTGCTACTATCATCGCCACAGCCTTTATCACGGTAGCATCAAGAAGGCCTGGACAAAATTGTTACCTTATAAATAGCGTTATAGCCCTGGCTTTTGTTATATGTGGTAAGTAATATTAGATTCATATAAATAAAAACTTTTTCATATCTCATGCTCTGAAAGTGGGTTATAGTTGATCTATAAAGTGCTCAGAAAGTGATACGTTTCTGCTCTAGTGCAGAAAAGTGGTATACTCCTCTGTGTCCCCGTCCCATGAGTAACTAGGTCGAAACAAATGGAAAAACATTCTCTATTTCCCCGCCTGGAAAAATTGGTAATTGTTCTAATTTTACTGATCCCGCGTTGGATCTTTTTTATTCAAAATAATGTAAGTAAAGTGTTCAAATAAATTATTTGTGATTTCTTTTGTTAAATTGTATTAACATTGATTCCATAAGGCGGGTACCAAATGGAATACACAAAAACATTCATGTGAACAAAATAATATATATAAGTTAAAAATGGCTTACTTCACTCATGAAATTCTTATTTATTATTTAAATTCTTTAACAGAGTTTCATTGTATTGGCAGTATGAGTAATATCAGTTTTAGAACGAAAAAGTAAGAGGCAATCCAGCCAGCTGATTTTACAGATACTTTAGGGTTGGCAACGTGCATGTAACTCTGGATACGGAGATTGCTTACCATCAGGCGGGCCGTATGCTTGTTTGCCAGCGACGTAGTTTTTAGTAGTATAAAGAAGACAGACAGGCAGACGATTAGTAAAGATTATTATTATTATTTTTTAGAAATCAAAGCCTTTTACAAATATGTTTTAAATAAATGAACTAAAAATAGGCCTAAAGCTTCCTACGTTACTAAGAAAACTATTACATAGAAATGTAAATTACGCAATTATAAATTACCGATTTAGTTGTGTACTACACGCAAGTTTAGTACAGTACCAAAACATAAAAAAATAACCGGCCAAGAGCATGTCGGGCCACGCTCAGTGTAGGGTTCCGTAGTTACTCTTCCGTCACAATAAGCTAAACTGGAGCTTAAAATATAGTAAATTGTTAACCAAGGGATAAAACGGTACCTTTCACCCGAGTTAAACAAATAGGCAAATTTGCATAATCAGTACCTAATTAAAGTAAGTCTTTTTACTATGAAGGGAAAACTTTTTGCGATATCTCAAAAACAGCTCAACTGATCATGTCCGCTATAGTTTTCATTTAATGTCTTTCTTAAGCTCTACTTCCACGATTTTTTTCATATTTTTTGGACCTATGGTTCAAAAGTTAGAGGGGGGGGACACATTTTTTTTTCTTTCGGAGCGATTATCTCCGAATATATTCACTTTATCAAAAAATGTTTCTTGAAAACCCCTATTAGTTTTGAAAGACCTTTCCAACGATATCCCACACTCTAGGGTTGAAGCGAAAAAAAAAATTCACCCCCACTTTACGTGTAGGGGAGGTACCCTAAAAAAAATTAAATTTTTAGATTTTATTATACGACTTTGTCGGCTTTATTGATTTATATATCCATGCCAAATTTCAGCTTTCTAGCACTAACGACCACGGAGCAAAGCCGCGGACAGACAGACAGACAGACAGACAGACAGACAGACAGACAGACGGACATGGCGAAACTATAAGGGTTCCGTTTTATGCCATTTGGCTACGGAACCCTAAAAACTATGAAAAATATGACTGGAACCAATTTATCAATTTCTAGAAAACAAAATTTGCCAACTTTGTTCTTGAACACGGACAAACTATGAACAAAATTATCTATATCGTTATGAGATTCATCATACAAATTACAAGTGCGCCTAAAGAAAGAATTTTTAGCATACTGTGTGCCAGAGGAGTAATAGAAAACGTAGGTTTAGATTAGAACAGTGGTGGGCAAAGTACGGCCCGCGGGCCAGCTCCGGCCCGCGCAAGGCTTTCATCCGGCCCGCCGCCGCGCCGGTCCTTCGAAATAATTAGTATATAGCTCGAGAGATAACGGTTTTAAATCAAAATGTATTTATACTGCAGTTCCGGCCCTCCTCGGATTTTTTTTAATTTTTTGGCCCCCCATGAAAAAACTTTGCCCACCACCGGATTAGAATGTGAGTGGAACCGAGAAATGTTGAAGAAAACGCTATCTAATAATAGGTTAGAATTTAGAATCTATGTGATTTCTAATAACATAGTAATTATTTCTCATTTTCTCTTTTCAGTGATATATGGATGCATCTTGTGGTTCGTGCGAAAGACTTACATTGTACTATTATCAAGAAATCAGAATAACATATTGAATGAACAGACTATGCTCTATATTTGTAACGAATATTTACCTACCCTAGATAGCCAACTATCTTAAAATGTTTTTTTTTATGGAGGTAAATCATATTTAAAGTGGATTGCATTTGTACTTAAGTACTGAGTAGGTCATTTCTTATTTGTAAGTATTTTTTCCGTGACAAACGATGTAATGAACAATGTACTTATGTAAGTAAAAACAGTTTACTAAAAAGAGGTTTGTTTTATTTGTTTGTTTGTTTCTTTATTTGCTATTTAAAGATACAAGTACAAGTATCATGCAAAATTGTATACAATAAAATAAACTTAGCCTAAATCATGCGTAACATTCAAAATGAAATTTAAAATAACATTTGACAAAAGACTGATAGATATCCTAAGTAACCTAAGGATGTCACATTTAAAAATATGTTATACATAATTATTTTAAACAACATTCGGAGATTCAACATAAATAAAGATAAAAAATACACTTAATTATTACTTCGCCCCTTTTCAAATTAGCCTCTGATGTAAGTTAATTATGACCATTTATGAAAAAGTAATTAGTTCTTAGAGGTATATCTGATGTAATTGGGTGAATCCACTTTTTTCACTCTTATTTACGTTCAACACCTTCTCAAACGTAAGTCATTATCCGATAAAAAAAAACAGTACTGCCTGTTTACACTTTCTGATTTTGGTATCAATCTTTTTTGTGCAAAGTTAATCGTATCATCCGCAAGAAGAAATCATTATCTCGATTAATAGTTGTATTAGCAACTAAATAAATACAATGGGCCTATTGATAGCACAAAACAATCCTTGTTTATTAAATAATGAGGTAATTTATTACCTAACCAGTAACCAGTCCGTCATGTTTCTTCAAAACAACATTCACACTCTAAAGGATACATTACATTCGAATCATTGCGAGTACGTTAACACTGCGAACTAATTTTAATTCTACTACGAATTTTATTTAATTTATTACTTTATTATATATTAGTAGGAAACGTGCTGAAAATTGTCTTTATGAAATTATATTTTAGCTGAATTGAAGTATTCTTTTAAGTATTGCAAAAAAATGCTGCAAAAAAGGTAAGCCCTCTGTGTTTCTATGTCAATAAAAATAATAGATTGTGAATTCAAGCAACATCTAAAATAGTAAGTAGATAAGTTTACACATTAATCAATGAAAAATTAAAATACTTAGCCGTTTCTAGTAATACAAGTAATATTACAATAGACGATCGGTCTGGCCTAGTGGGTAGTGAGGTAAGGGCATTTATTTGCGTGACGAGCACAGATGTTTTGTTCCTGAGTCATGGATATTTTCTATGTATTTAAGTATTTGCATATTATATATATCGTTGTTTGAGTACCCACAACACAAGCCTTCTTGGCTAACCGTGGGGCTTAGAAAATTTGTGTAAGAATGTCCCTATAATATTTATTTATTTAAGATACGAACTAAATCAACTTAATTTAACTGTAAATAAATATTTACGTTAATAGTGCGCCGGTAACTGCGTGTTATCAGAACGATCTACGAAACACATTGATAAGAGACAGTATTCCAAATCAAGCACTAGGATTTTAAGTCTATTACACTTCTTCAGAGGGCTATTTGACTAGAGAAAATGGCAGCAAAATTTGACCTACTTTGACTAAAAATCGGATTGTATGTAATCATTTTTCTCTTATTACATAAAAACAGATAAACAAGCTACGTAATGTAATATTTTTTTATCATGATTTAAAAAATAAATAAATAAATTAAATAAATATTATAGGACATTATTACACAAATTGACTAAGTCCCACAGTAAGCTCAATAAGGCTTGTGTTGAGGGTACTTAGACAACGATATATATAATATATAAATATTTATAAATACTTAAATACATAGAAAACACCCATGACTCAGGAACAAATATCCATGTTCATCACACGAATAAATACCCTTACCAGTGAACCCGGGACCATCAGCTTTGATATTTTATATTTATAACTTGTTTAAGAGCAGTGATCCAGGGGACAAAGTTTCCCCCACTTTTGTATGAAAATAAGGGTTCGTCCACTGGGTCACCCAATTTTTATTTCTGCCGGATCTGGCACATTTATTAAGGATCTTGTTTCATTTTTACCATGTTAAAAGTAACAAAATTTTAACTAATAATGATTAAAGCCAATTCTTGCAAGAGACAATATGTTTATTTTTGAAAATAGGGGACACATGAGAAAAGTGATATAAAAAAATAAATTTAATCTGTTTATTTCAGTGTTTTTGTTGAGGTACAGTCTGAACTCAGTTACAATCTCTATATTTGGAGATATAAGTAGCCCTGTCATGTTTTTCAGATAGGAAGGCCTCGCTGTGAAATATATTCGGTATTTTTTTATTTACAGCAATGCGCTATATCAACCAAAATCCATGGGTTGCATTCCAATAGAGGCGGTTTGTTTTTTCCACGGAGTCGTCAACTGTGTAGGTATCACTACATATTTAAGTAAATTCTTGAAGTAATAAAAAAAATTACTTACTACTCTTCAATATAAATGTAACCAAGTAATAAGTAGTATGTAGTATGTGTGTTTGAATTTAATAGTCTCCATATTTAGCTTACATTTCTACATTTCTTGCTACCTAAAGGTTGTCTGGAAGAGATCGCTTTTTATAAACAGTCCCAATGAATTTACTAATAATATTAGTCTATATATACTCTGGGGCCCATTTCTCGAACGGTATTAGACTAATATTATTAGTCCACGATCTGTCAAATCGTAAGGGTTACCATGGCAACACATTAATAATATTAAACGAATACCCCCCCAATTCCCCTCCCCTCCTTAATTCCCCTCTCAATTCCTTTTTCATCGCGTAATTACAGAAAGAATAGCTTTCTACTACGAGCTGGTAAAAGTCTAAATGAACTAACGAAGGAGCGGGATATAGACGTTTTTAATAGCAACATCACAACTATAAGACGGATTCTAACAGACAAATTACTTGAGTGAGCGAGTCGTATGTGTTGGCATATTATTGTATCGATTAACGTATTAATTTTACTAATAAGTATTGGTTTCTTTGTTCAGTATATAATATAATAAGTATTAATATTTAAAAATATTAGTGGTAACACGTTGTGAAAAAAAAGAAAAATCTAGTGCTAACCACCAATTATCTGTTAACCTGTTGCTACCGGTGGGAACCTATAATTGGCTCTTTGTTATTTATATATATAACTATTGTGCAATTTATAGCTGTTGATTCTCCGAACAATAAATAAATAAATACCGTTCGAGAAATGGGCCCCTGATTGGAATATCGTGGAATTGGGCCCTAGAAACTATACTTCCCTACTAGTCGTCTGCTGGAGTCCATTTCTCGAACGGTATTGGATATTGATCGTCATGGAAACCCGTACGATTGGACAGTTTGTGAACTTATAATATTAGTCAAATACCGTTCGAAAAATGGGTTCCAGTCAGCGGTCAATCCTAAACTTTTGTCAAAAGGTCATCGTTATGTCTAGGTGCTGTCAATGTTCGGCATAGTGACCCTCACGCTAGCGCGCATATTGTTGGAGCCTAGGGACGTAATCGAAGGTCCCCCGAGAGAAATGTCTGACGCCATGTTCCAAGAAGGTGTGTTATTTAATGTCATAGGTACATATTAATTTATTTTTCTTTATTTCAGGCCAATTTGCCCATAGATTGTTAGTTATATACAGACTTACAATACTAGTGTTAGTACATCTTAACCTAGGTCTCACGGCTTCATTTGGGGTCTTGGTACACAGGACGATGAGCTGACGCCCAGTAACAAAAAAATGGACAGTCCCCAGTCCAGTCATATTAGTAGACAGCTAATCTCCTTGACATGCTTGTAACCAAAATACTACTTATTTTCCGAGTCGACATCTAGCGTCAATTAGAGGATTTATCAGGGTGAGTAGACAAGATGCCAATAATGTTCCGTAGCGAACGAAACGCAGTTGTCTCTGTCGCACTAATCTGAAAGAGTGATAGAGAGAAATAGCTACGCTACGTTACGGAGCGTGAACGATAGACATCTTGTCTACGCCCGTACCGCTATTGACACTAAATGTAGCGAGTGTCACGACAAACGAAAAGTCTAATGCTCAACAATCTTCAACTAGTATTATAACCGGAACTCTATTTTCAACTCCTTCCGCTTTTAATATTGGTTGTAAATTGCTGTACACTTTTCGTTTGCCGCGACACTCGCGACATCTAGTGTCAAGTAGCGGTACTGCTAAATCCGCTAACGTAAATGGTAAATGTCTACATATGTATGTTTATCGTTACGTTGTATTCATAGCACAAGTTTAGGGCTAGGATCTGCGTAAAATTGCCATATAATGTTTATTTATTTATAATTAGGATTTGAGATCCTTTCTCCGGACATTGCCTACGCCTCCCTGGACCGCGAAGCCCTGCCTTTGACCCGCTACGGCGTTATTCTCTACGCCTTCTGCATTGGCTCGTTCGTCTTCTCGCTACTTCTGTGCTATGGGATACATAAGGTTAGCTGGCTTTGTTAGTTAGTTCCGTACCTCGAAAAGAAGCGGCATCCTTATACAGGGTCTTTATTTACTCACCTGCAATAATTTACGGGGTGAATATATAGTAGTGTCTGACCTTGACATTTTCTATGGGAGAGTAAATTTTGTTTCATGATTTCGGGCTTGGTGCCATAGTTAAAGTTGCTCAGTATGACCTATATATTCACCCCGTAAATTATTGCAGGTGACTAAATAAACAACCTGTAGGATCACTCGTGTGTGTGTGTGTGTGTGTGTGTGTGTGCTACAAAGCTCGACCGATTGAGTTCAATTTTGGTACAAACATGTAAGAAGGTGACAACGCCAAAGACGATCAAATAAATTCAATAAACGTGTAAAATGAATATTTTATGAATAAAAAATTGAAATTGAAATAAAGGAATTTTAAATACAGAAATTCATACAGAGTGAAATTTTTAACCAATTTTTCAGTAGGACCTAAACAGTCACTAAGCAGAGTATGGCTGGTAGTTAAAATTTCACCCTGTATGACGACCGCAGCAGCGTTAGGGCCAACACACATACCCACGATACGACGTCGTCTCACGTTGCGGCGTGGTGCAACGTTACTACGACTGCTCCACGACAAAGATGCTACTGTCAATTTCCTTGATAAATTTCGTTTCTCTCCATGCCGCATTAACTACTAAGCCTACTACCGAGATTAAACGTTCAATCCGTCACACATTTAATTTTTTTAAAGCCACAACAATAAGAGGTGACTTGTGCTAGAATGGTCCGCGTCCGGGCCGAGGCGTACGACAAGTTTTCTATGACGGGTGATCACGTGATGCTTTCTTTGGAAAAAGAAGTGTCAGACACGTCGTCCTGGACCCGGACTATTCTAGCGTGTTAATGTTGCTGAAGTCATTACCCGACTGTATTTGATTTTAATACTTACTACATACAGCGGTGACAGCATGGTTGCATTTTGATCACTTGTCACTATGCCTGTCAATTTTGCACTTTTTTTCCCTAAATGATTTTTGCACTTACTTACATACTTGTTAGAACGTGACAGGCATGGTAACAGGCGATGAGAATGTGACCGTGCCACTGGCTGCAACAAAAATAGTGAAGATCGGTATAAGAGGGAAAGATAGCTTTTCGAATCTAACGAAATAACGGTAATTTTTTTATGAAAGTCCATTTCGGGAGAAAACGGTTTCCACTGACTAAATCTTAGCAAATTTCTTTGATTTTAATGTTGATCGCTTCAGCATAATATATTCCAGGTTTATAGGATTGGCTTTTTTGAAAAAAAAAAAATTTTTTTTGCGTTGCAAATTTAGAAAAAAAAGGGGTTTTTATTAAGTTTTTAATTGAGTCAATAACATACTAAAAAAATATGGAGGATAAAAAATATTTAGAAGTTTTCTCTTTTTTTATTGACGATCACGCATATCCTCCTAAGGGTATATTCGGTGTTCGTATTAGGAATTTCGTATCGAGTTCTGATTAGGAAAAAGTAGAATAAGAATATTTTTTTGTATTATTAAGAGGCTGACAACACCCAATGTCCTTGAAATTGATGTTACTTAAACAGTTTTTTAAGAAAGACTATTTGTTTTAGTCAAGTAAGAAAAATATATGTTCATATTAATTATATTTCAAATACCGTGGTTGTACTCAATACACGATTGAACGAAATCGGCTCGATAGAAAATAATTGCAAAGATTGGTCTTAAAATCACAATTAAACGGTTTTATGTCTTTATTGTTTTGACTTATGGGTCTGCAATTAAAATCACAATTTCAAAACATTTATATCTAAACCGCTATTGAGTAAAATATTACACTAATAATCCACTTTTTTTTATTTAAATATTTTTCTTATAATTCCCTTGCCCAGGCCCAGTAACATGCGAAAGTGCTATCTCATTTACTCCGATACAAATAGACAGTGTGCGCGCTTTAGGTATTGACAGCCTCTTAATGAGATGAGCGTGTATTATAAATGAGTTTATGCTTATTTTAAACAACCTTTATACAATGCTTGCAGCGCAGCCCAGCCTACCTGAGGGCATACTTGGTGTACGGAGTCACAGTGACCACCCTCATGCTAGTGACCATCTTCTACCTCTACGCCTGGCTTACTGACCACATTACTCACTCGGTCACGGTCATGGGTGTCGTGTTTTGTAAGTCCCATCTTCTTTCCTTAAAGTCAATTTCAGGGTTAGCCCCATTGTAAAATTAACTAGGTGTAACCTTTTATTAACTAGCCATTTAATTGGGTGGCTGTAGAACAACCTGCCAATTAATTAATCGCAACGTTTAGCCAGATGGCTGAACATCGTGTAGTCAGTTAGTTAATTTTGACATTGATGATTTTGTTTTATACCACGTCGGTGGCAAACTAGCATAATCAAGTAAGCAGTCACCGTAGCCTATGGACGCCTTCAACTACAGGAGTTCTATGTTCGGTTAGGTTAAGTTAGGTTAGTATTTTATTGTAAATTTATTACTTATTTTGGTTATTTTATTTTTTAAATTTTATTTGATGTTACATTTAAATCATTTGGCTGAGTGAACCAGTCGTTTTAAAGCTAACCTTCGATACGCCAAGTTGTTAAACGTTGAGTGATTTTCTATCTCGCCTAGGCAGTAATGAACTGGCTAACTTAACTAGATGGCTGCGACATATTCACCGCAAAATACCCCTCATAGCTACTTAAATTTCGAGGCCCGCCAGCCTAGGGCTAGGAAGCTGTTGAATAGACTCACAGAAAAGCGACTAGTAAATATTGATGAGGGAGGGAGGAACTCGTGGGTGATGCTTACGAATAGGTATCCTCAGCCTTAGCAGGTCCTTAATGTAGCGATGCCAGTTCTTGTTAATAATTATATAAAAATATTATATA
Source organism: Cydia pomonella (assembly GCF_033807575.1). Lineage (NCBI taxonomy): Eukaryota > Metazoa > Arthropoda > Insecta > Lepidoptera > Tortricidae > Cydia > Cydia pomonella. The sequence goes on along the minus strand of NC_084717.1, from coordinate 20,135,389 downwards.
TTTCAGGCATGTACTTGCTAGTGCTCCGCATGGTTCAACGGACGCACCAGCTATTCTGTGCCGAGCAGCGCCATCTCTTGCCTCATCTTGAAGACTTCATGAAACATTCGTAACCTAGGACAGTCATGTCATGATAGTTGACAACTGTCAAATAGTATGAAGGCGTCCCGTGAATTTTACTTTCCCAAGACGTTTCCATCACTGGAGTCACTTCTATCATCCATGCTTCTATGCAGGGTTCCGTCCACCCCTTCCCAGAAAAAAACTTTTAAATGACTTAGTCGTTCCCTTTGAACTGGGTTAACCTTCATTTTGCTTAGCTCTAGGAAGGGGTTTCCCTTTCAGAAAGAAAGGTGCCCTTCGTAATTAAAAAAATTATGGCACCTGTGCTGTCAACGCGCTAGACCCAGTCCTTCACTTTAAACGTAAATTAGCAATATTGATCCTATTTTGTTATGAAAAAAAGTTGAAAATGGCATATGCGTTGTAATTGACCCCTTTAAGGGGTAAACGCTTACATAAGTAGGCGCTTCATAATACGGGTAAACAGTTCTCTCTTCGAATATCTGATATCCATAAGGGTAGCCTAATGAAAAGGTTTTACCGTTTTAAAAATATAAAAATTTCCAGCTTTGGCTTTGGTAAGCAAAGCCTTTCGATATACCACTTCCAAAACTCTCGAAAGGGATACCAGACCGGTCCCTGCTCCTATGTATATACTGCTCTTCACTGGATGGGGCTAAGGGTAAACTGTATGGGACAGCAGAAGAGCCCTCTGCTTATGCGTGAAAATCAATAACAAGTTATTAATTTCTATTTAGGGTACATTCGAAAACACTTCTGGATGAGACTAGCCCAAGACCGGGACAAGTGGCGTACACGAAGAAAGGCCTGTGATCAGCAGTGGGGACTGGAGGCTAAATGATGATTTAGGCTACTAGATGGCAGATCCTCATGTGAGGAAAGAAGTATAAGTAAACTTTAGGGGGCAGCAAGCCCCAATAAGCCCCTCCTTATTGGTATGAAGTGTCAATGTCCAGTTATCTATTCGTTTCCGTTTGGACCACAAAATGGTAGACCATCTTATAATCAAGGGTCCTATTATACAGGTTGTAAGTTGTAACGCAACTTGTAGCGTCGGGTTTGCGCCATATATAGTTTTAATGTGTTCTAGAATTAAGTATTGTTTTTGTAATATATGCTATTTTAATAATAAAGAAAATTTCATTTAGTTACATTTAATTTCATATACTTATGACTGTGTATTGTTCAGTCTGTCTTCGATGTCTTCGATTTTATTGGTACACTTTTTAGAAGTGGTTATTACAGCTCCATAGTCAACTAGGAACCCTTACAGTTTCGCCATGTCTATGTCGGCGGCCGATCATAAAATCAGGCAGATCATGAAATTCCTAGGCACATCGTGAAACGTTAAGATAATTGCCTCGTTCCCTGAGTCGCTCCTATTTCTGAATAGTTTGCCCTTCGGGCATCTGAGGCAACCTGACGAACCTATCCCACTTATCTATTGGCTTAATGTGACTACCGTCAAATAAACATTACACAGTAACTTTACGATCAGCCGCCGACATATACATGTCTGTCCGTCTTAGCTCAGGGACCGTTTTAGTACCCCAACCACGAAGTATTTGGGAACACTGAACACCTCTTTAGAAAATTATTACTCATTCTCTGTTAACAAAGTTCTGTGTATTCTGGTTTAACCCATTGGTTCACTGGTAGAGAATGCCTTAAGGTATTAAGTCCGCCATTTGTACCTTCATGTATTGTGCAATAAAGATTAAATAAATAAATAACAATTCAAACATGTGTAAGTACCAAAGTAAATATTCTTTATTGCACCACATACAAAACAAATGTAAACAGGATTTACAATACAAAATAAAGGTAGCAACAGGCGATCTTACATACTATTACATACAATGATGAAGTACCTACATACATTACCTTACAGAAAACCGCAGCCAAATAACACTAGACCCTACTCATGGTGTTGTGTTCCTGCCGGTGAGTAAGGTTGCCGGAGCTCAACGAGGGTGTTAGGGTCGGCAACGCGCACGTAACTCCTGGAGTTGCAGGCTTACATAGGCTACTAAATACTTAGAAACGGCTTATAGAAAACAAAAATGCCTCTTTTATAACTATGACTTTTATTACACATTTTAGTTAATTCTAAGACGCAATGTATTGCGAATTTTGTTACGTTTAAAACGTGACAAGCAACGGCAAACACACTGATGTCAGCGTACAATGAAAATAATGTTCAATTTGTATAAAAAAAAATCTTAAAATTTCATAATTTTTAAAAGTTGTTAATCAAAAGTTAAATCGTTTTAGGAGTACAATATATAGTTTAATTCTTTGCCCGTGTTACAGGAAACACCCGGTATATTATATAGTTCATGACTTCCACCATGGCGCGCAAATCAAATCTAGTCTTTAATATCATGTCATTATGAGTCAAGACACGCGTCTTCGTGAATGACACGATCTATACCAAACCACTTGGTAAACAAAAAGATCTCTGACGTCGTATTACAAATGTGAAACATGAAAAACCTATCTGTACTCTACTATTCCATACAACGGAGACTAGCAAGTTTTTTTTACCCATAAACAACTTCACGCAATGTCAACAACATACTTAAACAAAAGATAACAGACCTTATCTTAGTGTTGTAAGATTCAAATTCCATTAAAACGGCCCCAGACATTCCCAGGCTTTGCTATATTGATTGAGTCCGAAGCGAACACAGCCGATGGAAACCCGAATATATTCGGCAAACTTCGGTCCGCGACGCCATGTTGTCATGCAAAAACGCGTCTACACAATAACACAAAACATCTGTTCGCGGCGTCCATTACGAGACAGTCCTGTCAAACGCCAGCAAAATGTACAACTAAGTAAAGACGAAGGAATAGAGTTGAGTTTAGAAAAGAATACAGTGGCGCCCTCACCAGGCGGATTCACCTTGCTTTGGTAGCTATTACGTACTTACATTCGTTAGCATTCTCCTGCCGCGCGCTGTGTGCCAACGCAAAAATCAACATTGAATATAAAATCTGCATTTGAGATTCACGTGAAGTGCTATTATTAAATCGAGAATGTTGGATAGAAGGTAAGTGACCTTTAATTCTAAACATTTGGTGCCTTTGGGTATATTTAGGACTATACCTTACCCGTTATTATTTTAAAGCATCTCCTGGAACGATTTAAAATTAAATAAAAATCAACGGAGCGTATTGGATTCCAGAAACGTCATCAGTTAGGCAGTCTAAAAATTGAAAAAACATAGTAGGTACCTAATATATATGCAGCATCACAATAAAGATGTGTTAGCTTTTAAATTTAAAGGACATTTACGCAGTTGTAAATTGCTGCTGTATCCTCAAATTGTATTTATTTTTTTAGCTGATACGGAGTTTTACTTACACAAAATTAGGGTTCAAATTTAGTTTTCCTCTTTCTATTAATAACATGAATGAATGTTGCAATGAAATGTTGCATAACATTGAAAATATTCACACAATGTCGGGACAGCGTAATACCGAAAAAAGGAGTTTCTAGAAAACCGTAATTGGAAAACTTCTTGGAAAGATCTTGGAAATGTTGTGTGTGTGCGAAATATAGGCTAAACATTATCTGTTTTTCAGTCTTTATTTATAAATGGTTAATGGATTGAGAGATGCCAAAACAAATAAATAACGTTTTAATTGAATTGAGTAAAATAATGGCACATTAAATAAAATAGAATAATAACTATTCTTGTAGCCCCCTCCCTCCACCCCCCATACAAGATTTAAGGGAGGTACGTGTTAGAAAAAAATAATTGAATTGATTTCATTTTAAAATCAAACGAAACACAACAAAAGCAACTCTATTTCATTTGAATAATGATTTAACTTTCATTGGAGGTCATTTTACTAGTATTAGGACAGTGGGACGCGAAAGGGTAAAAATAAGGCTAAACAAAAGCAAAATTGATTCAAAATAAAGCTAAAAATGCCAACTACGGTATAATGTTGAAGATTGTCAAATGAAACTAAAAAGTAGTAAATAGAATTTACGTGTTTTCAACTAAGCTTAGTTTGTTTGTTCAGTCAAGTTTAGTTATACTACTTGGCACTTTATTGTAAAATCGTACACAATTACCTTTAAAAGGATTTTTGATTTTTTGCAGCCGTGTGGTTGGTATTGCTAACTTGTCCTTGTTTCTCGTGTTAATATTATGTATGTCACAATTTCTCTTGAAATTATTAATATGTTTATGAACATTTACAATATTTGCATAAATGTATTGGCAGTATACAGCAAGTATATTAATATCTTTAAACTTATTCTTCACTAGGTACTTATTCATTTTATAAATTGAACGAATGGCGCGCTTGTGCAGTACAAAAATGGCATTGATATCAGCAGCATTACCCCAAAGCAAGTTGCCGTATGACATGACACTATGAAAGTAGCTAAAATACACCAATCTAGCTGTTTTTCGTCCGTTAAATGACGCATTTTGCATACTGCAAATGCTGCAGAATTGAGTTTACCTGCGAGGATGTGAGGGCCCCATTGCAGCGTGGAATCTAATGTCAAACCTAGGAATACTGTACTATTGATCATTTCTAGTTCCTCGTCTTTGATAGTGACAGTCGGTCATTCGTTTGTGTATTTCTGACATTTGTAGTGACGAACTTTAAATATTTGGTTTTCTTCTCGTTCAATAATAGCTTATTAACATTGAATCATTGCACTACTTTTGATATAGAACTGTTTATATGATCGCCGGCATCTTCGTGACCTTTGACTTTAAAAATGGGGGAGGTATCGTCAGCAAACAGTACTATATCATGGTGATCTCTCACTAAGTATGGCAAATCATTTATATAAATGAGGAAAATGAAGGGCCCTAATATTGACCCCTAGGGGCTTACAATACAAACAGACACGTGGACTGCCGAGTGTTGACTACGGAATGGTTAAACGCGTTTCAAGATTAATTCTTCATTATTTATTTTATTTAAACAATCGTTTACTGCATAATAAGCTACTCGTATCAATATTACATCATACTGATTGCTTAAGTTTACCTACATGTGAGTGTACCTATGTCTCAGAAAACACACGAAGCGTTTGTTATTATAGGTTAAATAATTGTGCATTTACTTACAGTGAGGAGTGTAAAAAATAAAAACCACGCGTGATAGAGAGATTACCGTTTCGTTCGCTACGGCGCAAATTATTGGCACTTGGCTAGGCCCACTGAACCTAGCCTATAACCATACAATTGAGGTTACACTCTCATTTTAAATCGATAATTTGAAATGACGTGAAAAATGACATGCCCTTTAATTAATTTATAAATAAAAAATTTCCATATAAAATGACGTGAAAAATGACATGCCCTTTAATTAATTTTTAAATAAAAATATGAGAGCCATAGCGATCCAGCGAGGAAATGCTGCCAGCATCCTCGGTACCTTGCCACGGGGGCCCATTTTAGATTTAGATTTTTAGTTTTATATAGTAGTTTTAGTTTAGTTAATTGTATTACTTAGGTATATATATTTTTTTTATTAATCAAAAAGAAACATTTAACTGAAAATAAAATGTGTTGTCAAGTGAAAATATGAGATAATTATTAAAAATCTGTATGAAATATTGGACTAGTATTTTCAATCTTTCTGCCTGTCTGATTAATGAAAAAATGATAATAATCCATGCGTCTGAAAATCACAGAATTGTGGACTTATGTGAACGTATTGTTAATTTATTACTAAAGTTTATTTTGGCTTAAATTACCATATAACGTGCTTACTTTGCTACATTATTTATCCAAAATTCGAAATTTTAAATAATAAAATTATTGAGTATGACCATCACTACTATACCTTATTTATTTTATTTTATTTCCACACACAATTATCATTACAGGCTGAACCCAATGCGATAATGTAGCAACAAATTAATATACAAACAAACAAAAAAACAAGACCTATATCTAACAACTAAATTTTTAACCTACATACTACCTATTCAATATAACAAAGAGTTAATACAGCTACTTTTGTGAATTCACTCATCGTAGTCATCGTACATGAAAATAGGTCTTTATGCGTGGCTATGATGTTCAGGGTACGCACGGCGCGCATCATAGGCGCCTCGCGCAGCAACTTGGTGCGCCCGCGCGGCGCGGCCAGCAGCCCGGGCTGACGGCGCGCCACATAAGAGCGCGGAACACAAATACCCACCGACCCCAATATATCCCCATTGTATATCTTTCCCCTAAGCAGTTTAAAGATGCACTTATATTAAGATGGGACGACCATTGGTCTGGGAGTCTCTGGCGCTATCCCATCTCCATGGCACCGCAGTGAAGGCTGGCTTGGTTGCCAATGCCGAGCTCTTCAAGCGGTGCAAGTATGCAACCATAAGTAATGGTTTATTTGAACCGTTTGGGGTTGGGACTCTGGGGCCCTGGGGGGAAAGCGCCACAGGGTATTCAAAGAATGCAGCCGCAGGTTAGTGTAATTGACGCGTGACCAGAGGATTGGGACTTTACGTCAGCCTTTACCCGCCTCTTTGTGTAGGTCGCCTGACACTGGTCTGCGCGCAGCGCGTCTCATACGTCAGGCAGTCAGACATTGCGGATCAGCATTGCCATACAACATGGCAATGCTACCAGCCTTCTGGGCACGCTGCCAGAGACGGCGATTTGGGGCAAATTTTGCTATTTATAGTTTTAATTTTAGTATGTATTTTTTTACGTAATGTTTGCCATTATATTACTTTCCGCAAATGAAACTGTTTTAGAGAGTATTATTAAAGAGGAGGAAATTTCCAATTCAAAAGTATTAAGTACCTATATCATCGTAAAAACTATTGGAGCATATTTATTCTCTCTCTATCTCTCTCTCTCTCTCTCTCTCTCTAGTTAACAATGCTGGCCCATCACCCTTATAAATACACAACACAATGTTTTTATTTAAATGAACTATGTATGTAGGTACCAATTAACTTTATTTTTGCTAATTCTTTTCCAGCGCCATGATGAGACACGCGAAGTGCTGTTGCGTCCCCGTAGAAACGGCCACCTTCATTTTCGCAGTGTTTAGCTCTGTAAGTACATTTTACAAGCTTTCGTTTTAGCTTCATCTGTCCCGTTATCTGTCTGTAATCCAATCTCACAAGTCAAATTTTGACCCACTTCCCGGTTTCCAATAAAGCTGAAAATTTGTATGCATATGTAAATTGGATGACAGTATAATATTATGGTACCATCGAGCTGATCTGATGATAGAGACAGGTGGCCATAGGAACTCTGTGATAGAACAACGCAAATTATATGTGTTTGGGTTTGTTAGAATTTTCTTCATGAGTACTAGTTGCCTGTAAAAAGAAATGTACAGTCATCGATAACAGTTTGTATCAAAATGAATGTCAAAAAAGTATTAAGTAGGTACTTTTTAGGGTTCCGTTCCCAAAGGGTCAAACGGGACCCTATTACTGAGACTTCGCTGTCCGTCCGTCCGTCCATCCGTCCATCTGTCACCAGGCTGTATCTCATGAACCGTGATAGTTAGCGAGTTGAAATTTCTACATATTATGTATTTCTGCTGCCGCTATAACAACAAATACTAAAAACATAATAAAATAAACATTTAAGGGGGGCTCCCATACAACAAACAAATTTTTTGCCATTTTCATAAATAATGCTCGTACTTGGCCGGTTTTTTTTATATTATCATCGGGCACATATTTTAATAAGTAAGTAAAATAATTGATGAGAGGAACCACTCGAAAACGTCTCTAGTTGAAATTGACTATTAACGTGTCAATCTAATTGACCTACAGTAATGTTCCAGACAGGCACACCCAGGTCTAATAAAGCGTCGTTTTAAATACTATGACTCAAATTCCGTAACACAACACTGTTTAGTTATGGGCTTTGGAGTTGAAGTCACGCACAAAACAAAATAAACAAAATCATGTACGTAATAACAGCGCGAATTTGAATTAGTATGATTCATTTGTTCATACCGATAGCAAGTTGAACCGCCAACTGCAAGATGGACCAAAAAAATCTTCAAGGTTTTTATTTTATTGTTTTAGCTTCATATCGTGTACTTAAGTCACATTCATTCATTCAATACAGTTTTTCACCTCAACTCTCCTGCCGATACTATGTATTTTTAATGATACGTTTGCAAATGGCTAAAACAGGCCAGGGGGCAGTTGATAACGCCAATAGCTTAAGGGAAGGGATTCCTTGCTTTACTAACCTCCTGTTCAGCTGACCCCTGCTCCCTGTCACTAACGAGTGAGAGTCTAGTTTCTAATAACCCTTCAAAAATTTCCAGGTCATATCCGGCTTCGGGACCGTGGCCTTCGCCACCGTCAACACCTGGTACGGGTCCGTCACGGGAGACGAGACCTTAAACCAGTTCTGGGACCGCGACCCGGAGACCGTCCGCATGTCTATGGGAGACAAAGTTTATAACCAGAGGATGGTCGACTACACTGCGGCTATGGCGGCCTTGCTGTTTTTCTTCGTTTGCAATGTGGTGTCCTTTATTTTCTCTGTGTTCCTGTGCTATGGGACTAACAAGGTAATCATGGTAGATGAGGGAATTTTTGAGGGTTTTAACTACTCGGGTGCCGCCCGACGATTATTACTGCACTGGAAATATGTTTCCAGTCGCATCAACTTAAATTACATTGTTATATTGAAATAAAATCTCTCTGCGAATCATCTCTACTTGCAATTGAAATTGCTTAGACTGGAGAAAAATTAAAAAAAAAAAGTTAATTACGTATTACAATTACAATTATCATGAAGTCACGTGTAATCAAATTATTGTTATTTTCACCCGACTATGATTTTAACAACCGAACCGAGAAACCAAGGTTACCATACATACATACATTAGCTCTACTGCCATAAGCACTCTTTAAAAGTAAAAAGCTTGAATTTATTCAAAAGAAAAATTTACCAAGGCCTCCAGTAATCAGGGCTGAGATCGGACCAGCGTCTTCTGTATTTGAGGCAGACGCTTATAACCACTAGGCCACCCCAGTCATGGCAGTAGGCTTCGAATTCCTTGAGTAGGTAGATATATTATGCAACTTCTTAAAAACTTATGGTGCTCGGTGTATATGAATAACTTTATTTACTCTTTTAAAAACGTACAAATAATCTGTCGTAAATATTAACAATTTAAATGTCACTTACAGAGGCGCCCAGGTTTCGTGAAGGCTTACCTGGTGTATGGCGTGGTGGTGACCATTCTCATGATGGCCGGAGCTGTCCTGTACTCCTGGCTCATGGAGGAAATTATTGTAGGTTCCATCATCCTCATTTCTTGTGGTAAGTACTGGTGTTGTCTTCACACTTAGGACTTAGGACCCATTTACAGAGGTTCCTAGGGTTCGTGAAGGCTTACCTGGTCTACGTTGTGGTGGTAACCATCCTCATGATGGCTAGAGCTGTCCTATACTTCTGGCTCATGGAAGAAATTGTTGTAGGTTCTGTCATCCTGATTTCTTGCGGTAAGTATGAGTACCTTTACACTTAGGGACTAAGGACCCATTCACAGAGGTCCCTAGGGATCGTAAAGGCTTACCTGGTCTACGGTGTGGTAGTGACTATCCTTATGATGACCGGGACTGTTCTGTAATACTGGCTCAAGGAGGAGATCATTGTGGGTTCCATCAGCCTCATTTCTTGCGGTAAGTACTCTGGATATCTGAAGATGAACATTTGGAACCAGGATCGAGCTCGGTGATCATGTGATGCTTTCTGTGGAAAACGAAGTGTTGGATGCCTCGGCCCGAACCTGGACCGTTCTACTGTCCATTGTGGGGTCTATTACGTAATTTGTTTATTTTTAATGACCTGTCAGATCTAGTGCGAAATAATAATTAGATATTTACCAGTCCCTTTCGTTGAAGGAAAATATCGCGAGGATACAGGACTAATCCCAATAAGGCCTAGTTTACCCTCTGGGTTGGAAGATGAGATGGCAGTCGCTTTCGTAAAATAAAAAGTAGCGTCTAAGCCAACTCTTGGGATTAGTTTCCAAGTGGACCCCAGGCTCCTATGAGCCGTGGCAAAATTTCGGGACAACGCGAGGAAGATGATATTTTACATCAGTAAAATGGGTCTGCGGAAAACGCATCGTGTTCAACGCTGCGTTTATTGCATAAAATAACCGGGCACATCAATGTCACCATCATTCCACGCAGACGAAGTCGCGGACACAAGCTAGTAATAATTATAAAGGAGGTTTGTATGGACACTGGCCCATGAACCAATACGAATAAGCGACATACCATCGGAAAGGTTTTCTTATATACTCCATTTTTTTGTATGGCGAGATTGTCAAAACTCTGTTTTAAAAAAAAATTATGACACAAAAAATATATTAGAAAACGAATAAAAAACTAAAATATTGGGACACAAAATCATCGACGATAGCAAAACTTTCATGATCTGCGACACAGGAATTTAGTATCGTAAAAAAATATATAGTCAGTACGTTTCAACTCACAGTACTGTTCCTGGTGATAACTTTTTTCACTAAAAAATTTGGGAGTACCTGCCATAGTAAAAGTATTACAACTTATAATAACTTATCCGGTGATATATCGCTTGCCCTTATTAGTCAAATAGGCCAATTAGCCCACCCCCCTTTGTTATAGTGTACAGCATTTTCACATAGACAGTAATCTTTCTCGTCTTCCAGGCGTGTACTCGATGATCCTCCTGATGGTCCAGCGCACATATGAAGTCCTCCGCGTCGAGCAGAGCCGCAACTCCGCGCAACTGCTGTGCCCCGAGCCTTGCATGAAATCTTAAACATTACATCGGATAAATATGATTCAATGTTAATGTATCGCAAACGTTCGTTTTAATTATAATCATGAAATTTTAAAGTGGAACTCTGTTGAGGCTTTAAAACATGAGGTTGACAAAGAAATCGATAAATTTATTAATAATATATATAATTATATATATCGATGATCTCTGAAACAGCTCTAAGGATTTCGATATTTTCGATGAAGTTTGCTATGTGGGGGTTTGTTTTCGGGGGCGAAAAATCGAAATCTGAGGGAAAGCACATTTTTGCGTTTTTATAGGTAGTCCGAGCAAAGCTCGGTCTCCCAGATATAATATAAAAACTACCTAAACTTTAAACCTTAAACATATTTAACTTTGGGTAAATTAAAGCAGAATTTATATTTTTGTGATAAATATAAAATTTGGTGACAAAAAATAAAATTGTCATTTATATATTTACATATTAGCTCCAGTGGTATTGTTATCACTTGTCATGTCATGCGTCTCTTTCGCACTTACATGCTTGTTAGAACGTGACAGGCATGGTGACAAATGGTAAAAAACCTTATTGTTAGCCCGGTTGTCATTTATATATTATTCGATGTTCCTGGGTTCGAATCCCGGTACGGGCATTTATTTGTGTGATGAGCACAGAAATTTGTTGCTGAATCATACATAATATATCGTTGTCTGAGTACCCACAACACAAGCCTTCTTTACCGTGGGACTTAGTCAATCTGTGCAAGAATGTCCCTATAATATTTATTTATATTATTTATTTCTTAGCATCCCAATTACGACTAAAAATGTATGACGATTTAAAGTCCTTTCCGCTTTAGTTGTTTTAAGAAACATTAATAAACTGAATATTTTTGTATGAAAGTATTTTTATAAATATTTATTACAAAAATTAATTATGCTTTGGCACAATCGTGTGAATAAATAATAATTTGATTAAGCTGCACAAATTTGAGATTCTTTACAATATTTCGCATATATCTGTTTATGTATGTGTTAATTAATGAAATTAAATATTTATTACCTACTATATGAAATAATCTATCGTGTTAAAAGTAAATGTTTAAAAAATGTAGCTAAATGTAGGATGTGTTAGTAATAAATATTCATAATTATAAGCTTTTTATGAAGTCAGTGTAGAAAACATGATATATTACGCTAAGTTTTATTTATTTTAAGTTAAAATGATTTTCTTACAGTAATTCAATGGAAATTAAATTATATCTGAGTAGCAACCCTTACTGAAAACATATTGTAATCGTGAACTCAAAAGGGCCTTGTTTTTTACAAGCTTTTATTTACCTTGCAATGTATGTACGGGTTGACTATGTATGTACGGATCAAATCTTGCAAATTAAATTTGACCCACTTTCCGGTTTCCGATGAAGCTGAAAATTTGCAAACATATGTAAATTGGATGATCTGATGGAGACAGATGGCCATAGGAACTCTGATAAAACAACGCAACCTAATTATGTTTGAGTTTGTTAGAATTGTCTCTATAAGTACTAGTTGACTGTGGAAAGAAAATTACAGTCAGCGATAATAACTTGTATCAAAATTGTTTTTTTTTTTTCAAAAAACTTTTCGTACGCAGCTTGGTCCATTTGTCTCTAGCTTGGCTTACAATACAACAATTTTAAGCTTAACCTTTTGACCGCCAAAGACGTCATATGACGTGCGCGGCTACAGCCCAATATCAACCTTCATGCGTACCGACAAGGTTCACGATGACGCGCCGCGTGCGATAGGCCTGGCGTTCAAAAGGTTAAATCCCAGGGCCCTCCCCCTACTAGATGGTGTGCTCAAATCACTGCACCTATGCAATTAAAACTGCACGAGGACATGCGCCTGGCAAGGAATAGAAGCCTATGGAGGAATTAGATCTTCAACAGAAGGACATGATGTCACGACTCACGATCCTCAGCATTGAGGGACCGACTGAAGAAGAAGCTTAAATAACAGATTTGAAAATCGCCTATGTTGGGCCATGCTCAGTGTAGGGTTCCGTAGTTACCATTCTGTCAGAATAGGCCAAACGGGGGCTATTACTAAGTATCATGTACATTACAAGCATAAGGGAGTACCTTCGCAGCACTTTGTTTTCTTTTTACTAAGAAGAGAAGACTTTTTTCTAAGAAGAGAAGACTTTTTACTAAGAAAAGAAGACTTTTTTCTAAGAAGAGAAGACTTTTTACTAAGAAAAGAAGACTTTTTTCTAAGAAGAGAAGACTTTTTACTGAGAAGGGAAGGCTTTTTGCAATGACTTAAAAACAGATGGACCGATCATGTTCACTATAGTTTTCATTGAAAGTTACTAAGCTTTTGTTTTACGATTCTCTCCATATTTTTTGTACCCAAGTTAGAGGGGGGGACACATTATTTTTAAAGAAATAAAACAAGGCATCGTGTGAATGTTTGGCTGTGATAACTTGAAAGCAACACAGAAATAGTAACTGGGTCTATATCACTGTAAAAGTGTATGTATAAAAAAAACAGTTTAAGTGGATAATCTTTCGAATAAAAAAAAATATATATATAAAAAAAAAATCATTTATTTCAGACCTTGGTCCATACAGTGTTAGTACGACTTACTCTAAAAATTATATTATAATTATACTATATTTTTTAGGGTTGTGTTTTTTTTTTTATACTACGTCGGTGGCAAACAGCCGTATGCCTGGTGGTTTATTTTGAGGTACCTATATACTTATGATATATCGTTTGGTTTTGTATAGTACTTCTACCGGAGTCTTTATTTCACTGTTGTATTGTTTTTTATTGTAAAATAAAACTATAGAAGCGGATTAGATAGCGAATAATGATTTTTTTCTACTCGTCGACGGTAATGGTTGAATAAAGATTTCTTATACTAAACTATAATTGCGTACTTTTCATGTATAGGCTCCCAACTCAAGTATAATATTAGATAAAGTAGAGATAAAACTACGCGATAAACATACGCCGGCTCTAACCCTACACCTCTGACCCGAGATTGCCGAGAAGATTCAATTCCCTCCTAAATTGTAGGAGGTTATCCGAAGGCAAGATGCTCGGCGCGACACAACTTTTCAAAACATTACATCTTATAATTAACATGCATTACATTAAAAAACTTTTTAACAAAAAATAAAACCGACTTCAAATATTATCAAAAGCGCCATACATGTACCTATAACATTTGAAGAGTTCCCTCGATTTCTCCAAGATCCCATCATCAGGCCCCGACTTGGTGCCAACGGGACCATATCGGGGTTATACCCGTTCGTTCTCGGAGATATCGAGTAACATACATTAAAAAAAAACAGTCGAATTGAGAACCTCCTCCTTTTTTGAAGTCGGTTAAAAATACATTTAAATTGATATGGAATTGAAAGCTAATACTGCCTGAAATAAAGCCTTTTATTTTATTTTATTATGTTTATACTAAGAATGGTCAACGTCATGCAACACAAGGGTCTCACAGTCTATGACTTGCTTGTTCAGTCGCCAGCAAATATATCAGACCGGCCAAGGTGTCCACAAATATCTGAGCACGCCTCTAATGTCAATGCGTTAGAGGGCCTGTTCAGATATTTGTGAACACCTCGGCCGCTCCGATATATCTGATGGCGACTGTTCCTTTGTGAAACATATTTTTGCCTGCGGTATTTCCGGACCCATACGACCTTCAAACCTTCAAGAAAAGAGCGTACTCCCATCTTATAGGCCGGCAACGCACTTACAACCTCTCTGGTGTTGCAAGTGTCCATGGGCGGCGGTAATCGCTTTCCATCAGGGTGATCCGTCTGGTCGTTTGCCTAAACGTCAGGATGTATTGTGTTATAGAATTATACGTCATATACCTAATCCATTTCTAGTTTTATTTCATAAGTAACCATCGCGATAACCGAAGACAACGTTGTATTGTAGTTCATAATAATATTTAATAAAATAAATTGAGCTTATCGATGTTTTGTGATTATGATTAAATAAATTATGTCTATAGAAATACCGCACTGTTTTTATTCATTTTATATGCCTATAGGTATTTCTTAAGGACAGGAAAGAACTTCAATAGTTATTTGTTTTACAAGGGGGCAAAGTTGTTGTTTAACCGCTCGTGCTAATATTGATACCCGAGCAAGCGAAAGATTCCAAAATTACGTTCATTTGGATTTGATTTGGTTTGATTTTTAGGGTTCCGTAGCCAAATGGCAAAAAACGGAACCCTTATAGATTCGTCATGTCCGTCTGTCTGTCCGATTCTGTCACAGCCACTTTTTTCCGAAACTATAAGAGCTGTACTGTTCAAACTTAGTAAGTGGATGTATTCTATGAACCGCATTAAGATTTTCACACAAAAATATAATAAATTTTGGGGGTTCCCCATACTTAGAACTGAAACTCAAAAAATCTTTTTTCATCAAACCCATACGTGTGGGGTATCTATAGATAGGTCTTCGAAAATGATATTGAGGTTTCTAATATCATTTTTTTCTAAAATGAATAGTTTGCGCGAAAGACACTTCCAAAGTGGTAAAATGTGTGTCCCCCCCCCCCCGTAACTTCTAAAATAACAGAATGAAAAATCTAAAAAAAATATATGATATACATTGCCATGTAAACTTCCACCGAAAATTGGTTTGAACGAGATCTAGTAAGTAGTTTTTTTTTTAATACGTCATGAAATTAAAAAAAAAAATTTTTTTCAACATACCCATACATGTGGGGTATCTATGGATAGGTCTTCAAAAATGATGTTTAGGTTCCTAATATAATTTTTTTCTAAAGTGAATAGTTTGCGCGAGAGACACTACCAAAGTGGTAAAATGTGTGTCCAAAGTGGTAAAATGTTGAACGAGATCTAGTAGTTTAAGTAGTTTTTTTTTAAT
Source organism: Cydia pomonella (assembly GCF_033807575.1). Taxonomy (NCBI): domain Eukaryota; kingdom Metazoa; phylum Arthropoda; class Insecta; order Lepidoptera; family Tortricidae; genus Cydia; species Cydia pomonella. Next base: position 20,119,638 of record NC_084717.1, on the reverse strand, counting down.
ACGTCATAAAGGAACCCTTCATGAGCGAGTCCGACTCGCACTTGGCCGCTTTTTTTTTTGGTATTTCATAGTTGGTATTTTCCTCGCATTGGTGTGGTGAAAAATTTTGTGTTTCACGCGGAGGCAAATTTGGCTTAAGCCTCCGCCGTGTTATTAACCCTCGCAACAGTCGCAACGCTCAAGATTCCATTTTTCTCTTCTCTCTTGGAATCTTTCGCTTGTTTGGGTATCAATATTAGCACGAGCGGTTAAATAACAACTTTGCCCCCTTGCAAAAAAAAAAATAACTCATCTTCCACCAGCTAACATAAGGAAACAACTACAAATTTTGCATCTGATTACTTTGCCCCACATGTGGATAAAATGCAACTCCCATGCAATTTCCATTAGTTTCTGACACCAGTTGGTGTGGTGAAAAACACCACACCAACTGGTAAAGGCCCTCTTGATTGTGTCGACGGGTGACTGAGGAAAAGTTACAATGTGCAAAACTACCCACATATAGAAATAAAGAACCATAATAAACTGTAAATTTTAAGGCTAGTTATACATTACAACTATTTTCAAGTAGAGATAAAACTACGCGATAAACATACGCCGGCTCTAACCCTACACCTCTGACCCGAGATACCCGAGAAAATTTAATTCCCTCCTAAATTGTAGGAGGGTATCCCAATATAGGACCGGCAAGATACTGCGCGCGACACAACTTTTCAAAACATTACATCTTATAATTAACATGCATTACATTAAAAATACATTTCATTTGGTATGGAATTGAAAACTAATATTATACTAAGAATGTCCAACATCATGCAACTCAAAGGTCTCAGTCTATGACTTGCTTGTTCAGTCGCCATCAGTTATATCGGAGCGGCCAAGGTGCCCATAAATATTTGAGCACGCCTCTAATGTCAAGGCGTTAGAGTGCCTGTTCACCACACCAGTTCGTAAAGGCTCTCTTGATTGTACATACAAAAACGAACGAGAAAGTTGCATTTTATCCACAAGAGCGGCAAAGTAATTTGATGCAAATTTTGAGTTTTTTCCTTAGCTAGTAGAATTGGTTTTTAAATGATTTTGCATGATAAATAGGTGAGTTCGGCAAAGTTTTGGACGTTTCTAGGTGGGCTGAGATGTTATTAGGTTACGGACGTGATTCAAGTACAAAATTGATAATAATGAAACGCTCTATATAATTGAATTTTATATCTTTCCAGACGTCATAGCCGTTACTATATTTTGATACTGATTGTCCCTATACGGGGTCAGAAGCGTAAGAAGATTATCTGTATGGGTGAAATAAGGGACCGTGCGCGTTAGAGGGTCTGCCATCTTGTGGCCTGAATCGGAACCATAAACATGTACATTTACACGTCACGTGTTTTCTTGTGCATAGTAGATTCTGCCATCGGAACAAAAAACATCACATATACGCCTCGCGCCAAAAATCTGACGGCTCCTGTGCTGCCTCCTACAGTTCATGCACGCTCCCTATAACATTTGTTTGTTCATTCACAGCCAGTTCCTCCCTCCCCCCGCCGCGGGTCATCTGACTCTCATCATTGCATTTATTATCTTTGTTTGTGATACACGTGTGCTGTTCTTAACAGGAAAATGATGGACAAAAGGTAAGTTTCGTTTCTTATTTATCAAACTATTTAGACACTAGAAATTAAATCTTGACGTATAAGTGTGAATAGTTTATCCAATCGTTGCTGCAATTTAGCACACTTTATAGACACGCATATTGTAGTCATTGTATATGTAAACATATAATGTTGGTTTTTAAAGCCGTGTACGTAAGAGCTAAACTTTTACACCGTTAGTTAAATAATAAACTAAAAAAGTTATTTAAAGTGAAGAGTATTTAATTTTTGAAAGTTATTAAAAATCCCGAGCAGAAATTTGCCATTTTCTTTAGTTAGTTAAGATTATTGTTTTAATGGTAGGTAGTTAATAATCTGCCGAATTTTTTTAAGTTAATAGCTTTTTGTATTTTACTACAAAGACTTGCAGAATACTGCATCAACGGTCCAATCGTTTTGGAAATACAAAAAAAACAGGTAGGCGTTAACAAACATAATTCTACAAAAAATGCACCGAGTTAGGGCTCATTTAGAAGGTGCGAGAACTTGCATGCAAGTTTCATTACATTGCGGTATTTGATCGGTCGGCTGAATTGGATGTCACCTCCATAGTCCGCAATGTAACCAAAACATATACACGATTGCACGCCGTTTTAATGAGTTAAAGTTCAGTGGTGCGTGGTGCGTGTTTGTGCAGCTGTCTCGATTTAAGTGTTGGGTTTCCCAAAACGCAAATTCTACGTTATTTCTTTCTAGAAAATCAAGCTACTTTTGAGCATTATTTGATACATAATCGCAAAGATTTAGGAGCCTGCTAGTTTGACTATGAAGTCAGTATGAGAAACGAAGACCGTACCTTACCTACACTTCACAAACGGCCCGATTCGAGGAATGATTAAGACACGTTTAAGATTTTGGAAAGATCTTTAAAAGATCGATAAGTAAACGACATGTCAAAATTGACGTTTATTTCGATTCCGCTGTGATCCCAATAAGATTTATCTGCGATATTTCTAACGTCAAAGTGACATTGGTTGCCCGAATTCAGCTGCTTCTATCAATTATACGACATCTTCTTCTTCCTCGCGTTGTCCCGGCATTTAGCCACGGCTCACGGGAGCCTGGGGTCCGCTTGGCAACTATTCCCGAGAATTAAGCGTAGGCACTAGTTTTACGAAAGCGACTGCCATCTGACCTTCCAACCCAGAGGGTACACTAGGCCTTATTTGGGATTAGTCCGGTTTCCACACGATGTTTTCCTTCACCGAACAGCGACTGGTAAATATCAAATGATATTTCGTACATAAGTTCCGAAAAACTCATTGGTACGAGCCGGGATTTAAACCCGCGACCTCCGGATTGCAAGTCGCACGCTCTTACCGCTAGGCCACCAGCGCTTATACGACATACAAACAATATCTAAATGAGAACTTAATCTAAACTAGAACTTATCGTTATCGTATCTCATTCTTCGAATCGGGCCGAAAGAATCCCCTTCGAGTTTTTATTGATTTTAAAATAATTTAAAGCGCAAATAACTTTTTGTCTTCTAAGAGATAGATACCAAAGACGCCATTACCTTATTAGGTTAAATCTCTTTATTATTAAGTTATCTTTGGTATAAGGAAAATTATTTCAAAATGAGGATTTTTATAGATGTATTTTGTTAACATTGCAAGTAAAATAATACCTACATAGATATTCATTACATATTATGATTACACCCTGTCAGACTTGTGGGCGTATTTGCCGGTGCCGTATAGGCTTACATATGCCATAAAAAACCGGTCAAGTGCGAGTCGGACTCTCCCACCGAGGGTTCCGTACTTTTTAGTATTTGTTGTTATAACGGCAACAGAAATACATCATCTATGAAAATTTCAACTGACTAGCTATCACGGTTCATGAGATACAGCCTGGTGACAGACGGACGGACGGACAGCGGAGTCTTAGTAATAGGGTTCGTTTTACCCTTTGGGTACGAAACCCTAAAAAAAACGTTATCGCCGCACCTGACACTGTTTTAATAGTCTGTTTTAGACTTTTAAGCCAATGATGATGATTATGATTATTAACGTAATTATATAGATTTTACAAACAAAAAGTCATAACTTTATAATAATTTTTTTTAATTTGAAATGTTTCTGAAATTTTATTATTTATTTTTTAGCGCAATGATGAATAAAATGAGATGCTGTTGTATTTCCGTAGACGTCGGAACCTTCATTTTTGGAATTTTTAGCGCTGTGAGTATTTATCAATCTAATATTGAAGACGTTCGCGTTTTGAACTCATTTTAAAACATATTAAAACCGGGTATATCGCGGATTGATTTTGTTACCTTATTTCCGACATTTCGACGCAGGTTTTACTGGGGACCGATTTTAGAAATCCGAGCGCTCGATTTCGTCACTCGAAAATCTGTGAAAAACGGCGAAATGCAATTTTTTTAAAGACGAGCGATAGAAATTGGGAATCGAGTGGTATTGGCCACTCGTTTTCAATTCCATGAGAAGAATTTAAATGCCTAATGGTGGAGATATTATTGAACAAAATACACGAAATCGAGTGGTCGAAAATAGTCGAAATTTAAAAATCGGCTCCTTGGTCGTGGTCGCGGATAACTGATGTCCCAGCAAACAAAAAATCGAACGATTTAAAAATTGGTTGTCCTTGAAGGAAAGAGACGCATAGAGGACAATCGAAAATATCGGTTAGGCCGCAAGGCAAAAACCAACCTTCGAATTCCGAATTTAAAATCGCATCGGCAAATACCGGTCTAGAGAATTAGACATGTAGGTAGTGGTACTGCTTTAGCTTTGGGTTATGTGGGTGTTATTCTTTGTGTAAGTCTGTTTAGTGATTCGTTAATTTTATTCGTTAATTCGAAAGGCATAGACTACTTTTTTCGATTTCTATAGAAGGGGTAGTTATATTAAGCAAAAAGCAGAGTTACGTTAAATATTTACAAGGGTTTTGCTTGTATTTTACAAATGATTCATTGGTTTAGATTTTTTTTATTGTACCTAGTATTTGTAGTAAATCTTACTTCGTTTGGATACCCAGATGTCTGATTATTTAATTTAAGATTTGATCGAGCTTGTCTCAAGGACATATAAGTAAAAATAAATACTTTAAGTCCGTCTAATTCAAAGAGGGCAGCCGTTAAAAATACCATGTTTTCGCTTGCACGAATGTGTTTAAGGCGGTGAGCGGCAGGGTCACAAAATATTAAGACCCAAGGCCTCGGTTTCACCATCCTAACAATTGTAGCCTGATATTGATAATTTATCGTACATTCCTGATCCAATAAATATAATATTAACGCTCCTACAGTCGGCAACGTTACACACTAATCTAGAAACGAACAGAAAATCAAGTTAGTCAAATAAGCGCCTACTCTAATTGTTCGTAATGAAATTCCAGGTGATATCAGCCATCGGTATCCTTGCCTTCGCGACCTTCCATCTCTGGTTCGGAGCCTTCTCCCAAGAAAAGGACTTCGAACAATGGCTGCGAGACCCCAACTCCATGCCGTCGCACGGAGATGCCCAATATAAGAAGAGATTGGCGACTTATATGTGGATCATGATCTTTGTGTTCCTCTGGTTTATATCCTGTCTGGTGTCGTTCATCTTCTCAGTGTTCCTCTGTTATGGAACCCACAAGGTAAGATGTTATCTATAACTTTTTAAAACCAATGTTAAGTGTTGTATTTTATGGTGTTATGTATAAACGTGCTACAAGGCCTCAGTTAGCTATTAATCATTTGGATTTATCTGTCATTCTGATATACGTATTTGTATATTAGAGCCTCGGTTTTTTGTACCAATTGGCGTTAAAACTCTAGGTCCATGGGGTCCCGTGCACAAGTTTTTTAACAGAAAGGTATGATTGACGTAACTGGTGACCGAAGAGCTGGCGGCTTCCTCGTACAACGTATCAGCATTACGATACGAGGAAATGCCGTCAGCATCCTTGGGACAATGCCTCAAGGGCCTATTTTAAATTTAAACTACATAGTTATAGTAATATATCATCATCATATCAGCCTTTAATCGCCCACTGCTGAGCATAGGCCTCTCTTCCAGTACGCCACTTGTCCCGATCCTGAGCTAATCGCATCCAGAAGTGTCCCGCAATTTTCCGAATGTTGTGTGTGTTGTGTTTGTTTAAAAAGTTGTAAGTCGTAGATCATCCTATTTTCATCAAGTCATATCTAATCATAGGATCCTAGAGATAGTAACACTTCATATCAACATTTTTATAGTAACTTGTGTATTTTCATCAGGAAAGTGCCATTTAGTGAAGTCCATAAAATTATGGCTTGTGAGACTGTACTGCCTGCTTTTTTGAAAGATTATTAACAATATTAACGATGATTTCCAGAGGCGGCCCGCCTTCGTGAAGGCCTACTTAGTCTACGGCATTGTGATGATCACACTGATGCTGGCGGTGGCTTGCTACCACACCTGGAGGGGAGATATCGTGGATACGCTCATACAGCTCATTTATTGCGGTAAATACCTTGGATAACATAACCAGAGGCCTTAGTGAAGGCCTACTTAGTATATCGCATTGTGATGACCACACTGATGCTGGCGGTGGCTTGCTACTACACCTGGAGGCGAGACATCGTTAATACGCTCATACATCTCACTTATTGCGGTAAATACCTTGGATTACATAACCAGAGGCCTTCGTGGAGGACTACTTAGTATACGGCACTGTTATGACCACACTGATGGTGGCGGTGGCTTGCCTACTACTGGAGGGGAGACGTCGTCAATACGCTCATACAGCTCATTTATTGCGGTAAATACCTTGGATAACATAACCAAAGGCCTTAGTAAAGGCTTACTTAGTATATCGCATTGTGATGACCACACTGATGCTGGTGGTAGCGTGCTACTACACCTGGAGAGGAGACATCGTCTGGCCGTTCAGGGTTTTATTATTTAGTTCTATTATTAGGACATTGGGCCTTCCTCGGAAGTCTCTTTTAAACTGGGCCGTAGGAGGTTAAAGTTTAAATAAATAAATCTCAGTCACGGTACCTATTTGTGTGTTCATAAGGAATATTTATTCCTGAGTTATAGGGAGCGTGCATGAACTGTAGTGAGTGTAGGAGGTAGCACAGGAGCCGTCAGATTTTTCACGCGAGGCGTAAATTTGATGTTTATTGTTCTGATGTAGCCCACAAGATGGCAGAACCGACTATGCACAAGAAAACACGTGACGTGTAATTGTACATATGTATTGTTCCGATTCAGGCCACAAGATGGCAGACCCTCCAACGGGCACGGTCCCTATAGAGGTTATCTATGTATCTACGTTTGCGCTAAGTACGACGACAGCGCCAAGCCTCATTTTATAGAACTAGGGATGCTTACATTACCTTCACTTCTAATATTCCAGTCTATGCGAGAGAGAACTTAGAACTGTATGGGAGACGAGGTGACGGAAATGCACGGGTGACTCGAAAAGCGCACAAAATAAAGACCATCCCTCGCACACTCAAAAAGACTGCAAAGTCCGTCCATATTGTAGCACCTATAGTTTACAACAAATTGGCAAAAGTTGTAATAGAAGCTGTAAGCGACACTAGGTTTAAATATAGATAAAAAAAATGGCTCATTGGAAAATGATTCTACAGTTATAAAGAATTTATAGAACAAAAAGAAATAAAATAATATGTATGCATAATCACTAAAGTATAATTATGAAATTATATATATATATATATATATATATATATATATATATATATATATATATAAAGACTAATTTATAATAATTGAATAATATGTAAGTTGTGATTGTGACCTGTAAGTTATTATTACCAATAAAGAATGTCTATGTCTATATCATCGCCTATTATAGTGTAGGAAATGAAGCAAGTTGTTGTATGGAGACCCATGCATTAATTTCTCAGTCGATGAAATTTTGCTTGGTTATTGCATAGTATGAGTCGTAACTAACATATAAATATCCAAAAAAAAAACACTTCTAAGTTAGGTATTTATACGTAAAAATATAAATCTGTTTATATTTTTAACCGAGTAATTCCTCTGTACAAAATTATTTTACCAAATAAGTTATTTGTATCAGTATGTAATACTAGAAAAAAATCAAAAATTTTTGTCAAACATGTGATTTTTTTTTTAATGATAATTCCTTTTTTTGACGCTCATTTTCATCGGAAAATTGCTCTGTATTTTTTTCTTCTTATATGATCTTAGAATATAATTTGGCTTAGTGGGTAAGAATATCCAAAAAAAATACATACCCAAATGTATGTATTTTACACATTTTAAAAACTGAGAGTGGAAAATTTCTCAGCCTGTATTCTTTTTAAATATATACTAAGTAGTCACGTATACACTTAAATTCAAAATATCCAAAAGAAATATCATCCAGAACACCGAAATTTTTGAAGCGAAGATGAATCCATCCCGCGGTTACGCAATAATGTACCGTCTTCCTTTAGCAGTTAAGTGCAGATTAGTGTCCTTGTGCTACTAGTACGACCCGACCGCGTGACCCGCAGTCCACACTTAAGAAGGGAATTGTCGTTGCCACTGATGTGTGAGTCTTTACACTACATTTAGTGATTTTTGCGTTTTCTTTGTACCGAATAATATATACTTACGCAGTTTTATATAACATTGATTAGAATAATATCAAGGGGTTTAAAGGTCCCTTTTTTCAGTTTTTCTTAAATAACTCGTAAACGGTGGCCCATAGCATAAAATGTTCTTTTTTACAAAAAAGATTCAGTAAACTTTTTGAAAGTATCAATATTTAAAAAGATATTAAAGGGGGAAAGTCAATTAAAATCAATTCTAAGGTTCCTTTTCTTTCGTTTTTCGTAAATAATTTGTAAAGTATGATCCATAGCAAAAAATCTCTCATACATAAATATTAACCATAATTTTTACTACAAGAAAGATATATGAAACTTTTCCCTAGGATCATCATTTAAAAAGATACTAAAGCGGGAATATTAATACTAATCAATTTTAAAGTCACTTCTTAGTTTTTCGTAAATAACTCTTAAACGGCAGCTCATAACAAAACAGGTTCTTATACATAAATAATTAACATAATATTTCCTACAAAAAACATACAGAACACTTTTCTCCAGGATCAATATTTAAAACAATATTAAAGGGGGAAAGTAAATCACAAACAATTTACAAGTCCCTAATTTTTTTGTTTTTCGTAAATAACTCGTAAGCAGTGGCCCAATGAAAAAAGTTCTTTATACATTAATAATAGAAATGTAATTTTGACAACAAAATTTCCGTAATTTTTTTCGCTAGGATCAATATTTAATGAGATATTAAAATTCATTATAATCAGTTTCCAGGTCCTTTTTAGGGTTCCGTACCCAAAGGGTAAAACGGGACCCTATTAATAAGACTCCGCTGTCCGTCCGTCCGTCTGTCACCAGGCTGTATCTCATGAACCGTGATATATAGTTGAAATTTTCACAGATGATGTATTTCTGTTGCCGCTATAACAACAAATACTAACAAGTACGGAACCCTCGGTGGGCGAGACCGACTAGCACTTGTTGGGTTTTTTTTTAGTCAGAGGGGCAAAGTTACTTACAATGAATCCTCAGGTCTCTTTTTTAGTTTTTCGTAAATAATTTGTAAAGTATTATGACCTATAGCAAAATATACATATATAAACAATTATAATAAAATTTTCTACAAAAGACATGCGGAACATTTTTCCCTAAGATCAATATTCATTAAGGTTTAAAAGCGAGAAACACAAATAATGTGCAGAATTGATTAAAATTAACTTTCGCGGTTTAATATCTCAATAATATTGATCCTAAAGAAAAAGAATAGAAATCTTTTTTCTAGAAAATTTTATGTTAAGTATTTATGTTTGAACGTGTTTTGCTACGGGCTACCGTTTACGAGTTACTTACGAAAACTAAAAAGGGTTTTTAAAATTGATTATTATTAACATTCCCGCTTTAGTATCTTTTTAAATATTCATCCTAGCGAAAAGTGTGCTACATATTTCTTATAGAAAATTTTACGTTACTTATTTATGTATGAGACATTTTTTTGCTATGGGTCATACTTTAGAAATTATTTACGAAAACTAAAGAAAAGGAACCTTAGAATTGGTTTTATTAACTTTCCCTCTTTAATATCTTTTTAAATATTGATCCTTTCACAAAGGGTACTGAATCTTTTTTGTAGAAGTTTTGTGTAGATCATTTACATTTTACAGCGTTTTTTGCTAATTGCCACCGTTTACGAAAATATAGAAAAATGGACCATAAAATTGATTTTAATTAACTTTCCCGCTTTAATATATTTTTAAATATTGATCCTAGTGGAAAAGTGGACTGAATTTTTCTGGTACGAAATTTTATTTACATGATTTGCGTGAAAGAACATTTTTTGATATGGGCCACCGTTTACGAGTTATTTAAGATAAACTAAAAAAGGGCCATTTAAAGCTAGCAGCCGCGTCGATGCAATTGTCTCACGTGCGCTCCGAGCGATATCATTGTCGCTGGTTACGTTTAGAATTATAGTTTGGCATGCTATGACAGAAATATTTATATTTATATGTATTTCTGTTGCCGCTATAATAAGAAATACTAAAAAGTACGGAACCCTCGGTGTGCGAGTCCGACTCGCACTTGTCCGGTTTTTTAGTCAAAGAGGAGCAAAGTTACTTACAATGAATCCTCAGGTCTCTTTTTTTAGTTTTTCGTAAATAATTTGTAAAGTATGACCTATAGCAAAAAATATATATGTGTATATAAACAATTATAATAAAATTTTCTACAAGACATGCGGAACACTTTTCCCTAATTTCAATATTTATTACGCTTTTAAAGCGAGAAACACAAATAATGTGCAGAATTGATTAAAATTAACTTTCGCCGTTTAATATCTCAATAATATTGATCCTAAAGAAAAAGTGTAAGAAATCTTTTTTCCAGAAAATTTTATCTTAAGTATTTATGTTTAACATTCTTATTGCACTGGAGCACCGTTTAAGAGTTATTTACGAACAACTAAAAAAAGTACCTATGAATTGATTAACCCCCTATAAATATTGATCCTAGAGAAAAGTGATCGAATTATTTTTTGTAGGAAATATTATGTGCATTCTTTATGTATAAGAACGTGTTTTGCTACGGGCTACAGTTTACGAGTTACTTATGAAAACTAAAAAGGGTTTTTAAAATTGATTATTATTAACATTCCCGCTTTAGTATCTTTTTAAATATTCATCCTAGCGAAAAGTGTGCTAGATACAGCGATTGATAATAAACATAGATGTCGAACTAGCTCTGCAAAATGACCCCACACACATTGTGCCGAAGCGGGCGGGGCGTCAATGTTGTGCCGCGGAGCTATTTAGTTCGCAAATGTCGGCCCGTTGTGACAGTCATAGTAAGAAGTATTCAAATTATATCTTTAACGAAAGAATTATGCCTTATTGTGCGGATAAATGATGTGCTAGTCGTTCCAACAAACACTGGAAAAAATATGGGATTACTTTTCACGTATAGTTTAGCTAGGATCATATTAATTTGATTTCTCTTGATCACAACAGGCTTTATATGGGGATGATGTTATGCATTTTAAACAACCATTGATATTAAGAAACTTTCATTTTTAATTTGTTCAGGTTGCTATTTTAATAATTTAAATTTGTGATAGTAAATACGAGTCGCCGTTGTAAGTGGAGGTTTTTTATGTGTACTTACTAAGCCCCGGTATCTGGCTGCTATTTACAACTTTTCGTTAAGTTCGCGGACGGCTGGACCGATTTGGCTAATTTTGGTATTGGAATATTTCTAGGTCCAGGGAAGGTTTGAACGGTGAAAAATTATGGAAAGAATGCGAGGAAAATAGTAAAAACAATAATGCTATTTTTCTCAAACTTTTAATGAAATGTTGACATGACTTACTTCAAAATCTTCAAATTAGGTCCGGAAATACTACATATCAGGTGCGATGAGTGAAGATGATATGTAAAGGAATTTCATATTGCCTTACACACCTAGGCCTGTAAGGCAACCTTCTTTTGTTTTTGAACGTCAAATTATGGCACGTTTTGGCATTCAACCAAAAATAAAACCTATAAGCAAAATTCTGCCATTATGTTTTTTTTTTTTGGGTTTGTTTTTCTTTTTTGTGTTTGTTAAACATTATTTTGGGGTTTCAATGGGGAACAGAAATTCCATTATTTTTGCGCTACGACGTACGGTTTAGGAGATACAGCCCCATAAAGTTTTTTTTTTCAGTCATGCAGAAATCTTTATAGGGCTGTATCTCCTAAGCCGTGCGTCGTAGCGTAAAAATAATCAAATTTTCGTTCCCCTTTTAATAACCCGAAAGTAATAATAACAATCATCATCATCGATCATCATCATCATCCTATTTTTTTAATTATTTCATTGCAAGTTTGAGAAAAGCACTATACAAATCTCAGCGAGAAACGGGGGGGGTTGCCGGCCGCGTATTCCTATCAGACCTCGCTACGCTCGGCCGTCTATATCTACTTGGCCTGCAACCCTTCGTTTCCCGTTCTCTATAGTAATGTACTATTCCCATACAAACTTCCTATGACGACGTGTTCAATACGAATTTCTGCATGTTTGCTCTGATCAAGATGAAAATCGATATCTGAGGATCCTGGAGGACCTTAATAATGAATATGAGGTCAAAATTAAACAAACGCCCGCCAACTTGGATTTCGCGGCATTTTTTTTTTAAATTTTGATCTCAAATTTGTAAATAAAAGGCCTCTCGGATCCTCAGATATCGGTTTTCATCTTGATCAGAGTAAAATCCAAAATTCCAAATGCCAGCTGTATTTTTCCAATTTTGACCTACCAAATTTACATTCATTTACATCTGACATTTCTGTGCCACCTAACTAAACGTCGCAGGCGCCCTATAAGATGAACGACACAATGTAATAATTGGTTCGAAGGCTTAATTGCCTTTAAACACGTGCAATAAACGAACAAATAATAAGCCTTTAAAATAAAATAATAAATTATCATACAAAAATATTGCATTTAAAACTAGTCTATATTGCATGAAACTGTCTACCTAGAGCTGCGCTACAGCCTATCACAGCGCCTCATTTTATAATAGACCAATCGTAGTTCGGGTGTTTTAAATTGGCCAATCATGGTCAAATGAAGTTTCGTCGAAGAAAACGAGACCTGAACTTTGACGAGTTGCAATTGGTCCGTTATTAGTATTGCGTGTTTTAATAGTGGGGCCACTTTTACGCTGATATTTTGTTTGACGTTAGTCTTCTATGTTTTTTTCGTTCGCTGGCTAGATATTTTTTATAGAAAATTTTATGTTACTTATTTATGTATAAGATATTTTTTTTTGCTATGGGTCATACTTTACAAATTATTTACGAAAACTAAAGAAAATGAACCTTAGAATTGGTTTTATTAACTTTCCCTTTTTAATATCTTTTTAAATATTGATCCTTTCACAAAGTGTACTGAATCTTTTTTGTAGAAGTTTTGTGTAGATTATTTACATCTTACAGCGTTTTTTGCTAATTGCCACCGTTTACGAAAATATAGAAAAATGAACCAGAAAATTGATTTTAATTAATTTTCCCGCTTTAATATCTTTTTAAATATTGATCCTAGTAAAAAGTGTACTGAATTTTTCTTGTAGGAAATGTTATATAGATGATTTGCGTGATAGATCATTTTTTGATATGGGCCACCGTTCACGAGTTATTTAAGATAAACTAAAAAAGGGACATTTAAACCCTCCCTCCCCCGTACACAATAGCGCCACCCCCATCTATCAGTACTTTCAGTATGTTATGTAAGGTACCTTTATCTACAACTATGCCAAAATTCGCTTATACACGAATTATTTCCCCGTTTTTTCCTTCGTTTGGTGGCCTAATACGTACGACTCGAATTGAATAAATTGAATTTAAGAATATAAATATTTAAATTAGACACATCGCATAACCTACCTATACTTCATTTGTAGGTACGGTAGAGACTATATTTACGGTAGGTACTACACAGACAGGCAGGCATTAGGCAGGTCAAAAAAGAAACGAGTCGAAATATTTTTTAAAACAGTAACCTGCACCTAGGCGATACGCGAATGAATAGAGAAGTAGCAAACTGCCACCGCCGGGCAGGCGCGGCGCGCGCGCTGGCGGCGGCCGGTACCGCTCCCGCACCCCACTTGTACACCCCGCTCCCTACACACTGCTCCCGATATGTTAAGTTTTTAATACGCTCGTTATTTTTTTGGATGTTTTTATAGTTGGATGGAAATAAAACTGTGATCTTAATTCAATAAATAAAATGGATAGAGAATTTTTTCACAGCGAGTAAAAAGGCAATTTCTGAAAATAGTATAGTTACATGGTTTTTTTTTTAGATTTTCATTTTGTAGCTATAAAACGGCAATAAAATGGCATTCCAGTGAAAAAATTAGACGGAGTAGTTTTCCGGTCCAAGACACGTCCAAAAATTATATTTTATTAATATTGGTATTTCTGCTGGGATATTTTTTTGGATATTTCATATATTGTTCTAATACGTTACATGAATATGTCTGGTGAAGAAAGTTTGAACGGAGCATTTTTCCGTAAAAAGATATTAACGATTTCATACTTTAGGTATTTACTTAAATCCTATTATTATTATTCTTTGGAAATTAAGACAATACTTTTTATTTATTGATACTTTATCATACTGTAAAGTTTTTTCTGGCAGAGGAGTTACTGCGGGGTCCACTACCTTTATTTCCTACACTATTAGCCACAGTACGAGCTTCGCCTAGTTTTCGGCTCGGTTGATCTGTGTAAGATCGTCTCATCCATTGCGTCCAAAAATATATCCTTCTATCTGTTATTCACAATGATTATGTTTTACTTTCCAGGCCTATACTCGTTGATTCTCCTGATGGTTAAGCGCACATACGAACTCATCCGAGCTGAGCACGCCTGCGAGTCCACACAAATTCTAACCTCCAAACCTAGCATGAATATTTAATTTCTAGAACGTTTCTTCATTATCAAAATTATTTTAAAGCATAAATTATTAAATTTACGGCCTTGATAGGACTTTGTATCTCAAGCGAACCTTCCTCCCCAAACTCACCACTGGCTTTGTTTTTGAATTTGGAACCTTAAGTTATTGAATTTTGTACATATTCCTATATACATATCTACAATATTTGTTCAAAACAGAATGGTATGTACAAAAATTTGCACGCCCCTGGAGGTTAACTGCAAGTAAGTTCCCAATTTGAGAAAAATTCGCAGCCCATTCGCGCGCTCCAATAAATGCCAGCTATCATATCATGTCTGTATCAAAACTACAACATCTGAATACAGCTCCGGTAAATGGTGTCGTGCAGTCCTTGCAGGTGTTGCTTCGGTTGATGATCCTCGGAATAGAGCAATATCCGCGAAAATCGAAGTTCGTACATTTCGAGCAACTAGAGATAGTCACTCTAATTACGCCTTAATTGGAGTAAAAGAGTAAGATGACCGAAATTTGCGAATTTCGGTGTTTGCGGTAGGCCCTCAGATCGAAACGTCGAGTGATAATAAGCGAAAGATTCCTAGTCAGTGCTTGTAAAAATTATAATGAAAAATACATAGTTTTTTCTGCATTTAAAAAAAAAGGAAAAAGATACAATGTAAGTAAAATTGTCTAAAAATATTAATGGTTAATATGTGTCTTCTAATATAATTATCTCTGTAATGTATATCATAACATATATTGGTGTTGTAGTAAACTAATAAATTAAGTCTTGTCTGAGCAATCATAAAATAATATTAGTCATAAGTGGAAACTGTTTTGGCTGTGTATTCTCTAAATGAATTATTTAACTGTACTATTTTCCCTGTTTGTTTCCCAAGGTAAAAAAAAATTACGTGAGTCACGTTTTTAAATAATTTAAAAATAAGTCTGCATCTCACGAGATACATATCAAAATCTCCAAACATATCAAAAATTGTTGCCTAATCGAAAATAAAATGATGAATAAAATTGTAAAGTAAAGCGCAATTCTGGCCAAACGTCGGATGAGCATTGATTGTAAAATATTGCGCAATTCTGGCCAAAGATCGGATGAGCATTGATTGTAAAATATTGCGCAATTCTGGCCAAAGATCGGATGAGCATACGACATTGGCATATTTAGCATTAAAATAAATTTAATGTTATGATAAAAATTGTGTAAAACATTTGAAATAAATTATTATCTATATTTTAAAAGTCATATGGTTTTATTTGATAAATCCCCTTTCGTTTAAGTTTCGGTGAGGAAAGTCCAAATTTGATTTTTTTAATTAAACAATGTGTATGTTTATACACGGTGTAACACGAGAAATTCGAAAGATATTTGACCACGCAATTCTGAGGCCAAAAGATAGAAAAAAAACCGGATAAGTGCTAGTCGGACTCGCCCACCGAGGGTTCCGTACTTTTTAGTATTTGTTGTTATAGCGGCAACAGAAATACATCATCTGTGAAAATTTCAACTGTCTAGCTATCACGGTTCATGAGCTACAGCCGTGACAGACGGACGGACAGCGGAGTCTTAGTAATAGGGTCCCGTTTTACCCTTTGGGTACGGAACCCTAAAAATTATATGAGTTAATGTATATTTCGCCAATGTATTATAAGTATATTTCGTTTTTATTTTAGGTACTTTTTTAAATGTACTTACATACAAAGTAAATGTTATTGGTATTTTTTTTATACTACGTCGGTGGCAAACAAGCATACGGCCCGCCTGATGGTAAGCAGTCTCCGTAGCCTATGTACGCCTGCAACTCCAGAGGAGTTACATGCGCGTTACCAACCCTAAACCCTCCCCCACTAGTTGAGCTCTGGCAACCTTACTCACCGGCAGGAACACAACACTATGAGTAGGATCTAGTGTTATTTGGCTGCGGTTTTCTGTAAGGTGGCGGTACTTCCCCAGTTGGGCTCTGCTCTAGATCTGGAATGACATCCGCTGGCTGTGTCCTACCACACATAGCGAGATGACATTCACAATGCCCATACCTCTCTTAAAAAAGCGGCCAAGTGCGAGTCGGACTCGCCCATGAAGGGTTCCGTACATTTATGACGTATTAAAAACAAATAGCTTCCCCCCCCCCTACCATATCTCCGAAGTTTACCGACGAAAAATTATGAATTTTTTATATGATAATATAATTACTATAAATTTTACAGTAAAAATATAATCAGACCTCTATCTTCGAAACTTTTTTTTTAATTAATAAAAAAAACAATCCGATTTAAGTTTGCGATTAAACCAACTTTACGTGTGTTTATTACACTACATTTTTCTACGAGATTACATTAAATACACCTTTTTTCAAATAAAAGAACAATTATTGAAATCGGTTCACATGATAGAGAATTATCCTCGAAAAACCAACATACGTGCTTGTTTGTGACACTTTTGAGTTTTTGACAGTGGAAAATTGATTTGGAATATAATTGAGAACCTATTAATTATGGAAGGTAGAGGTAAGGAATGAAATTTCCTTGATCTAAAAAGTGTCCGTCAAAAAACCTTAAATAGGTGACGGTACAATACCTAGAATATTTGAAAAAAAAACTCAAATGTTAGACAGCGCACTTCACTCAGTCAATAACGTCTCGGTTCTTAGCTACTCTAGCGCTACTCTGGAGATTTTTGGAACTTATAGCTGAAAGCTGGACACTTTTGCAACAGTTATGCCTACGGAGATTTCATTCCTTACCTCTACCTTCCATACTATTAATCACATGATAAATAAAAATATTTTTTCTTTTGTTGGAAAAAAAAATGTGAAAGCAGAGATCCATGAAGGTGTTGAAAAAGTACGAGGTTTATAGGGACGCAAAGGGGGTGAATAGGGACGACTGAGGGGTGGAGCGAGACGCCTCTGGTAGTGAATAGAGACGCTAAAGGGTGAAAAGGGACAGGTTTGCAAATTGTTTTTAAAATTAGTTATTAGTGTTGTGCGATGAGCACAAACATTTGTTCCTGAGTAATGGATTTTCTTTATACCACGACGGTGGCAAACAAGCATACGGCTCGCCTGGTGGTAAGCAGTCACCGTAGCCTATGGACGCCTGCAACTCCAGAGGTGTTACATGCGCGTTGCTGACCCTTTAAAAATCTGTACACTGCTTTTTTGATGAACCTCTTACTGTAGACTCTCGGGAAAACCTGTTTTCTATGTATTTAAGCATTTGTATATTATATATATCGTTGTCTGAGTACCCACAACACAAACCTTCTTGAGCTTAACTTGGGACTTAGTCAATTTGTGTAAGAATTTCCCTATAATATTTATTTATTATTTATATGTCAAAATGTCGGGACAACGTAAGGACAACTTCCAAGAATAAACGTTTTATTTTTTGTACATATATTAGACTTTCGATATCATTTTGCTACCTAACCTTACACTTAGCGTTAAAAAAAACAGGTTTTAAACTATTGTATAAACATACAACTTATTTTTTATTATCAATCTAGATTCAATATACACTTGAGTAAGTTTAAAAAGGCTGCCATAGATCTGGCAATGATCGCTGGCACCGGCCCAGCGCGCGGCCCGCCGGCGCCGCGTTTATTTCATTGCCCACTGCGTAAACAACATCGATCCTTTTGTTTGCTAAGGCTTTTGCGGATACGATGCGATTGGATTGGAGACACTAATCGTACTCAAGATGATCGTGGGCATCGTGGCTAGCAATGCGCAAATTGCAGAACATTCTCGGAAGTTCCTGGAAACGTACACGAGAATTTAAAGCACTAGTCTCCATTTAGTGACATTCTTGTGGTAATTTTTCAAAAAAAGGATTATTAATATTATCACATCTAATGAGACAGATAGAAGGAATATCTAATAAAACCTGTATTGATTAAGGTCTTGACATATTACATTGTTTGCTAAATTTAAATTCCTGAGAACCTTTCCTACAGAAATTTGGAAACTTCTCCTTAGTACAATGCTCATCGTGGCCAGACTAGAGTTGGCTTTTAAAAGCGTATAGTGGTGGATGCCACGCCATCCACGGGGAGTGGACATCCACCGACCCGCAGGGTAGACATTTGTAAGATCTGTCCGGCGGATGGAGAGCCTTGGGGCACAAAACAATGACTTCATGTGGTTGCGACTCTCAGTCATGAGGAAACGAGGAAAAAGCGCTTTCAAATACAAGAGCTGTTTTTGCTTGCTGACTAGCAAAGTCAATAATTAACGGGCTATTCTTGTATTTATCATAATAAAATACACAAATAATTTTTAAATGTACAAATAAGAAATAAAGGTACCGCACAGATTCAAACTGCACCAGTTTTATTGCCGCAAATTTAATAAATCCGGGCAGCATCATTTAAACATTTTCGGCAGTAATGTCGCGCTTATGTCGTACCTCTAAAGACGGTATAAGTTTAAAATAAGTACCTAATCGACTTATTAATAGAATCAGGCGTTACTTTGAGGAAATCCATGCTAATTTTATTATATTAATTAATTATAATAATTTTTAATTATTAAATTTAATTATAATAATTGTTATTGTTATTTGTAAATATAGCCTTTACACATAAGATGCTATAATTTGTTTGTTTTTGTTTACTAACATGCAATATTTTGTGCCAATAGAAAATAGATATTCATATCATAATTAGAATAAGTAAACTGAACTGGACTGTGTATCTCGGTGAGGACTGTCGTGGAGGAAAATGCATGTTTTACGTGTAAGTTAGTTTTAATAGAACCTTATGTACATTTTACTCTGTTTGTTCTCCTAATAAATAAAATAAAATAAAATAAAATAAAATTAAAGCAAGAAATATTACTTTGCTAATCCGCGAGAAAATAACGTGTTAGTCAAACAGTGCTAACCCGTTATACTTACTTGCGTATTTTTACATGCAATTAATGTTAACACCCTCCCACCGCTTTTTTTTGACACGTGTTTCGCCTCTCTACGAGGCATCCTTAGGAGATGCTGGAGATGTTGTTGCGGTGGGAGGGTGGGAACATTAATTGCATGTAAAAATACGCAAGTAAGTATAACAGGTTAGCACTGTTTGACTAACACGTTATTTTCTCGTGGATTAGCAAAGTAATATTTCTTGCTTTAATTACCTAATCGACACCAACTGTCAGTTTGAATTTGTCTTAAATTTTACACATCAATGAATACTACATTGTTGCGAAAATAAAATCCTAATTCTCACTAGAAACCTCTCAGAGGTCAGCAACTGTAAGCAAAGACAATAAAATTGGCGTCACCGTGGCGCTCTGTCCTGGACCCATTCCAAGGATTGATCGCAATCCGTGCTCCAAGATCTAGAAATAATCCTTCCCTTCCAGTCAGCTTAATGGGGTGAATATATGTTTTGACGACCTGTCTGGCCTAGTGGATAATGTCGCTGATGGTCGCTGCCTAGCCTATGAAGCCGATAGTCCTGGGTTCAAATCCTGGTTAGAGCATTTCTTCGTGTGATGAACCGTGTGATAATAAATTTGTTTCTGAGTCATGTGTGTTCTCTATACAGGTAGTAAGTCTAAGAACCCACAACTGTGGGACTTCATCATC
Source organism: Cydia pomonella (assembly GCF_033807575.1). Lineage (NCBI taxonomy): Eukaryota > Metazoa > Arthropoda > Insecta > Lepidoptera > Tortricidae > Cydia > Cydia pomonella. The sequence goes on along the minus strand of NC_084717.1, from coordinate 20,099,418 downwards.
AATTTTGTGTAATAATGTCCTATAATATTGAATTCTTTTATTTATTGTTAATGAAATCCACGTATTTCCTACAAATTACCTCATAGGGATAAGTAGAAAATTATCATTGAAAAGTTCTCAATCTTATGATAAATAAAAGGTATCGTCGTTAAAAAAAATTGAGACAGCGCTATTAAAAAAAAAAAGTTATCGTTACGTAAGTTCCAAGAATATCGTCTTCCATTACAATTATTTATTTAGGCTATTTATAGACCCAGGGAGGCAGGCTTAAGTTTGACATATTTGTCCTACGAAGGGCGGTCGCAAAACACTCATAATGTCAAAGAAGAGTTCATCACCGTATTCAGGTAGCTGGATGGTATTATGCAATAGGTACAGAGCGTTGTCAAAAATGCCGAGAAAGAAACTGAAAAGCGCGGTAAGTTATCAATTATTGTCCTATATTTTTTACCATGAAAGAGTTATTCTTTCATACACCTAGAAAAATGCGTTTTTTTTTTTAAATAAAATAAAAACATTTAATATCTGGAAGTCTGTAATGAGTTATATAAGATCGGACAAAAAATAAAAAAATGCATTTTCTTTCGCTGTTTAATAATATTCTCTTGGTGTTCAATTTTCTACCAAATGCTAGTACAAGTTACCTCCAATGAAATTTAAATCTTAATTAAATGAAACACAGTTGCAGTTGTTTTCTTTTATTTTATTTTAAAACAATACAAATTCAACTCTTTTTTTCTAATCAAATTGATTCAAATTCGATTGTCAATTTTCCTTGTATGGTGGGCTGCTATAGGATATACAATTGGGTGAAATTAAGTGCCAAATAGAACAGCTAATTATTTTTATCCCTATGTAAAGACCATGATTTCTCAATAGAAAAGCCACAGGGCAAAAAATAACGGTTTTACGGTATTTAAAAATAAATATAATAAATAACTTTTTTTATCAATAGCTTAACTTGACAGTGTTCGTTAAATGTCGTCCAGGTGTCAATAAATGCCCTTTTCCAGTGAAGGGCACTGAAGGACTACGCAATTTCAATAAAAGCTGTTTATTTATTGAAGCCGCGACGAAATCATGTACAATTGTGGCTAATATTAACAAAGGCTGTCACCAACCTATAAAGTACACGGCACGTAACATAGATCCTTATAATCAGGGGTCTGTGTATACTGGCGATTAACACTAACTTATAAAGAACTGTCAAGGTGGTCAACCTAAAAGGAGGTGACAATGTAATATTATTTTCATCACACTTGCTCGAAAAAGATCTTATTTCATGCAGGTATACTGAACGACAAAGGCATGTATTGTTCCCATGGGAGTTATGAATTGTGAAACAAAGCTATAACTCCCTCGGTAGTTAGGACAAATGTTTGAAATATCACCGTATTTAAGAATAATTTTGCTTAAAATGTAGTATTTTCTCCGCAAGTGTGCGATGAAAAATATTGTGTGTTACTCCGGGGGTATGAATTTTGCAAGCTCGAGTCTTTAATGCACTCCAGCCTGCGGCTGTCGTGCATCTAAAGACTTCGCTTGCAAAATTTTACTTACCCCCCTCGTTGCACAATTTACTATTAAAGTACATATAGTAGGTACTACTTTACCGCCTTAGTGCGGTAACTAGCACTACACGTGCGTATGTCGATAATTTAAAGGGCCATATTGTACTGTAAAACGTTGAACAATACACGTGCGAAAAGATAATTTTCTACTTTTCATACTTGTATCGCTTACTATTACAGTACATATGGTGCTACTTTATAGCACTAGAGCGAAAATTAGCATATTACGTTACTGTGTCGAACATTTAGAGGGCCATATGTACTGTTAAACGTTGTACGATACATGTGCGAATAGGTAATTCGCAACACGTGTTTTAATTTATCGCCACTCGTTTCGAATTTCCTATTTTTCGCACTTGTATCGTAATGTACTATACAAGTGCTAGCACTATACGTGCGTATGTCGAAAATTTAAAGGGCCATCCATATGCACTGTAAAAAGTTGTACCACGTGCTTTAAACTATGTAAACGTGCTTTACTTGTATCGTAATGTACACCCTAAAGGGTTCTAGGTATACTGGGCAACTACATGGCATAGGGTTTTGTAAATTGCCCTGAAGGTAAATTCAATGCGAATTCCAATTTTGTTACTTTTCGTGTTTTTATGTCTTAATTTTAATATTAGTTGCATGTTTGTTGTTTTTGTTCATGTAGTTTTAAGTAGTTTTATAATAATTATAATTCAAACACAATGTAAATATTGTTTTATGAATAAATAAATAATAATAATAATTATGGATGTATTTCAATTACCTCCTTGTAGTTATAAATAAAACTTACGAGGTCTTTTGCAGTCTTTATTTAACTTCTATTTATATCTCAATTTAATTCTGAAAAGCTCTGGTAGCTGTCATCTCAAGAAAAGTTGTCTTAAAAATATATAATTGTACCGAAGTGTCAGATGTCAAGCTTCGTTGCAAAGAGTAAGAACTGAGATGGGATATAATATAAGGATACGAACTTGTCTTAAAGTACCGTATGGGGTATTTACCTGCATAATAAATTAGCTATCATATGAATTTTATATTTAGATATTAGCTACACTAGATAAACATAATTTACAAATAACAATACACAATTGGTTTTATGAGGAATTTAAAAAAACAGTTTTGTTCACTCCAAAATTTACTTAGTCTTGACGCTGAAGACGAAAGAAAGAAAGAAAATACATTTATTAACATCATAATTTATACAAACATTTGACAAAACTGTAAAATAACACACACAACACAAATGACTTAGATGTTAAACAGGATCCCCACTCAGCATATTGACGATGACGAACTGTTAGGGTCCTACTGGACGTAGAAATGATAATGCGGACTGTATAAAAATAGGCTGGTTTATTCCGCCTTAATTACAGGTAAATCTCGGCCAAACAATTATAAAAAACAAATACGGTATTCGTCCGTTGCCGGTGGAGTATGTGAAGCCGAGTGTGTGCCGCGCGGTGCCTGCGGCTTGCCGCGATGACGTCGCGCTCTGTCCGCCGCCCGCGCGTCTCCTCCCGTGCGTATGTCCAGTACTTAACACGAACATTTAATAATATATTACTAACGTTCTTTAAGACATATGCTTTAGACATATTTCGCAAACCTTTCTAAATTTTAAACTTTGTAATACAATCAAAATCCACATCCTTATGGCGTGGAGGCGTTACGTTTTAAGTAGACATCCACCCACTTGGCTTGAATTAATACCCAAAGTGCACAGCAATTTGATTAGTAAATTATACCTTAATCCCACGCGGTTTAAAAAAAGCTTTATATAAAATTCGAAACTCAAACATTCATTTATCAATTAGGTCACAAGGGCACTTTTACAAGTCAAAATAAAATTTACAAAGTACAATTGCAAATATTAATTCAATAAAATAACAAAATTACTGACTGACAGACTATTCCACGTCACTCAGCACTCAGAGGACATGAAACTTCGCATACACTGACATTTAGCGAACGTTTTAAAGGTGACAGACAGTTTGGTGGCAAACAGGCCCTTAGTGGTATACATGTCACTGTTTCTCAATCCAAGCCAAGTAAAGTCCTGAATAAGCTACTTTCCACTAAGGTACTTTAATTTATTTGTTAATTAGCTATCCAATACTTTACTCAGACTTTGTGAAACAGGCCCTTTACGTCACAAGTATATAATTAAAAAAATTAAGATCCTTATAGTACAGGGTCTCCAAGAGTTGAGGTCCTTTAAAAGAGAAGAATAGCTTTGTGGTTCTAGCGAAAGGAAGGAGGACGAAAATGAGGACTACGATTGTATGGAGAATAGCCGTCTTCTTTCCTCTTAACGTCGCTGACTGGATGTCGTTCGATACCTCCCTAACGAGAGGGATGAGTGGCCGTTTCCACCGTTAGGCTGCGACGGCTGTAGCGGGTCGCTCCCCACCGATGTGGGGAGGTCATTCCACGTCTTTGCGTGGACGTGTGTGCTGCTGGTGAAGGCCAGCTCTTCGCTATCGATCATTACCCTACCCCACGACCCCCAGCCTGGTGATACGCGCGGGCCACGGTGAAGGCGACCGGTAGCTTAGCTGGCGTGTGCGGCGTGTATTTTATTCCGCTTGTCGATACAGTTAATATTTAAATTTCTCTAAGAAACATTAGGTCTTACACTCGTCTGTCATACAAAATATCCATAAATTAGAATATTTAGTACACAAGAATATTTTGAAACAAGCAAACTGTAAAAAGCATTTTATTTCCTTTTAAAAACAGAAGAATGTTTTCGTTCAAGTAATGAGCTAGCTTAAGGTTTTCAAAGCACTTTTCCTCCAGGGCCCATTATTTTTTCCCACAGTATAAGGGAGGTACTTCAGGGAATCCCAGTTTTGTATAAAACTATTTTTTTTTTCTAAACAATTTTCACGTAGCATTTTCATAATATACCTACCAGGTGGACTAACCAAGTTGACAATCATACATCGACAAACGCCAAACGAAAATAAAAAATGTATCGTAATGACAGATGCTACAAATAGTCACGTGACAATTTCCATACATTATCCAACGAGCAAGCGAAGCCAAGTGAAGTTCTTACATTCAACTTGGAACACACGGCTGGCTACGGGCACGTCCCGGCATCCCGATGTTTTTAAGCTGAACTATCATAGGATAGTTTGATGGACAATAACTAAAGTTAATTTGTTCTAATTTAAATTAAATTGGGTAAACGTGTAATTGAGGGCATTATATTTTAGTCATTAAATTATGAGCAGGCTCGATCAAGGAGTTGTGGAGCTAGAAAAGCCTAGAAAGCCAATAAACTATTAGCGAGGGGTCTTGCTATTCTGGTCAATTTATTTGCACGAAAGTATGGTCGAGTTTGACTACACGTTTATAATATTGTATTTTAATTATAATTTAAAAATAATTAGCAAGATAAAAACTAAATAAAATATACATAATGTAGGTATTTGATATTTGACAAGAAAGATGACTGCTTACCACAGATACAGTTTATTTTAATCTCAATGGTGACCTTAAATGTATCAGTCAAGGGCTCCACGGACCTTGCAATAAATCGCACGTGGTTTTCGATCCTTTGTCTACTAACGGCCCAGTTCGAAGAATGATTAAAACACGTTTAAGATGTTGGAAAGATCGATAACTAAACGACATGTCAAAATTTACGTTTATTTCAATCCGCTGTGATCCCAATAAGATCTATCTACGATATTTCTAACGTCAAAGTGACTTTGGTTGCCCGAATCGAGCTGCTTCTGTCAATTATACGACATACAAACGATATCTAAATAAGAACTTATCTAAATAGTGAATAACGTCTCAGAGGAAACTGTAGAATGGCTAACAAGAAATAACCTATCTATAAATACTGATAAAACCAAATATATTTACTTCCGTACCAGACAGGGAAAAGATCTAAGGCTTAATATTAAATGTAATGGGAAACCATTAGAGAAAGTAGAGTGTCAAAATTTCTTGGGTCTTTATGTAGATGAGCACTGTGAATGGAAAGAGCAGGTTAAGGCAGTCTGCAACAAAATTAATAAATTTGTATTTGCAATAAAAAAAATTAGACTTGTAACATCACATAAAATTGCCCTGTTAGTATATTACGGATACGTGTGTTCTGCTCTCAGATATGGTATTGTATTGTGGGGCAACTCATCTGACATATCTAAAGTTTTTATAGCTCAAAAGCGCTGCATAAGAGCGATATTCGGTTTAAAACCTTTAGACTCATGTAGACCTATATTTAGACAACACAGGATTCTAACGCTTACATGTTTATACATTCTGGAGGCATGTACCTTTGTCAAAAAACACATGGATCTGTTTCTGATTAAAGACAACAATAATAAGCGAACAATTACACAAAAACCTCTGAACATGCCAGTAGCAAAATTGAGCCTATTTAAAAAGAATTCCTATTATATTCTAAGCAAAATTTATAATACAGTGCCGAAATCTATTACTAGTTTAGTTGGACATACATTTTATACTAATCTTAAGACATGGTTAATCGAAGAATGTTACTATTCATTAAATGATTTCTTTAATAAAAATAATAATTAATAATAATTTTTTAAGCAGCAAATAACCCTTGTTCGAGCTGCTGGCGTGAAAATGTTATTATTTAGTTTCAGAATTTTTAAATTTTATAATTATATTGTATATTTGTATAGACTATTGTAGGTACCTGAATATTTCTACGCCGATGCATGCCGGCAGAATATGCTGACCTAACACCCTCTACTCACCAACATTGTACCATATTCTCAGAAATAAATGATTGATTGATTGATTGATTAAACCAGAACTTATCGTTATCGTTCTTCGAATCGGGCCGTCAGTAGGTGCATTCAATTGATCTATCTTTTTGGCGAACTGCGAGTTCTCCGTTCGAGGCGAGCTATTAGTTAAAATTTCGATTGACGTTTTCTGTCAACCATGGTCATCTTGACTAAGCCCCCAGGAAACCCACGGTTATTGGCTACGACAGCCATTCTCGACTACGACATCTACGACATATTGCTACGACCGTAGCTTACCCCGAGGACCACGGAACACTCGCTCCGATCATGCGTTCCGTGGCCCTTCCGTGGAACAGTCAATGAAAAGTCTCGGAAAACCCTGTCCGACTGAATCACGAGGGTATATAAGGGAGGGATTCCCCAACGCTCGTCAGTCGGCCGACGATGGTGCTAGGGGGAGGTCGCGCGCGCCTCGCCGGGGGAAACTTTTTACGACGCGAGATGTTTTATCATAAGGTGAGTTGGTTTTTATATTTTAAAGGTGGAAGAGTGTTTTGAAAATGTTGTGGAATTTGCATTTTTTGTTTGAGGAGTTACGGAAAACTCTCCATACTAATATATAAAGTTTTTCATATAAAATTATCCATGGGCTTATATGTATAACATATAAAGAATCGTTTGCAACCGTTTATATTATTCATACATAGTGGAGTTAAGAATCCCCGGCAAGCTCGGCCGAATTTCATATTATTTTCCCACACAAACGGAGTTTCGTTGTCATTTTAAAACTACGTGTTGGATTATAATGAAACTTTGCACATACATCGACATAAGGTATATCTATGCGTCTAATTAGTTTATATAGCACCAGCTTATAAAACAAACTAAATAGAGCAAAAACAAGTTTTGTATGAAATACTTAAATTCGCTGTATTATTTTAACCATTATATCTGAAGCTACATTAATCAACTACAGGAATAGATATATCTTATTTTATTTTAAGTACAAAGTTTCAGAGCTATCTAGCCAGTATTTTAGAGAGTGTGAATACGTTTTTATGGAGAACTAAGCTTGCTGGACCCTTAAGTATCACGATTTACTTTAACAATAGACTTAGAAACATTGCTTGTAATTTTTAAATTTCAAATTCTATGATTTTTATAATGTGACAATTAGTGTCTTATGATATCTTTGAATGAATCAAAAAGATAAAGGTAGTTTACTCAACAAGTAGGCATATTACAATGCGCTTATGAACGTCAAGTAAAGCTACGCCGGCTCTAACCCTACACCTCTGACCCGAGAAGATTTAAATCCCTCCTAAACTGTAGGAGGGTATCCCGATACGGGACCGGCAAGAAACTCGACGGGAAAAGACTCGATACCTCAGCTTATTTGAAATCATTAATATTTATAAACAACGTAATTTGGTAAAATACATTTATTTTAATAAAATTAGGCCAGTTAGGTACGTAAGTTCAGGCGTCACAAAATAATTATAATCTTTCAGTAATAAATTGTTATTTATATATAGTAATCTGAGATACTTTTAACAAAATGACACTAAAATAAATACCTACTTACCAGAAAATTACCGTAAGTAAATTAGATACCTAAGTAATTGAATAATTAAAAGTAAAACAAGTAATTAATAAAGTAAAGTAATTAATAGTAATTTTCTGGTAGTTAGTTCAAAGTCAAAGTCGAACTCAATATATTCTTTATTCAAATAGGCCTAGCAACAAGCACATTTAAATCGTCAAATTTTACAAATATCATCTTAATCTAAATATCAGAGCAATTTATTGATGCAGTTATTATTGTTCTCAAAAAAACATTGAATTATTATTGATATGGTAAACTTACTTACTTACTTACTCCGTTGGCTCAGCGACCCAAAATGAGACTTGACCTCCGACACAAGACAGCGCCACTTTTCTCGGTCCTGTGCGACCTCTCGCCAATTGTCGATATACTAACCTTGTCGAAACTTAATAATAAGAATTTCACAAACTATATACTAGTCTAGAAACTTTCTAGAATAAATTCTAAATGTCAAAAAATACGGTATATATATACATTGAATTATCAATTTCATCATTATTAACACACATGTGCGAATAGGTAATTCGCAACTCGTGTCGATTTAAAACACTCCCTTCGGTCGTGTTTTAATTTATCGCCACTCGTTTCGAATTTCCTATTTTTCGCACTTGTATCGTAATGTACTATTGTCTTTAGTTTGTAGAATTATATGTGTATCGGCACTACCCGTACAAGGTTGTCAAGTACTTAGTTTCCTGCTACCCAGAGTTTGACTAGAAGACATCGCTTTTAGCGATAAGGCCACATGTTGGTACCTAGTCTTAAACTTGTATTTTCATTTTGTGTAAGTATTTTTAACTTTCTGGTTCACAATAAAGAATATTTACTTACTTAACTATACAGTGTGTCCCACTATGGGGCATCAATTTAGTTTAGACCAGATTTATTCGCGAAAAAATATTGGTTGTATCATTTTAGGTGATCAGATAAATTCTATTGAATGTTATTTTAAATACGATTTTTTAAGAGTTGTCCACTAGGATTTGGCACCGTCCGTGCCGATCACTGCTCATAGTGGCCGGCACGCTGTATTTTTTGTCGGTGGCAAACAAGCATACGGCCCACCTGATGGTAAGCAGTCTCCGTAGCCTATGTACGCCTGCAACTCCAGAGGAGTTACATGTGCGTTGCCAACCCTAACACTGCACCCGCGTCACCCCGCGTTGAGCTCTGGCAACCTCACGGCAGGAACACAACACTATGAGTAGGGTCTAGTGTTATTTGGCTGCAGTTTTCTGTAAGGTGGAGGTACTTCCCCAGTGTGGGCTCTGCTCTAGATCTGGAATGACATCCGCTGTGCTGTGCCCTACCACACAAAGCGAGATGACATTCACAATGCCCATAATATATATCCCTATATCATAGGTATCACAACAATATCACGTCATGACGACCAGTTTGGCCTAGTGGGTAGTGACCCTGCCTACGAAGCCGATGGTTCCGGGTTCAAATCCTGGTAAGGGCATTTATTCGTGTGATGAGCATGGATATTTGTTCCTGAGTCATGGGTGTTTTCTATGTATTTAAGTATTTATAAATATTTATATATTATATATATCGTTGTCTAAGTACCCTCAACACAAGCCTTATTGAGCTTACTGGGGAATTAGTCAATTTGTGTAATAATGTCCTATAATATTTATTTATTATTTATTTATGTCGTGTGCGTCAGCGTGGCAGCGGTAATCCTCTTCTTAACACTTTTCACCCCAATTCCCTAATCGCCTCGTCCAACACCCGCTGGATTAGAGAATACCTACATTCGAAGCCGGACCGATAAGAACTAGCAGAACCACTGTTTTTAAGTTAAAGGTTCCGTAGATAAATAATGTTTGACTGAATATACCTACTTAAAATAAACGTTTAAGAATCCAACCGGCTTAATACTTACGGTCCGTTTCGAAGAATGAGATATGATAACGATAAGTTCTCATTTAGGTATCGTTTGTATGTCGTATAATTGACAGAAGCAGCTCGATTCGGGCAACCAATGTCACTTTGACGTTACAAATATCATAGATAGATCTTATTGGGATCACAGCGGAATCGAAATAAACGTCAATTTTGACATGTCGTTTAGTTATCGATATTTTAAAGATCTTTCCAAGATCTTAAACGTGTCTTAATCATTCTCCGAATCGGGCTGTATAAATGCAAAAGGAACTCTGTCTGTGTGTCGGTTTCCTCTTCACGCTTGAAGCCTGAACCGATTTATATGAAATTTTGTATGAAGACAGTTTAAGTCCCGAGAAAGGCCCTAGTATCTGAGGGTCTGGGGGCATATTTAGTCTAGTTCATTTCCTTTTATTTTCAATAGATAAATTTACAAGAAAAGACGAGACAATATATTTCTGACTGTCCTGACTATAAAATAAATAAATAAATAAATATTATACGACATTATTACACAAATTGACTAAGTCCCACAGTAAGCTCAATAAGGCTTGTGTTGAGGGTACTTAAAAAACGATATATATAATATATAAATATTTATAAATACCTAAATACATAGAAAACACCCATGACTCAGGAACAAATATCCATGTTCATCACACAAATAAATGCCCTTACAATGATTTGAACCCGGGACCATCAGCTTCGTAGGCAGGGTCACTACCCACTAGGCCAAACCGGTCGTCAAATAAGTTTAAGTAAATAAGTTTTTATCATTACTTTTCTTGCACAGGCAACTAATACTCATCGAGATAATTCTAACCTCAAACACAATTAGTTCGCGTTGTTTTATCACAAAGTTCCCATGGCCACCTCCTCCATTATCAGATCAGCTTCACGTTATCACAATATTTCATTGTCATTCGATTTACATATGAATGAAAAATTCCAGCTTAATCGGAAATCGGGAAGTGGGTCAAATTTAGCTTCCAATATTTGAGCTACTCAAATTTACATACATACATACTAACAGGGAAAGTTAAATAAAAGCTTGTAACAAATTCAAGATATACAGAGCCGATAACCTGTAATCAACTCAATACATATTTTAGATTTAAGACGGCTTAAACAATATTAAATTCCAACCTAATTTAAAACAACTTTAGTGACCACGACACTGAAATCAATACAAGCCCCCGCTGTTGTCATTATCTAAGATTCGATATCGAAAAAGCAATAATACACGGACTCTCTATAGAGATATGACTGTTTTATTGTAGGCTACAATGGACTAAATCACACCGCAAAATTGTGGGAACAGACAAATGACTATCGAACTAGATAATAAGGCTGGCGAACCGATTAATACTTCAGTTATACACTCTATACACTTATAATATGGTAATACTAGTAAAAACAGGTCAATATTTATGGAAATTTCTATTCGAATGGCTCATTTTCATTTCTGTTGAGTACTAATTGTCGCTTAACTTCAAACTCAGATAAATCCATTCGACCCTCTTAGGAAATATTTGTAACATCAATAATATGATGGAATAAAAAATCGTCCACAATATTGCGACACGACGCCAATGGCTAGTTAATCCAATTCGATAGCGGCGCGACCGCATAGCGGGCAGGAGAATGTCATGGTAGGGTAGGAGATCAGCGCGCTGGTGTCTCAATTCACGCCTAGTGTAAAGAAGGGTAAACCTTGCTTCATCGTGTGCAACCACTCCCTCACCCAGGATCTTCCTCCAGTGGTTGCAGTCTTCAGCCTCCTTATCCCAGTCGGTGAGATAGATCCGGAAATATCTACCCTATTATCTTTTATTAATACCAAAATCTAAATCTGGCAATTGGATTTATCCGAGTTTGAAGTTAAGCAAATATTCATAGTAAATATTATTTATTGCTCTAATAAAAATACATTTTAGATGTAAAATTACAATGAAAATTTGTAAGAAAATTATAACTAGGTAACAATAGGCTAGGTAACAACGTATCTGCTTTGCCTAAAGGTTGACTGGTAGAGAGTGCCTTACGGCATTAAGTTCGCATATTGTACAGTGTGTTATCTTATGTGCAATAAAGATTAAATAAATAAATAAATAGGCGGTCTTATCGCAAAAACAAATTTTTATATTAATGGAAACCCAATATAGTCTTTTTTTCTTTTTATTTATTTATTCTGTAAGACCTTACATTGATTAAACAGAAAAATGCCGGAAGCCCTATCACGTTTGTATTGACACTCCATTCATGGATACATTTTACATTACAAATTGGCTAATTGACTGTTTTTTGTAAATAATGTCAAACGATCTTGATTTTCCTGAGGATCAAATGTCTATATGGGACTCATGGCATTTAAGCAACACAAAGATCAGAAATGAGAGTTAAAGTCTGACGCTCGCACTCGACGATTGAAACGCCTCTAACAAAATGATAAGATGATGTGACGTCACATCATATAAGTCTGTCCTAAATGTATGAAAGATCAAGGAAATTGCCATTTTGACCCTCAAATATTGCGTTTATGCGTATAGTGGTCATACAATTTATTTTTCTATAAAATGTGAGGAATCGAATAGTACCATTTTGTTTTCTATTTTTGAAAGAAAAAAAATTTTTTTTGAGACTTCGGAGCCTTGTATTTTTTTATAATCTCAATATTTAATTTTTTAAATTCCACTTTTTTATAATGGATGGCTCCTTTTCCATCCATTTAACTAAATTTTGTTATAATATTCAACATGTGTCAAGTACCCAATTGTTATGATACATAGGATAAACATAAATGATATAAAAAACAACAAAAAATAGATTACGGAGGGATTATGAAACTTAACATCGTCAAGCGATTTACCTTTTAAGCGATTTTTATTAATTTAATAATTACATAGATTAAACCTTCTACTAGTTACACGTATATGATAAATAATATTTAAATTGGCAACAAATTCAACCAAAAAAATTGTTGGTAATATTACAGAGACATTCATATCAATATGTGAAAAATTGAAAATATTATAAGCAGTACATTAACCAAAATTTCGCCCGGTTAAGGAACAAATTGTCATCAGAGGGACACATATAGAACAAGTAAACAAGTTTAGATATTTAGGCAGCTTAATTACACAAGACTCCAGATGTACAGATGAAATAATATTAAGGATAGCAATGGTGAAAACAGCTTTCAACGCCAAAAAACATTTGCTAAAGGCTAAGATATCTAAGAATATAAAAAAATGCCTAATTAAGATATACATCTGGAGCATCGCTTTGTATGGGTGTGAGACGTGGACAATGGGCAGAAGGATAGGAAACGCTTGGAGGCTTTTGAGATGTGGTTGTGGAGAAGAATGGAGAGAATAAGTTGGACTGAAAAAAAACGAACGAGGAAGTGCTGCGAATTGTTGGAGAGAGGAGAAACCTACTGAGGACCATAGAGAATAGACGAGGAAAAATGATAGGTCACTTGATAAGACACGACACTTTCTTTAAAACTATTTTGGAAGGCAAGATCGAAGGTAGAAGAGGAAGAGGAAAACCACGAGCAAGTTACACGCAACAACTAAAAGGAAAAGCAAATGTCGTGTCTTACAGGGACCTAAAGAACTTGACCGAGGACCGCGAGAACTGGCGTCTACTCCACCGATAAGAGCCATGCTCTTAAATGATGATGATGATGATGATGATGATTAACCAAATAACCTGTGAGCTCCGTCATTATGACTTTTTTCCCAAAACAAGATCGTTTAAAAATCCATATAATTGGCAAGACAACTCGCAATATTTCACGACAATCGGTTCAGAAATGCGATCTGTAGAGGAGAACAACAGAATATTACTCGTACCAAAAGCATTTGTACCTAAACTAAATCGGAGACATTTGTTTTCGATCGTTAATTATACGTTAGTTAACGATCGATTATTATTATTATAATAGGTAAAGCGTGTGAACCGACCATCCGCTTAGACAATCAAGAACTAAATTAATCAAACCTGGTGACCAATAATTAAGTAATTGGTCGATCCACCACTTAAAATAATTTAGATCAGTACATACATACGACGAAAATAGTTCTACTTGCAATTGTTGTATTGAAGCGGCTTTTTCGTGGCGAGTTTTTGTTTTCTATGTATTTACCTGACAATCCTACTAATATTATTTGATAAATGTTGAATTTGGACATATCCGTATTTTTTTATGTCTATACTTAAATTAAGCAAAAATGGCTTTTATACATTTAGCTAAAAATTTCATAAAGTTAGTTTATAACCTGGATTTGGTTATACCAAACGTTGTATTCCGGGAATCATTACCTCGGGGGGTGAAATTTTATCTAAATAGCTCAAATATTTCGACGTTATTATTATTTTCTTCGAAGTGCCACTTTTTTTTTTAAGAAAAGCTTAAAACGGCCGATAAAAATATGGGCAAACTCGTTAGAGCCATACGGACCCCTAAAAAACCGCAGTTGACGTGCATTAGATTGCCCCATTCTCCGAATGGGAAATAATTGTAGCATACCGGGCTTTGACCAAAGAACTCGCCTTTTTATAGGGGAGAACGGGGCAAAACGGGTAGCCCGATCTAAAACGTGATATAAACCGAGCACCTAACTGCGTTGGCTATAAAAGTGACATGCGTATGTCAACTGCAGCTGCATAACTGTGTTTAATAAAATAAGTAACGAAATGAATGTCATAATCGCGGCAGTAATGCGGCGGCAAACGATACTCATTTTATCAAGAAAATTAACAGATACAGGTAGCGTACTTTATATATCTTATACCTTTAAACGAGCAATTCTTGTATATATATAAATATATATATTTCAGGGATCTCGGAAACGGCTCTAACGATTTCGCTGAAATTTGGTATATGGGGGTTTTTGGGGGTAAACAATCGATCTAGATTAGTCTTATGTTTGGGAAAACGCGTGTTTTCGAGTTTTCATGCGTTTTTCTTTCGACGCCGAATATGGTCGCTAATTTCGTGTTGCAGCTGCCACTGTCTGGTCCAGCAGGATAAGACGCAGGCGGCAAGAAACAACCAATGTTACGGGTTCGAATCCCGCCCGGTGACTAACTTTGGTTTTTTTATATGTTCAAGCTTATATATAATATTTTAATTGTATTGTTTTAGACAAGTTTAATTTAGTAAAAAAAATGTAGTTAAGATTATCACCTATACACCACCATATTACAATAAATAGTTATATTATAACCGAGCAAAGCTCGGTCGCCCAGGTACTATGTATATATATGTGACATTATCTATGAAATATAATTATCTATGAAAAGGTACCTTATTGTCGATGGCGCTTACTCCGCACTGCGTAGCGCGGCGTTGTTTATAATATAGGAGCATCGTTGAAATGGCGTTAGCGCCACCGACAATAAGGTCCCTTTTCATAGATAATGTCACATGTATACTGTGGCAGGAATAGCAATTCGTGGAGTCATCTTCTTTGGTCGACAAAATCGAATCTCATCGACGAATTGCCATTTCCCGGCCTCTGCAATATTGTACTATTACCTATATTCAGGTACATAAATTATTAAACGTATAAAATAATAAAATACCCATATTATTAAATTAATCAATAATACTTAAGTATATTAAAAAGCCTCTACGTTCTAACATGAATTGTATTTTTTTTTTATGGAGGATAGGCAGGCGTTTGACAACGATCATACCTGATGGTAAGTGATGATGCGGTCTACGGTGGAAAAAATAGATTCTTACTACTGTTACTTTTAATATGTATTTGTGTACAATAAAGAGTTTTACTACTACTACCTATAATACCTACATGTTTAATTGTTTATATACCTACCTAGGGGCAGGCATGTAAAAATTGTGAAAATTCGGAGACATCATTTGTAAACGCTGAAAACCTGTTAAGAAATTATCGTACAGCTACTTATGAATAGTTTACGAAGGTATATTGAAAACTTTAATATGTTCACACCGTACCTTATATGAATGTAGTACATATGCTAGTAAAATATACAACTAAGCAAAACATTATGGCTGCGACGTATTACGCAACCCCGCGGTGTCAGGGAGCCGGCCGCGTACACACCGGAATCTGACGCTATTCGGCCAAAAATCCTCTATACATATAAATAAAGATACATATAAATGGCATATAAATGGCATGTAACGATGTAATGCATACCAAATAGAGATAAAAAGGAACTCCAATTAACGCCTACCAACACGAAGCACGTGTAAGACATATAAATAAACGATACACCGAAACTTACAAAACGTTAAGTCATTACTTACAACCTAATCACATGGAAATTAGCCTCAATTGCCAAATAAATGAGGGCAAATTCCCACGTTTAAATATGAATTCTATTCAGCAGACTATAAATAGAGTTAGTTATGTCTTCAGTTGAACGGTGTGAAGGAAATAGTGAGGAATAAAAGCGAAAAGTCTAATGTGGGGTTAGTGTGGAGGAGTTAGGACTGTTCGGGGTTGGGGTGTAGGATGTACATTTTTCACGTCACGGTGGATTGACAACTTCATACACGCGAGTAGCTCGTCTAGTTAGGTTTGCGGTCCAATGAAAGGCAAAAAAGAAAATAAAAAGCAAAATTCGCATGGACATAGGGAAAATAATCTTTTCACCTCAGCAGCTCGAACAAGCTTACTTTCGTCACTCCAGGGAGTGAGAGAATGTATCTTTTTAATTTAGTGAAGGCCATGAATACAGGAATATTTCTAGAAGCTTTCGTCATAATGATGATGTCTTGCATTCATGAATGTAAATAAATGTGGTTAACTTTATTTGATGTTGAATTTTTTTAACCTTTAACAGATAACATTTTTCTTTTATTAACTTTCTCACTACTGAGGTGAAAAGTTGTATGTGTCACATGAGAGCAAAGTTATTTTACATCTCGTGTTTTTGAGTACCTCGCAAGAAAAACCAACTTTCCTCTCTTGTTGCATAAATAACTATTGTCTACCCTCAGCTTACGACATTGTACGCGTAGAAGAGGTAAAAAAATCTTTCAACCACATTTCCATTCTTTCAAGGATTTGGCCTCAAAAAAAATTGTGGAGCTCTATATCCGAAGAGAAGTATAAGAAATTGACATCTGTAGTTTTTATTTTATTTCAACCTGCCTGAATTCGTAT
This sequence comes from Cydia pomonella, assembly GCF_033807575.1. Lineage (NCBI taxonomy): Eukaryota > Metazoa > Arthropoda > Insecta > Lepidoptera > Tortricidae > Cydia > Cydia pomonella. The sequence goes on along the minus strand of NC_084717.1, from coordinate 20,082,452 downwards.
CCAGGCAGGCACTCACCAGGAATGGCTTGAAGGTCTTGTGACCTTCAAGCCGTTCTGACAGAATAAAGACAGACAACATGGGTGCGGAATGCCATATAAAAAATGTCTCCTCTGTCTACATCATTTGAAGAACATAGGTTCTTTGAACCTAGTTGCGGTGTAGCGAGATAAAATTCACGTAGGATCGCAGTGAGCGGGGTAAGCGAGAGGTGTGGGTACAGATCGCTTAGCTCCGCCCAGACGCTCAAGGGCATTGGACCTACCAAGCGCCTTAACCGTTTAGGCTATGCGTAAGTAACGGAACTATACAATTTATACATTACTTCTAAGTACGATCAAACAAAAATATACAAAAGACATCAATTCTGGTGTTGCAGGTGTCCATGGACGGCGGTAATCGCTTACCATCAGGTGATCCGTCTGCTCGTTTGCTTCCTCTACCATAAAAAAAAAAATTAAATGATACATACATACACATACATACATATAATCACGCCTATTTCCCGGAGGGGTAGGCAGATACCACGGATTTCCACTTGCTACGATCCTGACATACCTCTTTCGCTTCCTTCACTTTCATGACATTCCTCATACACGCTCGTCGGTTTAGGGTGCTCTTGACCTGGCCTTTCTTCAGGATTTCCCCGATTTGATCAGAGAAAGTCCGCCGAGGTCTACTCCTTCCAGCTCCCTCTTCTACTTCTCCCTTATACACTCTCAAAAATACAATGATAGAAAATTGATTTGATGATATTACTCGTAAATGATAGATAGAAGCATAAAATTGGCGTACGATAATTTGTAGTGTCTCTGTTTATTTCAGCCTTAATTTGAGCAAAGAATAGCCCTTCGCGTAGTGCATTTCCGCCCTAATCGCTGAAACCGTTTTATTACAATAGGTAGGGAAAGTGTATTAGATTGGTAACATGTGAGGCCGCGCGAGGTCAGCCCGCTTAGGCCTTTCTTATGGCCTGCTGCTAAACAAGCTTATTACGAGAAGTTCACACATATTGTAAAAATATAAAAATGTCGACTTATTTACATACTGACAGAGTGACAGATAATATACAGCTAACCTTAAAATTTTTAATTTAATTTATTTCTTTATTTCAGGCCAATTTGCCCATAGATTGTTAGTTATATACAGACTTACAATACTAGTGTTAGTACATCTTAACCTGGATCTCACGGCTTCATTTGGGGTCTTGGTACACAGGACGATGAGCTGACGCCCAGTGACAAAAAAATGGACAGTCCCATCTCTCCGCTATATCTACCAGCAAGCTGTTGGTGCTACCCCGCAAGCGATGCATTTGAGAGGCGATTCTTTTTCTCATAATTGCATGAAAATCGTCCATTCGTGCTTGCGCAAACATGCCTGAAGCACTGCAAAAGCGTGGTAGCCCCAACAGCATCCTGAAGCCGTTATTGAACTGGACACGCAGAACACTGTAAGCGCGCTTCGTATAATTGATCCACAGGCTGCACGTGTAGAATGATTGGCAATACGACATAAATAATGTTTTCTTGACCTCCACTGTACAACGCGCAAACCTGCGAAAAGTTTAAAGTAGTATTATTCAAATATTGTAGCTCAAACAAGAAACTTTTTAGGGTTCCGTTGCCAAATGGCAAAAAACGGAACCCTTATGGATTCGTCATGTCCGTCTGTCTGTCCGTTTATGTCACAGCCACTTTTTTCGAAACTATAAGAACTATACTGTTCAAACTTGGTAAGTAGATGTATTCTATAAACCGCATTAAGATTTTCACACAAAAATAGAAAAAAAAAAACAATACATATTGGGGGTTCCCCATACTTAGAACTGAAACTCAAAAATTGTTTTTTCATCAAACCCATACGTATGGGGTATCTATGGATAGGTCTTTAAAAATGCTATTGAGGTTTCTAATAAGTATATTTTTTTTCTAAGCTGAATAGTTTGCGCGAGAAACTCTTCCAAAGTGGTAAAATGTGTCCCCCCTGTAACTTCTAAAATAAGTGAATAATAAAACTTAAAAAAATATATGATGTACGGTCGAGGAAATTGATTCTTTAGCAATTTGCGGCTCAAGTAAATTTGGTTGTTCATATCCTAAGAGTAAGAGTATCCAGTGTAAAGTGAACCGTAAACTGCTAAAGAATCAATTTCCGCGACCGTACATTACCATGCAAACTTCCATCGAAAGTTGGTTTGAACGAGATCTAGTAAGTAGTTTTTATTAATACGTCATAAAATTAAAAAAAAAAAGTTTTTTCAACAAACCCATACGTGTCTATGGATAGGTCTTCAAAAATGAAATTGAGGTTTCTAATATCATTTTTTTCTAAACTGAATAGTTTGCGCGAGAGACACTTCCAGTGGTAAAATGTGTGCCCCCCTCACCCCCCCCCCCCCCCCCCCCCCCCCCCCACCCCGTAACTTCTATATAACAGAATGATAAAACTAAAAAATATATATGATATACATTAACATGCCAACTTCCACCGAAAATTGGTTTGAACGAGATCTAGTAAGTACTTTTTTTCTAATACGTCATAAATGGTACAGAACCCTTCATGGGCGAGTCCGACTCGCACTTGGCCGCTTTTTTTTTAAATTGAAAACCTTATGACAGACCCAAGGAACAAAATCTTCATATACCAAAAACTGTCCGACAAAAAACCATGAATAGGTGGCGCTACAATACCTAGAATACTTGAGAAAAAAATGTAATCATAGACAGCGCACTTAACTCCATCAATAACGCCTAGGTTCATAGCTACTCTAGCGCTACTCTGGAGAGATTTGGAACTATTATTTATAGCTAACAGCTGGACACTTTTGCAACAGTTCTGCCTAAGCAGTTTCTGTTCCTAATAGACAGACCCTTTCCTATCATCGATGTGTTATGTGTATCCTCAACAGCTACGCTCAGAGATCAAAACATATCGAGCGTTTATCCGACTTAACAATACATGAACCAGTTTAAAATAATTGTTATATGTTAGAGTCTTACGGCAATAATATAGTAAGAATAAAACTCCTCCAAAATAAAACTCTTTTTTGGTACGGACGGTTAAAGAATGGAATGCGCTCCCGCCATCTGTATTCCCTAATAAATATGACATCGGTCTCTTTACTATTCAACCGGTGAGCTCCATCTTACACCCTGTCTTCTCTTTCCATCAGGTGTGACTAGGGCTGCCATCCGTCCGGGTTTTCCTGGATTTGTCCTAGTTTGGAGGCCGTCCGGGGAAAACCCAGACACTTTTCATGTAATTTCAGCACATTAAAACTACATGTAAAATTAAGGGTCTTGTTTTTTAAAAATATAATTTTTGGACTCGTCCGGGGAAAAATGCGATATACGCCAAATGTCCGGGTTTTTTTGAATCTTTGTCCGGGTTTGGCGAAATTCGAGATGGCAGCCCTAGGTGTGACTAGCGCCAATCGCCGATCAGTTTATAATAAAAAAAAGAATAATTTCACATGAAGTTTTAAACACGCTGATAACCAGTTCCAGAATAACCTTCCGGCAGAAATTTGCGTGTCCGCTACCACATACCTCCGTTACGATATGCAAAGCGGCTCATACCGAGGTTTATTCCACCTAACTACCTGACTTATTCTGCATCAACGAGCTTAGTAATAGCAAATAGAGTTGTTTAAAGTGAAGATAGTTAGTTTTCAAGTATGGCATATTACAATGCGCTTATGAACGTCAAATAATTCTATTATTCTGGACCAGGGTATGTCCTTAAACTACGTCCACAAGAGAGGTATGGGCATTGTGAATGTCATTTCGCTCTGTGTGGTAGGGCACAGCACAGCGGATGTCATTCCAGATCTAGAGCAGAGCCCAACTGGGGAAGTACCTCCACCTTACAGAAAGTCGCAGCCAAATAACACTAGACCCTACTCATAGTGTTGTGTTCCTGCCGGTGAGTAAGGTTGCCAGAGCTCAACGAGGGTGGGAGGGGGTTAGGGTCGGCAACGCGCATGTAACTCCTCTGGAGTTGCAGGCGTACATAGGCTACGGATACTGCTTACCATCAGGCAGGCCGTATGCCTGTTTGCCACCGACGTAGTATAAAAAAAAAGATAGTTTTCAAGTAGGCATATTACAATGCGCTTATGAACGTCAAATAAAGCTATTACGCCCGCTCTACCCCTACACCTCTGACCCGAGAAGATATAAATTCCGCTTATATTGGAGGAGAGTATCCCAATATGGGACTGGCAAGAAACTTGGCGGGACGGGTTTTCGGTCTTATCACACTCATAAAAAAAGCTGTTCCTGAAAGTTGATTCACATTTACCTACTTTATACTACGTCGGTGGCAAACAAGCATACGGCCTGCCTGATGGTAAGCAGTCTCCGTAGCCTATGTACACCTGCAACTCCAGAGGACCTACTTTACCAATATTTTTAACTTCTGCAATGAAGCCGCCAGCTCTTCGGTCAGCAGAACGTTATGTCAACCAGAAGCTTCGCCATTTCTGCAAAAAAATTGTGTGCGATTGGACCCCATGGAAGAAAGTTTAGGTTCTGTGTATGACACTTTTGTTTATTTATCTTGGCGTTGAAACTATAGGTCCATGGGGTCCGAGCGCACACAAGGTGGCGGCTTCCTCGGATACAACGAGGCAATGCCGCCAGCATCCTTGGTACGATGCCTCAATGCCTATTTTAGATTTAAGCAAGTTACAGCAACACCATTGTATATATCTATTATGTATACTGTTATTATAAATAAAATATGTTATTTTTAGGTACTTTTAGGGTTCCGTACCTCGAAACGAAAAAACGGAACCCTTATAGGATCACTTTGTTGTCCGCCGTCCGTCTGTCTGTCTGTCAAGACCCTTTTTCTTAGAAACGCGTGGAGGTATCAAGCTGGAATTTATATAAAATAATCAGGTCTACAGTTCCTTGGAACTGTGAAAAAATCAAACTTCTAAGCCAACGAAATCAAAAGATACAGCCGTTTATGGCGCAAATATTCGACACTCGCAAGGGAATCAAAACCTACAGGGTACTTCCCGTGAACTCAGAATCTTGAAATTTGGTACGAAGCAACGTCTTATAGCACAGATAAAGGAAAATTGTAAAAATCGTACATTTTTAGTTACATCATATAATAATATATACCTACAGGTTTGTACAGTCAGCATCAAAAGTAGCGGATGAAACAACGCACCAAAAGTATCTGATATTCCTGATAAATTTTCTGAATGTAGATAAATCTCTAAAATTTACGTCCTTAAGTATATCTTTTGCAGTCTAAATTGTTCTACATTTAGAACTATCACTTTTTGTTAAGCTGTTACAGAATGGTAGATACTTTTGAAGCGTTGTTTCATCCGCTACTTTTGATGCTGACTGTACGGAACCCTCGGTGCGCGAGTCCGACTCGCACTTGGCCGGTTTTTTTTATTTCATATAGTCACATATATTATAAAATTAAGGGTTAGCGATCTTCCACGGTCTTAGCGTATTTAAAACCGTTCGTTGAAAAGCATTAAAACGAACAATTTCAATCTAATTCCTCAAGCTTAAGAAAAACAGTCGATAGCCTATGAATAATTCTAACACTCGCCCGCTAACGCCGCATTAATATTCCCCTGTTGAGTCGATATTTCTCCGTATTGTTGCAACACGGTCGATGGAGCTGCATTATTGAAGGGGCTAATTCTGTCCAGCCATGGTGGAATCAAGGCTGTGCCATCGTTGATACGCAAGGCGCAATGCCGGATTTAGAGGTCTGGAGGCCTCGGGCAATAAAGGAGTGGAGGCCCCTTGGCCCCAAATTTTTTCCAAATAAAATGGTAAATTTACCGAATTCTCTATTGTGGGGGGCCCCTCTTTTGTGGAGGCCCGGGGCAGTAGCCCCTGTTGCCCTCCCCTAAATCCGGCCCTGGCAAGGCGTTTCAAAGGGCCTGTGTCTCTCTAGTTACGGAACCGCAGCCAAATAACACTAGACCCTACTCATAGTGTTGTGTTCCTGCCGGTGAGTAAGATTGCCAGAGCTCGACAAGGGTGCGGAGTGCTAACACTCCCCCTACGGTCGGCAACGCGCTTGTAAACTACGTCGTTGGTAAACAAGCATACGGACCGCATGATGGTAAGAAGTCTCCATAGCCTATGTACGCCAGCAACTTCAGAGGAGTTAGATGCGTCGTGTTGCCGACCCTAACACGCCGCACCCTCCTTGAACTCTGGCAACCTTTCTCACCGGCAGGAACACAACACTATGAGTAGGGTCTAGTGTTATTTGGCTGCGGTTTTCTGTAAGGTGGAGGTACTTCCCCAGTTGGGCTCTGCTCTAGATCTGGAATGACATCCGCTGTGCTGTGCCCTACCACACAAAGCGAGATGACATTCATTACCCATACCTCTCTTTTGGACGTAGTGTAAGGACATACCCGGGTCGTTATGTTTGCTAAATTTATATTGCTGAGAACTTTTCCCAGAGAAATTCGTCAACTTCGGAGATACATTCGAACATCGACAAACACGGAACGAAAAGAAATTGGTGATTTGTCAGACAGACAGAAAGACAGATAGACTGACCGACAGAGTCGCACCTGATGAGAAATATGTTGTTAAAGTTGGTTCAGATATTTTTAGGCACATCTGTATATGAATAGTTATTGAATGAGCAAACAAACTAACGGTAAAAGCTTTTTATGTTATTATTTACTAAGTTTGTTTACTATTCTAAGAATAATAATGACTAATAATAGAAATCCGAGCTTACACGTGTCCAAGATGTTGTTAACTTTAGGATAAAAACGGCATAACTGATTTAAAATGTCCTAGTGACATAGGTCCTTGTCATAGTAAGGATGGAAATACAGTGGACCCTCGATAACTCGAACCTCGATTAGGCGAAACCCCCTTCACGGCCTTAATACGAAATAAATTTCTATACGAAGCCCAAAACCTCCATTCTATTCAAGTAAATGTTAGTGACCCATAACTTTTGCTGAGAGCAAAAAGTGTATTTATAGAGTCAGACCAAGATAAGTTGGCAGCGATTTTGATAAACCAGACAGTGCAAGTGTGTTTAAACGTCAAACTTCTATGAAATCATGACGTTTACGTAACACTTGCACAGGCTGGGCTATAAAAATCGCTGCCAACTTAGCTTGGTCTGATTCTAACCTCATTATAACACGATTATCAAGTACAAATTTTACCTCCATAATTCGAAACATAAATTTGACCTCTAGAAACAGATCTCTATAAATCGAAGAAAACAATAAGACCATATTTTACGGGTTAGTATAATTACATCTCTAATAGTAAATTTAATTCCGTGTACCTGTGTAATTCGAATGAAACCTGTTTAATAACGAAAAAAACCTATGTGTATGAAAATCTCTACGTCCATACCGTTTATAAGTTGAAAAATCTTTAGTGAAACAGCCTGCGTAGGCTATATGCTAATCGCTAACACTCCGTAGCAAACAAAACGCAATTGTCTCTATCGCACGTAATATGGAAGAGTGATAGAGAGAAATAACTACGCTACGCTAAGGAGCGTGAACGATTGACATCTCGTCTATGAAGCAAAGGTCCAAATTGAAACATATTTTTTAATGTGTTTTTCATAAGTCACACTAATAAACTATAATCATAAACTAAAATAGATTGTCATATACATAGACAAGAAAAATTTAACACGAACTTTTTAACGTTTCCCTCTAGATTCGTGTTATCGGGGTTCTACTGTAGTCAGTGTAATCAAACGAGGGGTCACAATGCACAGCGCTTTGATCGCCAGTCGGTGGAAATATCCGGGTTACACACATTTACAGGAATGTATACGTTCCTATACGTTTGAACGTTACATTATGACATTTATGAGACAAAGCGGTATCTATACCTACTCGTATGAAAAGCCTGCGAATCAACAAAGCGGACATCGTAACAAATTAATTAAATACTAAGGAAAAATTATCTGAAAATGGTCAAAGATCCTAAATGGCCATTCAAAATTAAAAACGATCAATGGAACCTAGAGATGAGTTTAATTAAATTATTAAATCATTACTATATTATAATTACAGTGTGGGATATCGTTGGAAAGGTCTTTCAAAACTAATAGGGGTCTTCAACGAACATTTCTTGATAAAGTGAATATATTCGGAGATAATTGCTCCGAAAGAAAAAAAAATGTGCCCCCCCCCCCCCTCTAACTTTTGAACCATAGGTCAAAAAAATATGAAAAAAATCGTAGAAGTAGAGCTTAAGACATTAGGTAAATGAAAACTATAGCGGATATGATCAGTTTAGCTGTTTTTGAGTTATCGCAAAAGTTTCCCCTTCATAGTAAAAAGACGTACACCCACAGTTCATCCCTTGGTTAACAATCTACTATACTTTAAGCTCCAGTTTAGCTTATTGCGACGGAAGAGTAACTACGGAACCCTACTCTGAGCATGGCCCGACATGCTCTTGGCCGGTTTTTTACAATATAACGTCCTATTGAGACGATATTGTTGCATTCTTAGTTTCGTGTCGTTATTATAGTTTTTAGATTTGTAGCTGGCCCCGGGAGGCTAATCCTTTGTCTATTGTTAACTAAAACTGCGCGTGCCTTTACCTGCAAAAAAAGGGTCCAGTCACTTTAACCGGTTATTGAATTACAAACTCCTATGGTAATTGAACTCAGATTTAAAATGAACACATAGAAAAATAATTTGGGAATTCTTGTGTGGTCCCTCTACGGTTACTGAGTGCCGGCGAGTCGAACGCGACCGAACCAGTCTAAAATGTGTCCTCGATATGCGGAACAAAGGCGCGTTATCGGAGAGCGCACCTACACTGGTTTTTTGAGCGTTGGACTAACCCTCGCTCAGATGCCAACTAGAATTATACTATCATTTTTTTGCAGCTAGTGGCACGCGCGGTTTTAGTTAACAATAGACAAAAGATTAGCCGCTCCGGGCCAGCTTTAAATCGAACGACTATAACACTCGTACTATTAAAACAAATCGATTGACGTAAGAATCATCAAAAACGACCCTTTCGTTTAACCTTTAGATAGCCACAAAGTTACAAACTGGCATTGACTGATAAACATATTACCCTCCTTTGTGTTGCGCTATCGGGTAAAATCTATCCTGATAAATATACTACTACTAAGTATAAGGGATACTGATTTAGTTTTCTTCTTCAACAGGACCTGAGGTGACCAGCAGCCGCCCCACATCACCTGAAAAATGGATTAGTATTTAAACAACTTTACTTACCTTCTTATCTCAACAGCCGTGTACGTGGTTGTGACGCCTTAGCACAAAACTAAATACTCCTTAATACATTAGGATTTAAAGAGTTAAAGTAGGTGTACGCTCGGCTAGCGCGAGCACGAATCAATTCGCTCGCTCGAGCAAGCGTGCCGAGCGAGCGAAGCGAGCGGGCAAGCGTAGTCCACAGCCAAGGGCGACCACCGCGTGTACCCTACCGGTCCCATCCCTTCCTTTCCCCGTCATAACCACTACACTATTATGAGTCATTTCGCTTTAGGTAGGGAATGTAGGGAAATGTAGGGTTTAGGCAGTAAGTTTGAGAACTGTAAGGGTCTGGCTAATCTTGTTCAGCACAACTGATTGCATTTACAATAACTGTGGACACATTTTTATAGATGTGGATTTTCAAGGTGTTTCAAGCCAAATAGTTGGAAATGCCTTCAAAAATTTCTCGTCCAATTTGTCAAGAATATCTACACGAAGCTGATAAGCTGGTTAGAATTTTCCTAACTTTTTGCAAGAACTGGTAAACAGTTGTGCTGAGCAGTTTCCATTCCCACTAGACAGTTCAGGCTTTGACCAAGTTTTCGAAGACAACGTCTCTTTGCAGGTGACATCTTAAACGGCCAGCGGCTGATCGAGTTCCGCCTGGGCCAGGAGGAGCGAGACGGCGACAGTCTCTCTGTCGCGTCCGCCGAGCTGCTGGTGCTGGCTGAAGCCGGCCCGCGAGCTCAGTACACGCTGTGGGCGTTCACCGTGAGCGGGAACGGCAGTGTGGGCGAGCTGGCGGGCGTGGCGCGGCTCAAGGGCGGCTGGCAGCGGCTGGATGTCACGGCAGCTGCCAGGCGCTGGGCGGCGAAGGGCGCGCACCAGCCGCTCAGGCTACTGCTTGATTGCACTGGGTTAGTCCTCACCTTAGATTTAGACTCCAGCATTGTTGCTATGTGTTTATAGCAACGAACTCTGTCTGACTCATATGTACCTTTATCATTTGCTCCTCACGGATTTGCAATGACGTGGATATCTTACAGTGGCTGCACGGGCCGCGTGCGGCTGCGGCTGGGCGGCGGTCAAGCAGCGCGGCCGCTACTCCGCCTCCGCCTGTCGCCGCCACCGCCACGCCGCCGCCGAGCGCTCGACTGCGACGCCAACTCGCACGGCCGCTGTTGCCGGCAGACCTACTACGTGAGCTTCCGAGCGCTCGGCTGGGACGACTGGATAGTCGCGCCGGAGGGCTACTACGCGAACTATTGCCGCGGTGCTTGTGCACCCTTCCTTAATTACCACTCGCAGGTGAGTCTGAATTACGACTTACGAGTATTAGATGTGCCGATTATAGTTACCTACTTACCGCTTCCGTATCATTCGCAAAACGCTCGCCGTGACTATTGCTCTACAAAATTTGGATAAGAACGATCTCTTCACACACGTTTCGCGAAACGTGTACGGCGTGCTTTATGTCAGATTAGGCCTCAATGGCTAAGACTAGATGCCAACTGCGACGCGATCAAACACTAACAAATATCGATTTTGGATGAGGAATATTGGCAACTTTTTCTCATTTTGGTATTCCGACTATGCCAGTCTTTGGACTACAGTCCGCTACAGTAGACTCGTGATTCCTGTGCCAAGCAGTTTGTCATCTATCTATATGCGCAGGTGGTGGAGGCGGCGCGGCTGGAGCGTGCGGCGTGCTGCGCGCCGGTGCGCTTCTCCGCGCTGTCACTCATCTACTTCGGCGCAGACTCCAACATCGTCAAGCGCGACCTCCCCGAGATGGTCGTGGAGGAGTGCGACTGCCCGTAGCCACCAACACTGTAAGCTCATTATACGTGGCAGCTTATGTCTGTCTGTCCTCTACTTCGACACTACAACATCGTCAATCGTCAAGCGTGACCTCCTCGAGATGGTCGTGGACGAGTGCGACTGCCCGTAGCCACCAACACTGTAAGCTCGTTATATACTTGGCACTTTACTGTCTCTCATCTACTTCAGCGCCGAATCCAACATCGTCAAGCGCGACCTCCCCGAGATGGTCATGGACGAGTGCGACTGCCCGTAGCCACCAACACCTAACGACTTTTGCAGCAAACGACTAACGCTCCGCTCATGAACCGCAAGCTCTGAGTGTACACGCTCGACGCTGACGCCGACACCAAATGTTCGGAGCATGCGTTCCGTAGCCCTCAGGCAAGTGTCCCTTCTTACCCATGCCTCGCGCAGCTGCTTTCCTCAACTCTATGCACTGAGCATCACCGCTTTGTGATAGGTATATTTACGACAAAGATGAGGAAACTAATGCCTGAATGTGAGAGGGTGTTAGAAAAAAAGTACTAATGTGCACCTTTAGCACATACGCTGGGGCCTACCGCGAAAACCGAAATTCGTAAATTGTGGGGATCTTTCTCTTTTACTCACACTAAGACGTAATTAGAGTGACAGAGAAAATTGCGGGCGCATTTGACGAACTTCGATTTTCGCGGTTATAGCCCAGTTTTCTGCAAGGGCGTCCAACGCAGCGTCCATATTAAACAAACTCGTTTTTCATACTATTTATTTTCAAGAACTCCGTGTGCATAAGACATATGTGGTTTATTAAGAATGTTCACATTTGTTTTTCCTTTCAGATGGTGTAACTGTGTGTGTTGGCGTGTGTACATAGTAGCGTCGCCACCGCCCGCTCCCGCACCCGCGCCCGCGACCGCGCCCGCTCGCGCTTTTGCCGCTCTCGACTCAGATTATCCGATTCGATTATAAATAATATTCTCGACATGTGTAATATTTTGTTCCTCGCGTTCGAAAGACTATATCCTAAACGAATAAAAATTAATGGTCGTCTACTCGCGAATCGCTGGATACATCGTGGGTGATATACTGAGAAAATCTATAATAACATCCTCCTTGGAAGACCAAAGATGTATCTAACCTATAGCAATTATAAAAGGATAGACCTTTGTATTAATTACCAAGCGATATATTATTATAGATTCTCTGAGTAAAAGTCCTTGCGTTTGCACGTTACGCTTCTCTATCATGTTACATAGCTTCCGTATACAAATACCTACCGTTAAGTCAAATAGGCTTTCTGCGTGCAACCGCATCGGCGACGCGATGCGCTGCGCCACGACGCGATGTGCTGCGCCGCGACGCGACGCGCCGCGCGCCCGCGACGTGCCGAGCGCGTGTGTAGACGCCCTGAATAATTTAATACGCCGTTTTCTTTCACCGTTTTGGTGATCGCTTGTAATTATTGTAAACTGTATTATAATAATTATTATAATTATAATAATAAATCAACTTTTTCATAATTATTACGTCTTCTTTTATTTATTCCAAGGTGTAACAATATCAATAATAGTGTTCTTATTATAAGCAAGGGTTCCTTTTGTACATTTTTGGTACGGAACCCTAAATAAAAGACCAAAAATTGGACGCCGAAAATTCGCCTTTGTAATTTTGTATGGAGGGTTGACCGAATTGGACGCCCAGCCCCATAGAAAAAATTTTTTTTTGCGTAAAACATATGTTTTTTTTTTCCTAACCAGAACACGATACCGAATATGCCCTTAAACGTATCCCCGCTATTTTTGTTACACCTTGTATAATTTATAGGTTATTTTATCATTAAATTAGATGACAGAGATTTTTCGCAGATATTTTCTTTAAGCACAAACTAGACAATATTTAGAACGTAATACAATACAAATACCTACTCTTTGTTGCATACCTCTATACAAATAAAACTTTTTAACAAAAAATAAAACCGACTTCAAATATTATCAAAAGCGCCATACATGTACCTATAACATTTGAAGAGTTCCCTCGATTTCTCCAAGATCCCGTCATCAGACCCCGATTTGGTGCCAATGGGACCATCTCGGGGTTATACCCGTTAGATTAAAAAAAAAAATTTGAAAATCGGTTCACAATTCTCGGAGATATCGAGTAACATACATACAAAAAAAAAACAGTTTATAAGTTAGGTTAAAATAAGTCTGAAACATGTGCAATCTTTATATTGCAGTTATAAAAAGGAAAACTTTGAGAAAATAATAAGAAAACCTTCTTAAGTTTAGGTATGTAGGCAAGAAGTTGGCTCTGAGCATCATCTTTAATGACAATACTTGGTAAGTTGACAATGAGAAAATAACAGAATCCTACCAACGAGGAAGTCAAATAAGAAAAACCGGCCAAGTGCGAGTCGAACTCGCGCACGAAGGGTTCCGTACCATTATCTAAAAATCACTTTTTTTGTATGGGTGCCCCCTTAAATATTTATTTTATTCTGTTTTTAGTATTTGTTGTTATAGCGGCAACAAAAATACATAATCTGCAGAAATTTCAACTGGCTAACTATCACGGTTCATAAGATGCAGCCTGGTGACAGACGGACGGACGGACGGACAGCGGTCTCAGTAATAAGGTCCCGTTTGACCCTTTAGGTACGGATCCCTAAAAAGCAAATACTAAAAATAGTGCTTAAGATTTTTTACAAACAGAACTAGGAAGCTATTCATAAAATCGATAGGCGGTTCATTCGCTAGCATACTGTGCAAAAGAAAATAGGTACTTTTTATACTACGTCGGTGGCAAACAAGCATACGGCCCGCCTGATGTTAAGCAGTCTCCGTAGCCTATGGACGCCTGCAACTCCAGAGGAGTTACATGGGCGTTGCCGGCGTGCCGGCGCTAACACTCTGCACCCTCGTTGAGCTCTGGCAACGTTACTCACCAGCAGGAACACTATGAGTAAGGTCTAGTGTTATTGTCTGCTGTCTTCTGTAAGGTGGAGGTACTAACGCAGCAGTTGAAATAGAAAATCTTTAGGCTCATTAGATTAGATACCGTAAAACTACCCAATTATAGTCAAATACTGCAACTATGGTCCACAAGTTCAAAAGGAAATTAAGTATCTATACCAATATTCCTTTTGGTTCACTCCTAGTTTTACCTTCCATTTATAAACATACTTTGCCTTAGAACTACAAAAATATAGTAAAATACACACCTGAACGAGAAAAATTTAGTTTATTTGTGGACCATAGTTGGGAGCTTTGGACTATAGTTGGGTGGTTTTACGGTACCTGACATGAGCAGCATTTTGCGTAGAGTCGAATCAAGATACTTTAGCAACGATTTTTATAGCCAAGTGTTAATTTTAACGTCAAACATTTATGAAATTATGACGTTTACATAACGCTTGCACAGGCAGTTCTATCAAAATCGCTGCCAAATCTTGGTCTGACTCTATTAGTTGAATAAAATAAGTTTTTTGCCAAAAATTTCATTTTTGGTACAAGCTTTTATCGCTGACTGTATCTTTCTTTCCACATAGTAGAGTAAATAGTGGCCGTGACCCTGCAATTTTTTCTTAAAAGGCGCCACTTGGGATCACAAAGACACAAAGACTCCTTAGGTTATTCTGAGCTGATTTAGCCCGGTTGACACGCGGTACCCCCCGACAGGTGGGAGGAGAAGGGGGGGGGGAGGTACATCTCTCGTGCTGCATTCTGGGCTCCATATCTGCCCCAATATAGATATCAGATCTGGAACAAACTTTTTACCCGTCCATAGAAAAAACGGAGTAAATCGAAAAAACACAAAATTATAAAAAAAAAAATCGGAAATAAGTCGATCAGAATTATATTATTATGAAATTTACAAAATAATTATACTTTTCATATTTAAGAATAGCCCACTTATTCTTAAATATAAAAAGTATAATTTAAAAAACATCTTTAAAGTAAAAACGTGTCAAAAAATATATAAACGAAGACGTAGCGGAACCGCTCTCGCGCGGGCTTCGGCCGCGGCGTCGTGAGCGGCGCGCGGCGTGCGGATTGTAGTAGGTATTTTGTAGTTTATTTTTATAGATAACTTGCCTGTGTTGTTGCTCTGCATCGTAACTTTATAGAACTGCATCATCATTTTATATTCCTAAAATTTTAAGAAAAAATTGTCTACAGAAACGTATTAATTTAATTATTAATTACCTTATGATTGGAATTAAGAAGATTGGCATGTAAGATTGATTGTCTGTCCTAATGATCATATTTGTAAATACATTATTAAATTCAATTACTGTGTTTAATAGGTATATGTGAGCTATGCGAAGAACTTTTAAAAATCTTAGCATACGGGTGTCTCCACCGCAACCACAAAGATCCGTACCTACACTTCAAATGTCATCTTACGCAGTTTCATATGTTTGCACACTTTTGTTTGCATTTGCATCTAATCACGCGCTAGATGCTACTGGTAAGGTTGACCAAACTGGCTCCCAAAGACCGCGATCCTTAGCCCACCCCCAGTTTGAAGGTAAAGGCAGATTTTTCTGCGGTGCAAGGAGATGTCCCCACACGTGTCCTCCTTGGTACACCGCCCGAAGCATCATCATTGGCCTTTGAGTCTATTACAGACTATTCAAACAGTGTCAGGTAGGGCGGCAGCGCTTTTCATGGCTGTGTAGGCCAATACTGGAGCGGCAAACACGACCACAAGCCAGGCAGGTGTAGTGTGTCCGTGGCGAACAGGTGTCGGGCTGATGACGCTTGGCTCGCTTACTAGCAAGTGTCTTAAACCAAGCCTCATCGTGGATTTTACGTCCGTCGAACACCAGTTTGCGCCACTTATCTCTGTCCTCGGCAAGCTCCTCCCATTTATGAACAGGGATGCTGAAGGCGTGCATGTCTCGCTTGGCGCAGTCCTTATGCCGTAACATAGGCCGACCGACGCTTCTCTTGGCATCAGCTAAGGCGCCAAGTAAAACACGCCGCGGCAAACGAGAAGGTTGCATTCGATGCCCGAAGCATATGCTGCTGTAAAAAATGTTTGGTAGGTAGCAAGTTTTCGATGCTCCGATTAAGGAACAGGTCGTGTTGTAGCAGATGTCCAATTAGTACCCCTCTTCTATTTTCTATTGCCTTTATTATATTTCTCTTCTCTTTAATGCTATCTAGAACTGTCATATTTGATATTTTTTCTGTCCAACTTAATCCCTGCCATTCTCCGCCAACACCACATTTCGAAGCTTTCCAATCTTTCTCTATTTTGTGTCAGTACCCACAGTTCGCAGGCGTATAAGGCGATTCTCCAGATGTAGGATTTAATAAATAAAAAATTAGTATTAGTAGACATTTTTGATTTATATGTTTTTTATTGTTGAAAGCTTGTTTGGCTATTGCGATTCGAGTAATGATATCTTGACTACATCTTGATTTGCTATTAATGATAGATATATACCGTAGATATTAAACAACCAAATTAGCTTGAACCCTAAATGGCTCAACAATTAAAGACCGCGGCTGTACGCGAACAACGATTGCATGCATTAAATGGAATTGTGTAACATTCTGTTACAAATTTTTAGGTTTTACTAACATAATATGCGGAATGGACACTCAGAGTGTTAGGCGAAATTAATCTATCAAAAGTGATTAAAAGTAATATTAAGCCTAACCAGTAATATATGATCAGGCGCCATATTGCGGAATTTCATCGGAACTAAATTGTATTCATACTAAACTGAACTGTTACCCTATACATGAGAATAACAGCGCCCTCTTGACAATGATCATATATTCCTGGTCGGGCTGTACATTATATTACGAATAAATAAAAGTATCACAAAATTAAAATAGTGATAGCGTCCGTTCCGCAAGATTCAAACCATAATAATTATCGACCCGACTTAGTCATCTCTTAAATGTAGACAGACGCACAATAAAACACGGGCATAAAAGAGTCTGAAGCGTCCATCTACTTCGCAGGGCTGCCAAAACCAAAACCACAGATGGTTAAGACGAAAGGGGAAGATTGCTTCTCTAATTTTATTTTGACACTTGGAGAGACTTTACACCTCCAAATCTTATTAGTATTAGTACTCTGACATTGGGGACCTTTTACATCTCCAGATTTAATGTATTTTTAACCATAGAGACTATACATCTCTATTGTATTGTAGTAATTATCTATTTTAAGATTATTATAATGTAATGTTTACCCAGGTATTGGCTGTTGTATTTATAAATAAAGATAAAAAATGTTTATTGCCCCAACTACCAAAGATACAAAATAAAAAATAATATACAACGTGAGATAAAACAAAATACACTTAATTGGACAAAATAAATTATCCAAAAAAATCACAAACAATTTAGTTACACACACAAAATGTTGTTATGTATTTTTCATGTCACTATATGATGTTACTATAATGTTTTACTGACTTGTAAAAGAGCCCTTGAGGCCTACTTACAGAATAAATTTTTGAATTTTGAATTTCTATACATACGTTTACCTATACTGCCCACCTATTCCGCGTATGTACCGCGTATATGTTGCACCGCGTATTCATTTACGTTTACCACCTGTTGTTTACCTCTTCTTAATGTGTTGTATTATTTGTATTGTTTCTGTATTGAGGTGTGCAATAAAGGGTATTTGTATTGTATTGTATTGTAGTCTTCATTTTCGTCTCTGGATATTAACATTATAGAAAATATTTTTACGCAATTTTATGTATATTAATCACATCTACATATAACGTCAGAGACCAAAACCACATTTCAGGCTAGCATACACTGGGTCCAAGATAGAGCGGCTTGGAGAGCACTGGTGAAGAGTGTCTACAGTCGTCACGTCCCTCAGCCATGAGGATACGACAAGGAAGAACAATCACATCACAGCTATGCCATGCTCCTTCGATTGTAACTTGCCCATACATGGTTTGTTTATAGCTTGAGTCTTGTCTTGAGTGTTGTTGTTGTATTGTTGAGTTGTTGTGTGTTGTTGTGTCTCCAATTGAGGGGGGATTTAAATCTTCTCGGGTCAGAGGTGTAGGGTTAGAGCCGGTGTAGCTTTATTTGACGTTCATAAGCGCATTGTAATATGCCTACTTGAATAATAAACTGTTCTTTATCTTTGTCTAACTTGAGGTGTATCATTGTTCATTAACCGACCTACCTAAGAGGTAGGTCGGTTATTATTTAATCACCAAGTAGACATTACATCTCAGTAATGTTTATGAGCACGGTGTGCTCCCTGGATACTAGTTTTCTATACAAAATGTCCCGGAATTGGACATTCCACGTTCGCCATACACGTTAATTCCAGGGAGCATTCCCCATTTATAAGCTCTTTTTTTGTCTAAGAAATTGATAATTTATTAAATTTGATCTATACTAGGTATATACCAATTAAATTAAATAATACTACTATTCAATGAAAACTAGTTAAACCTAAAAATAAAATTAAGTATATAAAATAACACAGAAAAAATAAAAATATACCTACACCGCGAACACCCCGTCCAATAAGTCGGCCTGCGGCATGGACCCCATGACACTGACGGCGTTACCGCTGTATAGCAAGGGAGATGCGTTGAAAGAAAGCAAGCTTCTTGATTAGACTCACAAGCATCATTTTACATGATGGCGGTGACTCTTTGGCATACGTTGCGTTATATTCTATTTGGTTAACAAGTTGTCATATCATTAGGTAAGAATTGACTTGTTAACGTGACCGTAGCGTGACCTATTAGTTTTACCGATCAAATAATTGATAAATACTTTGACTTTGACTTGTGACTTTAGGTTTACCTAAAGTTAGTTAATTTGATAGCTTTATAATGGTCCCAAAATTACTCAAACTGTTAGTGTAACTACTTAGATTAGACTATGAATTATTATTTACCTACTACCAAAAATCATGCGTAAAAAATATTTATTTTAGGCTACAAAACTAGAACTTCTAGGTCAGAGCAGCATTTCAAATAGGGGTGGTTTTTACCATACATTAAGTTTTCTTTGTTAATTTTATGATTTAACCCTTTAACGGGCAAGCCTAAAAAAAAACATCAATTCAAGCCTCATCTAATCAATCAATCTAGGTAAAGCCCGACCAGAAATATATGATGATGATTGTCAAGAGGGCGATGTTATTCGCATGTAGTGACAGTTCAGCTCATCTTCCTCGCCTCACCTCACCTTAATTCACACAATTAAAATTTCAATTCGATTATATTTTCTATCGAAATGAAACTTCTTCTATAGAAACAATAATACCGTTCGTTAGTTTTGTCAGCCCTGCACTATTAGGTACGATTGAGACGCTCCGATTTATCAGTCGCGGACGTCGTGCGTGCGATCGATGTCCGGAGACAACGCGGCGCCGATCTGTCGCAGGGTGGTAAGTAGCTGTTGAATAATACTTACGATTTAACCTCCTCCTGGCTGCGTAGCCAACGTTACAATCGTTAACGCTCCGTAGCGTAGCGTAGTCATCTCTCTCTATCACTCTTCCATATTAGTGCGACTGTGACATTTGCGTTTCGTTCGTGAACGATATGCACGTTGGCTACGCGGGCTGTACCCCGCGTACCAATTTTTGTACACATTGTACAATCTGTTTTTAAGTATTATTGTGTAACTAAGGGTTTTAAATTTAAAATGTAGGACATCATAACTATGTACGCTTTTATGAAATAAAGAATTTTGTATTTGTATCTATTCTATCTGAACCGATAATTTACGTACGTTTTCAGGGTTCTGAGTTCAGACCACAGTCGGCGGCACCCGTCCCAATTTCTCGAGTTGGTATGATGTCATCTCAGTAAAGTGTTACACCATAAATTTTTGTACCCTGTTAATCCAATACACTGTAACTACCATACACCATGTATTGGAGTCACAAGGTACAATTAGGAGGTGTTTTCTGATATTTCTGATTGCAATAACTAGTTACGAATTTGATGCGCTTTCTGATAGGTACATTGATATGATCTGTCCACTGACTGACACTTCAAAAGTGACGTTTTTGGTTGAAGAAATGTCGCTTTTGACACTGACATATCATATCCACACACTTTAACAAATCCAGATCAAATTCATAAATTTCATAACCTGTTATAAATCACAATACGCCTCCATGATAGTTATCTCTAATTTCTCGACATTTATAAGACTTGGCAAGTACATACCACGGGGGCCCGGCGCCCGCCAGACTGTCTGCCGTCGAACAAACTGTATTCGGAGATAATGCACCCCCTTGTAGAGGGGAGCTTTTTAATGCGCACTGTTATTACTATTGCTGGTAATGTATTTTCGACCGAGCCTTAGCGAAAGACTCCGTTTCAGGTGCTTTCAGCTCGAGCAAAAAATTCTTTCGTATGTCCGGATGTTCTGCAGTGGTGGCAGCATGGTTGCATTTTTTATCACCTATCACTATGCCTATCACTTTCGCAGTTACATACCTACTTAAACGCGATAAAAATAAAAATGTGATGTGCTTAGCCCGAGGTTGCATTTCTCAACCGATCCTCATTCATGACATCTTGTGAGCAGACTCGGTGGTTAGATATAATTATTCTGTAGGTAGTTTTGTTTTTAGGGAAAAGTTTACAATGGCGGAAATTGGCCTATACCAGTACCTAGGGTGTACGGCGCTTAAGACCAATATTAGTGTCGCTGTGAAGGACGAAGTAAGTATTTTACTATTTTTGTAATTTTTGTGACAGTTCTTCTGGCACTACAGTTCAGTATCTTATGGCACATTCTATACGTTCTGGGTAGAGACGAGCATGATGCCTGCTTGTTCCTCGTGTGCTTGTATTTAAGAAAAAGGATTGAGCTTTGCTTCTTTGATATGGGTTATAGTGAATTTCTAGTTTTTTTATTTTATTACATTAAGCTAGTCAACAACCAGCAAAAGAGCCATCTGATTAGGGTTGCCATCCGTCCGGGTTTCCCCGGATTTGTCCTAGTTTAGAGGGTGTCCGGGTAGCGTCCGGGGAGGACTTCATTTGTAGTCCGGGTTTAAAAATTTAAAGCCTTAGGCCACCCGGGACAGACGCACAACCTGTTGACATGTCCGGGTTCTGGACTCTATAATCCTGGGTATTCACGCGTCTTGTCCTGGTTTCCAAATTTTAGAGACGGCAACCCTACATCTGATGTAAAGCGGTCGTCGCCGCCCATGTAGGTACATTAAGTAACAATACAGAAGCCATAAGCATTGCGTTGCGTTGGTTAAACTGTACAGAGAAAGTCATAACTAGCCTTAATTAGACCAAGTTTTAATTTAATTAGGCTACCAAAATTACGGGTTATTCCCAGCTGTCACTATCACTGACGACTACCGGTTTTCCCTTGTTCCAACTGGACACCATTGGGTTTTTTTCTCACATGTTACCAAAGGAAAACAAATATTGAAATACCTCAGTTAGTACCTCTAAACTCTCCAAAGTGAATAATTATTAACTTTGGTAAAAAATGAATAAAAAATTGTTCCCAGTAGTCTCATTTCATAGAATATTCGCCTGTGTTAGGCAAGCAATAGGAATATAACCAGGTTATTGCGTAGTGCTTGTCACTTGTACTATAGTATTTTTTATTTATGCTGTACTTTCAATTTTTATTTACGTAGTAATATTTTTTTAAGAAATACCTAAAACAGCTAACCCTATCTGTTTACTTATACCACATTGGCATTAAAGTTCGCCTAGCAACAGTACTTCTCACAGACAGAAACCTAATGAAATAAGCCCGAACGTTTCCGAGAAGCCTTTAGAATATATTTAGGGCTACGTGAAGTACGTGACGAAACGCTGCTGCATGACTAATTTAGGGGCTTTAGCAATGTCTCCGATGATATACCTAAAATAATAAGTTTTTGGCGAAAATTGCATTTTTGATACTTCAACATCAACATTTATTCAGCAAATAGCACTTTAACACGTCAACATGGAATTTACATACAAGCAAAACCAAGCATATCAACAATTATAAAACACAATTCATTGAAAATATTAATGCAAACTACAGTATTATTATTTAAAGAAAGAGTAAGTAAAATATTATTATTACTTAGAGATGTATAAAGTCTCCAAAAATCACATTACAAAAAAAAACTAAAATAATAATAATAAAAAACACAAACAGATACAAAAAAAAACTAAAATTAGTTAGAGGTGTCACGATACAAGCTCTTATCGCTGACTGTACTTTTTCATTCACAGGCAAGTCTATAATAGAGAAAATTCTAACAACCCCAAATTCAATTAGGTTGCGTTGTTTTATCACAGAGTTCCTATGGCCACCTGTTTCTATCATCACATCAGCTCAATGGTACCATAATATTGCATTGTCACCCGACTTACATATGTATGCAAATTTTCAGCTTTTTTTTTTTATACTACGTCGGTGGCAAACAAGCATACGGCCTGCCTGATGGTAAGCAATCTCCGTAGCCTATGTACACCTGCAACTCCAGAGGAGTTACATGCGCGTTGCCGACCCTAACCCCACCCCCTCGTTGAGCTCTGGCAACCTTACTCACCGGCAGGAACACAACACTATGAGTAGGGTCAAGTGTTATTTGGCTGCGGTTTTCTGTAAGGTGGAGGTACTTCCCCAGTTGGGCTCTGCTCTAGATCTAGAATGACATCTGCTGTGCTGTGCCCTACCACACAAGACGAGATGACATTCACATTGCCCATACCTCTCTTTAATCGCTTTTAGCTTAATCGGAAACCGGGAATTGGGTCAAATATAACTTGTAATATTCGACCCGTACAAGTATATATAGTCCTCCTCGCCGTATCCGACGACGGCGACTCCTTCAACTGCTTTTATTCGGAAGCATGGAGCTCTAATATGGCTTGCAAAGCCAAATTTGGTTTTGAAAATGCGATCGCATGGTGCGCAATGAAGCTGGCCAGCTGGGTTGTAGGTATAGGTATACGAGGGCCTCAGTCGCGTCTTACGGAGATGGCGCTTGGCATCCAGGTCTTCCAAGCGCCGCTGCTCGTATTGCTCTACCTTTTTATGCACAGTTTCGCGCCATTCCGTTCTACACATCGCCAGTTTCTCCCAGGAATCACTCGGTATACCACAAGTGGTCAGGTGACGCTTGAGGACGTCTTTATGGCGCAAGTACTGACCCCCCTGTTTCCTCTTGGTCACACATACTTGGTCACATACATACTAGGTAAGTACATTGCAAGTTAATAAAAAGCTTGTAAAAATGCCGTAATTTGCCTAGCAATGTGCAAGTGAAACTTACAGTACATACTCAAAATTTCCGAATGTTTCTGGAAACATTAATGAGAAATTCTCATGCAAGTTTCCACTTAGAAAATTCCCGCTCAGATTAGGGATTATTACTCAATGTTTAATGTTTTTCGTTCGCCAGTTCGGTCGCCATGCGTGATTAATGTATTAATGCCAAATTGCAGCTTTCTAGCACTAACTATCACGGAGCAAAGCCGCGGACGAACAGACAGACATGGCGAAACTATAAGGGTTCCTAATTGACTACGGAACCCAAAAAAACGGGGTCCCTCACGTATTTTTAAGTCCAAAATTTCTCGACATGTTTCACTCCATACCGAACCACCAACCCACGAGCCGTGCTTTTCGTTCCGCCAACGCGTGTGCTACCGATGAAGCTACTCGGTATGGAGTAAACATGTCGAGTAATTCTCAACTTAAAATACAAGAATGACCCGTTTTAATATATTTAATAGATTAATTTACGTAATTACTTTAGCATCCGAAGAAAGGCACCGTGACCTACAGACGTCCCTTTGTGTAAACAAACGTAAAACGAAAGCTAATTACTAACTATAATTACTCATAATTAAGGAAAACTGTTTTATTTTACACGATTTTCATTATTTACACAAACAATACCTCCACCTTACAGAAAACAGCAGCCAAATAACACTAGACCCTACTCATAGTGTTGTGTTCCTGCCGGTGAGTAAGGTTGCCAGAGCTCAACGAGGGGGTGGGGTTAGGGTCGGCAACCCGCATGTAACTCCTCTGGAGTTGCAGGTGTACATAGGCTACGGAGACTGCTTACCATCAGGCAGGCCGTATGCTTGTTTGTGGAGAGGAGAAGTGGAATCTTGAGCGTTGCGAGAGTTTCAAGACACGAGGGTTAAACAAACTTTGCCTCCGAGTGAAACACTAAATTTTCGCCTCACCAATGCGAGGTAAATACTTTACTAAGCATGAAATACCTACCAAAAAAATTAAACCAAATCCATGAAATACCAAAAAATCAAAAACATCATGTCAGGGCATTGCAGAATTCTTAAATCGGTACTAAGTTTTAAGTGAGTAACAATATTAAGATATCATGACTGAAGGAATTTTTTTTCTAAACAATCTTATTGTTGTGTAGGATCATATTATCATTTTGAAAATTATGTCAAATTGATAGTTTTCAAAACACGATACTCAAATACTTTTTTGCTAATCAAACCACTCTTGTGGATAAAATGAAAATCTGTTGTGTTATGTGTTGTGTTCCTGCCGGTGAGTAAGGTTGCCAGAGCTCAACGTGTAACTGCTCTGGAGTTGCAGGTGTACATAGGCTACGGAGACTGCTTACCATCAGGCAGGCCGTATGCTTGATTGCCACCGAGGTAGTATAAAAAAAAATCTATCATCAGGTTTTGAAGAATAAAGACAGTCTATACGAGCTGGTGTTGTGAAAAAGGATAAGTATTTCAAGATTTTCAAAAAACTCCCGTATTTAGCTGGAAATTATAGTAAAATGTGTAAAAAATGTACGTTTTTTTTTCTAGTTATTATAGAACCAAATATCTATGAATCTTCCAATGCCGGATTTAGAGGTCTGGAGGCCCCCTGGCCCCAAATTTTTTCCAAATAAAATGGTAAATTTACCGAATTCTCTATTGTGGGGGGCCCCTTTTTTGTGGTGGCCCGGGGCAGTAGCCCCGATTACCCTCCCCTAAATCCGGCCCTGGAATCTTCCTTATTTTACATACGCACACAATATAATATTAAATTTATATCTCTAAATCGGCCTTGTGGATCCTGCGACGAAAATCTGTCTTTTATTCCTGATTTTCCATCACTCCTTTTTTAAACATCCTGTATCTTACACCAACATGTGAGAATGAAGAACTAAACTAATAGGTATGAAATTAACATACAACATGTATATAGTCCATTCGACGTCAAATTCAACATTTCCCACCTTATCACAATGGATTAAAGTACAAATTTGTAAACACACATTCACCGGCAACTACTCGCATATGACCTTAAATGCGCCATACCTGTTTACCATCTTTTAGAAAGTGTTGCTTGTCCTTCTCTCGCACAGATAGCATTTCACATTGCATCTCCTTCTCTCCTCATATTATGGACCATTCAGTCTTAACGTAGATCTTTGCGCATACGCATGGTGTAAAAGTTTAAGAGATATCGTATTTTTGCTATTTTTAATTGTGTTAAATGAATTTTTAAAATGGAAGACAATGAACATGTAAGTATTGGTTTATGAATAATATACAAGTGCTTGGTGCCAAAGCGGTGGTAGCCGAGTGGATATGACGTCCGACTTTCAATCCGGAGGTCGTGGGTTCAAGTCCTGGCTCGTACCAATGAGTTTTTCGGAACTTATGTACGAAATGTCATTTGATATTGACCACTAGCTTTTCGGTGAAGGAAAACATCGTGAGGAAACCTGCATACATCTGCGAAGAAATTCAAAGGTGTATGTGAAGTCCCCAATCCGCATTGGGCTAGCGTGGGGACAATAGCCCGAGCCCTCTCGCTCATGAGAGGAGGCCTGTGCCCAGCAGTGGGACGTATATAGGCTGAATTATTATTATTATATACAAAGTGCTTACGAGTATTTATTTGTATTAAAGATGATGATACTAGGATATTGTATGTATGTATGTCACTTTATTTTACATAAACAGTTAGGATATTACTTAGTTTTTATTAGGGTTCCGTAGTCAACTAGGAACCCTTATAGTTTCGCCATGTCCGTCTGTCTGTCTGTCTGTCTGTCTGTCCGAGGCTTTGCTCCGTGGTCGTTAGTGCTAGAAAGCTGAAATTTGGCATGGATATATAAATCAATAAAGCCGACAAAGTCGTACAATAAAATCTAAAAATTTAATTTTTTTTAGGGTACGTCCCCTACACTTAAAGTGGGGCTAAAATTTTTTTTTCGCTTCAACCCTAGAGTGTGGGGTATCGTTGGAAAGGTCTTTCAAAACTAATAGGGGTTTCCAAGAAACATTTTTTGATAAAGTGAATATATTCGGATATAATCGCTCCGAAAGAAAAAAAATATGTGTCCCTCCCCTCTAACTTTTGAACCATAGGTACCCTATTTGTTTAACTCGGGTGAAAGGTAACGTTTCATCCCTTGGTTAACAAATTACTATACTTTAAGCTCCAGTTTAGCTTATTGTGACGGAAGAGTAACTACGGAACCCTACACTGAGCGTGGCCCGACATGCTCTTGGCCGGTTTTTTATTTAGAATACAAAGAGTCACATATACAATAGTTATTTGTTTTACAAGGGGGTAAAGTTGTTGTTTAATCGCTCGTGCTAATATTGATACCCGAGCAAGTGAAAGATTCCAAAGTTGAACCACGAGCGTAGCGAGTGGTTCGAGAAGTGGAATCTTGAGCGTTGCGAGAGTTTCAAGACACGAGGGTTAAACAAACTTTGCCTCCGAGTGAAACACTAAATTTTCGCCTCACCAATGCGAGGTAAATACTTTACTAAGCATGAAATACCTACCAAAAAAATTAAACCAAATCCATGAAATACCAAAAAATCAAAAACATCATTTAAAAGTCAATTCTACCAGCTGACATAAGAAAACAACTCAAAATTTGCATCTGATTACTTTGCCCCACATGTGGATAAAATGAAACTTTCTCATTAATTTTTGAACAATCAAGAGGGCCTTTACCAGTTGGTGTGGTGAAAGGATTTGTAGTACAATGTATTGGATTTAACATAATTAATATTTTTATTGTTTGTTGTTTTGTGTTTTTGTATATGGATCTTGTTCGAAATAAATGCTTTTTATTTTATTTATTTATACTTGAGAATCATAGACCTAGAGGTTCATTATTAAGTAGATATACATACTAACAGCAGAAAGAAAATGAAACCATGAGCCATACTTAAACGTTTATATAGGGCAGAAATTTAATGATAATTAATTTGTTTATAATCTGAAAGAAAGTATTACATATTTATTTGCTCGCCTAAAATATGTATGCTATATTCATTCGTTTCCATCTACTACCGACGACCGTGAATCATGGGTGTTTTCTATGTATTTAAGTATTTGTATATTATACATATTATACATATATCGTTGTCTGAGTACCCACAACACAAGCCTTCTTGAGCTTACCGTGGGACTTGGTCAATTTGTGTAAGAATATTCCTACAATATTTATTTATTTATTTATTATAGTACTAGGGATCGTAAGCAGATTCATTAGTTCTCAGTTGTCTTTTCTTTTCTTGAAAGGTAAGAACTTTGGCAATAAATAAATTAATAAAATGATTTATTTCAGACCAAGTTGATCCATATATGGTTAGTTACAGAGTATCTTAATAACTATGTTAGTGGCACAGTACAAAAACAAATGCAAAAAAAAAAAAAAAAAACAATACAAATGCCCACAATTTTTCGAGTCCCAAAAACTACCCCGGGACGGATTTAGGGCCTGAAATTGGACTCCAGTATTGTTGTTTCGGGTATATGCCTATATGCGGGACAATTTTTGTTCATTATTTTGCGTATGACCCAAATACGTAAACTTGTATAAAATAATATGTTGACTTAAGTTATTTTCATTATATCCGGAAAACTGCATTTAAATAACATGACGGGTTATGGTCAGGTTTACTGGGATATTCTATTTTGAACTCCGATCCGCATGCCTATTTCAACAACGATTTTAAGCACAAGGGTTATTCATACGTCATAATTTCATACAAGTTTGACATTTAAAATAACACTTGCACTGCGTGTGCTATCAAAATTGCAGACTTGTCTTGGTCCGACTCTAATTATTTTCACTAAATCCGGAAATTTATGGTCTGATTTAATGGGATATTTTATTTTGAACTCCTAGAGTCATAACAAGATAAGTCGGCAGAGATTTTGGTAGTCCAGACAGTGCAAGTGTTATTTTAAACGTCAAATATCCGCATGCCTATTTCAATTTCGAGATTTTTCAATTTCCCAAGTTTCCAAGAAATTTCTTCTCGTTTCTCGAATAATGCATATTAACAATATTCATTTACAAACTTTATAAAGTTCCCGAATAAAAATGCAAATAATCCCGTGACGTGAATGAATCCATTAAATTCCTATCAAACACAAAATTATTTGTTTATAGGTCAACCAAACAACGGAATACCAAGGAGTGAACAGCGAAAATGCCAAAGAAGAACCAAGAAACAAAAAAGACACCAAAGACTCCAACGCAAACATTTTCCTTTTAATTTGTATAATTGGTGTGTCTCTGGGAATTGTATTAGAAATACTAAACATTCAAAATAGATCTTGCAAAGACGAAGCAAATAAGACTGTCAGCAGATACTGGGTTTATTCTGCCTACAGCGATGTTGAAAACCGAAACGGTCTTCTTAAACACGTGCATTTAGTTTTAGAGAGAGTTGGATACGAGAAAAGCACTAATCAAACTCCTTGGAGTCTCCTTTGGTCCCACGATTACCCATTTAGAGTGCTATATCCCAATTTACATAAGTTAAAGCCACATCAAAAAGTAAACCACTTCCCTGGCACAGGCTTTATAACAAATAAAGTAGACCTAGCCACCACAGACTACAAATACATCCCAAAAGCTTTCAAACTACCAAAGAACAAAGAAGAATTCTTAAAATACGCAACTGAAAACAAAAACGCGGTATTTGTAGAAAAACATAACCAACACCGAAAAGTGTATTTGAAAAACGTGAGCGAAATTGACTTGTCAAATGGGGAAAGTTTCGTGCAAGAGTATGTGCAGAGGCCGTTCTTAGTAGATGGACATAAGTTCGATATTGGCGTGTACGTTGTGCTGACATCTGTGGATCCTTTGAGAGTTTATTGGTACAAAGGCGATGTTCTGTTTCGGTAAGTGATGATGATTAGCCTTAATTTTAGGTATTTTTGACTCTCGTAAAAATAGTTTCGTGCAAGAATATGTGCAGAGACCGTTCTTAGTAGATGGACATAAGTTCGATATTGGCGTGTACGTGGTGCTGACATCTGTGGATCCTTTGAGAGTTTATTGGTACAAAGGCGATGATCTGTTTCGGTAAGTGATGATGATTAGCCTTAATTTTAGGCATTTTTGACTCTCGTAAAAATTTTTGACCTTATCTCTCGTATTGTGAAATGTTCTACATATTATTTACAAATTGGGTCAAAAACGTAATGGAAAATGACCATCTTTTCATTGAAATAGAAGGTTTGAAAAACCCTTACGACTACAACAAGAAAATTTGCCTTCAAAGCCCATATGATGTCCATAGGAAAAACGTAAAAAAGCACTGAGTTGGAATGTCTCATGGCAGTCGGTTTGATAAAAACCACTAATTCCTACGCCAATTCTTGGGGTTAGTCAAACGGACCCCAGGCTTCCATGAGCATTGGGGAAAAGCCGGAACAAATGCGAGGAAAATGATGAGCAAAGATGCATAACATTAACTACAACTAAAAAAGTTTTTAACACAGCTAAGTACTGACATTACGGTACTATTTTCGCAAGGAACTCTCGCTTCTGTACTATTACTTATTCCATGCTGTTGTAGCATCTCTCAACTTCAATTAATTAACCTAGGGTACTGAATTAAACAGTATTTCTTACGGTGGAATATTTTTATGGTGTAATTAATAATGAACACCTAAAATAACTTACTTTGAGAATTATTTGAGAACGTGTATCTGTGTGTTAATAATACATGAGAGGTAAACTTAGGTAATATAATATTTATGGTTTTCGCGAAGGTCTGTGGTACACGTGTAGGTACAACCGATGATACTGTATTGGGGTCATCAAACTCATCATACTCGTATCTTAATTTATATCCTGCATGTCTATGAGCTCCTATTTATTGTCTATGGTCACTGAAAGATTTCCAGAGGCTAAAGATCAAAGCCGATCAGTACCCCTAGTGTAAATAAATTCGATTTCCAAATGTGACGTACGCGTTTGCGTTTAGTCTCATTTTGTATTGAATTTCGAAAGAGCGCGCCAAGCGGGACGTTTTGGAAACTCAAAATCCTATACAAAATTACACTTAACGCAAACGCGTTCGTCACGTTATGATGTCGATCACAGTTACACTAGGGGTACAGTTTAAGATAACCCAATATTAAGGAACGCATACGGGATTTCAGTGCACAACTTTATCTTTATATTGGCGAACATATCGCCCACCATCACCATCGGATTTATCGGAGAGCCCAATCATCTTCTTCGCGTTGCCGTTTTGCCGTTTTGACACGGCTCTTGGGGTCCGCTTGGCAACTAATCCCTAGAATTAGCGTAGGCACTATTAGTTTTTATGAAAGCGACTTGGCAGTCAGATGGCTCTGACCTTCCAACTCAGAGGATAAACTAGGCCTTATTTTTTTTATACTACGTCGGTGGCATAAAAGCATACGGCCCGCCTGATGGTAAGCAGTATCCGTAGCCTATGTACGCCCTGCAACTCCAGAGGAGTTACATGCGCGTTGCCGACCCTAACCCCCTCCCACCCCTCGTTGAGCTCTGGCAACCTTACTCACCGGTAGGAACACAACACTATGAGTAGGGTTCTCTCTAGAGGGTCTATGTAGAGGGTCTAGTGTTATTTGGCTGCGATTTTCTGTAAGGTGGAGGTACTTCCCCAGTTGGGCTCTGCTCTAGATCTGGAATGACATCCGCTGTGCTGTGCCCTACGACACAGAGCGAGATGACATTCACAATGCCCATACCTCTCTTGTGGACGTAGTTTAAGGACGTACCCGGGTCCGGTACCTTATTGGGATTAGTCCGGTTTCCTCACGATGTTTTCCTTCACCGAAAAGCGATTGGTAAATATCAAATAATATTTCGTACATAAGTAATGGTACGAGCCGGGGTTTTAACCCGCGACCTCCGGATTGCAAGTCACACGCAAAAGTGTCGTCTATCTTTCGGGTTAGACCCGAGAGCCCAATGTTCTTAAAAATATCTGAATCTTGATTGGCCGAGCGTTATCAAAGGTTACCGTTTCAGCTTGGGCAAAAATGTGTCCGGATGTTTTCATCTACAGGCCGCAACTCTAAACTGATTCTCGTGATTTTTATTTTGAGCAGTTTCGATGGTTAAAATATGATTTTTTGTCGATTCAGTTTTTGGAAATTTTTCAAAATGTCGGAGTTACACATTTATTAAATTTTAAGCTATGCTGCACAGATCCACTAGTAATAGAGACATTGTTCAGATATTTTTGATCACATCCATTTTCAGGTACTGTCCTGCAAAGTATCACCCCTTCGACCCCTCAGTGTTGGATAAATACGTGGTCGGCGATGACTACCTACCGACATGGAAGGTGCCTTCACTGGCTCACAGCTACACAGAGCTCGGGTTCAGCATGAAAGATGCTTTCGACATCTATGCCACGTCGAAGGTAAGTCTATCATACCCATTTGACCCTCAGTGTTGGACATGTACGTGGTCGGTGATGACTACCTACCGACATGGAAGGTGCCTTCACTGGCTCACAGCTATACCGAGCTCGGGTCCAGCATGAAAGATGCTTTCGACATCTATGCCACGTCGAAGGTAAGTCTATCATCATCACTATCACCCTATGACCCCCTCAGTGTTGGATAAATACGTGGTGGGCGATGACTACCTGCCGCCATGGAAGGTGCCTTCACTGGCTCACAGCTACACAAAGCTCGGGTTCAGCATGAAAGATGCTTTCGACATCTATGCCACGTCGAAGGTAAGTCTATCATACCCATTTGACCCTCAGTGTTGGACATGTACGTGGTCGGTGATGACTACCTACCGACATGGAAGGTGCCTTCACTGGCTCACAGCTATACCGAGCTCGGGTCCAGCATGAAAGATGCTTTCGACATCTATGCCACGTCGAAGGTAAGTCTATCATCATCACTATCACCCTATGACCCCCTCAGTGTTGGATAAATACGTGGTGGGCGATGACTACCTGCCGCCATGGAAGGTGCCTTCACTGGCTCACAGCTACACAAAGCTCGGGTTCAGCATGAAAGATGCTTTCGACATCTATGCCACGTCGAAGGTAAGTCTATCATCATCACTATCACCCTATGACCCCTCAGTGTTGGATAAATACGTGGTCGGCGATGACTACCTACCGACATGGAAGGTGCCTTCACTGGCTCACAGCTACACCGAGCTCGGGTTCAGCATGAAAGATGCTTTCGAGATCTATGCCACATCTAAGGTAAGTCTATCATCATCAATATCACCCTATCAACCCCTCAGTGTTGGACAGGTACGTGGTGGGCGTCGACTACCTGCCGACATGGAAGGTGCCTTCACTGGCTCACAGCTACACAGAGCTCGGGTTCAACATGAAGGAAGCTTTTGACATCTATGCCACGTCTAAAGTAAGTACTACATCCAATTATAGACCACTGTAGCATTACTCAATATCCTTCAAAGTACCATCGTCATGAGATATAGAAGAGAATTGTACTCTCTCTCTTACAACTCAGCATTTAACCTTGTTACAATAGAATCAGACGGCGCTCAAATATCTGAAAAATTCCAATTTGGTTTAGCTTAAAGTTACCTTTCCTATTTGTATCAGATAAGGTTTAAGGATTTGGGATTTTCTTTCGTTCCTATTTCGATGGAAATCCAGCTCAAAATAGTATTAAGCATGTACCATTTCCTTTTTATTGGTACTATCTTATTAGCGCGTAGAAATTCACCTTTCACTTATATTTATAGGTAGAATAAAAAATAAAAAATTATATATGATATGGGAGATAAACAAGCAGACAAATAGCCTAATGGTAAGCGATCACAGCCGCCCATGGACACCCGCAACACCAACACCAGAGGGGTCACAAGCGCGTTCCCGGTATGATGAGAGTAGGTACGCTCTTCTACGTTGTACTTTTGTATGTTGGGCTTTCTGAGTAAAGGATGACTCACGCTGTCACGCTAGACCGGGCCGAGGCGTCCGACACGTCATTTTCTATGACGGCTGATCGGTGATCACGTGGTGCTCTCCATAGAAAATGAAGCGCCGCAAGCTCCAGCCAGGCCCCGGGCCGGTCTAGCGTGAGTCATCCATATAACATAATTTGAAGAATATGTTTCATATATCAAGATTCTACTTTCAATGGTATAGGTTTGTGCGATGTCCAGTAGGAATATAAGTAGCGCAACTTGACTGACTAAAACATTCCAGGTCCAGGGTAACATTGCACGGTTTTTTTTATTGTACATAAAAGAGCACGTCACGTGAACACAATACACAAGAGTTTGTACAACTACAAACATAACAGTATGGAGTGGTGAAACTTTCGACCCCTAAACTAGGTAAGCACCTGTGCCTTGGGGGCTAGAGTTCGTCCAAATTCGATGTCGAAACAATATGATTAGGTCATGAAAAAAAGAAAAGAAAAGAAAAGAAAAGAAAAGAAAAGAAAAGAAAAGAAAAGAAAAGAAAAGAAAAGAAAAGAAAAGAAAAGAAAAGAAAAGAAAAGAAAAGAAAAGAAAAGAAAAGAAAAGAAAAGAAAAGAAAAGAAAAGAAAAGAAAAGAAAAGAAAATATTTATTAGTAACATTCGTTACAAGTCGGTTTGTAAATTGACATTTAAAGTAGGTATATACTTATAAAATTAAAGCATCATTACAACATTAATGTAGATATTAAATTTTGTACATATATTTCATACATTTATAATTTTTTTACGAGATCGTTTATATCATAAAATTGCGCCTGTAGGAGCCATTGTTTAAGTTTGCTTTTAAATACATGTGAGGAAGGTGCATCCCTGATACTATCCGGTAGATGTAAGAGGAGTAAGATACTACATTAAACGAATTGCTATTAAGTTATTTAGGAATACACTAATAGGGTTGTTTCCATCTACAAATCTTAGGGCAGAATTGTATCCCAATAAATTCTTTTGGATTATAAGAACATGTTAAACTACTTTTAGGGGACCTGTAATGACCATATTTTTGTAAATATTGAATTTAAAATATTTTTTGGCACACGTCACGTGACCAAACTCGAAACGTCATTGAAGATTCTGATGACGTCACAACTCTCGGATTGACACTGTTGACAGTTAGGCGATATACAACAAATGACAAATGTCAGTTGACAGTTCGTATCTTCTACGTATTTATGTAGTTATGTGTCAAACCGTAAACTGTGACGTCACACAATTTTCAAAGAGCGTTTTGGGCGCGAAAGCATCTGTCAAAATATATTTTGTTAATTTAACATATTTAAAGCCGTTTTAGTATAAAAGTTGAATTTTAGTTGTTGTAGAACATAATACAAGCGTTTCAAAAAATTGGAAACAACCCTATTATGTTAGGTTGTTGCCTTTGCCTATGATATTATAACGAGGAGAGATTTCGTAAGCGACAATGCAAAGATGCTACCTACGTTTAAAGGTGAAACCAGACGAACGTAATTTTGTGAATGAGCTGCGTAATTTTACCTACAGGAATTCTAATTTAAAATAAAACAATTATTCTCATTTAAACTTACTTTGACTCTCTCTCTTCTTCCTCGCGTTGTCCCGGCATTTTTGCCACGGCTCATGGGAGCCTGGGGTCCGCTTGACAACTAATCCCAAGATTTGGCGTAGGCACTAATTTTTACGAAAGCGACTGCCATCTGCCCTTCCAACCCAGAGGGTAAACTAGGCCTTGTTGGGATTAGTCCGGTTTCCTCACGATGTTTTCCTTCACCGAAAAGCGACTGGTAAATATCAAATGATATTTCGTACATAAGTTCCGAAAAACTCATTGGTACGAGCCGGGGTTTGAACCCGCGACCTCCGGATTGCAAGTCGCACGCTCTTACCGCTAGGCCACCAGCGCTTTTTAAACTTACTTTGACATTTGATTGTTTCCAGGGCAAAGATCCGCTAGGCCACCAGCGCTATTTAAGCTTACTTTGACATTTGATTGTTTCCAGGGCAAAGATCCCGTGAGGATGTGGGAGGGGGTGCAGGAGGCTATCGCGGGCGTCATCCAGTTGAAAGAGAAACATGTCATTGAAGCTGTGAGTGTAATACGAATATGTCACGTCCTTGGGCCCGATTTGACTCGAGATTAACCTCTTGAACGCCAGACGGCGAAGGAATATGCCGCGCCCCGGACGCCAGGCACACGCGATTATTTAAGCGAAACTGAACTTTATGGAGTTCCGCGAAATTTCCTATTCAATTGGCGAAGCTGTCGGCTGTAGCCGACGTTGGCGTCCTTGGCAAGACTTTCCGATGACGGCCAGAGCCGACTGTGGCGGTCAATAGGTTAAAAGTCACAGATAACATCTGTGACTGCTACTATGATATATTTTGTTTCGTTGGTGAACTTTTCCAATTTTCCTTCACATGACATGCTATTGGAAAATTAGTTTGAAATTAAAAATGTGAAGATAAAATTTGAAATACCACAAAGATATTATTGCTAATAAATATATCATGATGGCGCGTCCATATTACTCAAATCCCAGTGGCTTT
The DNA here is from genome assembly GCF_033807575.1 of Cydia pomonella. Lineage (NCBI taxonomy): Eukaryota > Metazoa > Arthropoda > Insecta > Lepidoptera > Tortricidae > Cydia > Cydia pomonella. The sequence goes on along the minus strand of NC_084717.1, from coordinate 20,046,659 downwards.
TTTAACTTCCAGCAATTGCAAATTTTATAAAAATTGGAAAGTTTGAACGTCTCCTCATTTTAGGCGGAAGAAAAACGGAATCCCTATTTGGGACGAAAAATATCACTAAACTCATAGGAAGATTTCGTAGGATAGTAACAGTAAAATTGCGTTTATATTGTACCGTATAGGGTACTCTACCTATTTACCAAATTTTATCGATTTATGACGAAAAAAAAAACAAAAATATAATAAACAGCCTAATTTATGATTGACGTACCGTCGCTATAACTTTCTCGACTCAAATCGGCCCCTTATCATCCTTGTTTCTTCTCGTATAGGATAGGATAAACATAATTCCAATCAGTGTACGGTCACGTCTGAAAATTTTGATACGGACGAAGTGGCAAAAAATATGTATACGCTACCCTAATATGTGGGCCATAAGGTCGTGTATACATATATTTGGCACTTCGATCGTGTCGATGTTTTCAGACGTGACTGTACTATTTGCGGCAATTCAATGCCAACTAATTATAGAACTGAATTGAATATAATGCCATTCATCAACATGTTACATACATTCATTGATAATATGTCGTTATTGAACTGATGATATTGAATGAGATCTGACTGTATTGTAACGAGTCTATGACGTATTAGATATCAATATTAGGTACGCCTACCAAGAAGGCAAGTGAATGAGATATGTGGGTTTGGATCACAGATCACTGGATATGCCTACTAGATTGAGCATTTCACTACAATCTTTACATCATCAACGCTCTACGTGACATATCCATCTTCACCACTTAGATTAGATGGTCGGCAGTTCTCGACTGTGCGTTTCGCGATTTGTGACCGCAAGATTGGAGACGGCAAGTCTTCTTATAAGCGGAGCAATGTACCAAGGAGAATTTTCAGAAATAGCAAAGTTTCCATGAAATGTTCTCGGTATTTTTTTTCTGCGCATTAATTTATTGCCATACCTTCTTACAGTAAGTTTCGATTTCTTCTTCTTTTAAACTATGGCCTCCATCTATTTTTTTAATTAAACCGTAATCTGAACGGACACTTTCTAACTGGAAACTTGCATGATAATATATGATATGATATGATATTTATTTATTCCATAATATGAATTGGAATTGAATTTTCATGGGAATTTGATCATGAAAGTTTCCAGAAATTTCCCGAAATTTTGATAATATTCTGCAACTTGCACATTAGAGCTCAACGAGGGGGGGGGGGGGGGCGGGTTTAGGGTCGGCAACGCGCATGTAACTCCTCTGGAGTTGCAGGCGTACATAGGCTACGGAGACTGCTTACCATCAGGCAGGCCGTATGCTTGTTTGCCACCGACGTAGTATAAAAAAAAACATTAGCAAAGCGGAGTCTAAATTGGTATCGTGTATGGTTTAGATGGATTAAACACGTAGGTACCTATGTGGGATGGTGAATGAATGTGTCCAATACAATTTATCATTACTATGGGATTAACATTTCTCTCTGTACTAGTTTCATATTTCATTGGCAAATATATTTTCACCTCAGCAGCTCGAACCAACCTACTTTCGTCACTCCAGGGAGTGACGAAAGTGCGACTTTCCTCACTCCAATGAGTGACGAAAGTAAGACTTTCCTCATTTATTTTAAATCTCGTGTTTTTGAGTCAAAATCAACAGTCGCAAGAAAAACTAACTTTCCTCTCTTGTTGAACAAATAACTATTGAGATTTTTTTAAATTATTGTGATCCCAATATAGCTAATAATTCAGAAATAGCTCAGCCGGTACGTTAATGAAAATGACTCTTGTTATCTTAATAGACTTAATAGTAAACGTGTAGGGTGGTCTCTGTCTGCGTAAACTCGATCTCAGTCCCTCTCCATCCAAGGCACCTCAATATCAGTGTGAGTGAACTCGTGGTATAGTCGTTAGATTTGTAGCTGGCCCTCAACGGCTTATCCATTGTCTATTGTTAACTAAAACCGCGCGTGCCACTACCTGCAAAAAAAAGCGGCCAAGTGCGAGTCGGACTCGCGCATGAAGGGTTCCGTACAATTTAAGACGTATTAAAAAAAAATCTTCTTACTAGATCTTGTTCAACATTTTACCACTTTGGACACACATTTTACCACTTTGGAAGTGTCTCTCGCGCAAACTATTCAGTTTAGAAAAAAATGATATTAGGAACCTAACTATCATTTTTGAAGACCTATCCATACATACCTTACACGTATATGTTTGATGAAAAAAATTTTTTTAAAATTTTATGACGTATTAAAAAAAAACTACTCACTAGATCTCGTTCAAAACAATTTTCGGTGGAAGTTTGCATGGTAATGTATATCATATATTTTTTTTAGATTTTTCATTCTGTTATTTTAGAAGTTACAGGGGGGGGGACACACTTTTTTTCACTTTGGAAGGTTCTCTCGCACAAACTATTCAGTTTAGAAAAAAATGATATTAGAAACATTAATATCATTTTTGAAGACCTATCCATAGATACCCCACACGTATGGGTATGATGAAAAAAAATTTTTTTTTTTTAATTTCATGACGTATTAAAAAAAAACTACTTACTAGATCTCGTTCAAACCAATTTTCGGTGGAAGTTTACATGGCAATGTATATCATATATTTTTTTTAGATTTTTCATTCTGTTATTTTAGAAGTTACGGGGGGGGGGACACACTTTTTTTCACTTTGGAAGGTTCTCTCGCGCAAACTATTCAGTTTAGAAAAAAATGATATTAGAAACATTAATATCATTTTTGAAGACCTATCCATAGATACCCCACACGTATGGGTATGATGAAAAAATTTTTTTTTTTTTAATTTCATAACGTATTAAAAAAACTACTTACTAGATCTCGTTCAAACCAATTTTCGGTGGAAGTTTACATGGCAATGTATATCATATATTTTTTTTAGATTTTTCATTCTGTTATTTTAGAAGTTACGGGGGGGGGGGGGGACACACATTTTACCACTTTGGAAGTGTCTCTCGCGCAAACTATTCATTTTAGAAAAAAATGATATTAGAAACCTCAATATCATTTTTGAAGACCTATCCATAGATACCCCACACGTATGGGTTTGATGAAAAAAGATTTTTTGAGTTTCAGTTCTAAGTATGGGGAACCCCCAAAATTTATTGTTTTTTTTCTATTTTTGTGTAAACATCCTAATGCGGTTCATAGAATACATCTACTTACCAAGTTTGAACAGTACAGCTCTTATAGTTTCGGAAAAAAGTGGCTGTGACAGAATCGGACAGACAGACGGACATGACGAATCTATAAGGGTTCCGTTTTTTGCCATTTGGCTACGGAACCCTAAAAAGGGTCGTATAATTCTAATAGGCACCTGAGCGCGGGCTAGTCTAACGCTCAAAAAACCAGTGTAGGTATGCTCTCCGATAACGCGCTTTTGCTACGCATATCGAGGACACATTTTAGGCTGGTTCGGTAGCGTTCGACTCGCCGGCACTCAGTAACTGTATAGGGACCACACAAGAACTTGCAAATTATTTTTCCATTTGTTCATTTTGAATCTTATTTCAATTACCATAGGAGTTGTAACTAAATAACCGGTTAAAGTGACCGGGCCCTTTTTTATGCAGGTAGTGGCACGCGCCGTTTTAGTTAACAATGGACAATGGATAAGCCGTTGAGGGCCAGCTACAAATCTAACGACTATAACTGTGCTGACATCAAAACGATATTTGAATCATATCAGGGTGCCTAGCCAAGGTGACAATCGCTTGCGCTATGACAACGTAACTCTTTGTGTCTCTATCACTTCCATATTGGTGCGACAGTGACAGTTGCGTTTCGTTCACTACGGAGCGTTAAACGATTGGTATGTTGGCTATGCACCCAGTTAGCTGTAATTCGACTGTCTCACTCACACACAAATACGGACCAGTCCGAGCGAAATGAACGCGCCAATGACAGCTAACTATATTTAATAACATTTTCCTACTCCTCTACTGTTATCTGTCATTTATGCATTCATTAACACGAATATAAGAACATACATAAAAGATTTCAAGAAAAGTCTATATTGTATATTCCTCATAACAGCTCTTGTGCTTTTATAAGCTATAACGTTACTGCGATTAATGGCTACCAACCTAACAAAACCAAAACGAATACAGTTTTAAACTAAGTGCATTGCTGCCAACTTACAAAATATTAATTTGGTTGCATAGTAAAAATAATTACTTCATAAGTCAGAAACACGCATGTGACACCCGTAATATAGCAACACCCATAGACTACGAAGACCGCTTAGCGTTGCTTGTTAGTCTCCGTAGGTGGCCAAAATTGAGAAAAAACTGTCCAAAAAATTAATTTAGCAAGTAGCAAGTACCAGGGCCTCATGAGTTACGAGGAGGTGTCGCCGAGCGGCCGGCCGCGGCCCGGGGCGGGCCGGGCGCGTCACAAGGTATGCTCGCGCGTCTTGGCTATATACTTTTGCTGTAATTTGTTTACCTAAATTAAGATTTATTTTTGTTGACTCGTAGGAAAAATATTGTATGCAACGTTGTATAGGGGAGATAGGGGAGCATTGGGCACTTTTTTACTTAAGTCTCAATAAAAATGCAATTTTTTAACAAAATCTACTTTTTACTCCTAATTTTAGTAGCACGTATATTTGGCTTCAATTATAACGAAGAACACTTATACAATTATAACCAGTCACAAAATTGAAAGAGATTTTCTGAACACTGTCAAAAGTGCCCAAACCTCCCAATGGTCGGGTGGTTTGGACACCTCAATGGGAGGGTTGGGCACTGTATTAAATACGCTACTTAATGGTAAATTACTTGAATATTAAATCATATAATCATAAAAACTTGCAATAAAATCAACAAACGATCAACTTTTTTAAACTGTAAGTACTCAAAAACCCTCTTATCCAACCTTTTGACTCTGTTTTATTTTTAGTCCAATATTCTGGTATTTTTTTATGTATTGCACATGCATAGTCATAAGTCAACTGACGCGTTTGCACTTTTGACGGTCGATAATTCAATTCAGATGATGTTATGAGATACTCTGACAGTTTGGCTTCTTCATCTTCAGCGAATATTTGACAAGATATGAATTTAGAAGAAAAAAAAAGAAAAAAAAACATCTTTTAAAGTGCCTTGTTTTAAATATCTTTGGAGATTTGATCGAGGTATGTCGTATTTATTTGCAGTCGCTTTAATCTTTGTTCCCTTTGTAATTTCTTCTATGGCACGTAATATTATATATTTAGGGATTTCGCGTCGCTTATTTTTCTTTTTAAAATCAAAGGATATTTTTCTAGGAAAAAAAAAATAAAAACACAAATAATAATAAAACATCAAAAGTATTCAAATTCAATATTTCCACGCAAATTAAATCTGTTGAAATAATTTTCTTTTTACAGCGATTGCCGAAACAAACAATAGTGACGGGAGCATTGGGCATGCCCAAACCTCCCTTTAAAATTTGTGCTCAATGCTCCCCATCCCCTCATTTCACAAATAAATTCAAATATGTTTTTTGTAGTCTAATGTTTTACCTTAATTTATACGTTAATATTAGCTTTCGTAAACACATTACTAGAAGACAATACAGAAACTTACGGCGTTTCGCAGATCATGTTGTTATTTTTTTCGAAATCACATCAAAATATTTTCTTTTGCACGCACGAAACGGTCGATGGCATGTGACACTGACAACTAATCAAAATGGCAGATGACATTAGCCTGAGCGGTGTTGCCAGTTAGTAAGCTAAACTACCACAGTATACAAAATTAAGTAGCTTCCATACGACCCGACTTACAAGGTGGTGCCCGAACCTCCCGACTGCCTAATGCTCCCCTATCTCCCCTAAGTAGGTCAAAAAATTCTCGTGGCGTATTCCTTTACAATGTTCGCCTACGCCTTCGGCTCCGGCTCACATTGTAACTCACGCCACTCGCCTTTTTTGACCCTTCTTATACAACTGTTGCATAAAATACTATTATAACTATGATTCCAATACGATTCAAATATTGTTCTGATGTCAAGTGCTTCTTCTTCCTCGCGTTGTCCCGGCATTTGCCACGGCTCATGGGAGCCTGGGGTCCGCTTGACAACTAATCCCAAGATTTGGCGTAGGCACTAGTTTTTACGAAAGCGACTGCCATCAGACCTTCCAACCCAGAGGATAAACTAGGCCTTGTTGGGATTAGTCCGGTTTCCTCACGATGTTTTCCTTCACCGAAAAGCGACTGGTAAATATCAAATGATATTTCGTACATAAGTTCCGAAAAACTCATTGGTACGAGCCGGGGTTTGAACCCGCGACCTCCGGATTGCAAGTCGCACGCTCTTACCGCTAGGCCACCAGCGCTTCAGTTCTGATGTCAAGTGCACTTTCGAATTGGCTTCTTTCTATGATTTTGAAATCCTCTTTTCCAGTTAAAGAGCTACCCATCAGCAGACAACTTCTTCGAGCTCATGCGAGTAGACCTCGTAGTTGACGAAGACCTGAAAGTATATTTGTTGGAAGCCAACATGTCTCCCAACTTGAGCTCGGCGCATTACCCACCCAACCAGCTACTGTACGAGCAAGTGCTGTACAACTTGTTCGGCGTCACTGGAGTGGCGGATTATATCAGAGAATATAATAGTACAGATGTAAGGTAAGAAGCCATGGTGCAATAATTATGCGGTTATCACACTAAAGGCATCGACAGACCTTGCAACTAGGTAATTGCCTGCTATGTATGCGCAACAAATTCAATCGATCGATCAATTGCCGCAATGTATCGCAAATCGCATGCGATTATTGGTCAGGTATGTGGCTCCGGTGTATGAGTGAGACAGCGCTACGCACGTATATAGCGGTGTCCCACTCGCACGCCGAAGTGGTGTGAATTGTGTAGACCGGTCGTATTTTATACATGGCGCTAGCATAGGTCAGACAAACAAAACAACGTTTGCAGCTCCTTCAGGTTCTTTAATCTATTGGTATTGATTTCTACTGTGGTTGGCTCTTCTCAAAAGTTTGCGGACCCCTGGCCTATAAATAATAATATAGGCCCTAGGTTACAGCTACGAGTAGATACTTCAATTAAGTATCTAATACACAACTTACACGTTTAAGTTATATTAACGATAACATCTATTGATACGCGTGGGCGAATGTGTATCTTATTCCAAGATATCTAACCATATCCGATTACGATCAAGTTCCAGTAACTTTGTAATGAGGTGTGCTACAAATAACAGTTACGAGTAAGTTGTGTACCGATGTATCAAGTCGATAGTGAACTGAATTAAAGTTTATTTTCGAGGTAATAGGAGGGAGACAACTACCCAATGACAGAAATGTTATATGTGTATTAGAAAACGTTAAAGTTGTATTAGATTACGATTGCTTAAGTTTAGACTCTTGCTAGACTTTTCACTTATTTACGCAGCGCGAAATCGCCTTTTCGTACAAACGTAGTCCTCATTTTCCTCTCTGTATATTATTAACATTATGTGACATTATTGAAAATGTTTTGAAGCAGTTTAGGACTATCAATGAACCTGGAAAAAACAAAGGTGATGACAAATGGCGAGAAGAACATCATTAAAATAGGAGAAATGACAGTGGAATATGTGGACGAATACATTTACCTCGGTCAGATTATATCACCTGATGAAACAATAGAGAAAGAAATAGAGAGAAGAATAGTGAACGGGTGGAAAAGGTACTGGTCCCTGAAAGAAGTCTTCAAAGATAAACAACTCCACTCTAAGACAAAGGGTAAACTATTTAACACATGTGTTCTTCCCGTCCTAATGTATGGTAGCCAGACCTGGGCGCTGACAAAAGCTACTACATCCCATCTAGCATGCTGCCAGCGTGCCATGGAAAGGAGCATGATAGGTGTACGGAAGACTGACCGGCTACGAAACATCCTAATTAGGAATAGGACGAAAGTCCAAGACATTGCCATAAAAATTAGAAGACATAAATGGAAATGGGCTGGCCATATCATCCGAGGCACAGATAAATGGAGCAAGCGAGTCACCCAATGGTACCCAAGAGAGGGAGAGAGAGGAGCAAAGAGACCTCTAATGAGATGGGATGATGACATTGCGCAGGTAGCTGGCCGTACCTGGAGCAGAGTGGCAATAGATCGGAGAGAGTGGAGAAGGTTGGAGGAGGCCTTTGCCGAAGGGCAAGCAGGGAAAGAACACAAAAGACGGGAGATAACAGAGAGATAGTTCCTACTGTTCTTTGTCCTGTAAATAAAGGCTATTTTATTTTATTTATTTAATGTATATTAACCACAGCTTTGCCCCTCGTTTGATTTTCTTCCAATTTTTTATTATTGTAAGAGTTATGAGCATTTAAAAATTTTATTCATTGATTGATACCTACATTTTTTCTTTTCTTTTGTCGACAATTGTTATTTACTTATTAGCTCCTATTTCCCAATAAATCATTTGTTATTAAACTTATTATTAGGTGAGTTCACCTACTGAATGATTTTTATACCATATGTAAAAGGCCAGTATTGCCTTTCGCATGATTGCATTTTATTTTTTCTTAGGTGCCTGGTACAACAACTAGCAAACCTAGCCAAATAATACTTGTCGTTTTCAGAGAGCAATCAGCAGCCAAAAACATGGTATCCACCGACAAAAACCTGGCAGTATGGGGGATGGAGTGTGACACCTACTGTAGGGACAACTGCGAGGGCTCCCTTCTCATCTGCAGACTTTGCAGGCCCTGTATCAACAGGCAATTGAGGCATAGCCTGCTGAGGGCACATAGGGAGCACTTACATAAGGGAGATTTTAAGAGACTGTACCCTCCAGCGATGGTAAGATTATCTTTTTTTTACAGACGGGTTCGGGTGCTTGTAGCTTGATAAAACGCCTGCGCAAAAAGTGCGGCACACGGCGACAACCAGGATCAGCACCCGCTGAGGCATAAATAGCTTGCTAAAGGCTCATAGGGAGCACTGAAATAAAAGGAATTTTAGATTATACCCCAAGACAAGACAATCTTTTTACAAAAAGTGGGTTCTTGACGCCCGCGCGCCTAAGAGAAAATAGCAAAATGATTTTTACAGCTTTTATTGGAGTTTAACTGACCTGTCTGGCCTGGGTAGCAAGGGTAGTGCGTAGTGAGTGAGAATCCCGGTAAGGGCATTTATTTGTGTGGTGAGCTGATGAGCACGGATATTTCAGTACACGGCGGGAAGTTGACAATAACTGAGAGATATATATATATATATATACATATATATATTTATCTATTTAAGTAATATATATTTATCCATTTAAGTAATATATATCGTCGCCTAGTACAAGCTTTGCTTAGATTTGGGCTAGGTCGATCGAAAATCATCATAATTGACATGTTATGAGGAAACATGTTGAAATAAATATTGACTATAAGTATAATGAGTAACACACATAAAGGTTAAACACCGTGAGATTATTCTATTGTTAGGTGGTAAACACACTGCCACTCCCGCCGCACCCAGATGCAGTCAGTATAAACTGTATAAAGATATTAAAGATCGTTTTATCTTGTACCGCACACCATATACTAGGGATGTTACGGAGGCGACTTTACCGAAGCCGGAGCCGGATGCGGAGTTTTAATTTTTTATTTAACGGAGTCGAATCCGGAGCCGGAGGCGGGTTAGGCGCCGCATCCGGATCCGGAGTCGGAGCCGGATCCGGAGGTTTACCGGAGGCGGAGTCGGAGACGAGTATTTTTTTAAGTGGAAGCTGACTTGATAAGGGCAAGTTTTAATGAAACTACACAATAGAATCAAGCTTTGCTTTAATTATAATTAAATATCTATTTTAGACAAACAAATATAAATGTCAGCATAATGTAACGTATAAAATAAGTAATGCATAATCATCATGCAGTTCGTTAAACGAAAGTGAAAGCGAACATAAAAACAAATTAAGAATATCTTCTTAACTTTTAACTTAAATGTATATACATACACTTAAACTTAGATAGATTATTGATTAATCGCGCTAGTTTTAAATTTATAAAACAAAACATTTTTTTTGCATTTCGCTATTAAATCTTTGATGCATTCATTAGACTCCAACGTATGTCGCGCGCAAAGTTGTAACTGATGGACAGTGCAGTTCACGTTTGGAATATCGGCCAACCTCAGTGCTCGTATCATATTTGAACCAGAATCGCGAACAAAACAGTGAATTTTCTCGTAAATAATGCCCCATTCTGTTAGCATGTTGTTAAATTTTACTTGTATCAGGTCGCCTGTGTGTCGGCCTACAAACGTATGGCATTTCCGGATTAGTTTTATTCTTTTAAACTCTTCGTCTATCCCGTGTGCTGTGAGGCTTAGTAACGACACATAAGATCTGGGTTCACTCCATATATCTGTAGTGAAAGATATTTTATCGAACGTTTCAATTAATTCGCCGATTTTTCCTGCTAATTTCGGGTACATTTCTTCGCATATATATATGTCGTGAAATATTGCCGTCCTCGTAGCTGATAATTCGGCGCAAGGTAACTTACAAGCCGTTTAAATCCAATGTCTTCTACGAAGCTAAAATGAAGGTCCTGGAGGGCGATCATTTCAGAGATTAATTTGTCAACTTCCCTAGATTTAGTATGCGATGTTGGCCGTTTTAGATTTTTCGTAAACGCATCTTGTAGTTTTATTTGTTTTTTATCTCTTGAAGAGGCGTTGAACTTGAACCTGTGGATGAGGACTGTGCTTCCTTTTTTAAAAGTTCGCGTGCGCTGCGCCGCTGCCGCGGCTAATACAATACCTACAGTTCCGGTATAACTCCGGTAAAAATGTAACGGAGGCGGAGTCGGAGGCGGAGGTGTAAAATAAAAAAATAGCGAAGGCGGAGGCGGATCCGGAGGTGTGAAACCAAACGGAAGTTCCGTCTTAACGGATCCGGAGGCGAAGCTCCGTAACATCCCTACACCATACCATACCATAAATGTGACCGACGCCGGCAAAACGTCCCACTTTATCGCTTGCCATAAGGACGAGATTTGTTTGTATCTTTATACGAATAACCTGCCAAGGCGTCCTTATGGCAAGCGACTGGGACGTTTTGCCGGCCGCGGTCACAATTAGTGTCCTGCCTACGCCAATGTGAGAATTTTATATTTTTAAACTTTCTATTTCAAAAATCGATATAACACTGTAATTGCATTAGACATGTTTAAATCCCATTTATGTGAATAAACATTTCAGCAACCAGGTGCACAAGTGGACTACAAGCATCTGGAAACTCTCAGTGAAGCCAACAAGTTGCAGCATCTGTGGTATCAAGGAAAATGCAACATCGACAACACTTGGTGTACATAAAAACAATTTCTTACTTTAGTTATTTAATAAACTTATTCTTACAAATGTTACATGATATTTCATACCCTGTGCAAGCTAGAGAAAAATCACACTGTATAGGATTTATCCATTGAGGATTAAATATCAGTTAGGTATTGCATGAGTTTTATAATCTTAAAAATATAAACCAGAAATTGATTTGGAATCTCTTTTACATCACAAATACTTGTTGGGAGCTTCTAACAAAATAGATTTGTATCTGTCTTTCAAATTCTAAAGTATAATTTGTAACTTCTTAAGTCTGTTCTTATTCCTATGCCTTCAGGCCCACATGCATTCATACTTAATCTCGCAAATTATTGTACCATGGACTGCAGTAATCCTAATATGTAACTGCCAAGATCCTCATCCTGGTTAGTCCATGAGACGTAAATATTTTTTGTAGTTTCATCATCACCCTCTACTTTAATAAGCACAGATTCCACAGAGATGTTGCCATCTGATATAGTGATAGACCAGCCTGATAGCTTCTCCGTTAGTAAACCTTTCAACTTCTCTGCAGTCTTGAGGGCTGGACCTGGATCGTCCAAACGCACAGTGCTTGTGAAACGGATGACATGCCTGTTAATGCCAATTTCATCACACATTTCATCAATGTCTATTAGAGAAAGTCTATTGTCTTTGACACAGAGAATTCCATTCACTACACGCCGTCTCTTTGGATCTGGTGGTTGAGCATTATATCTCACTGCTTCAGCTTTCAGCAGCCTTAAAGACACATCAATTGGAATTTTTGTTGGAGTAGAAATGGTGCAAGTCTCTCCATTGGCAGGCATGTAGCAGTTAATCTTAAACTCCTTTTCAATTTTATCCTTCAAAAACTCCATTTTCTGAGCTTCACCATGTACTAGAAGGACATTCTTTGGTTCACAGTATTGAATCAGCTGCATGATGCCTTTAGCATCAGCATGGGCAGAGAAAGACATGTATTCTACTGCCATTTTGACTTCCACCACTTGACGGTTTTCGAATTCAACTTTTTTGGCCCCATTTAAAATCTTATGACCAACAGTTCCTTGGACACAGAATCCAGGCATAATAACCATGTTTTGTTCATAAGGTGCCCATTTCTTGAAGATATTTAATGACAGACCAGCATGTAACATACCGGGAGTTGCAAACACCACCATCGCACCAGGGTTGTCTATGTACGACTTATCAAAAGGTTTAATATGTTTGAAATCAAACATGTTTCTCTGTACAAAAGTCTTCCTGATCTTCTGATTTGTCCATGTGATGAACATTTTGTAGTAATTGTTGGCTTTTTCTGTGAGGCCTAATGCAAAGTACACTGGGCACTTAAGATTCATCCGTTCCCAGTATGTTTCCAGCAATATACAGAGTTCCTGGGCACGGCCGAGAGCAAAAACAGGGATGAGGACTTTACCACCTTTTTCTACACACTCATGGACTTTCTTAAGGAAGTCTCTTTCTCGGCACCTTTTGGAATCTCTGATAGTAGTAGCATAAGTTGACTCAGATATGAGTAAATCAGGTCTACACTTGTCAATCCAAGCAGCTCCTAAATGTCTATCTGGAGTCATATTGTAGTCACCCGTGTACACAACTGACTGAGATCCTACTCTGATCCAAAACATAGCAGCGCCCAGCACATGTCCGGCATAATATGCCTTTATTTCCAAATCATTATCTACCATTACCGACTGGTGCAATGTTACCGCAGTAACTTTTTTAATACAATCTTTGATCATTTGAGATGTGAAGAAGTTTGATTCACCTTTTCTCTCCACTGCAACTTTTCTCATGTCCTCCAGGAGTATAGGAGCGATGGCTTTTGTGGGATGTGTCATGTATATAGGGCCAGTGTAACCAACCATCTCCGACATATAGGGCAAAGCACCACAGTGGTCTAAATGGAAATGCGAGATTATGACACAGTCAATCTGACTCGTAATTGGACCTTCAGGGACAATGTAAGAGAAATCCGGGAAGCGGCGTTCGTCGTTATAACCCATATGCATTCCACAGTCCAGCATAATGTTCTTCCCTCCCATGGATAACAGAATACAGCTCCTGCCGACATCCTGGCCTGCTCCAAGCGGGGTAATCTTGATGTCAGGCATCACGTAAACACGAACTTACCCTTTTTCTACGATGGCGAAGTAATGGGGTCCACCTTCACACACACAAATTACCGCTCAACGATAGGTTAGCTATCTCAGGTAATCATTAATAACTCTTAAGATTATTTACATGCTCGGACACGATATAATGAAGTAACTACCTGTCCTTTACAAGTGGTTATAACCTCTTCTTTTATCAATCAAAAGTTTACGTCTTATCACAAACGGTTTTTGTTGTAACCGCGCGGGTCCTGTCTAATTCAACACTTTTCTCAATGTAAGAGATTATACATTTAATTGTGCACTGTAAATAATGCAGTTTGAAACGACGACGACGATAAATTAAACAAACATATTTAGTTGCAATGTTACAGGCAATAAATTGACATATAAGATAAAAAAACAAGCCGTCAAAAACTCAAATCAAAGCCTCACTATAAAGCCATTAACACACGATTAAACCATACGTGTGTTATCGGTTGTCGTTCATTTGATACACATTCTCAACGTTTAATTCAGTTGCTCAAACACGACAAAGTTGACAATTTGCAATGACACTGACACTAAACTGACACAAGTATTTTAAAACCTATTTCTAGAAACAGGATTTGTTTCTTATATCGAATATAAATTAATATATATTTTTGTACACTATTATTGCCCAAAAAGTGTGCATTTCCTACATTAGAAGTTAGATTACTTATTAGTTGATCTATTAATTCCATTACTACCGGTTGTAAACCGTTACTACGCACGATAATGTTAATTGAGTATGAGTGTTTGTGATAAGCTTATCAATCCGCATCAAGCGTCGCCGGCTCGCGCGGTGAGGACGTGTACACTACGCCCTGTGCCTTAAATATTTTACTCTTTTTCTACAATAAAAAAAAAGACAATGTCCGGAGAAGGTTCAAGTGGTGAAGGAAACAAGAAGGTGGCTCTTATCACCGGTATCACAGGACAGGTAATTGAATATCTATTTCGTTTGCGATGTTTTGTGTTTTTCCAAGAAGAAAAGCATTCTGAATCAGAATTGTTTATTGCACTCATTGCTTTTTGTAATGAATATTACAATCCTCTGTTTAACAATTTTGGACATCTAATATTTAACTTTTTTGAACTCTTATTCTAATAGTAAATACTCCTTAAATTTAAATGTATTTAATCAAGTTACTGGACAATTTTAAATCTAATATTAGTAGCAACTAGTTGTTTATGATAAGGAATTTAATAATACATGAGTATAATTTTAAACATTTTTTTATTTATTAAACATAGCTCTAAGATATGGGTAGGGCTTAATTTTGTCATAAAAATATAAGTGATCTTTGACATTGGCTATCTTGATGTCATGGGATTCCCATTCAACAGCTTATCTTTTGCCCGATGTTGTGAACGTCTTGGGGAATTTGAACCTAGTTCTGTATTTATTTATGAGAACTCAGCCCTACATTTAGAGCATTATAAGTATTATTCCACACTTGTTTAAGTTTTTGGAATTGTATGTGCCTAGACTGAGCAGTGGAATGGTCAATATTAAATATATAGATATATATAGTTAATAAGGCACAATTGTTTTAGAGTTAACCATTAGGAATAGTTGTGAAGTGACAATATATAATATAAATATTAAAATTAAAGAAGTCAGAAATAAAATGAATAAATAAATATTCATCATATCAGCCTTTTATCGCCCACTGCTGAGCATAGGCCTCTCTTCCAGTACGCCACTTGTTCCGATCCTGAGCTAATCGCATCCAAAAGGGTAAAGGGTCTCCGAAGTGTATATTGATTGGGGAAGGAAATGCGTTCACAACATTCACTTTTCACATCATATCCATTTTGGATGTCAATTCCTGGTCCACACCTCCTCATGGTCCCTCCGGTAACTGGAATGAGTAGTAAACAACACTTTTGTTGGTATACTACTCATTTCAGGCAAACGTGGCAGGAAGCAAAACTCGCCAAGACACATTGGCCAGCGTGGCGTTTTAAGGCTATTACCTCTTCATAAAATTAAATAAATATTATCAGACATAATTACACAAATTGAGTAGAAATCCCACAGTAAGCTCAATAAGGCTTGTGTTGTGACCTATGACTCAGGATCAAACATCCATGCTCTTCACACAAATAAATTACTATGCAGGGATCGGAAACCGGTATTTTTTGTATGGGAACTAAAACGGTATTTTTTCGTTCTTTGTTAATTACTTCATTTCTAATTAGGCAATCTAATAATACGAAGTCGTTATCTGAAAACACAACTGAGTCCTACATTTAGAGTATAAAATAAACCGAAATATATGGTTATTTCGATGTTTTTGCAAAAAACCGGTTCCGATCCCTGTTACTATGAAATGTACTAAAAAGAAAAACATAAAATAAAGGCTATTATTATTACTATATGACTAGACTAGAGCATTTAAAATGAAGGAATGTAAGAATTTGAAAAAGTTGAATTTTCTATCTGCAATTACTCATGCCACCTAGTCCACCTACAACAGGTATAGCTAGCAACAGTTATATTGTAGTAAGTGTACTTTAACCGCTAATGATTGATACTGCCTGTACATAAATTAGAATTACAATAACAGTATTTCAGCCACCATTGTATTTATGTATTGGGGAACTTCGAAAGCAAGGTAATGTTGAAACTTGCTAATAGCCGGGTCCACACAGAGCGAGCATATGCGCAAGGCAATTTCCTCACGCACATACCGGCTAGTGTAGACGTGCCTAGGCAGAGGCGGCGTGCTCAGGCGAGGAAAACGCGCGCGCCGCCACGTCAACACTGGCCGGTTTGTGCGTGAGGAAATTGCCTCGTGCGTATGCTCGCTCTGTGTGGATCCGCTTAATCAATACACTTTATAAAACAAAGTCCCCCGCCACGTCTGTCTGTATGTTCGCGATAAACTCAAAAATTACAGCTGCCCCCTAAAATTTTACATACAATGTATGCCCCTCTGCGGTGTCTGCCCCCCCGAGCCTCAGGCGATGTCAAAATTCAATATTTTATTTTTTCTGCAAGTAGGCCTCAAGCGCTCTTTTACAAGTCAATACAACATTTCGAGTAACATCATATAGTGACATGAAATATACATAACAACATTTATAAAATACAACAGCCAATACCTTGGTAAACATTACATTACCATACATCTTAAAATAAATAATTACTACAATACAGTAGAGATGTATAGTTTCTGTGGTTAAAAATACATTACATCTGGAGATGTAAAAGGTCTCCAATGTCAGAGTACTAATACTAATAAGATTTGGAGGTGTAAAGTCTCTCCAAGTGTCAAAATAAAATTTATACTTGCTAGTTCACTGGCTGGCTACGCCCTTTACTAAACCACTAAGCAATAAGGAAGTTTATGACTACATAGTCTACATACACTACATATCATGGGCCTATGCAATCATCGCATACCTTTGCAACTACCAACAGGGTCTAACTTTGCCCTTTAGCAAATTTTACATCCCGCTGCAGTATCATGCGTGCATGCATAAAAAAACCTCTATTATACGAAGTCCGGCCCAAGAAAACTTCGGAAAAGAGCCTGAACTCTAGATATTGTAAATAGGGCACCTGATACCCGTGCTACACGCCAACCTGTGTACCCGCCTAAATAAACCCGGCACTAAGGTCCCGAGTTACATGAACTCGCCAATATCCGTTTCCTAATCTGGATTGGGCTCCGGAACTGCATTTGTGTCCTGCACTTGGCTCCGCTCGGGTATTGAGTACATGTTGGACCAGGCTGGTTTGATAGTTGATTAATGATAAACTAATCTGATATTGCATACGAAACGAACGGGCTTTAGTAGTAATTGATCAATCATCACTAATAGTAATTATTCACGAGTAATTCAATTCGTCGCTCTGATCCACAACACATCTTAAAGCCATTATACGTCGAGGAATGCCTGGATCCGCGTGTAATTAAGACCCTACGGACCCTAATTACACGACCTTAATTATTAATAAATTAAGGTTGACTGAAAGAGATCCCATATAGGGATAAGTTCTCCTTTGTTGTATTTAATTCTTTTTGTAACTGTGTTTCTCGTATTTGTTTTTCTATGTACAATAAAGAATATACATCCATACATACACGTGCTGAACGGGCCACATATCCGGGACCGTGTAGACACAGCAACGGCGACGGAATAGGTACACGAAACCCGGACGCGACCACGACGCCTAATTATAAAAGGATCACATTTTAGTAAATTAATGAAATGCCTTTAGGTATGCACACTGTACGCTACGTACAACGCCACATTTTCTGGAAGATAGCAATATTTCTATAGAACTTAACGCTGTATACAGCGTACGAGGTCTTCCAGACACCATCTTGGACCGGTCAGTTCAAGCCGCTGCTAAACCCGAAAGCGGAAGTATAGAGAAGTTAACTTCCGCTCGAACCTTGTACCTATTTATTGCCATGAAACTTTTTTGTTTAAACCCAGGAACAAACCAACTTCCGAAATGCAAAAAGCACAGTAAAAACTGTTTGTAAAATAAAAACAAAATTTAATGGTTTCAATCTTTACGATGCCTATTTGCATTATATACATTTCTACTAATTAAGAGGCAAGGAAAAGCATTATATGTTATGGATATAAGAAAGAGACAAATGAGGTTTTTTTTTTTTACAAAAATTGTGTTTCAATACAAAGTATCAAGGAACTTAGTTCCTGCACTAAATTGTCGTGTGTGCTAACCCCTGCAATTATTTTAGCTAAGAAGATAAGCTAATGATGGATGTTCCAATCCTTCTATTATAATATAATCTATAAATCATATTTCTACAAGTGGCCTTCAAATACATCTGTGCAAATATAAAACGCGTCAAACGCGTCACATCGTAACACTCTTAACGTAACTACTGAATTCTCAACATTTATTTTATCATATTTAGCGATACAGACGCGATGCTAACGCGCGTTTCTGTCGATACAGGGCTATAACCGCGAAAATCAAAGTTCGTAAATTGCGGGCATTTTGCTCTATCATTCTAATTACTTCTTAGTGAGAGTAAAAGACAAAGATCCCCGCGGTAGACCCCCAGATGCGATGCCAACGCGCTTACAACGCGCGTTTGTATCGATACAGACGGAAAGCCCGTCAGGCAAAACAACACGCGCCGAAGACGCGCGTGCGAATCGATACAAACGCGCGTTTGTATCGCGACAAACGCAAACAAACTGCATCATAGAATGAAAAACGCGCCGTCAACGCACGTTCCAATAACGTTGTATCATTTCACTCCCAGGACGGCTCCTACCTCGCCGAATTCCTCATCGAGAAAGGCTACACCGTCCACGGCATCCTCAGACGCTCCTCCTCCTTCAATACGGGCCGCATACAGCACCTCTACGAGAGACCTGCGTGTCACACGGGCGGCCGCATGCACCTGCACTACGGGGACCTTACGGACACCACCTGCCTTATCAGCATCATTGTCAAGGTAAGGAGGAGCTCCACGTGTCTCTGTCTCACTCTAAAATGACTCGTTCTCTCTCTCTCTCTTCTCAACTCTTGGCGACTATCTTCCAGTGGCCAGTATCCTCCGACCTTCCTCCTTCAACACGGGCGCATACAGTACCTCTAAAAGAGACCCGGGGCGTGTTACACGGGCAGCCGCCATGCACCTAAAAGTTTATCCTTAAGAGTCCTTATTCCTACAGACGAGCGTATTTTGTAAAATGCTTCCTTTTTCATTCAAGATTACGACGTAACTATTAGTATTTATTCAAAAACTGATAACGTACTTAAATAATCGTTTCCTAAACTAGGGGCTCCAACAGTTCAAATTTTCATTTTCTCTTTTAAACCTCTTTTTTAATGAGGTTTTTTGGGAGTCTTTTCCAAATTTTGCAGTGAGATGTGGCGTTTCGGTTCTCAATTTTGCTATAAACAAGAATCATTTGGTACATGAATGACTACAATTTGATTCAACATATCTCGTACGAGGGGCTGGAATGATTAACAATCGAAGATTCATTTGAAAAAACTGATAAAATACCTTCCGAGTTTTCTTTATTTTTTTGGCGAAAACAGGGTTTTATTATATTTTATTTCCGCAAATTGTACGCATATTTTGCTTTAAAAATAATATTATAGCAAACTGTAACTTTATGTTAACCTATAAAAAAAATCGTAACTATGGGACCTACATTGCCGTAAATTTATATTTTTTTAAAACACGTATAAATCACGCAGCAGCGACGCCCCGCTCGCAGTCCGCGCGGAGCGCGCTTAGAGGACGGACCTGTGCTCGATTGTCAGGCATTCGTTGCGATCGTAATCAGCTACGGAGTTCCGAGAAGTGCTTTATACTGCGATTAGAAAATCTTAATAAAAGTTCATTTTTTACAGTATGCCTAACAGACTCGCTTATTGATGGATTTTCAGTGTTACTTTTTTTTTAATACTAAGTCGGTGGCAAACAAGCATACGGCCCGCATATGTACGCCTGCAACTCCAGAGGAGTTACATGCGCGTTGCCGACCCTAACCCCCTCCCACCCCTCGTTGAGCTCTGGCAACCTTACTCACCGGCAGGAACACAACACTATGAGTAAGGTCTAATGTTATTTGGCTGCGATTTTCTGAAAAACGCATTTTCACTTGAAATAACGTTAGGGTTTGCATTATTATTTTTGACCCGGATGAAGTCCAAGTTCTCATGATGGAGTCAGGAGTTGGTCACCAGAACTCCTAATCTACTAATTATAATCCCATCGTGTTTGGGCTCAAAAGATTTGCCCTGACGAACACCATCGATCTAGATGAGGTCCAGGGTCTCATGATGGAGTCAGGAGTTGGTCACTAGAACTCCTAATCTACTCATTATAATTCCATCGTGTTTGGGCTCAACAGAGTTGCCCTGATGAGCACCTTCAATCTAGATGAGGTCCAGGGTCTCATGATGGAGTCAGGAGCTGGTCACCAGAACTCCTAATCTACTCATCATAACTCCATCGTGTTTGGGTTCAATAGAGTTGCCCTGACGAGCACCATCAATCTAGATGAGGTCCAGGGTCTCATGATGGAGTCAGGAGCTGGTCACCAGAACTCCTAATCTACTCATCATAACTCCATCGTGTTTGGGCTCAATAGATTTGCCCTGATGAACACCATCGATCTAGATGAGGCCCAGGGTCTCATGATGGAGTCAGGAGTTGGTCACCAGAACTCCTAAACTACTCATCATAACCTCATCGTGTTCGGGCTCAATAGATTTGCCCTGACGAGCATCATCAATCTAGATAAAGTCCAGGGTCTCATGATGGAGTCAGGAGTTGGTCACTAGAACTCCTAATCTACTCATTATAATTCCAACGTGTTTGGGCTCAAAAGATTTGCCCTGATGAGCACCATCGATCTAGATGAGGTCCAGGGTCTCATGATGGAGTCAGGAGTTGGTCACCAGAACTCCTACTCTACTCATCATAACTCCATCGTGTTTGGGCTCAATAGAGTTGCCCTGACGAGCACCTTCAATCTAGATGAGGTCCAGGGTCTCATGATGGAGTCAGGAGCTGGTCACCAGAACTCCTAATCTACTCATCATAACTCCATCGTGTTTGAGTTCAATAGAGTTGCCCTGACGAGCACCATCAATCTAGATGAGGTCCAGGGTCTCATGATGGAGTCAGGAGCTGGTTACCAGAACTCCTACTCTACTCATCATAACTCCATCGTGTTTGGGCTCAATAGATTTGCCCTGACGAGCATCATCAATCTAGATAAAGTCCAGGGTCTCATGATGGAGTCAGGAGTTGGTCACTAGAACTCCTAATCTACTCATTATAATTCCATCGTGTTTGGGCTCAACAGAGTTGCCCTGATGAGCACCTTCAATCTAGATGAGGTCCAGGGTCTCATGATGGAGTCAGGAGCTGGTCACCAGAACTCCTAATCTACTCATCATAACTCCATCGTGTATGGGCTCAATAGAGTTGCCCTGACGAGCACCATCAATCTAGATCAGGTCCAGGGTCTCATGATGGACTCAGGAGTTGATCACCAGAACTCCTAGTCTATTCATCATAACTCCATCGTGTTTGGGCTCAAAAGATTTGCCCTGACGAGTACCATCGATCTAGATTAAGTCGAGGGTCTCATGATGGACTCAGTAGTTGGTCACCAGAACTCCTAATCTATTCATCATAATTGTAATTTGATGGTGCTTGTCGGAGTAAATCTATCATGAGACCCTGGACTTCATCTAGATCGATGGTACTCGTCAGGGCAAATCTTTTGAGCCCAAACACGATGGAATTATAATGAGTAGATTAGGAGTTCTAGTGACCAACTCCTGACTCCATCATGAGACCCTGAACATCATCTAGATTGATGGTGCTCGTGAGGGCAAATCTATTGAGCCCAAACACGATGGAGTTATGATGAGTAGATTAGGAATTATGGTGACCAACTCCTGACTCCATCATGAGACCCTGGACTTCATCTAGATCGATGGCAACATGCCACATGATGGCAACAACATAGTCACCAGCAACATGCTGAGATGAGGCCATTTCGTGACACTTTACTCTCACTATGTTCTCTTTTATGTCTGTCTATTTCTGTTTGTGTGTTTATGAATAAAACAAATTCTATTTCTATTCTATTTCTATGGTACTCGTCAGGGCAAATCTTTTGAGCCCAAACACGATGGAATTATAATGAGTAGATTAAGAGTTCTAGTGACCAACTCCTGACTCCATCATGAGACCCTGAACATCATCTAGATTGATGGTGCTCGTGAGGGCAAATCTATTGAGCCCAAACACGATGGAGTTATGATGAGTAGATTAGGAATTATGGTGACCAACTCCTGACTCCATCATGAGACCCTGGACTTCATCTAGATCGATGGTACTCGTCAGGGCAAATCTTTTGAGCCCAAACACGATGGAATTATAATGAGTAGATTAGGAGTTCTGGTGACCAACTCCTGACTCCATCATGAGACCCTGGACTTCATCTAGATCGATGGTACTCGTCAGGGCAAATCTTTTGAGCCCAAACACGATGGAATTATAATGAGTAGATTAGGAGTTCTAGTGACCAACTCCTGACTCCATCATGAGACCCTGAACATCATGTAGATTGATGGTGCTCGTGAGGGCAAATCTATTGAGCCCAAACACGATGGAGTTATGATGAGTAGATTAGGAATTATGGTGACCAACTCCTGACTCCATCATGAGACCCTGGACTTCATCTAGATCGATGGTACTCGTCAGGGCAAATCTTTTGAGCCCAAACACGATGGAATTATAATGAGTAGATTAGGAGTTCTAGTGACCAACTCCTGACTCCATCATGAGACCCTGAACATCATCTAGATTGATGGTGCTCGTGATGGCAAATCTATTGAGCCCAAACACGATGGAGTTATGATGAGTAGATTAGGAATTATGGTGACCAACTCCTGACTCCATCATGAGACCCTGGACTTCATCTAGATCGATGGTGCTCGTGAGGGCAAATCTATTGAGCCCAAACACGATGGAGTTATGATGAGTAGATTAGGAATTATGGTGACCAACTCCTGACTCCATCATGAGACCCTGGACTTCATCTAGATCGATGGTACTCGTCAGGGCAAATCTTTTGAGCCCAAATACGATGGAATTATAATGAGTAGATTAGGAGTTCTGGTGACCAACTCCTGACTCCATTATGAGACCCTGGACTTCATTTAGATCGATGGTACTCGTCAGGGCAAATCTATTGAGCTCGAATACGATGGAATTATAATGAGTAGATTAGGAGTTCTAGTGACCTACTCCTGACTCCATCATGAGACCCTGGACTTCATCTAGATTGATGGTGCTCATCAGGGTAAATCTATTGAGCCCAAACTCGATGGAGTTATGATGAGTAGATTAGGAGTTCTGGGGAGTTCTGGTGACCAACTCCTGACTCCGTCATGAGACCCTGGACCTCATCTAGATCGATGGTGTTCGTCAGGGCATATCTTTTGAGCCCAAGCACGATGGAATTATAATGAGTAGATTAGGAGTTCTGGTGAATCTTTTGAGCCCAAGCACGATGGAATTATAATGAGTAGATTAGGAGTTCTGGTGACCAACTCCTGACTCCATCATAAGAACCTGGATGGACTTCATTCGGGTCAAAAATAATAATACAAACCCTAACGTGATTTCAAATAACACTGAAACTCTATAGCACTAATGTGCGCAAACGATTGGCATCTGGACTACGCAGCATGGGTGCGTAGCCACCATGCCAATCGATACGACAACGAAACACTATCTGTCTCTCTCTCGTACTAATATGCACAAACGATTGGCATCTTGGCTGGGCAGCATGGGTGCGTAGCCAACATGCCAAACGTTTACGATACGACAAGGAAACACTATCTGTCTCTCTATCGCACTAATATGCGCAAACGATTGGCTTCTTGGCTAGGTATCATGGGTGCGTAGCTAACATGCCAATCGTTTACGATACGACAACGAAACACTACTCTCTCTCTATCGCACTAATATACGCAAACGATTGGTATTTTGGCTAGGCACTAAGCAAGTGTGTGGCCAACATGCCAATCGTTTACGATACGACAACGAAACACTATCTGTCTCTCTATCGCACTAATATACTTTATTTATACCTGCAGTCATTTAGTAACTTCTTCATTTTCCATTGGTGTGAAAGAGACAGAATAAAGAGCAAGGGTTATAGTACACTCTGTAGTCTGTACACTTAGTAGTAGTGTACATAAAAAAAAACTACTGTGCATATACAATAAAATAAAGAGTGCCCATATGATATCATATGACACTAAAATTAATGTTGCTTGAAATTATATTGAAAACTATCAAGATTATTCTAGTCTGCATTGATACGCGCATCGCGTTGCCGGCGCTCGCGTACCGAGCGCCAACGCCATCTATCGAGCGTTATTTCGTGAAATCGGAGAACGCTCCAAGGATTAAGGGCTCTTAATCCTGTTGTTTTTAAACTTATGTGTTTCACTTTTCTCGTATTCAAAATGAGTAGTAGAGTGTTTTACTCGGATGAAGGCATCATTTCATCCCTTGGTTATCCATCTACTATTTCATCACACTTGCTGGTAAACGGTGTTATTGTATGCCAGCATATACTGAGATGGAATGACAATATGGCGCTGGCGGACGAATGTTTGATATGTCACCGTATTTAAGAATTATTTCGCTTAGGGTGCCTTTCATACATTTAAAACGCAGCTCCACCTACAGCTACGTTTTCAAATGTATGAAATAGTACACAATGTAACTATTTGTGTAATACATTTGCGTATATACATAGGTCACTAGATAAGTTTTGCAATAGACAAATTAGACAAATATGAAACAAACAGGTGGCCTATCACTTATATTTTTTAAAACTATATTTGCTGGAAAACATTTACTTTCTTTTTAAATTTACTTATTAAAAAAATCATAACTTTGTATGAAATGAAAATGTTGTATAAAATATGCGACTTAGCCCGCACCGACGTTTTCAAAGTTTAAATCATTTTTTTAATAAGTAAATTTAAAAATAAAGTAAATGTTTTCCGCCCAAACATTGTCCATGGAAATATAGTTTAAAAAAATATATGTGATAGGCCACCTCATTGTTTCATATTTGTCTATTGCAAAACTTATCTAGTGGCCTATATTCTGTTTTTTTATTCCGTAGACTAAAATGACATTTCATGTGGTACTAAGAAATGTCATGTCTTACATATGAAACGTCATTTTAGTCTACGGAATAAAAAAACAGACCTTACGTTCACAATTGGCAATACGCTTTTGACTGCGCTGCAGTTGACGTAAACGTAACATATCATTTTTGTATCCAATTTTTTTTTTCAAACGCCTATTTTGGATCATTGTCATTAATTCAATCTTGTCCTAGCTAAAGTGGTGGGCTTAAACTGCAGAACAGATAAAATAGATTATGTTAAAAGTGTCTACGTACTTCACATAAATAAATCAATTTAGATCACACCTTACCAGATGGCCTACCGCGAACCACGTTCGACGTGTTGCCTCCCTGTGACACTTACGTACAAATTTATAAGTGCGATAGAGAGCCAACACGTTCAACGTGTTTCGCGGTAGGCCCTCAGGCTCTGCCTATTATAGCATGAAATATATTTCAATAAATACAGCAAGGTTGAGTGCGGCATGCTTTCGCAGCCCAACAATAGTGTGATTACACGCTTTACGGCTTACGAATTGTTGTTTGCCAACAGTACATGTTGATATGGTTTATGATTCAACATAATTCCGAGCTCTGAGGTCCTACCGCGAACCACGTTCGACGTGTTGCCTCTCTGTCGCACTTGTAAATTCGTATGTAAGTGTGACAGGGAGATAACACGTTAAACGTGTTTCGCGGTAGGCCCTCTGGTCATTTTTACGAGGGACTTAGGTATGTTTCGCGTTAAACTAACTCCTCGTGACATCATCAGCTTAGAGTGATGATTTCCGTGATAAAAACTATTCTGTCTTTCTGTGGCTAAGAGCTCTAACTATTTCCATACAAAATTTCGTCTATCGAGCCGCGCCGAAATCGTGAAAAAAAAAAAAGTTTCTCCCATAGGAAATTTCAACATCAGACCAGCAAAATGTATGAAACAGCCAAATTTTTTTCATGATTTTAAGGATTGGTCCCATAAGAGGTGCTCAACATGACCTAAACATCAACGGGTTTAAGTAATTGCTTTACGTTCAGTACCCCTAGTGTAACTTTGATCGACATCATAACGTGACGAACGCGTTTGCGTTAAGTCTCATTTTGTATAGGATTTTGAGTTTCCAAAACGTCCCGCTTGGCGCGCTCTTTCTAAATCCAATACAAAATGAGACTAAACGCAAACGCGTACGCCAGTACGTTTCGAAATCGAAATTATTTACACTAGGGGTACTGATAGATACTGTATACATACAAAACAATAGATCGTGACTAAATCTACTGCTTACCATCAGGCGGACCGTATGCTTGTTGGCCACCGTCGTGGTATTAAAAAATGTATCGTATAATTTCCGGTCCTAAATTGAAATATCTTCTATTTATATGATTATTCTGATAACAAAGCAATTGTTCCTAATTAAAACCGTCTCTTGTCTTGAGCGATTAATGATGCGCGCGCTTCAAAGATAAGATTAATTTACATTACCACCTGTTACTGGGACGAGTCTTTCGAAGATATCGGTTTTAGGTATTTTAATGGTAGGTTATGTTATAACAACACAATACTCTGTTAACTCTGTATTGCACGACTCATACATTAAGAATACGTGTACCTACAGATACATAGGGGTCATCCATTAATTACATCACACATTTAGGGGGAGGAGGGGGTCAAGAGAATATGACATGTCGTGACAAGGGGGAGGGGGGAGTCACAAACTTTGTGATGTCACTTTAACTTCATCAGCAGGGGTCGGACAAAAAGTGCGGATGACGTCAAACCACTTATAGGATGATTTCAAATAGTATTTTTGATTTTCATAAACAATTATCACTTATCATTTATCAACCTCTTTCTTAAACGATATCGCCACTTGAAATGAGTAAGTACGTTTTTGACTGACACATTGTCAATCAGATGAACAATAAATTGACTTCGTTATTGTTTAGCTATTGTATCTTCACGATTATATTTAGCTAAAATTTATATTTACTAATGTATAAGAAAACGCTCTAAAATGTCATCTTTACTCGAATATTGTGGCAATCCCACAGACTTGTTCTAACTAATTTCAAATAATTATACCTTATGGTAACAAGTTTCGTGAAATTTATTTTATTCACTACGTCACCCTACCACCTGTATTATTAATTCCATGGATTTATTTACGATTATTTTATTACTTCATTAATACTACTTTGTTACTACATGTCACACGGAAGTTTAAATACAAACTCAAACATCATCCTGTGTGCAAGATTACGTCATTTTTACGTCATCCGCACTTTTTGTCCGACCCCTGTTCATCAGTATGCAACCATATTTTATTTTATTTCTTGTACATTTAAATAACGAGTTTTAGGAACAATAATCTTATTATACCTATGCGTTTATTTTTTTTTCCTAATCGGTTTTGTTTTATAATTACTAATATTTCTCTTGTCAAAAATATTTTGATAAAATATTAATAATACCCAATTTGATTCGCCGATTTCGTTGAAAAAAATTGTCAAAAATGTGACGTCACACCAGGGGGGGAGGGGTTTGCTAAATGTGACCAAGTATGACAAGGAGGGGGGGAGGGGTAAAAAAAACCTAGAAATTCGTGTGACGTAATTAATGAATGACCCCAATTTCTATTTCTAAAGATCGATCTCTTCCAAACAACTTTTTATAGTTTTTCACGATGTGGTCAACCGATCAATACTCGTACCCATGCAATTGCCATGTCATAATATGATGAATTTCAAAATCTCCAAGACATGCATGTAATAAAGCCAATAGTTAATTCAAACATAATTTATTCCAGACTCGGCCAAAAGAGATCTACAATCTAGGAGCACAGTCCCATGTAAAAGTCTCCTTTGAACTGAGCGAATACACAGCACAGGTGAGTTAGTCAATTATAAACTTCGATAATTAATTAATTTATCGTTTTTTAACGACTACATCATTTCAAGGTTTTAATTCGGTTAAATGTTTTTTAACCGGTTTTAATTTCGGAGGAGGAAAGTTATTGTCGAGAACTTATGTTTGAAAAGGTATTCAGAAAATCAAATTAAAACCTTGAAATATTGTAGCCACATTTATTTGTGTATTTTTTAATCTTTTCGGCGCCGTGTCAAACACACGGACGCCACGACACCGAAGTGTCACTGAAATTGATCTTTATTCATATGCACGTAGGTCTATGTTGCTCGGTGGTCTGTGACGGATTAATCCGTCTTCGGCGTTGGACCTCGGATGCAGATATATCCGTCATTGGCGTCATTCTACATTTTCATTCCCAGAAAAATGTATATTGAATTCGTATATAGAAAAAGTAGTCTCAAATTTTACCTGATAATAGGAATTTGTTGACCAGAATTCATATATTAATATTGATGAATGTTAAAAGATGATAACGCAGTGGTAAATGCCTTATTTTCATACAAATCGGGAGACAATCAAGGACCACTGAGTTACTGGCAGGGATCGGAACCGGTTTTTTGCAAAAACATCGTTATAACCATATATTTCGGTTTATTTTATACTCTAAATGTAGGACTCAGTTGTGTTTTCAGATAACGACTTCGTATTATTAGATTGCCTAATTAGAAATGAAGTAATTAACAAAGAACGAAAAAATACCGTTTTCGTTCCCATACAAAAAATACCGGTTTCCGATCCCTGGTTACTGGGATTAAGGATATTTACAGTATAGCTATTGATTGAACAAAGCTATCGGGATTGATTGATAGCCTAACTAAGCCTCTGTCGCCATCACAAAACAGAAAATTAAGTAGATAATGGCCAAGTATTCTAAAATATGCATTTTACGAAAGTCTGGCTGGAAGTACTTGAGTCTCATCTCGGCCGAATTTCATCTTCCCATACAAACGGAGCTTCGTTCTCATTTTAAAACTACGTGTTGTAATGTAATGAAGCTTTGCATATACAATGACACAATGACATAGTATAGTATATCTATGCGTCTAATTAGTTTATATAGCACCAGCTTATAAAACAAACGAAATAGAGAAAAAACAAGTTTTGTATGAAAAACTTAAATTCGCTGTATTTTTGTAACGATGGTTGAAGCCTGTAATTAGTTTAAGTAAGTACATTACAAACAAAAAGTACAAAGTTTCAGAGCAATCTAGTTAACTAAAACTAACTGCTTTGGCACAGCGATCCAAAAAGAATCTTGGCCTCCGAAACGAGAGAACGCCACCTGTCCCGATCCAGCGCGGTTTCCTGCCATGAATTGGCATTCAGCCGACGCAGGTCCGCCTCCATGACAATCGTCGTGGAGCAATCTAGTTAGTCGTTCTAAAATGAAAGCATAACTACGTTTGTATGGAAAATTGAGCTTGTCGTGGACTCTGTAACTCTTGTATTTTCTTTCGGTAAGCGACATGTTGTGAGGTGGCAATGGCATACTGTTTTGTGTAGTCGGTTCTTTTAATGTAGTTCTAGTTATAAATAAATAATAAATATTAATAATATAAATATTATAGGACATTATTACACAAATTGACTAAGTCCCACAGTAAGCTCAATAAGGCTTGTGTTGAGGGTACTTAGACAACGATATATATAATTATTTTATAAATACTTAAATACATAGAAAACACCCATGACTCAGGAACAAATATCCATGCTCATCACACAAATACATGCCCTTGCCAGGATTTGAACCCGGGACCATCAGCTTCGTAGGCAGGGTCACTACCCACTAAGGCCAAACCGGTCGTCAAAGTTATTTAAAGATATTAAGTAACTAAAATCTACATATTCTAGGTGGACGCATTAGGTACCCTACGTCTACTGGAAGCAGTGAGAGCCGCGGGCTTGGAAAAGGAGACGCGAATCTACCAGGCCTCCACCTCGGAGCTGTACGGCAAAGTTGTCGAAGTACCGCAGTCGGAGAAAACGCCGTTCTACCCGCGATCGCCTTACGGTGAGTACTACTTATACCGACCACTAGTAGGAGGAGTTATCTTAGAAGTTGGTGGACCTATTTATAGGTGACATTAGGTTCCCTAAGCCTACTGGAAAAGGAGACTCGAATCTACCAGGCCTCCACCTCGGAGCTGTACGGCAAAGTTGTCAAACTCCTGCAGTCGGAGTAAACGCCGTTCTACCCGCGATCGCCTTACGGTGAGTACTACTTATACCGACCACTATTAGGAGTTATCTTAGAAGTTGGTGGACCTATTTATAGGTGACATTAGGTTCCCTAAGTCTACTGGAAAAGTAGACGCGAATCTACCAGGCCTCCACCTCGGAGCTGTATGACAAAGTTGTCAAACTCCTGCAGTCGGAGTAAAGGCCGTTCTACCCGCGATCGCCTTACGGTGAGTACTACTTATACCGACCACTATTAGGAGTTATCTTAGAAGTTGGTGGACCTATTTATAGGTGACATTAGGTTCCCTAAGTCTACTGGAAAAGTAGACGCGAATCTACCAGGCCTCCACCTCGGAGCTGTATGACAAAGTTGTCAAACTCCTGCAGTCGGAGTAAAGGCCGTTCTACCCGCGATCGCCTTACGGTGAGTACTACTTATACCGACCACTACTAGGAGGAGTTATCTTAGAAGTTGGTGGACCTATTTATAGGTGACATTAGGTTCCCTAAGTCTACTGGAAAAGTAGACGCGAATCTACCAGGCCTCCACCTCGGAGCCGTATCACAAAATTGTCGAAGTCCCGCAGTCGGAGAAAACGCCGTTCTACCCGCGATCGCCTTACGGTGAGTACTACTTATACCGACCACTACTAGGAGGAGTTATCTTAGAAGTTGGTGGACCTATTTATAGGTGACATTAGGTTCCCTAAGTCTACTGGAAAAGTAGACGCGAATCTACCAGGCCTCCACCTCGGAGCTGTATGACAAAGTTGTCAAACTCCTGCAGTCGGAGTAAAGGCCGTTCTACCCGCGATCGCCTTACGGTGAGTACTACTTATACCGACCACTACTAGGAGGAGTTATCTTAGAAGTTGGTGGACCTATTTATAGGTGACATTAGGTTCCCTAAGTCTACTGGAAAAGTAGACGCGAATCTACCAGGCCTCCACCTCGGAGCTGTATGACAAAGTTGTCAAACTCCTGCAGTCGGAGTAAAGGCCGTTCTACCCGCGATCGCCTTACGGTGAGTACTACTTATACCGACCACTATTAGGAGGAGTTATCTTAGAAGTTGGTGGACCTATTTATAGGTTGACATTAGGTTCCCTAAGTCTACTGGAAAAGGAGACGCGAATCTACCAGGCCTCCACCTCGGAGCAAACGCCGTTCTACCCGCGATCGCCTTACGGTGAGTACTACTTATACCGACCACTATTAGGAGGAGTTATCTTAGAAGTTGGTGGACCTATTTATAGGTTGACATTAGGTTCCCTAAGTCTACTGGAAAAGGAGACGCGAATCTACCAGGCCTCCACCTCGGAGCAAACGCCGTTCTACCCGCGATCGCCTTACGGTGAGTACTACTTATACCGACCACTATTAGGAGGAGTTATCTTAGAAGTTGGTGGACCTATTTATAGGTTGACATTAGGTTCCCTAAGTCTACTGGAAAAGGAGACGCGAATCTACCAGGCCTCCACCTCGGAGCAAACGCCGTTCTACCCGCGATCGCCTTACGGTGAGTACTACTTTGCCCGACTACTTCTAGCCAGGTAGGGCTATGACAAGAAGGTGCAAGACGTCGGACACGTCATTACCAAATTAAAATGGAGCTGGGCGGGACATGTTGCCAGGCAGAGTGATGGCAGGTGGCCAAAGTGCTAACGGAGTGGTGGCCGCTTTCAGACGAAAGGAGTGCCTGGCGTCCGTTGGCTCGTTGGGTGGACGACATTCGGAAGACTGCGGGTCACTTCTGGATGAGATTGGCTCGGGACCGGGATAAGTGGCGTACTAGAAGAGAGGCCTATGCTCAGCAGTGGGCGACAAAAGGCTGATATGATGAGGGCTATGAATGTTAGAAGTGTATGTAGGTATCAAAGGGAATTTGAAATAGAGATGGACTGTCAAAGAAAACTTTGTAGCCACAGTAAATCTTTGACACATGATTAAAACTTTTAGAACGCAATTTGACTTTGATCCTTATTCTTTCACTCTTCTTCTCAGCATATTTGCATCCACTGCTGAACATATGCCTCTTTCATGGAGTTCTGTATGCGGCGGTTCTATGCCAGATCGGCCCTTCCGTCTTTCGGATTATTTTGTTAAATATCAAAAAGTGGCGCCATCTAATGGAACATAGGCCAAAGGTTATAGTGCCATCGCTCGAAACGATGCCGCTATACCTGGCTTTGGCGAAGGATGCCAGTAAATTTACTGTTTTTATTTCAATTTCTCTTTGGTAGATATTAATGTACAATTGTACTATTCGAAAAATATATAATTAAAAGAATTTAAGGCACTATAGCGATGTAAGTATGTGACCTACAATACCTACATGTACACAGCAACGCACTGACCTCAAGGTCTACCGATTGGACCCCCATGTACGGTCAGGGCGCTCCGTAATTGCTGTGCCATCCATGATCCTAGCTAAATTGGTTGTTCAATACTTACGCTATGGAATGTCCAATTTAGCTAGAACCCTAAATGGTTCAACAATCACGGAGCGTAACTGCACAGTCGCCATCATATATATCGGAGCGGCCGAGGTGCTCACAAATATCTGAACACGCTTCTATTTTCAAGGCGTTAGAGTGCTTGTTCAGATATTTGTGAACACGTTGGCCGCTCCGATATATCTGATTGCGACTGTACTAACAGCAACACTTACGGTACAGTGCGATGAAATAGACATCACACAGTAATTCAAACGAGTATTGAGTAGAATGAATGCTCTCCGGATGTTTGGTACATACTCGGACTTTTGTTTCTTCTGGGTATTCGCCAAGATAATGGATGCGATGGGAAACACCAACACGAGTACTTGGAAGGGAAATTCTTTTCGCAATCGCATCCGTTCATTATTGTATTGAAAAAGCAGAAATAATCACTTATTGGTTTGATTCACTTTTTCTCGAGTGACTGAATTTGTCAGGTAATGTATATGGCATTTATGGCTCCGTACATAATAATAATAAAACATTTATCTTAAAAACCAATTATCAATTTACGTAACTAGCATTTAAACTATAAATTTTAAAATAAATAAAAATAATTGTATTGAATAAACAGAAATAATCGCTTTTATTGGTTTGATTCACTTTTTTTCGAGTGACTGAATTTGTCAGCTAATGTATATGGCATTTATGGCTCCGTACATAATAATAATAAAACATTTATCTTAAAAACCAATTATCAATTTACGTAACTAGCATTTTAACTATTAATTAAAAAAAAAAAAAAAAACAAAAAGCAGTGTTTGACAACATGCATGGACGTCCACTGGGCTACCATAAGGTTGTAGGGTTGATTGGGTTAGCAAACACGCTCAAGTTGCGACATTATACGAGAACTCTGACTGTCAAAAGTTGACATTTAACAACTCTTCTTCTTCCTCCTGCCCTTATCCCACGTTATGTGGGGTCGGCACTACATGTTCTTCTCTTCCATTCTCCTCTATCTTTGGCCACCTCAGCACTCACTCCTTTCTTTCTCATATCCTCTATCACACAATCCATCCATCGTTTTTTGGGTCTACCATCCGCTCCGTCCATCAACATTCATTCCTAACATTCTTTTTCCTATATGGCATTCATCCCTCCTCATTAAATGCCCATACCACGCTAACCTACCACTCCTTATCTTCTCCGCTACCGGTGCTACTTTCAAACTTCCCCTTATATACTCATTCTTAATCCGATCCTTTCTCGTCACTCCACACATCCATCTCAACATTCTCATTTTCGCTGCGTGCACTCTTCTTTCATCATTTAACAACTCTATTATCACAAGGTACCGCTGGTGTGATGTCGTGGAGGCGGACCTGCGTCGGCTGAATGCCAATTCATGGCAGGAAACCGCGCTGGATCGGGACAGGTGGCGTTCTCTCGTTTCGGAGGCCAAGATTCGTTTTGGATCGCTGAGCCAAAGCAGTTAGTTCAGTTAGTTAGTTATTATCACAAAACCCGGCGCTGCCGTACAGCGCCACCTTTAGCTCCAACCTCGGGGCACGATTTTTTCTAGGTCTTAGACTTTTAAACCGGTTAGTCACAATCTCAGTTTCAACTGAAGTGCGCGGCTGCAGGCCGACATCTTTTTTAAATACTACGTCGACGGCAAACAAGCATACGGCCCGCCTGATGGTAAGCAGTCTCCGTAGCCTATGAACACCTCTTCGCGCAATCCGACAAGGTTTACGTGGTGGTGTTCAAAGAGTTTAATTCACATTCATTTTGGACCCGGGTACGTCCTTAAACTACGTCCAAACGAGAGATATGGGCATTGTGAATGTCATCTCGCTCTGTGTGGTAGGGCACAGCACAGCGGATGTCATTCCAGATCTAGAGCAGAGCCCAATTGGGGAAGTACCTCCACCTTACAGAAAACCACAGCCAAATGACACTAGACCCTACTCATAATGTTGTGTTCCTGCCGGTGAGTAAGGTTGCCAGAGCTCAACGTGGGGGGGTTTAGGGTCGGCAACGCGCATGTAACTCCTCTGGAGTTGCAGGCGTACATAGGCTACGGAGACTGCTTACCATCAGGCGGGCCGTATGCTTGTTTGCCACCGACGTAGAATAAAAAAAAATCAAAGCTCTGTTCTCTTATAAATATATATGAACATTTCCTTATGTTCCAGCCTGCGCCAAACTCTACGGCTACTGGATAACAATAAACTACCGCGAGGCCTACGGCATGTTCGCCTGCAACGGCCTCCTCTTCAACCACGAGAGTCCCAGACGAGGAGAAAACTTCGTCACGAGAAAAATCACTCGAGGCGTCGCGAAGATCACACTAGGGCTCATGGAGTATATAGAGCTGGGAAATCTGGACTGTAAGAGGGATTGGGGACATGCCAAGGATTATGTTGAGGTAATTATATTAGTTTCTTTCTGAAAACCTATAGGTTTCTTGAACCACGACAGTCTACTCTACGAGAGAACTTAGTCGCGAAGATCACTCGAGGCGTCGCGAAGATCACACTAGGACTCATGGAGTATATAGAGCTGGGGAATCTGGACTGTAAGAGGGATTGGGGACATGCCAAGGATTATGTTGAGGTAATTATATTAGTTTCTTTCTGAAAACCTATAGGTTTCTTGAACCACGACAGTCTACGAGAGAACTTAGTCGCGAAGATCACTCGAGGCGTCGCGAAGATCACACTAGGGCTCATGGAGTATATAGAGCTGAGGAATGAGAGATTGCAGACATGCCAAGGATTATGGAGAGTAGGAGAAGGAGATTATATAGACGAAATCGCAGATCTGATTTCCAAATATTATAAAAAAAATTTCATTTATTAGGTAGAAATATGAAGCTAAATTGTATGAAATTCTGAAATTAGAGGAAGCGAAAAAATTCAATACAGTTCAAATCATAAGAATTAAAAATAAATAAATGAATTAATAAGATGATGCCAACGGCCGCTTTCTATCCCCGCACCGCCCGCCGTCGGCAGGGAGTTCATCCTCACACCCTAGAACCTAAATGGTCGCGCACTGTGCGGTTTAAGAGGAACTTCCTCCCGCGGACGCTCCGGCTGTGGAATGAGCTCCCTGCCGAGGTTTACCCGAGGGTCTACAGTATGGGGTTCTTCAAAAAAGGAGTGTACAGGTTTTTAAAGGGTCGGTCACATGTAACACCTCTGGAGTTGCAGGCGTCCATAGGCTGCAGTAACTGCTTACTGTCAGGGGGGCCGTATGCTTGCTTGCCGCCGTCGTGGTATTAAAAAAAACTGGTGCAATAGATTTTACTAAAATGCCAATATTTTTAAAGAAATCCCTATTTCGCTAATCTATCTACTGTAAATGATTTAACTACAAACAACGGAAGCAATAATTTGCCTACAGAACTCATCAGCTTATCGGTTATCAAGTAATATTTCAAAGTGATTTATAAACATGGGGTTTTTACTGTCATGTATACGGTTTAACTGGTGTTCCACATTTCATATGCCGTCACATTAAACCAATAGATACGTAGGATCCGTTCGTCAGGTTGTGCGAACTCCTTCCTCGCGTTATCCCGACATTTTTGCCACGGCTTATGGGAGCCTGGGGTCCGTTTGCCAACTAATCCCCAGCATTGGCGTAGGCTAATTTATAGGAAAGCGACTGCCATCAGACCTTGAGGGTAACCAAGAGGGTAAACTTAGGACTGAGGGCTTATTGGGATTAGTCCGGTTTTTTTTTTTATACCACGCCGGTGGCAAACAAGCATACGGCCCGCCTGATGGTAAGCAGTCTCTGTAGCCTATGTACGCCTGCAACTCCAGATGAGTTACATGCGCGTTGCCGACCCTTAAACCCCCCCCCCCCCCCCCACCCCCTCACCGGCAGGAACACAACACTAAGAGTAGGGTCTAGTGTTATTTGGCTGCTGTTTTCTGTAAGGTGGAGGTACTTCCCCAGTTGGGCTCTGCTCTAGATCTGGAATGACTTATGGGACTTATGGGAGCCTGCCATCTGACCTTACAAACCAAGAGGGTAAACTTAGGACTGAGGGCTTATTGAGAACAGTCCGGTTTCCTCACGATGTTTTCCTTCACCTGGTAAATATCAAATGATATTTCGTACATAAGTTCCTAAAAACTCATTGGTACGAGCCGGGGTTTGAACCCGCGACATCCGGGTTAAAAGTCGCACGCTCTTACCCAAAGCCCTTTCCCGAAGGGCAAACAGTCCAAAAATAAAACTCAGGGAACGAGAATGATTTTCTCGATTCAGGATATGCCTAGGAATTTCATGATCTGCCTAAATTTATGATCGGCCGCCGCCACATACACAGATACTAAATAATAAATAAATAAATATTATATGGACATTCTTACACAAATTGATTAAGTCCCACGGTAAGCCAAGAAGGGTTGTGTTGTGGGTACTCAGACAACGATATTTATATTATATACCTACATACAAAAAAACACCCATGACTCAGGAACAAATATCTGTGGTCATCACACAAATAAATCCAAGCCAAATAGCTCCAAGTAAGTTTTCTTTCAAGCGGATTTGCTAAAACAAGAGTTCAAATAATTCGAGTCCATTTGTACATTGTTGTATAGTTTAAATAAATAAATAAACGCCCTTACCAGTATTCGAACCCAGGACCATCAGCTTCAGAGGCAGGGTCACTACCCACTGGGCCAGACCGGTCGACAAAACAACTCTTGCTTGACCATCGAGTCTATATGATAAGATTTTATTCATGTTAGTTACAGATACCTAGACACAGTTTAGGTGTTAGTCAACAGCGCAGTAACAGTTTCATTTTTCAGGCAATGTGGCTGATGCTGCAACAAGACGAGCCAGAAGACTTCGTAGTAGCTACAGGAGAGACGCACAGCGTGCGCGAATTCGTGGAGAAAGCGTTCGCGGTCGTCGGACGGACGGTCGCGTGGCGCGGCGCCGGTGTGGACGAGACCGGCCATGACGCCCAAACCGAGCAGTTGCTGATTAAAGTGAACCCGAAGTATTTTAGGCCTACTGAAGTGGTGAGTTTCTTTGCCCATCCGTTAATAGTAAAATCAAAATGAACCCCAAGTATAAGACCTACTGAAAGTGGTGAGTGCTACGAGCTTCGAGCAACGCCGGGAAGGGAGACGGCATTCATACTATTTCCCCTCTGCCGAAGCATAGGTACAACTGTACCTATGGCGGTGCATGTTGTGGCTCGTCCGTACACAAAAGAAGATCGAGGTTTGCAACACTTGTCTCAGGCGTTTGTCATCTTCTATGTATTTGTATCGTCTTTACAGATAGGATTTTGTATGTAGTGAGTGAGAAGTGCGACTGTGTGCACGTTTCCCCCCGCAGATAATGGCAGAATGATTTGTTCGGTAAGATATCGCTTGGGCTTCTCCCTTCCGACTAGTCAGAAGCCGGTGTTGCTCGAAGGCTACGAGACTACTTAAG
Source organism: Cydia pomonella (assembly GCF_033807575.1). Classification (NCBI taxonomy): domain Eukaryota; kingdom Metazoa; phylum Arthropoda; class Insecta; order Lepidoptera; family Tortricidae; genus Cydia; species Cydia pomonella. Next base: position 20,008,459 of record NC_084717.1, on the reverse strand, counting down.
GCTCAGGACAAATGAGTAACGCAATTCAGGGCAACAAAAGATCATAACCGTTGATCTAGGCTGTCTTCCAGGGCACATACATAAGCTTTGATGAGATGAAAAAGTCCACAGATCACGCATTGCTAAAGCACACAGAGGGGTTCCACAGGGCTCCATATTAGGCCCTACTTTCTTCATTGTTTTTACCAATGATCTAATCAATTGGCTACTTGACTGTTTTTGTAAATAATGTCAAACGATCTTGATTTGCCTGAGGATCAAATGTCTATATAGGACTCATGGCATTTAAGCAACACAAAGATCAGAAATGAGAGTTAAAGTCTGACGCTCGCACTCGAGGATTGAAACGCCTCTAACAAAATGATAAGGTGATGTGACGTCATCATATAAGTCTGTCCTAAGTGTATGGAAGATCAAGGAAATTGCCATTTTGACCCTGAAATATTGCGTTTATGTGTATAGTTGTCATACAATTTATTTTTCAATAAAATGTAAGGAATTGAATGGTACCATTTTCTTTTCTATTTTCGAAAGAAAATTTTTTTTTTTTTGAGATTTCGGAGCCTTGTATTTTTTTATAATCTCAATATAATTTTTTAAATTTTTTATTTTTTATAATGGATGGCTCATTCAGGGATCGGAAACCGGTATTTTTTGTATGGGAACGAAAACGGTATTTTTTCGTTCTTTGTTAATTATTTCATTTCTAATTGGGCAATCTCATAATACGAAGTCGTTATCTAAAAACACAACCGAGTCCTATATTTGGAGTATAAAATAAACCGAAATATATGTTTATTTCAAAGTTTTTCCAAAAAACCGGTTCCGATCCCTGGGCTCATTTTCTATCCATTTAACTAAATTTTGTTATAATATTCAACATGTGTCAAGTACCCAATTACATTGAAGATAATGTCCCCGACACCACCTTAGTTGTTTTTCCGGATGATACGAATGCCGTTATATCAGGAAGCAGCATATCAGAATTATACATTATGGTTAATTATGCTCTGGGAACATTCCCGAGGTGGTTTCAGGCTAATAATTTGAAACTGGACGCCAAAAAGACCAGTGTAATGTTATTTAGAACGACAGCCAAAAATAAAGATGCATTGTAGATTTCCCTTGAGGGTGATAAGATAGAGCAGGTCAATAGCAGGTGGAGGTTGCCAAATTTTTAGGAGTGTACATTGATTCCTATTTAAACTGGAAGCCTGAATTATCTGCTGTGATAAACGCAGTAACTTGCGCATGCTTCGCCCTCAGAAGTCTTAGAGATGAGTTACGACATACTCAACTGAGAATGGTTTACCATGCACTGGTCGAATTCAAATTGCGTTACAGTATCCAGCTCTGGGGCAATAGTTACAAATATAATGTGCAGGCTGCTTTTATTGCGCAGAAAAGAGCTATTAGAATAATGTCAAGGGTACCACAGGAGACTCCATGTAAACCTTACTTTTTAGACTTCAGAATCTTAATTGTTCCCAGCCTATACATACTGATTATAGTCACGGACTTGGTTAAAAATGTGCACTTGATTTAAACTACAGAACAGAGGGATCGACGTATAGGGAGCGTGCATTAACTATAGGAGGCAGCACAGGAGCTGTCAGATTTTTGGCGCGAAGCGTAAATGTGATATATGTTTATTGTTCCGATGTAGCCCAAAAGATGGCAGAACCTACTATGCACAAGAAAACACGTGACGTGTAAATGTACATGTTTATGGTTCCGATTCAGACCACAAGATGGCAGACCCTCCAACGCGCACGGTTCCTATAGCTTCAAGGCATAGAGATTTACCTCAGACCGTGAGTACCAGACTCAAAGTAGTCAAGCAAACGGCAGGGTACCAGGCTACTGTAATATTTAATAGGTTACCTGTTGAGTTAAAAGTCATTCACAAATTGCCAATCTTTTTTTAAATAAGTTAGTCTTTCTTGCTAGAGGAGTACTACTATTCGGTAGAGGAATTTGTGAGGGAACTAAATTTTAATATATAAATTATAATACAGTGTTATTCATTTCTTAATTTACAATTTGACATCCTACATTTATATTTGTAACTAAATACTAATTCCCATTTTATTCATTTTCGTGTTTTTTCTTAATTTTAATATTAGTAGTATGTTTGTTGTTTTTGTTCATTTAGTTTTAAGTAATTTTATAAGGATTATAATTTAAACACAATGTAAAAAATGTTTTATGAATAAATAAATAGAAATAGCTTATTCTATCCAAATAAAGTGACAGTCTTTCAGGGATGTTTGGCGCGTACTTCGGTATTCATTCAGAGCCGCCATTTTATTGGTTAATGTCACACACACACATATAGATATTTTCATTCCCTTATTCGTTCCTTTCATGCCAGCTCTTGTGAATTGACTTACCTCGCACATTGCTTCATTGCTTTTTAGAGTCATTCGCGATTATCAACCCTCTTATATATTTGAAAAACTTTAGTTTTCGAAAGGTCATGTATGTGGTGCTCTCAGACTTAACGGTAGGTACTCAACACGGTACGCCCGCTTCTCGTCGCAGCTTCCGAGATGCTGCAACAAAGTGTTGGAACAATTTACCGCCACCAACGACAAACTGCAAATCCATTACCTCTTTTAAGTACAACATTAAAATGTTTCAGAATGTAAATTGCGTATTAAAGCAAATGTTGTTCTAGGACCTCCTCCTCGGCGACGCGTCCAAAGCCAAGGCCAAGCTGGGCTGGTGGCCGCGCGTGTCGTTCCCGGAGCTGGTGCGCGACATGGTGCAGGCCGACCTGGCGCTCATGCGCAGGGACCCGGAGGCGTAGGTACCTAGCACTGTGCCCCGAGAATGTACTAGCACGGTTCCCCGAGAATGTACTAGCACTGTTCCCCGAGAATGTACTAGCACCGTTCCCCGAGAATGTACTGGCACTGTTCCCCGAGAATGTACTAGCACCGTTCCCCGAGAATGTACTAGCACCGTTCCCCGAGAATGTACTAGCACCGTTCCCCGAGAATGTACTAGCACCGTTCCCCGAGAATGTAATAGCACCGTTCCCCGAGAATGTACTGGCACTGTTCCCCGTAAATGTACTAGCACTGTTCTCCGAGAATGTACTAACATTGTTCACCGATAATGTACTAGCACTGTTTCCCGAGAATGTACGCGTAAGCTGTACGTGCGGATAGGGAGGTTCCTAAATATAACTTGTCATTAAGGTTCCTGCGCCAAAGAAGCCTCATCGTTATTTTTATTATTTCTTATGCTTAATATGAGCTTGCAGGTTTGTATATGGTACTAGCGGACATGGACACAAAATGGAACCACTTCACACTTATAAAAGTTTCAAATGTCGAAAGTAGGCCAGCTTAAGAACGGGGCCTTCTTTGAAGCAGGTATCTTATACTTCGCGCCAGTAAACAGGGGGCACCTGTGCTGCCTCAAGTGACTTCTCGATTGACCAATTGACTACACAACAATGGCTATTGTACCAATTATGTAGTAAAATGAGATCTATCAGATAAATTGGGACAACTCGGTCAGTCATTTTAGTATCTGTGATTACATTAAGGTTTAGGTTGTTTTTACCCCGCTACGGAAAGAATGAATGTAACAGCTTACAATAACATAACAATGAATACGGGTTCATTAACGCAGTAATATAATTCATGTCCTAATTACTGATCTGTCCCGGCAAGATATCAGAAAATACTGATCTGTCCCGGCAAGATATCAGAAAATACTGATCTGTCCCGGCAAGATATCAGAAAATACTGATCTGTCCCGGCAAGATATCAGAAAATACTGATCTGTCCTGGCAAGATATCAGAAAATGTCCAAGCACAAATGTTTTATGTAGGTATATAGCACTACTGAATATGACAAAACTGATATATAATAAAAAAAGTTCTTTATTCTATACAATGACATCACAACACACAGATCCTTAGAAGGTATTACTTAATTTACATTTACACTTGAATTGCAGAAAACTGGGCCGTTCAAATTATGTGTCCCGGGTAGATGTTGACTCCATCATCTCTCATCATCAGAGCTGTGCTGCCTAATCTCTGGTAATACTTTTATTTTCAGTAATACGTACAATAAAGGGCTATGAGTGTTCAAAAATGCCTTCGGCATTAAGTCCCCTGGACTTTTTTAAACCTTTTTTTTTAAAAGGCTTTTTTTTTCACAATTGAAAATGTCACCCTTATTGTGAAATAGGAAGCCCGCTGGGCTTATATTGTTACTGTGCAATAAAAATGAATTCAATACTATAGTATGTTTGTAATAAGCATCGGACATTTTGCAAGTCTTACAACGTCAGTTTTCAAGTTAAGAATTGGATCAAAATACTTTTAAATGCCTAAAAACTAGTCCCTTTTCAATTTGAAATCAATTTTTAACGCAAAAATGAGTCAACGGTTTTACCGTAGGTAACTCTATTATTATTACCACTGCGTTACCATTTTGCCCCAAAGACTTATTAGCATAATTTATAAAATAAAATACAGTAATATTTATTTAAAATACTTTGACTCCAGAAGTTTCTTGTTGTTTACCACTAACCGATGTTCTTCCTGGATTTTGTTTTTCTAATAAAATATCTGGTAACGCAGTTGTTGTTAGGACATCCCATGTTTTTAAAATATCGGTATAAATAATATAGTTATCGTGAATACTTCGCTGCATTATAAATATTCTGAATAAATATAAAAAAAGTAATGAAGTGTTCTCATTAATTAATTAATTTGCCTCTAGAAACAAAATTTGTATACAATTCCTAGTAGGCATTAAAAAGTATTTTGACCCAATTACGTATTACATATTTAACATATGAGGGCATTTTATCATTATTTTAATAAAGATGTTTGATTTTATGTTAAATAAACATAAATGTTACTTAGTTTTTAATGCGTATAAAAAAAATTGTCACTCAAATATATGCTGTGGTACTAGGTAGAGCTTCGATTTGTCAAAAGCGCAAAAAATAACCAACTTAACCTTTTGACCGCCAGTCGGCGTTAGCCGTCATCGGAAAATCTTGCCCAGGACGTCAACGGCCACAGTCGACAGCATCGCGAATGCAGTAATGACTTACGCGGACCTTCGTATAGCTGAATTTCGCTTAAATAATCGCCTGGCGTCCGTCACAGCATATTCCTTCGCCGTCTGGCCTTCAAAAGGTTAACGAGTGTTGTTCCTGACTTACACTAAATAATAAGGGCCTTATCACACTTGCGATTTGCGAGCGAGTTGAAAGCGAAGCGAGCACGCAGCGAGTTCGCCGCGAGTGCGTAACGATCTCGCCGCGAGTGCGTGGCGATTTCGCCGCGAGCGTGCAGCGAGTTCGCCGCGACTAGAAATGGGCCGCCGTGCTGTATATTCGTCAGCAAAATTCATTTCTAGCCACTTTAGTTTATTATCTATCACGTTTATTATCTACGAGTGTCAGCGGAAGCATGTCATGTTGGATCACTTGTAACAATTCGTAAAATGTAAGTCTTGACATTCGCAGTTAGGAACGAAATTTTTTGGGATTATTTTTTATTCGTTTGCAAAACAGAACATAGTAGTCACTCTCTTGCAGTCGATTAATTATAAATGGATCCTCCCAAAACCGTCTCTTCTGTCTTTGTTTTTGTTTCTTACGTCTCCGAAGCAATAAAGCTAACAGAAGTGTTTCCTCGTCGGAATCCATTTTGTAACTGACTGTCCAAGACTCAGGTCACTATCAGCGATTTTCCCGCGAGTACGCTGCGAATTCATTGCACGCTCGCGGCGAAATCGTCACGCGCTCGCGGCGAAATCGTCACGCACTCGCGGCGAACTCGTAACGTGCTCGCGGCGAAGTCGTTGCGTGCTCGCCTCGCTTTCAACTCGCTCGCAAATCGCACGTGTGATAAGCCCCTAAAGGGCTCATTCGTGTTGTATTTTGTGAAACGTCTGTGTGTGACGACAAACGAATAAATCGTCAGGTGACAACCAAAACTCAATAATTACTACTACAATACTACCAATCAAACAAGGTTGATTTTTGCTTTGTTATTTTATTGCCATTATTGAGTATTGGTTGTCACCTGAGAAATATAAAACAAAATAGCCAGGTTAAGTTATAATTTAGTAGAATTATCGAATTTAATGTTAAAAAAATATATTTTATTGGTTTTATAGTGCAAGATCGGCCAATCAGAAATCATAACAGTTAAAAATACCCTAACGACTATTTTAACCTCTTGAACGCCAGACAGCGAAGGAACTTGCCGTGCCCCGGACGCAGGCGATCGCGATTATTTAAACGAAATTGAACTTTACGGAGTCCCGCGTTAGTCCCTATTGCATTGGCGAAACTGTCGGCTGTAGCCGTCGTTGGCCTCCTTGGCAAGTATTTCAGATGTCGGCCATAGCCGACGGTGGCGGTCAAAAGGTTAAATGAATGTATATGATGCCTATTACAGTGGTTGCCTATATTGGTGACAACATTTATTGATTTATAATTATAATATACTGGTTTATATTACTTGTTACTTCAATGTTAGCTATTATTTGTATAATTTAAAGTATTATTTTAAGAATTTAAACATCACAAACTTGTGTTTTTATTTTGTGCACTTTTTCTTTGCCTAGTTATGTAAAGCAAAGTACACACATATATACGATTCTGATAAATCACTAATGTAAAATATACTTGCAATAATATATCTCTAACATTCCGTCAAACGCTTTATATTTTAAAGTAGTTAGCCAACAAGAGATGATAAAAAGCGTTTAATTTATAGATTAATCTGCATAACGGTCTGACTATAGCTGTGTATATATTATTGTGTAGTGTCACGTGAAAGTAACTTTTGTAACGGAGTGAATTAAAATTGTATATCATTGGTTTTTGTATCATTTATCACCTTTTCTTTACTAGGCATAAATGAAAAAAAAGCCAGCCAAGTGCGAGTCGGACTCGCACAGGAAGGGTTCCGTACCATTATCTATAAAAACGGGCACCCATCCAAGTACTGACCCCGCCCGACGTTGCTTAACTTCGGTGGTTGGATGAGAACCTTGAGATTGGAAAGAAATATTTATTTTATTCTGTTTTTAGTATTTTTTGTTATAGCGGCAACAGAAATACATAATCTGTAGTAATTTCCACTGGCTAACTATCACGGTTCATGAGATACATGGTGACATACCTGGTAACAGACGGACGGACGAACAGCGGAGTCTCAGTAATAGGGTCCCGTTTGACCCTTTGGGTACGGAACTCTAACAACTTGCGAAAAGTTAAAAATAGCAATACTATCGCTTGTATATAATTTTACCTGGTGTGTAAAAAAAAAAAAACAAAATTAAAAATCATATACTTTTTATTTTTACAGATTTTTACATATCACACAAGTGAATTTTTCTATAAATAGGTAGAACGAGGATTTAAATGTAGAAAAAAGTGGCGGTGACATAATCGGACAGACAGACGGACATGACGAATCTATAAGGGTTCCGTTTTTTGCCATTTGGCTACGGAACCCTAAAAATGACATAGGTACTTGTAAGTTTGTGACATATTACAAGAGGCAGAGGTCCATGCGACTCAGTTTATGCATTATTGATGGTAGGTTCCAGAAAATATTGTACCCAGTTAGGGTAAGTTGTTAACCCTTAACGCCAAGAGCCATTAAAGTGGTCGAGTGCCGACGTGCCTACCACGCCAACGAAGGGGTTATGGAAGGTAGAGGCAAGGAACAAAATCTCCATATACCAAAAAGTGTCCGACAAAAAACCATAAATAGGTGGCACTACAATACCTAGAAAACTTGAGAAAAAAATCTAATCATAGACAGCGCACTTCACTCCGTCAATAGCGCCTAGGTTCTTAGCTACTCTAGCGCTACTCTGGAGAGATTTGGAACTGTTATTTATAGCTGACAGCTGGACAGTTTTGCAACAATTCTGCCTAAGGAGTTTCTGTTCCTTGCCTCTACCTTTCATAGAAGGGGTCATGGCAGACGCTGACAAAGCAATTTTACTGTTGACAGATAGGGTGTAAATTCGTTTCTAACTAGTTAAGATGTGGGCGGTTGTCGTTGAGATTCAAGATGGCGAAGACATCTCGAGAATATTTTTTTGTGTTTTGCTCATTTATGTTGTTCAAAGTGTAGTATTGATAGCTTATTATGCAGTGAACTATCGTGGAAGTGTGCAGTTAATGAAAAACTAATCTTGAAACGCGTTTAACCATGTTTTAATCAACATCCGGCAATCCATCGTGGCTTTTAGTAAAGTCCAGCTATCTCTTTACTAAAAGCAACTACCGAACAACGTCATGCTCTACGAGCACACTTAAAACTTACAACGAAACTTGACATTGGCAAAATCATCATAGATTTGATGGAAGCCATATTTTAAAAGAAGAAGATGTGGGCGTGTATGCCATATTTTGATGCGAGAGAGAAAGCGTCCAAAAGGTTAAGAATAGTTAATCACAGCTTTTTTACATTCTATTATCGCTTATAATTTATGAATTGAACACCGAAACTAAGTTTTTATTGAAATTGAATGCTTAATTGTTTTGTAAAAACTGACAGCAATTATTTTTTCTTAACTTACACTGGGTACACTATTTTCAGAAAACTCCCTCTTACCCGTACCATTATGGAGTGTGGATTTAAGAGTGAAATCTCTTGTGGTAGAACTGTTGCAAAAATGTCCAGCTGTCAGCTATAAATAAATAGTTCCAAATCTCCCCAGAGTAGCGCTAGAGTAGCTAAGAACCTAGGCGTTATTGACGGAGTGAAGTGCGCTATTTGTTTTTTTTTTTTGTTTTTTCAAGTATTCTGGGTATTGTAGCGCCACCTATTTAAGGTTTTTTGATGACACTTTTTGGTACATGGAGATTTATTTCCTTAACTCCACCTTCCATACGTACCATGACGACTCAATGACAGTGTCAAAACTGGTATATACGCTATCGAGAACGTAATTTACTTTCTATACATCTCGCTTACACTTATATGCGAGTACGAGCGAGATGCATAGAAAGTTAAGTTACGTTCTCGATAGCGTTTGTCAGTGCCGAACTGGCGGTAGCCACACTGACTCATTTTAAATTACTGTTCTACAGTATGCTAAGTACTAATGTAAAAAGTTTCAAATATATTTGTCAGTAGGAAAAGGCATACAATTGCCATTTTTTCATATTAAAAATAATGTAATATTTTGCATAACCCTCATCAATCATCATCTTTACTGGGCTGGACTGCAAGTACTCTAATACCAAAATGCTGTCAGATTAGCTTTATGTACAGATAAACCGCTAAAGACACAGTAATTCTTACTGGTATCAAGAGAATTTTAAATAGAGATGGATTGTCAAAGAAAACTTAGTAGCCACAGTAAATTTACTGCCATCTTTCGACACATGATTAAAACTTTTAGAACGCCATTTGACTTTGATCCTTATTATTTTACTGACGACGTGTTAAATTTGTTAAATATCAAAGTGGCGCCATCTAATAGATCTAAGGCCAAAGGTATGGCGGCATCGTTTCAAGCGATGCCCGGTAAGATGGCGCCACTTTTTGATACTTTAGAATTCACTGTGGCTACAAAATTTTCTTTGACAATCCACCTTTATATCAAATTCTCTAGGTATTGATTCTTAACCGTTTGACCGCCACATTCGGCCATAGCCAACAAAGGTTACAGCATAAAATGAAACTTATTACATTCTAATAAAGTTTACTATTGTAAATTATATAAAATTCTCGTAGCGATCAAAAGGTAAATAAAGGTACTTAGGTTTTCGTGTGTGATCTGGCGTGTGAAGCGAGCCCTATCCTAGACAGGCATCGTCGGCCGCACTCGGGGCACACGAAGTCCCCCGCTGGACTCTTCTTGGCTGCTGTAGTGGTAACAGGTAGACTACTGAAGTCGAAAGTTAGGACTTGAAAAAAATCACCAGAGCTCTGTTATTGATGGAATAGTAGCTCAAGACTTTGATCAGTAGTTTAATTCATTATCAAAAAAGCTTATGCAATCGACATCAAGTAATGTATGGATCTTCTGTAATTCATGCCTAATCAGCAATTGATACAGTACTAAAATTCACACCTTAATCCCTTAGTTGGTAACAGTACGAAAGTTCATAGTTTAAAGCCGTAGTTTTGTAATAATAAACCAGCTCTGTTGTCAACGTAGCTTCATACAATCAGTCTAGATTCTCCACCATTTGAATAAACATTGACATGAATACCTATAATTGAAATTTCGAAAATACTTGGTACTTGACTCGTGACGTCACATAGACCGCCTCTGTCCTTCGTGAAGTCATTTCATCTAGCACATCTATGAAGTAATACTGTCGAAGTTTATTAAGTTACGGAAGTCATCCAAACTGAAAGTAATTGTGAAATGATGAAGTTTCATTAATAGATTCTGTGGGCGTCATCACCCTTATATACGTAAACCTAATATTTTCTTCCATTTATAAGATGTCTAGTCGAAGGGAGCTTGGCTTAATGATACAAAGATAGCGATTCAGTGTTTAAAATACTTTAAGCGTTGAGTTATGGCGTTAACTAAGCTAGACGAAGATTTTATTGGTAAGAACAACAACCAATGGAATCATGGAAGAATAAATAACTATTTCAAACGTTAATTTGTTTGACTCAAGTACCCCCTGATATTCATTGAGTTGGAGAACAACGAGAGTAATCGCCGTTTACTTGTCGCTTAACACCTTAATTTAAATTCCACCCACCTTTGTTTATCGGTAAGAATAGACACTAATTTATGCGTAAATCATCTATAAATTAATCGGAATTGATAATAAGAAATCATACGTCTTCGAGCTTTCCTGCCGTGAGGACTTGTGGAAAATAACTTTTCAGTTTGTAGCGAGTTAACTCGGTTTTAGATGAATTCCACGATTTCTGTTGTGATACTCATGACTGTGATTGTCGGGCCTGTGACATCATGTTACCTCATCAAACCTCCACCTCGAAGAACCTGCCTATCGTTGGGACTAAGTGTAAGTAAATTTGTAGAGCCTTTTGAGGTGTGCAATTTACTTCCAACAAATTTTAGTAACAAGTATCGTTATTTTTCAGTGTTCCAGGTCAAAACTTCCTTGTTGCTCAAATAATATCTACGGAGGACTCACTACAGGATCAGCGACGTGCTTTAAATTTGGAACGGGGAAGTGTGAGATCAATGAAAGCATTCCAAACTTTGACGAGTATATAAGGTTATCTAAGAATCTGAACAAAACAAATTTTGAAGAACTGAAGAGTACATACTGGGTTTCTATTTTGGGTCTCTGTACAGTAAATCCGAAGTTAAAAGACGTACAGTCATCCAAAACACACGTTGTCTCTTTTCCGACATTATATATTTATGTCTGTAGCCTATATTTTTTGCTTGTACGCGTTGATAGTTAGTCTGGTGTGTCAATTATAGCAATAAATGTAAGCTTCTTGTATTGTATTCAACACTAGTGTGATTATTATAAATTTTGAATCTATGTGTGCTTTAACTATAGAATATTATAATGTAATCAAATAAATAATTTTTAAAAAATTAGCATTATTATTATGCATTTTTGCATTACATACCCTTAATTCATAAAGGTTTTTTGAGCGTGCGCATCAAAATATTCTCTGATTAAGCTAAGGTATATTCCTAAAGCTAACCTCCCGATGAAAAAAAATTTTATCTAATCATGTATGCTTATATATGATTCATGTATAATCAGATCTGAAAATTGGCCAGATCTGATTATATATGAATCATATATAATTATATATAATCAGATAAATTTTTTTTTCATCGGGCTATCCTTGCATCATAAGAATTATAGAGAACTAAAAAAAAAGGAATTTAAGAATAATTTTTCCTTTGGCTCTGCCATTCCCAATACTGTCCATTAGGACCCTTGGCAATAACAGTGATTCATTATCACTAGTACTCGTTTCAATGATTCATTGAAAGATTACTGTAGTAATTAGTGCTTCACATGGAGAGAATAAAAAAAACAAAAATTAGCCTTGACTAAGACGTTTATTATATTTAAATATATGCCGGACAATTTGTAGCCACATGGTAATAAGAAGCCATTATAATTTCAAATGAACATAAATCAATGTTTATTGCTTATCTACATGCGCAATGCATGCAATATACCCTGATTAGAAAATCGGATTCAAATGTATTGAAAAGATGTCGCTCAATGCAATTGTATAACTATATATTGATACTATATAGATATACAGTTAACATGGGATCAATTCCTTTTAATTCCATTTCAATACATTTGAATCCGATTTTCTATTCAGGGTACTTACAATAATTAAATGAGATAATTAATAATTAATTAACTATTAGTATAGTGATCTAATGATGCGAATTAGTAATGAAAAAGTAATCCTAATCAGTATAGAACACTCTAATCAGTATAGAACACTCTAACAAATTAGTTACGACGCTATCAACGACATTAAGTTCTACAACAATGTTGACATTGGTTCTAGCCTTACCGTCTGGACACTAATAGTAATAGTCTGGTAAATATATATAGTTTTGACCATAATTCATATGTTTAGACGTTTTAGAATGAACATGGTACAATACAATTAAAAATGCGCTTGTATTCTACGAGAGTCTTTAACACTATCAATTGAATTGAATTTACACGTGTTCTAAAAAAATTGACATGATTAATACATCAAAGAGTTATGAAGTACAATTATAGTAAACAATTATTATTATTTATTAGATTGAGATATTTTTTTCCACTCATTTACTGAACATCCTGTCCATGAAAAGCTTCAAATCTAGATGTCGTTCAATTTTCTCAAGAGCATCCACATAATTATTGTAGTCTCTTTGAAATCCACTGTCATCCTTCAATTCCTCGATATGCCGTGAATTTTCGTAGCGAAACATCTTGTCCGGTGTAACACAAGTCCTGCTTCCCAGGTAATCGCAGTATCGTTCTATCACTAGAGAACTTCTGTTTCCTAATTTTCTGTTACAACATGGTTCTGATGACAGTCCACACTGAAAATATAAACACGCTCATTAAGTACATACAAAGCGATTAAAATAATACGATAGTTATTACTTAAATATACGAACCCTTATAAGCTCAGTGAGCTGCGAAACAATGTAGAAAAAAAAATACTCACTTGACTCGACGCGGAAAGACATTCCACTGGCTTTTCTGTTGGTTCGGTCACTATCATGGTCATGGTCATGACCAAATTTGCGATAAGTACTAATTGTCGCATTTTTAACTTGAAATATTCCGAGTGATCTTGGCAAGCTTCGAGTTACGAATGATGCTCTTACGAATCTGCGCGCTTTATATATCGAATTTTTGATGCCTAAAATCTAGAAGCTATAAAGGTTGAGGTCAAAGTTTATAACCTTTTGTTCAGGTTGCGACCGTGGAATAACCCGAATGCGACTTTAGCAATGTCGAAGTGTCATAATAGGGTCATACTTAAATTACGTAACGCAATTTGGAAGAATTTTTCAACCCCTCCTTCCCTTAACTAAAAATATTCTTCTCTTATGAACTGTTCTATTATAAAAATAAATGTCACATGAATTCTGTTTTATCATCAGGTAGTGGTATCGTCAGACCTTAATCAGTCATTTTCAAGGGATATCAGGGAGTAATAATTTCAAATTACTTCTAAACTCTGTGCAGCATTCAGATCTTCCAAATTTTATAATCTGTAAACAATACTGGCTTTCGAAAACATGTCTAGAAATTTTGTTTTGCAAGACTCTTTCAACTTTGTCCATATTTTATTGAGATTTATTTGAGCTTGCTGTGCTGAAATCTCACGATTACTTTTTTTATAACCATCAAATAGCTTTTGATATACTTTATTAATATCAGGATCCATTATACAAATGAAAATTATAACTTTCGTACAAGTTGAATGAAAATTTATTGTTTGCTTAAAGATCACAAAGTGTTTAAGGTTATAAACTCATAAGTCTACTTTTTTATCGAATTTATAAATTTGTTACGTGATTGGAGTACGATCCCTTCAAAGACTTTCCAATGTCAGTCAATAACTCCCAGACTGACTAATGGTTTTCATTGTCTGGCCCGAACAATTTATAAAAATAATGTGTTTATTTTAGATTCTGTTTCGTTATTAGATAAAGATTCTTACAGAGAACTAACCTAAAATGAATAATTAATATGGCTGACTCTGAGGCCATCTGTCGTCATTATTTTGCATGACCTAACTGACCAGTACTGAGAGTTGTTACTCCCGCAAGGGAAACATCATCGCATAACCGATAAGTCAGCATCCTATTTTGACAGGAAATCCTACTAGATTTTTTAGAACAAGGGAACAAACAAGTCGTCATACAAGGGTATATAAGACTGGTCTTCATAGGGGACATCAGTGTTGTATTAACATCTGTAACAAACTGGTCTACACTGTAAAAGTCCGCTGCAAAATTTGAAAATGGCCTGTTTAATCCTTTTGTTCATTTCGATGGTTGCAATGGTGACAGCTGAAACAGAGTCTAAGGAGTGTCTTCCTGTTAATCACTGCGTAAGTTGAATTCACGTGCTGTTCTCAAAAGTCTATTTATATTAATTCTTTTGTTACAAGTAATTAATTGTAAATTATTATTTTTTTCAGTGTAGAAACATCAACGACTGCTGCTCTGTTGAAAAAACTAGTGGATGGAAGAATGACTACTGTTGAGGGAATCTGTGACATTTTAGACAGTGATAGGTGCCGAGCAATCGATGACGTTCCAGTATTGAAAGAAATGATGGAAAGGAATGCGAAGCTCTTGGAAAATCACCCTACTTCTGATCATCTTTCATTGGCCCGAAAATAAACATCGAAATTATAATTAAGTGTAAATATTGTATATAAGTGTCAATAAATTATTTATGGTTTTTGTAATATCAGCGTTATTATTTTATATTTAAAATGGCGTCTACGATCAGTTTGATCACAAAATGGCGGCGATATATCGTTCGCTTATTTAATAAGATATTAAGTGACTGCCATTTGTAATCAAGCTTATCATAGACGCTATTATATGATGACAAAAATTTAGTTGCTCATCGAAATCATTGTTTCGAAAATATTATTTATTATTAGTAATAACATCGAGGAGGTATATATATATTTTAATATATATACATATATATAAACTCCTCCTATCGAGTACTAATATATAAAACTATTAGGAATAAAAATTTTTTTATATCAATATTCAGTGACTAATATTACAAGGATTCTAAATTTTAACTATGACAACATATGAAATGAAGGAAATAAATGATACTAGAGTATATCGAATAATTTTTATTACAACAGAAAGGCATCTTAATTTTACTAGCAACTATAAGTCATAGTAAATTATTACACTAAATAATATTCTTTTTAAGATTAACCCTTAGTTCTTCCTTTGAAATAAATTCACTGATTTCATCGTCATTAAACTTAACTACGTCTTCCACTTTAATCCTTTCCGACCTGCTAACATAACTAGTAGTCACTTTTATAAATTCTTTAATGTCAATGAAGTTTAACCTTGAGACTAAGAAACAGGACTTGAATGTAATAGATCTATTTTTACTTGTCTAGACATAAGAGTCATCGTCTACGAATGGCATACTTGTCACTTGTGGTATGTTGACGTGTTAATGGAAAGCAAACAATGTTACGATAATGGTTTGTTTTATTTATTGACCTGACACTCTAAATAGACGATTAAATGTTACAAAGTAGGACCACTGTTATCTCTAAATGGTCAGGTTCATGTTGATAATAATAATACAAACAAAGCAGAGATCACAATCAAGACTAGAAGTATGATGATGCCACTCCAATACAACCTGGAACAAATAACCGGCTGTTAGAAACAAATCTCGTGTGATAATAAGAGGGAAGTAGTATATTAGTTGACAGAAAATTTCGAGTTACATATTTTGCATACACTAGAGTACTAACCGCTTAATACTCCGCAATCTGCAGCGACGTAAATTAGATTCATTAGCGCCGGTACTGTGAAGCTTTTTTCTGAAAGCAAAATATTCGGAATTACACCTGAAAAAATATTTAATAGCATTTGAATGTCATTTATATTTATATTAGACAACAACTTACGCAAAAGACCGAGGCATTTTATAATAAGACTTCTTATCTCTCTTTGAATCGTTTACACAACAATTTGGCCAAGATCTCCTCCGTTGATTTTCTCCGTTGACAATTTCCATCCTGAGACTATGTTTGTCGATGGGCAATACAACTTCGTGAAGATGAGCACTTACGACTTCTCTGAAATGAAATCCAAAACTTATTTTTTTTAACTTCCCGCTAAGAAAATTGAAAATTTTCAAAAATCGGGAAGTTATTGGTTTCACCCCGTTTTTCGAAAATCGAGTTCTCATCGAATCTTGACGTTTCAAGGCCCTGAGAAGCTTCCCTGACAACTCCCGAGGGGGTGTCCGTATGTCTGTATGTATGTGTGTGTGTGCGTGTGTGTGTATGTATGTATGTAAACCTCTTATAACTTTTGAACGGCTCAACCGATTGGATCCTACCAAACGGCATTCCAAAGAGTTTCACTCAACTTAGACTTCCTGAAAATTTGAACCGATTCGGGCCGGTAGATTCCAAGAAATTTCAAAAAAACTACAAAAAAAATTAGAAAAACGGTTGACCCAAGGGCCATCCCTGCGACTTCCCGCTAATTTCAGCAATTCAGCGTCCGCAATTTTAACGCTTGTTGCGACGTTTTTGAGCTCTTCGAGCTCAAAAACGCAAGTTCTATGTTATTTTGAGCTCTTCGAGCTCCACTATGAAGCTGTTTGATACTTTTGAGCTCTTCGAGCTCAAAAGTCTGTCAGCAGTTTAATCGAACAGAATTTTCTTACTTTTTAATCGGCTATAACTTTTGAATTGGTCAATCCATTTTCACGAGGTTTGCGGCAATCGATGTAGTTTTTGGAGTACTATAAATAATATGTGAACACAAATTGATAAGATAGAAAATTTTGGTATTTTTCTTTAATAATTCAATTTTTTCAATTTTTTCGATTTCTTTCGTTTTCGATATCTCACGAACAAATCAACCGATTTTGGCCTGCTTTGCGGCGATCGACGTGGTTTTTAAAGGTTGAGAGCTGATTAGTTTCTGGAATCGATCGGTAAAGCCGTTTGAAAGTTATTCCAAATAAACCACTTTTGAAAAAAAATTTTTTTTGCAGTTTTTTTGAGATTTCTTGGAATCTACCGGTCCAAATCAGCTCAAATTTTCAGGAAATCTAAGTTTGGTAGAACTCTTCCGAATGCCGTTTGGTAGGGTCCAATCGGTTGAGCCGTTCAAAAGTTATGAGAGGTTTACATACATACATACACACACACATACACACACACACACACACACACACACACACACACACACATACATACAGACATACGGACACCCTCCCGGGAGTTGTCAAGGATGATTCCTAAGACCTTTAAACGTCGAGATCTGATGACAACTCGATTTTCGAAAAACGGGGTGAAACCAATAACTTCTCGATTTTTGAAAATTTTTAATTTTCTTAGCGGGAAGTTAAAAATTTTTTTCAAAAGTGGTTTTTTGGAAATAACTTCTAAATGGCTATACCAATCGATACCAAAAACTAATCAGCTCTTAACCTCAAAAAACCACGTCGATTGCCGCAAACCGGGTCAAAATCGGTTGATTCGTTCTTCACTTACCGTTGTCGAAAAAATTCGAAAAAAACAGTTTTTTTAAAATAACTTTTAAACGGCTTCACCGATCGATTCTAAAAAATGATCAGCTCTTAACCTCAGAAAACCACGTCGATTGCCGCAAACGGCGTCAAAATCGGTTCATTCGTTCATGAAATATTGATGACGAAAAAAATTAAAAAAATTGATTTTTGAGAAATTATACCCAAATTGGCTATTAAGTCAATTAGTACCTTCTTTTGTCTCTCAAGACTCAAAAAAACAACGTCGATATAGTAGTTTAAAAACTTATAAAACTGTGTTTTATCAAACTTTGGTAAGACTTTTGAGCTTAAAGAACTAAAAAATGTAGCAAACCCACTTTTTGAGCTAAAAGAACTCAAAGCCACCAGAGTTTTATGTTTTTGAGCTCGGTGAGCTCAAAAACATTGTTACGGGGGGATTTTGAGCGCAAAAATAGCGGGATGTTGCAGGGATGGCCTTTACCCTTACGGTCAACCGTTTTTCAAATTTTTAACTTCCCGCTAAGAAAATTGAAAATTTTTTAAAATCGGGAAGTTATTGGTTTTACCCCGTTTTTCGAAAATCGAGTTTGCATCAGATCTGAACGTTTTGAGGACCTAGAAAGCTTCCCTGATGGTTTGCAGGGTGGTGTCCGTGGGTCTGTATGTATGTGTGTGTGTGTGTGTGTGTGTGTGTGTGTGTGTGTGTGTGTGTGGATGTATGTAAACCTCTTATAACTTTTGAACGGCTAAACCGATTGGATCCTACCAAACGGCATTTCGAAGAGTTTCACTGAACTTAGATTTCCTGAAAATTTGAGCCGATTCGGATCGGTAGATTCCAAGAAATTTCAAAAAAACAGCAAAAAAAAAATTTTTTTAAAAGTGGTTTTTTTGAAATATCTTTTAAACGGCTTTACCGATCGATTTCATAAACTGATCAGCTCTTGACATAAAAAAAACACGCCGATTGCCGCAAACCAGGACAAAATCGGTTAACTCCTTCGTGAGTTATCGTTGTCGAAAGAAATCGAAAAAATTGATTTTTTGATAAAAACTTCAAAATTGTTCATCTCTTTCATTTCCGGTTGGAAAATTTTCATAGAACTCAAAAAACTGCGTCGATTGCTGCCAACCACGTGAAAATCGGTTGATTCAATCAAAAGTTATTGCAGATTGAAAATTAAAAAACTTTTATTTAATCAAACTGCTATCAGACTTTTGAGCTCGAAGAGCTCAAAAGCATTGAACAGCTTTATTTTTGAGCTCGGCGAACTTAAAAAACACAAACATTGGATTTTTGAGCTTGAAGAACTCAAAAGCATTACAACTGGCGGCTAAATTGCGACTGCATAATTGCTAAAATGAGCGGGAAGTTGCAGGGATGGCCCTTTGGGTCAACCGTTTTTCTAATTTTTTTTCTAGCAATAATCACAATATATTGTCACAATAACTTACTCCTGAGGAATTTTTTGGAACACATGGACACAGCCAGTCTCCGCTGGCCGTCGGCTTAGCTTAGCAGGTACATTGTTGATCTCTAGAATGTACGTCGTGGATCCAGGGTCCATGATGATTTTCTCAGCTAAAGAGAGCACGAGATTTTCTATCCCTTGGATCTGCCATTCGTTAGGAATAAAGATGTTGTGCTTCAATTCCACGTAGACTATTTCAGCGTAATGTACATCCATTTTAGTACTAAGCACAACCCGGCAGACAAACAGGTAGGACGAATGTTTCAGACAAACTGGCGGTTGTAAGGGATATGGGTGTGGTGACATTCCAAGCTTTCAGTAAGCTCGTAGCGTTTATACCAACCTTCCATCACAGAAATAATAAACAATTGTATATGCTTACAATTTAATACTTAACTGACAAGTAATCACTGACTAAATGAACTAATATGCTAACAGCATATAAAAACTCATGAAACTGCAGGTAATTATAACAAAAAATATTAACATCATAACGATCAATGTCAGCGCAGTTGTAGAACACACTGATGAGAATGGTGAACATAGAGGCCCATAGTTCTTCTGCTCATCTGGTTCGACGTCCACTCTGCAACAACACTTAAATAAATTTTCTGATACCAGAGTTACTGACTAGTTTTTTATATAATTCACTTACACTTTGACGCACATTTTCGTTTTCAAAAACTCAGGAGCGACTGCCAGTGCACAAAAGAATCAGTATTATGATACGATAGTGCCAGAGGGTATCATTTTTATTGGGAAGATTGTTTATTCTGTAACACGCACATTTATCATGATTCGGACGGTGGGTCACCTTAAAAAATGGCCTACAGAGTAGATAAGAGCAAATTATATTCGTAAGGATGTAGCCTAAATGAAAACGAAAAATACATAATTGAAGGGGAGGTGTAACACAGGTTCGAAGTAAAAATCCACTGAAAGAGAAAAAACAACCAAGTCCGAGAACTCAATCAATAAAATCTATAGTTTATAGTCTTCAATGACGTGCCACTGGCAAATATAGTGAGTTTTGACCTTCATCAGGGTACCCTGGTACCCTTTATTGACCTCGTCTCACTGCGTACATGCCGACCTCTATCGTATTGACGTAAATCGTTTTTTATCGGGAAACAATTGTAAGTCGTTGGTTCATTGCTCGTTGAGATAGATCAGTTACAAAATATTTGCGTAACAGCGCAAACAGAGCCCATTAGTTAAAGAAACTTTATTCAGTTAAGTTGTAAACAACTTGATAAACGATTTAGGAGTCGATGACCTAACCGCGTCGTAACCTTGGCTTACTAAGGGCCTAAATGAATCGACTTAAGAAAGTTGTAAACTAAGAAAAGTGTTCCAAGTCCGATCAGCGCACATGGGCTGTCAAAAACTTGTAAATTATTGCATCGTTGTTATTGTTAATGTAATCAATGCAGCAGGTCTTTTGATCCCGCACAATGTGTGAAAACATCTATTAAGCTTGACATTACGACTTTTATCTGTAAAAACATGTTCACGCGGGCGCACTTATCACAAAGATTATAAGCTTTGTCTTTCTTCAACTAATTGTAACAACACTATCATTTCTTATCGATAATTACATTTTACATGCAAACGAACTAATGTGATTAAATGTTTCCATGCTTCACTGTACTAAAAAAGCTATGAAAAATTTCCCACACAATCAACCTTGAGTCAATGTAATTCATTTGGTGCCACACCATCTGAGAGGCTGTACCGAACTCTACCGTCTTAATAAATAATTCTTTTCTATCTACAGATCTTTTTAATATCGACTTTACCTACAACGTGCATTGATACTGATTCAAACCTCCTATGAATGGAAACAAAGTCGATTAGTACCAAGAGACATTGCTTCACCGACTAGGAAACTTTTGGTTATACTATTGAACGGTAGAAGGCAGACTGACCCGGTAAAAGCTATTTCATTAAGGTTGATTGATAGAAGCTAACCTAAAAGTTTCCGCTCGTAAAAAAGATGAAGTAAATCAGCTGTTAATTTGTATGACATGTTAACGATACTTGTTATGTGATTAGATATTCTGAGTTCATGCACTGTCAATTAGCCTAGCTGAACATTGGAAAGAATAAATTTACCAAAGTCAATTTATGTATATACTAACAAATAAATTATTCCCATAATAATAGAGGGAAATGTATATTAATGTATACAACGAAAAATCGTAAACTTAAATGAATTACTTATTATCACGCATGAGTTAAAGCTGAAGTTAAAGAGGCGTAAGTGATGCGTGAATTCCTATCCTTTGTCTACTGAACTGTCAAAATAAAATTTTCGCATGTTGACATGCAAATTTATAATGAAGCTATAAATTACGATCGTAAAAAGTTTGCGGCTTTAGGTATTGCTACAAGTATTCAAAAAGCCTGTTCATTTGTCCCGGACATCATTCTGCTACCGGATATAGAAGTTAACGGTAACTGAAAATGAAGATTATTGCATTCCTTATTGGGCTGACTGCTCTGGCGGAAGCAATTATAGTTTTTAAAAACAAACAGCAGGAAAGCCGGACACGCAGAATTTTGTTGGGTTGCGCGGAAATAGGAGAAAGTGTAAGTAACTCTTTTTGATTCCCTTTGCATGCTTTTGGATTTACCAAACTATTTTCGTTAGAGGTATGATCTTTTGTATTTACCAGACTTTTTTCGTGCTTTAGTGCTCAGTGAAGCCGTGCTGCCATCACTACAGCTTGGAAAAATTTTACATCGAGCCACTCCACTGCTTCCAGTTTGGAGAGAAAGTTTGCAGAACGTATCGATCAATTTCGAACCGCGGAGAATATTTCCAACTTTTAGATTAATTGAATCGCACTAATCACCGAGAGATGTGCCACAAGTACTGGTTGTCTCTACAGCCGCCGACTACTCAGCTACCGACCACCCCGCTACCAACTACTCAGAAACCAACTGACCCAAGAGAATGGGTCCATAGTTTCTTGAGATTTGGATGAAGATAGACATCTTCTCAGTCGTTTAAGCAGGAAAGATATGGCATTAATTAAAGATTATGTTTGTCATTACAAATTGCACTATTTTGATCTCTAATTTTAATAAGAAATAATTATAACGTACTGACCACGCAAGCTACTGTGATTTATCTAAGGTTTTGCTGTACATATATCATAAAAGCAGGACTACGTTCTGCCCTAGACGTATTTCGTTGGAAAGAAAAATGTCATAATATCAAAAGTAATTATATGAAACTTCTGTGCAACTTTTGACTGAATCCTAATTTTTGAATAGAGATATGAATAATAAATGTGGATACAATTAAACTTATAGCAACTATAGATGATATGATATTTGGATTGTTTATATGGAGGCCAAAGTTTACGACTTTGTGACTAATACGTGTGCTGATAACAGAACTAGTACATAAAATTGCTATTACATACGGTTCTTACGCGCGAAAGCATTTAGCAAATGTTTGGCCTTTGCTCTAATGAAACTATCTATTATACAAGTACGAAAGGAAGTACGCGTATACTATTTCTATTCACATACGTCCAGTTATACCTAAGAAACCTTCTACGTTTACGGTCACAGCTTTTCCTTATCACCATAGCTATTTCGTGATCTCGCGCGATTGTTACGACCCGTTGGATGAGTATAAAAGTCGGCGATGTGTATAATTCAGCGTTAGTATTGCCGGATATTTCCTGAAAGAACATCATCTTAGATAGTGACGTGAGTTCCTTATACCCTAAATATGCAAATTCTTATATACAAGTTGATGATTGTTATTAATTGATAGCTATAAGACATCTGTTTTACCATTCGGATGACTTTTCAGTTCTATTCAGAGCTTCGAGATGTCACCAATTACCGTTGCGCTGTTTCTGTCTCTCATGTTGGTTGCAATCCAGTCGACAAGTGGTCATAGGGTGCCTATGCAGCATCCTAGAAACAGGAAGGATTTCAGGGTCCTGACGACAGCAAAACCAATTGCAAGGATTATCCCTACCACCACTACTACCGCCAAGACTCTGATGATAAATGAATCGGCCGTGACAATTCCCTCTACCGCCGGTACTACAGCCAACTTTCGGACGACAGACGAGCCAGCCATAGGAAAGTTACGCTTATTTGGTACTACTATCAGGGCTCCGACGACAAAGGAACCTATCTACGGGGTAGTTCACTACGGCCAAGCTCAAAAGCAACCGTGCCTCAACATGAAAGAAAAGGTAAGTGTCTTATATCGACATGATTCCGCTTCTCAGGTGATTATGGAATAACGAAGAATTCGGAGTCGTTTATATACCTTAATTTTATTAATAATCAAAGCTCACCGTGGTTCCTGGTATTGAAAACTACTTACTGCAGGATCCGATTTATTGCATTCCTATCGAATTTTAATTAATTCTTTTTAAAAAAGCTTCCAAAACCGCACATAATTCTAGTGACTATGTAGATTAAATGGTGACTAATTCCACTAATAAACATTTTCTGTGACCCTAAAACATATTAAATCAAATTCCGTTGTTAATAGGAATGCAAATAAACGTTATCAAAGAATTCGATCTTATTCGAGGTATTCTAAGA
Organism: Cydia pomonella; assembly: GCF_033807575.1. Taxonomy (NCBI): domain Eukaryota; kingdom Metazoa; phylum Arthropoda; class Insecta; order Lepidoptera; family Tortricidae; genus Cydia; species Cydia pomonella. The sequence continues at coordinate 19,984,660 of NC_084717.1, read as the reverse complement.
CGTGTCTTTGTTTGTTTTCAGTGCATCGATTCAAAATTGTTCTGTTGCAAGACGCAAAAGATCGATAATGGAGAAATCGTTCATATCGACGGGTTTTGCTACATATTCGGCGATCAGTGCGAATCACGAGCCACTTTCCCTAATTATGACAATTACGTTCAACTTGCTATGAAACTACGTAAACAAACTTGGGAAAGGCTAAATCCATGAATAAACTTAATTTTGCTTTTATTGTAAAACTTAACTGTAAGCTTACAATGGTTGCATTCGGCAATCAATTGTTGTGGTATGTACATATTAATGATACAAAATACTTTAAGACGTAGCAATTATTTTCACTCAAGTAATTATAACGAATATTTCACATCATTATAATTATTATAAGCATGAAAACAAACGAATATATATACGATCTATTATAGCTCTAATTAGAGTAAGGAACTATCTATAATACAACACCAAAAAATATGTGCAACTTTGTATGTCAAACAAACTGATAAATAAAGGGAATTTTTGAATTTTTAAAAGTTAATTATTTTCATTTGAAATCCTTCCTACAGCCATAAATTACCAACTTTGATAACAATCTAGATGTAACACACTAGCGTAATTCACCAAATACCTAACAATACTTGCCTTCTATTTCATCTTCCGCTCATTCACATTAAAGATTCGATCAACTACTCTGAAAACCTAAATGATGTTGCACTAAAAAGACTTAGATGCAGATAAGACATGGATTGCAGATTCTAGACTCTGAATCATGATCCAAGATTCCGGCACACAGTTGATAGATCCCGAGTCTGCTTTCTGTTTATCTAAAAAAGTGAATCACAAGTGACAGCATCGTCCTGCTAAATAACAATTAGTCATTAAACTGAATACTGTCACAACACTTGCCGCGGTACTAAATTTTTAATTTACAAACTTTATTGTCCCATAAAGCCGATAGTTTGATGGGGTGACACGTTTTTGTCCTAAAATGTAGTGTGATGCAATATGACTTAATGACAGTCGTATATTGTTCCGGATATGCCTAAGAGCCAGTTATTGTTAATGTCAAATGAATTCTATTCCATTGTTATTGCGTACTAAACAGCAACGGGCACAAACATGTCAAGTCTCCAACAACAGCGGTAACGAAGTACGCTGGTAACATCCAGTATCTGGCTCAAAGTGTGAAAGCAACTAACTCCAACTAGAACATACTGAAATTGGCAGTATCTTAAACAGGATCTCAGTATTAATGTAACACAATGAGTACAGCTTAAAATAAAGCTGGAATAAAATTCATTTGACATTAACAATAACTGGCTCTTACGCATACCCGGAACAATATACGACTGTAATTAAGTCATATTGCATCACACTACATTTTAGGACAAAAGCGTGTCACCCGTTTGATGTAAATAAATTGTGAGTCATTATTTTCTCATCCTGTAACCTCTGAGCAATTAGCAAGGCCATAATATTAAGATTAATGTCCCTCGGGTCATATCCTGATTATAGAATAGAATATAAGAGCCTGTCCGGGGACTCAGGGGCCAGTTATCGTCAGGATCAGAAGCAAAGTGGTTGGTGGAAATAAATATTGACTTATTTTAATTTTCTCGATTGAAAAGTGAAAATGAAGTTGAACAAACTTTTGCTTACATGTTTAGTCTTAGCGTTGATAGTAGGAATAAGTGAAGCCAGATGGGGAAGGAAATCATCCTCTTCAAGGTAAGTACTTTTCGGTTTTCAGAGGAATATTTTCTTTTTCAATTTTCAACTCATTGAAAGTACATTGACAATGAATTTAATTCACAGGTCGAAAGGTGGCTTCTTCGGATTCGGATCCATTTTCAAGAAAGTTTTATCCAAAGCAACGATTCCAAGTGTACATAACTTCGGAGGTATCCTAGCCTCTGATGTTGCACGGAGATCTGAAATCCCAAAACGACTTGCGCCTTCGACTATAGAATCATCTCAACCCAATAGAGAATCGTTATCCGTTTTGCCGCTTTCTGACATGAGGTAAATATTTTGCGATTAGTTTTTTAAAAAGTTAATTAGTCATTTCAATTTATTGAAAATTTTGTAATTTTTATTCTTCGTGTTTTTCAGTGGTAGGCATGATAATGATGCACCAACAGATCCAAAGTTAGTTTACCGCTCAAACCGATTCCCATAAGAACTCTTAACGGATTACGTGATGAACCCAAGCCTTCGAAGCACGACGACATCATGAAACTTCAAATTGACCAGGATCCTGAACTAGAAGATTATCAGTCAAATACAGACCTCATATTCTAGAACTTTAGTCCAACATGAAACTCAATCGATAGAATAGAAATAATTCAAAAGTATGTTCTTTAATCAAGTATTAATTGTACTAATTAATTATCAATGGTACTAATGTCTTAATTTGTTGCAATTATCACTAATAAAGTGCATGTTTATCAGCGTATTTAATTTATTTTCTATCCACGGATCAGAATAGTCATAAGAGAATCTTGCTGAGAGTCCAATCTTCTTACTTTAAATTAAGAACTAATTTCAAAAAATACTGTAGACATTAAATAATGTTAAAAACATATATTATTAATACTCGATACTTTTTTTTCCTCAAACTTCGATAGGCATAAAGTAGTCCATTGTTAATCAATGTTTTAATAACCCGTGACCCCTGTTATGAGTCATAGATTACGTGCGACAAAAATTTCCAGCAAAACAGAACACATAAGCATGCGATTGGACAAACATCTAGAAATAACTGCTGTTAGGTAACAACGTGCAACTATGAATAATATTGGCCATCAGTCAGTTGTTATCAGATAAAATATTGTGCTCATGTGAATTTTTCACTGGTGACTCAATTTCAGCTTAGAATAAAGACGAAATTGATCTACTGTTACTTTGCTTGGATAATATCAAATAAGTATTTGAAATAAAAAACGCTTTGGTATTATCGTTAGAGTTTATTATACAGTTTAAAGATCATTTGGAGAATCACATCAATAATAATCTTTTTCAGTAGGAACGATTATTCTATGGCACAAAATCAGTTCAAAACATTCGACGCGTACGTTCTACAAATAAATGCTTAAACATTCGATAGATGAGATGATGCTTAGCATTTTTTTCTAAATGCACTTAGCTGATAACGTATGGTCTCTCTTAATGACTTGGAACACGACGGACGGCAACCCCTCATAAGCCCAAAATTGAGGACAAATTTTACAATCGCGGAAATAGCTAGCGACTTCAACTGATAATACTGTAGGCTATTTTGATAGTCAGCGGGCACGACAGAGACAGTAAAGATACATTTAGTCAGAAATCTTGCTAACTCTAAACAATTTTTTGAGGATTCGAAACAATGATCTAATTCTTCCTTCGTAATGTAAACACCATAATTTGGCATCAGCTCGACGAGTCCTGGTGCAAAGTCACTATACTTTACAGTCACAATCTTGCGAGTATCTCCGTCTGTGGATGGTTCATCAGTAGTTCCAATTATATTGTTTGTATTGTTGACTTGTCTGGAATTCTCTACTGATTTTGGTGTTGATTCCTTGACGGTATTTGAAAACGTAGATTGATCCAAATCAAAATTGTCATCACAGTAACTATCATCTTGATCGAATTCTTCCAAATCGTAAACTATAATATCGCTCGATTGATTACTAAGCCATTTTTCATACTCCGATAAAAAAGTGCTGCTATTCATTTTGGAGCTCACGTTCGTTGATGTACCCAACCACGTTACAATCAAAATCTATAACAAAAATATCATTGTCATTTTATTACACCCATTTTCCATCACGATTTGATTTACTCTTATGATGACAAGTTGCAATGTGAGCTAACACAGTCGACTCTGTCTGAAAGTTCCAGAGAACCTTTAGACAGAGTCGACTGTACGGCTCTAGTAAAGTGAGGATTGAACATCTTACCTTGATAAATTATTGTGATCCAACTCTAAATATATAAGCACAGTCCGTTAATGATTGACCTGTAATAACTGTTAAATACGATGCCACAACATGTCTTGACAGGACACCAGCGAAAAATATAATGAGTTAATTTTAAGATTCGCTACCTATATCTCCAGCTTTGTTTATAGTTACGCTCAATTGTTTATGTACGGAATTGTAATGAGATCATCTTATCTGGAGTTGTTTCTTAGAAATTTGTCTTCTCCGAATTGTTTTTGCGATCACGAAACTATAGTAACTATCGAGAAAAAATAATTAGGCCTGGTTAGACGTGATAAGACCAAGTCAGACGTGATAAGACTGAATCTCATGATATTTAATGAAGATTTATAATGTATAAGAGATAAATTATTGATATATCAGCAAGCTTTTCATTCATCTAAAAAAACAATATTTATTCAAAAAGTTTAACCATTCGGGATACATTTGCTGCCTCGTAACACAAGTCTCGTAGTAGTGAATTTGCAAGTAGGTATTTAGATACTCATCTAGTCGCTCAGTGCGACATCAAAATTACTTCCGCATAAGCAAAGTTCAGCGCTAGATTTGTTGCATGGAAATTTTTATCCAAATTAAACGGTGTTTATCCAAATTAAGTGTTTTCTAAATTTCTACTTGAAGAACTATCCTAGGTACATTTAAGGTCTCCGGAAGGTTCTTTCTTCTTGGCTGCACTTGCCGTGGGCTCTCTAGTGATGATAATGATAGTAGTCAGACAAAGCTAAGATGGCGGCGTTTTTGATAGCCCAGCGTGTGCACGTGTTAAGTAAACGTCATAATTTCATAGACCTTTAGACCTCAATTCTGTCATTGGTAGCTAAAGACTACAGTGACGAATTTAACAAACATTGGCGAAAATTGCACCGGTCCGAGAACGGCCATAAGTTTTGTAAATGTCTTATTTCATTGTTTTAGGTTATAAGCATTATTATTGTTTTATTTTTATTCTTTACTGTATTTTATGTTTTCTTTTACACCTTTTATTATGTGCATTGTAATTTTTTTTGGGTTTCTTGCCTGCCTAATAAAGAATTTATTTATTTAGATTAACACTTGCACTGTCTGGGCTATCGAAATCGCTGCAAACTTATCTTGGTTTGACTCTATGAGTATTGATGTGCCGTCGGAAAGTTACCATTTGGATTTTTCAGGAATTTCTAATATTTTTGAATACTTAATAAATGTTTTACAATTAAAATTAAACTTTTATTTGTTTCCTGGAATTTAAATTTTTTTGGAAACATTTCGCAACTGCACATCTGTGTAAGTATGATATTGAAGTCGTTATAGACACCAAGAGTTGTTTGAAAATATGAAAAGTCTAAGATAAAAGCTTCGAATTTGATAGCTTATGTACATGTCGCTGTGCGGCTAAGATTTTTATTTCTATTAGTCTCTTACGTTACCATTTTTTAAAGACAGTATGGTAACGGAATGGGAAGAATGAAAACTATGGAAATAACCTATTTTCCTATTAGAATCGTGATTCTAAGTAGAAATAATATAAAAATTCTAAAATCTGCAAAAAAGTGAACTTTAATCCTTTTCCAGGCCACACCAATCTACAAGGTTTTCTCAAAAAATCCAAATATGTTCTTATTAATCCAGCTTTAAAGATTCATTTGAAGACAAGTGCCATCCCGAAAATCTAATTAGTTAATTTATTTAAAATTTGATTCAGGCAACAAGGCCCATATTACTATTATAATTGATCGATATCTATTTTAATTTTATTATTATTATAATTGATCTTGACTCTTAAATCGAATTGCTAAAGTTGAAATTCTACTAGCGCGTATGTGGACGATAAATCGTACCATGCCCGGAAAAGGGCTGAATAAAATCTCCCTTCTGTTTTCTTTACATTGGACATTTCATCTCGTCAGCATTGGACAAGCAATTGTACCACCATTCACCACCATTTGTATTTACATTTTTCTTTGTTTATGCAATAAAACTTAAATAAATGAATAAACCCAAAATAGGTTTACAATAAAGGCTGACTATGCCATATAATGATAAATTTAGTTTCGACCCAATTTTTAGTATGATATTTAATATTATTTTAAAATAAGTAGTCTATGGTTCTAATGAAGTAGGCAAGCTACACTTTTCATTATTTTATTTCAACTGGACTATGAATCTATCGAATTTGTTTTTAAATTACTAAAAACTACAATAATAAAGCAAACTTAGTTCAAACATATTTAATAACCAACATGTTACAACGAGTAACTTGAATTAAATGTAATGTAATGTAGATAACTAAAACTATTTACACATTTTGCTTGCTTAATTATACATACACCTAGGGTAACAATGACAATCTAATTTAACAATTATTAAAGCGTGTATTTTGTACAATTTCAGGTTAAAGAAACAGCAAAAAAAAATTAAAATGTAACTTACAAATACACGTCAATACCGAAATTAAGATATTCGTTTTAAGTAATTAATTGAATAATTATTAGTACTCTTCATAAACGAATTATGAGGCAGATAAAGTTTTTACATCTTTTGTGGTTTGGGGGTCGACATATTTCATAAGTCTCTATGACATAGTAGGTACAAATAGAGGTGGATTGTCAAAGAAAACTTTGTAGTCACAGTAAATTTACTGCCATCTTTCGACACATGATTAAAGCTTTTAGAACGCCATTTGACTTTGATCCTTATTCTTTTACTGATATGTGTTCAATTTGTTAAATATCAATAATTGGTGCCGTCTAATAGATCAAAGTCCAAAGGTATGGTAGCAATGTCTCGAGGGATAGCGCCATAACCTTTAGGTTGTGCCTGGTAAGATGGCGCCACTTTTTTTATATTTAACACGTATCACTGAAAGAATAAGGATCAAAGTCAAGTGGCGTTTTAAAAGTTTTAATCATGTATCGAAAGATGGCAGTAAATTTACTGTGGCTACAAAGTTTTCTTTGACAATCCCTCAATATTTCAAATTCTCTTTGGTAGTAAGTAGTAGGCAGAATACTACATGCCTATTCAAATGCACATTTGTAAGAATAATAGTTAAAATATCATTATAATTGTATCGACTATAATAAGAAGCTAAATATCATAATATCATAAGTATGTATTACTAACCTGATATTTACAAAAAACATGCAACCATTACCAGAAAAGAAAGATATTAGAATCAAGGTTGAATTCAATAACACAGATATTGGCTTGCAAAATTGAAAATAAATTTTTTAAATGCTTTTTATTAATGGTATTTAAAAAAAAACTCCTGTTACTGATTTTAGACATATTAATCATCCAGAGAATAAAAATAAAAAACAAAAATTAAGTATTCTTTGCCCCATCTCAGTCAATCCTTGAAACTACCCAAGAGCATAGAGAAATAAGAAGTACATAGAGTACTCACTCTATACATCAGTTTTGGTACCTACCAAAACGCTTATTATTTTCGTAGTCGACATCTAGCATCGAGTAGCGGAACTCTCAGTACTGCTACTCAACAATAGATATCGCGGCAAACAAAAAGTCTAATGCTCAACGATTTACCGCTAATATTATAACCAGAGTAACCGGAACTTTATTTTCAACTCATACGCTTACTCTGGTTATAATATTAGCGGTAAATCGTTGAGCATTAGACTTTTTGTTTGCCGCGATATCTATTGTCGAGTAGCAGTACTGAGAGTTCCGCTACTTGACACTAGATGTAGACTATGAAAATAATAGTATTATTGGTAACAAAACCGTTGTATGGAGTGAGCACTCTTGGTCTTCTTAATTATCTTTGCCAAGAGGCAAAATATAATAGTGTTAGTGTAGCTGCCCACCAACTTTTGCTGTTATAAAACTGTTCATTTCTTTCAAAAGTGTTTGTGTAGTAGCATGCTGATGCAAAACACAGCGGCTTATTTTTTGATGCTATTCAAATTAATCTTCAAACGAGTCTAGAAGATATCGCTCCAACAATGAATAACTGGAAAAAAGTTCTTACGGGGTATTCTAACGTACACCGACATCAGAATTATATTTGAAATGAGAAAAGCTTGATCTATACCCCAAAGCGCGTTAGTTCCGCGTAAAGTGGACGTCAATAGAACTTGCAAATAAACATAGCAAACATACAATTGCATAGTTTTAAAACGAATACGGGACTTAATCGCGTAAACTTACGTTTATTATATGACCTGACGTTTCGTACGTGACATTACGCTCGTGGTCACAGGCAGACTGGCGAGGAATTGTATCAACATCTTGCTGCGCGAGTTTTGCAAACTACCCGCACTTGATCCTAATTATTCACTTGTACGCTAGGGTTGTCACCAATCAACTGCAAACCAATTTACCTTCATTTCTTCGTAATCTCGCACTTTTTGTGGACAAGTATGATTTTATCAACAGTCTATATACTTAAATCTTTTATTTATATTAATTACTAGTTATAATATACGTTAATTATTAATATTTCAATGAAAACAACTATCGTAAAACTTTTAGGTTATACGTCAAATGCTAACAAAATCTGTCATATTTGTTTAAAGATTTGCAAGTTCAATTGACGTCCACTTTAGCATTATTTCCATTCGCATTTTGCCCATGTTATATTTTAACCAATCGTCTCTTTTCATAGTATTACGTTTTATTACACGTGTAAATCCTTGTCGCTTTTTTCCCTAAAGTGTCATGTGTCAACGGTAGTCACACTAAATCGATAGGCACGTATGTAAAAGGTTCGTTCGTAGCTTCAGAGGGCCTACCGCGAACCACGTTCGACGTGTTGCCTCCCTGTCACACTAAGGTACGAATTTACTAGTGCGACAGAGGGCCTACCGCGAACCACGTTCGACGTGTTGCCTCTCTGTCGCACTTGTAAATTCGTACGTAAGTGTGATAGGGAGGCAACACGTCGAACGTGGTTCGCGGTAAGCCCTCTGATGTACGAAGGGGAGAAGCGAGGCTCCGTCTAGTTAAGTTGTGAAAGAAATGTTTTTGGAGAAGAAACGATTGAAATAAAAATCTATTAGACAAATAACGACCCATGCGAATGGGGAGGGGGGGAAACTTGGGCAAAATGCGAATGGAAATAATGCTACGTGGAACTAACGCGCTTGGGGAATGCACATCAATAGATGTACCTACAGTCAGTTGCATAGAAAAGATACCCCCCATGCATGGATATTTGTATGCGAAGGTTCTAAGCTAATAGTATTGTTGTACTCTGTACGAGTAAAATGAACGATAACTGAATAATATTAGTTAGATGTAATTTTGGTATCAGTGTACGTTCGAATTGGCCTGTTAGGTGGTCTTCACCTTGGATTCGCTCGTCGTTCCTATGCGCGTAGATAGCATGTGATAACCGCGTTAACCGTTTGACCGCCACGGCTATTTTATATAACGTGCAAGTAATCAGAACGTATTAAGAGCAATTCCTAGCTGAGCAACTTTTCAAATTTCGATTTTTTGAAGCTATGTTTCTGTCAGGCTGCGGTGGACGGGAGTGCGTGCGATAAGGACAACTGCAGCTCGGACTAAAATTCCCACGCGAAAAACTCAAAAATCGAGTTTTCGCTCTGGACTGTTTCCTCCTCCAAAACGCAACCGATCATTATAGATTTTTGGAAACTGCAAGAGGAAGAAATAATCTATGCCGCTATGTTTTGATTGTTTAGATATTTGTTGTCATATTTGTATACTGCGCCTTTTTGCAGCCAGTTCGCTGCTGTTTTTACGGTTTTCGAGGCGCTGTAAGTTTCTTCAAAATAAAATAATCCAAAACATAGCGGCATAGATAATGATGATATTGATCCTATTTGAAAAATAAATCATTTCGCTAGGTTAAAAATCCAAGGAGGAAATAGTCGAGAGCGTTTATACGGAAACATCGCAACTAGGAATTCCTTTTAAAGTTAATTTTGTGGCTACGTCGGTTGGGGCCGACGCGGTCAAAGGGTTAAAGATAGTGTGACGTTTACAATCGCAGCCATCCTAGTGGAAAAAGTATAAAATAGTTATCAGAAGCATGGAACATAGATATTCACCCGCAAGCCGTGCCGCCGAGGTCGGGCCGCTGGCGCAGCACGCCGCCCAGGATGAACTCGGTGGTGACGAGCGCGGCGCGGCGCCGGCGCAGCGCGCCCCACAGGCCGCGGTCGGCCGCCGACGTCACGCACACCCAGTTCGGCCCCGAGGCTTGCCACACGCCGCCCGAGCACTCCACGATCACTGCCCATTCCAATTAATCGATCATTTTTTGCAGAACAACCTTATTGTCCTTGTGTGTCTTTCTTTGTTTGTTTATTCGTTGCTGTATGACTTTTTTGAAGTGAAAACTTCTTTAGCGGCGCTGTGCACTTTTTGTGATGGGGAAATAATATTAAACTCGCGATGGGTCACGTGACCGACAGATTGAAGATTCGTAAGTCGGACACGTGACCTGATCGAAAAACTGTTACAATGTCATTGAAGCCAGTAGAGTCGTTGAAATTATGGATTGAAGTAGATTTTTCTGAGAGATACACTTTTTAATGTTAAATAATTGTAATAGTTCTGAAGTGTAAATTTTTTAATGTAATATAAATTGTCATGTTTGTGTACGATAGCGCAATTAATGAATATTGTATTTTACCACATAAACGATAGTACTTTTATACTGATAATTAAAGCAATTCGTGCAAAATTATTCCCTAACCATTCCAAAATATCAAAAATGCACAACGTTAATATTCAAGTTTTCACTTCTACCGGCACTCCCGGAGTGCAACCCGTTGTTTTTTTTATAAATGTAGGTACATAATTCGTTACCATATAATTCACAACCGACCCCGTTTACGAACACGCCGCCAAAAAGTGTGGACGATGGTATGTTCGACCGAATCAATGGCGTTAATAGATATAATTTATTTTTTTAAGACAATATCATCAGAGGTTGACCCAGAAAGAGATGGCGAGACGACTTGCTCAGCACAGGGAGAATTGGAAAGCGAGAGGGGAGGCCTTTACCCAGCAGTGGGACACACAAATAGGCTAATAATATTTAAAAAAAAATCATATAGAATACAATATTTTCGCCTACTTTCTCAAATTTATCAAAAATGCAATACATTGGTTTCCTCCAATATACTCGAAAATGGTTACCTTATTGTATCAAAAATAGCATGCGAAGCTCTTCCTTCCAAATTCAAATTTAAAAAATTCAAACCATTATTGTCCTGTTTTAGGGACGGGATGTTCATTACTGTATTGTTTATTATTTATTTATTTATTATAGCCGCGGGCCGCCACTATACGACCCGGTCAGCTATCATTCCTAGTTATAGGATAGAGTGAGATAGTAAGATAATGTGGACCCGGGTACGTCCTTAAACTACGTCCAAAAGAGAGGTATGGGCATTGTGAATGTCATCTCGCTTTGTGTGGTAGGGCACAGCCAGTGGATGTCATTCCAGATCTAGAGCAGAGCCCAACTGGGGAAGTACCTCCACCTTACAGAAAACCGCAGCCAAATAACACTAGACCCTACTCATAGTGTTGTGTTCCTGCCGGTGAGTAAGGTTGCCAGAGCTCAACTCCTCTGGAGTTGCAGGCGTACATAGGCTACGGAGACTGCTTACCATCAGGCGGGCCGTATGCTTGTTTGCCACCGACGTAGTATAAAAAAATAAAAAAAACTACCTTACATGTCTAGTTCTTATGAGACTATCGTGTATTATCGTGCAAATACAGCTCAATAAAATCAAAGACTACAACCGGTTAAGCAACTATGTCCGTAAAAAAACTCAAAATTCAAATTTTCCATGGGAAGATAACCTTACGCACCTACATTCTTTAAATTTGCCGCTTTTTTCTATTGACGGAAATGGCTCAACACACTATATTCACTTTTTATATTTTTTAAGGATGTCATGCGTGCAAGTACAGCTTATATTGCACAATAGGGTTGTTTCCAATTTTTTGAAACGCTTGTATTACGTTCTATATTAACTAAAAGTTGCCCTAAAATTCAACTTTTATACTAAAAACGGCTTTAAATATGTTAAATTAACATAATATATTTTGACAGATGCTTTCGCGCCAAAACGCTCTTTGAAAATTGTGTGACGTCACAGTTGACGGTTTGACACATACGGTTTGACGGTTCATACACACGTAGAAGATACGTAGTGTAATTGGAGTAAAAAGAATAGATAAAATAAAATTAAACAAAATTAAAGGTATCACCAAATTCAAAGATGCGAACAAAGTATGTAAAACACTAAAATGGAAGTGGGCAGGACACATGATAAGAGAAAAAACTGATAAATGGACTAGGAAGATAACAGAATGGTGCCCAATAGGTTGTGAAAGGAACCAGGGTGGCCAATGGAAACGCTGGGAAGATGACCTCAGGAAAGTGGCCGGCCCAGGATGGACGAGACTCGCAAGAGATAGGGAGAAATGGAACTCTTTAGAGGAGGCCTTTGTCGAAAGACAAGCTGTTGTTACAAAACTCAGTCGTCGGAAAAGAAAAACCTAATATTGTTATCACTGTAGAACAGCAATAAAGGCTTATTTTATTTTATTTATTTATTATTTATTTAGAAGATACGAACTGTCAACTGACATTTGTCATTTGTTGTTTATCGCCTAACTGTCAACAGTGTCAATCCGAGAGTTGTGACGTCATCAGAATCTTCAATGACGTTTCGAGTTTGGTCACGTGACGTGTGCCAAAAGATATTTTAAATTCAATATTTACAAAAATATGGTCATTACAGGTCCCCTAAAAGTAGTTTAACATGTTCTTATAATCCAAAAGAATTTATTGGGATACAATTCTGCCCTAAGATTTGTAGATGAAAACAACCCTATTATATTAAATGTTACTGAATGGCAGAATAAGTTAATAAATAAATAATAAGTCGTTTCCCGGCCTCTGCAATAATGTACTATTACCATACTATAAAATACCGTAAACACTTACATTTCATCTCTTGTGCAGTTGGTAACACACTGGGCGTGGCCGAAACGTGATATCCCTCGAGGAAGTTCCTTCTGCCCCTGAGGGTCTTTTCTAGACTGAACTGGAACCGTCTCTCTGCTTGTGAGTCCTTTATTAAGTACAGCCATGGGTCTGGAAAGAAACAAGGAGTAATTTTGATAAAAATAATAATTTAAACAGCTAAGAGTAGCGAGGTCGTAAGGGATAAAAAAATCTGGCAGTTCTTTTTGTAATCGATGTAGGTAGCACTTTTTTTTTAAAGAAATTCGCGGATACCGATACTAAAAATAACCTAAAAGTAACCAATGTGTGTCTTAGATCATCATCCTAACTATCCTAAGCCGGCAATATTGTATGAAAATCCGTTGCCGGTGCATCTGAGTAAAACGCCCGCAATATGTTGCATCGCAGACTTTCATCACAACATTTAATCTCACTAAAACACCCACATATGATACTTTGTCGGCATAGACCGGGAAAGTTGTATGAAGATCCATTCCGCGGTATAATATCTATATATAATATTTGCATAAAACTTACCAACAATAGTATTGGAGTCTGCGCAAGCCTGAACCCACTCGGGGCCGACGATGGGCCGCCCGAGGCCGACGGCGCAGAGCAACTTGAACGTGCGCTTTATTTGAAGCGTCACCAGAACCGTGCACGACATCACGTCGGTTACTATTACTGCTCCTGAAATATGAAAAATAAATTCATTGGTAATTCACAGGTCATTCACAGAGAATAGTTATTTGTTTTACAAGGGGGCAAAGTTGTTGTTAAACCGCTCGTGCTAATATTGATACCCGAGCAAGCGAAAGTTTCCAAAATTGAACCACGAGCGTAGCGAGTGGTTCGAGAAGTGGAATCTTGAGCGTTGCGAGGGTTTCAATGCACGAGGGTTAAACAAACTTTGCCTCCGAGTGATACACAAAATTTTTCACCACACCAACACGAGGAAATTACTTACTATGAAATATCAAAAAATTAAAATGAAATCAAATCCAAATGAACGTAATGAAAAAATAATCATTCAAAATCATCATTTAAAAGTCAATTCTACCAGCTAACATAAGAAAACAACTCAAAATTTGCATCTGATTACTTTGCCCCACATGTGGATAAAATACAACTTTTTCATTCGATTTTGAACAATCAAGAGGGCCTTTACGAGTTGGTGTGTTGAAAAAAATATTGTCTATTTCATAAGCTTAAAGATAACCCTAAAATACCCCTTTTTGAATAACTCTTAAAAAACCCTAAGCCAATACCGATATTGTCGTACTCGTAGTTATGACCTGTGGGCATTTTTATACCAACGTTTTTACATTTTGTGTAAAAATAACAAAAACAAAAACGCCTTATCAAACCCTGCGTATTAAACACAGCTCAAAACTACATCTGGCTTGCTTTATGTGCGAATTATTTTATGAATTAATTTTTTGGAGATTTATATGTATACTACCTTAATATATGGGCAATAAAGTCGTTTATACATATTTTTGGCACTTTTTTCGTATCGATATTTTCAGACGTGACCGTATATAATATATTACTTTTATGACATCGTATGTTTTTTGGATACTGCTGAAATAGAACCTCATCTATATTCTGTATCTTTAGGTATTTAAATAAAAGTAAACAAAATCTACCCTCAAATGGCTCCTTAAGCCAGTCGAGGGTAGATGAAAACATTACATGAATGAATAATGTCGGTTAAAGTCGATCAGGTCGTTCAGTCACAGATCCAGGCGGTTTTGTATTTGGTTGGTAAACCAATAAATGTTATAACTACCCGAAAATGTACAAATTGTTTGTTTTCTTAAATTTAAATACCTAATGATATGGAGTATAGGGATATTAAACTTTGGAGAAGATTAGGAGATATTTAAATATAAGCAAATAGTACCTAATTTCTCGAGCTTACTCCTCACATCATCATTAGAAAACGCCGTGAACAAAACATATTGTGTTTCAGCCTTAACAGGAGTACTCTGTACCGACGTACTCGCCAAACATTCAGAACTCTTAGAATTAGGCAAAGACCTTGTTCTTTTAGGACTTGGTACTTCCAACTCATTCGTCGCTGGCCTTTTTAAATTCTTCGGCGATTCCGTACTCGACTCTGAAGATAAGTATACAGTACTGATTTCATGTTTGGGAGTCTCTTTATTAGATTTTTGTCGCGAGCTTCTTCGTACTTCTGTTTCCGGGGTTTTGTCTTTGGACTTTGATGTGTCTTTTGGTTTATCTTTTTTGTTTTCTTTAGTGCTTCTACTACTTCTACTTTTTGAATCGCTTCTGTTTTTAGAAGCACTTCTGGTTTTAGAGTCGTTTCGGTTTTTAGAATCGCTTCTAGTTTTTGACTCGCTTCTAGACTTAGAATTACTCCTAGAATCTTTTCTTGAATGAGATTCACTTCTTGATTTAGAGTTATTTTCCTCTTTGCTCTTGTGTTCTTTGTCCTTTGATTCCTCGACTTTACTCTTATTTTTTTTATTTCTTGTACTTCGGGTACTCCTAACTTTTTTATCATTAGAATCTTTATGATCATCAGTTTTTGATTTAGTTTCATCATATTTCTTAGATTTAGATCGACTACTTCTACCCTTACTGTCATTGTCCGTATCTTCAGTTGGTTTGTCTCTTTTCTTATTTTCATTCCGTGAATGTGGCCTTTTTGTGGACTCGTCTAATATTTTTTTACAGTGCTCACCTTCCTTTTCTTTCCCTTTCTTTTTGTCAGTTTTGCTTTTTAAACGTGATATATTTTCAGTTATAATATCTGCATCAATATTGTCATCACTATCAGCTAAAACAATACTCTTAAGAATACTTTTGCAGTTTTTATTTATTTCGTCAGATTCTCGTACTTTAAGGGTAGGCTTACGAACTCGCGTGATAACTCTAGAAGGTAGTTCTTCAAGCTTTTTAGAGAGGTCTTGTTTGGCATGTACTTTTGGTATCCGTTTCTTCCTGTAGGTGATTCCCGAGTCCTGATCAGAAACCTCGTCCGTTTCAGTGTCACTGGAAGATTCTGTAATAGAATTATGTTTTAAAGTTACACTAGTTTTTATTTCTTGGCTATCTGGAAGATCAATATTCATTATTTTAAGGGTTTGGGGTGTTTTAAGTACAGCATTTGAAGTTGATTTTTGATCGGTAATTTTATTAAGTTTAGTATCACTACCTTCACTCTTAGATTTTTTGATTGGCGATATTTCACTTTCTATGTGCCCAAATCTATCACCCATTTCGTAACCTTCTACAGAACATGGCACTAATTCATCATCATCACCTTTTTCTTTCTGGTTTGCCGTATTTTCTTTAATAGAATCGGGGGATAGTTCTCTTTGAGTACAAAGATCATTAAATAAATCTTGCGTAGCTGCATAATAATTAGGATTGTCATCATCATCAACATCTGTTACAACTACTTTAGAAGTTGACTCTCTTGTAGGAGTTTTCTTAGCCTTCAAAGGAGTTCGGAAAGGAACTTTAAAAGGACTAATCATTTCTTCAGAATAAACCTCTTCATTGGGTTTATCAATTTCTCCTTCATCAGTTATAATTTGAGTCGGCAATTCTTCGAAATTTTCTTCCTTAATGTCATCTGTAAGTATTTGTGTAGGCAACTCTTCAAAACTGATTCCTTTATTAGGGCCATCGGTTTGGTCAGTAGTCTTATTAATATCAGTTTCTATTACGTCATCCCCAATAATTTGTGTAGCTATATCTTCAAAATCTATTTCCGGGCTTGCGCTAGCGTTTGCTGCTTTAACTTCATTTTTTACTAATTCATCGTCTTCACAATCGGTTAGGTCATCATCATCATCATTATTATTCACAATTTTTTGTGTTGGGAGCATCTCTATATCACCAACAATTTTTTGAGTTGGCAGAACACCTATATCACCAAGAGTCGGCAGAACACCTATATCACTATTTATTTTCTCAGTTTTCGAGTCAACTATAATCTTTTGGGTCGGTAACATATCAATATCAGTTGATAATTTTTGATTTGGCAAGATATCCATATCTTCACAATCAGTTGAACTGCCAGACTCTCGTCTAATTTTATTGAAGCTTACTTCAATCTTTTCTATCCTTTCTATCGGTGGGGAAACGTTGCCAGCCGGTATAATCGGCTGCGACTCAAAATCGTCGTGGAATGATTGTGTATTAAGTTCTTCAAACGCAATTTCTTCATCAGAGTCATCCTTAATTTTAGATGATTCATCAACACTGTTATTAATATTCTCAGATTTCTTTGGTTCAACCAAAACTGATCCCTTTTCTGCAACAAACGCTTGCGTTTCTGCATTAAATATATTGTCCAAACTATTCTCATTTTCTTTATTTGCTGAGAACAGATCGATTTGTACATCTTCTTGGTCATCTAATTTGCGTACTTCAGGTAATTTATCCGTGATTGGAGCTTGTGTGTCACAATTATGTATACTATCAGATACATTCTGTGTGTCCAGAGCGTGAATGTCAGGCGCTTGCTGCGTCTCTTGCATATGAATGTCTAACACAGGCGGCTGCGTTTCCATACAATGTACAGAAGGCGAAGCTACTTGCGTATTTGCAGTATAAATAGAGTCCGTACTATCATTCGCTTTGAAAGGCTTCTGTGTTTCCATATCATGAATATTATCATTGCTTTCTTCAACAATTTTATTTGATTTGTTTGAAGCAGTCGAGTCATTGAAAGAACTTCCAGAATCATCTAATTGGAAATTAAATGAGTCTGATTTTCTGGTGGAAGCCCAATAAGCATTGTCTATAGTTTTACTACCCATAGGTTGTATAGCAATAGTTTTGTTGGAAGGCTTTAAAAATTTGTTCATGGGGCTCTTGAATTCAGACGATTTTTTAGATTGTGATGGCATTACAAAGGAGTCATCCTGAAAACAAGAAAAGCAGAACTCATTTAATTTATAAAAAGTCATCGCAAACCTTTAATAAAACCATGCTGTTCATCCCAGAGAGACACTAGGACTAGGCCGCCTTTGTCAAGTGATAAGTCATTGTAATTTCATTGTCCACAATTTGAGAATTGTAATATTTGTCTTGTTGTAACAATTAAGGAACAAATCTCACCATATCACTGACTTCAGGCGATTCTGGCACCAAAACCGGAGCCCCCAACCGAGACATTTGTTTGGGCACCGGGGCCGGAGTACAAGGCAGGTCTATAGCCTGTGTCATCGGCAAGTCATTGTCATCCTCGAGTAACCTGAACATACCGAATATTGCACCAAACTGAACCATGTCGCCGCTTTTAAGCGGGTAAGGTATGTATGGCTGCAAGGTTTTCTAAAAAAAAAAGGGAAAATAATTGACAGAGACTAAAAAAGATTAAAAGTAGAGTTCAACAAAAGGTGGTCTTATCGCTAAAGAGCAATCTCTTTAAGATAACTTTTGAATGGCTGAAAATGTTCTCATTGCGATTTCTTTCGAAAAAGGCATAAGCAGTCCACAAATTATTTATATGAAACAATAAAATATTATTATTTTAATTTCTAGTTATAATTTCCTAAAAGTTGGTATCCAAAGGTTATCTCGAAGAGATAATAATGTGTGTACATACAGGCGCCATATATCGGAGCAGCCAAGGTGCTCACAAATATCGGAACAGACCTATTGTCATGGCATTAGAGTGCATGATCAGATATTTTTGAGCATGTTAGCCGTTCCGATATATCTGATTGCGACTGTACCATTAGATATGAATAATGTATGGTATCATATTACTTTACCTCCCATACATAATTTTATCTGATCTTCAATCAACATTCAGGTCTGTTTTAGAACAAAAAAAAGTATGTGTACAAGGCCATAAATGGTCATAATTTTAGACAGTAAATCATACTTACACCTTGTACTTTAGTTTTATTGGATGAATCTAAATCCATAAGCATGATGTCGCTCAAACTCAAGACATTTATCACAGCATGTTGCCTGGATATTGACTGCAAAAAAAAACATAAAAGTATATGAGTACCCCATATTTCAAGCCTTTTATTAAAACGTAAGCATATATGTTGTCAATGCTTGGATTCATGGACAAATCCTCTATAGAATGAGAAAAACAAAACAAAGCTAACTATAGATTGTGTCATTCATGCACATGCTTGCCTTGACTCGTATTGTCATGTCATTAAATTAGATTTGACAAATCTACACATCATTGTGCACAACACAGACTATATAGACATATTTTTGTAAAATTAATGCAACTAGCATCACTGTAAGAAGATAAATAAATCTTTTGCACAAAACAATACATTGCAGTACTTTCATATTGTACAAAAGTAAAAAAAGGTAGGGTTTTTAAGAGTAGTAATAGCAATTTTTTAGAGTAGAGTAGATAGAGGGGAGAATTGTCTAGAAACCAACTGCACAACTTGGTAAGGGTGCTTACTGGGCACTGTGGCCTAAATAAGCACATGCTCACTATGGGGAAACGTGACATGGGGCGGTGCAGACTCTGCATGGAGGCAGAGGAGACGCCTTTGCACATCCTCACAGAGTGCACTCGTGACTCAATACTGGGCAGACACATATTACGTCCAGAGTTAAGGTCTCTCAAGATCAAGGGGATCCTGCAGCTGTTTGAAGTTGCAAGTTTACATCGAGAGTTGTAGTAGGTGGCGATCACAATAGATCAGGAATGGTCGCAGTGATATTTAGGTTGTAGAGCCTTACATAGCCCCTAACAAAGAAGAAGAAGAAGATAGAGGGGATGTAGATCTCTACAAGACCAAGCAAAATAGCATGTTTCTGTGTTGGAGACGACTCACTTTGGGTCATTGCGCCAGCCAAGTAAGTTAAGTATAAATAATAAATAATAATAAATATTATAGGACATTATTATACAAATTGACTAAGTCCCACAGTAAGCTGAATAAGGCTTGTGTTGAGGGTACTTAGACAACGATATATATATAATATATAAATATTTATAAATACTTAAATACATAAAACACACCCATGACTCAGGAACAAATATCCATGCTCATCACACGAATAAATGCCCTTACCAGGATTTGAACCCGGGACTATCAGCTTCGTAGGCAGGGTCACTACCTACTAGGCCAACCCGGTTGTCTAAAAGTATAAGGTGAATGGTAAACAAGCTCTGAAGTTGATACTTACATTCAGATTTAGGTAAATCCCACATGTTTGTGGGTCTCTGCCTATTTTGTTGGGACCTCTTTTTACGGGGTATGTGGAACCCTGTATTCCCAGGAATCCAATCTGAAAAATAAAAGCTGTTTTATTTGTATACTTTTTAAACAGTCATCACTGTCGATAAATAACAAACTTGTACATATAGTATATGATCAACAGTTCTTGTCAGCCTACTTAAAATGTACTAGAACTACTAGGTTTAGTACGTTCGCAACTCTTAAAGCGAAAGCAAATGAAGCTCAGCCTTAACCATTTAATAGTTAGTAAACAAGGCTTGCTAAATACTAACCTGTTCGGGGTCAGTTCTTTCTGTTTGCGTGTTATATAGCTCCTGGGTACACTCAAGCTTTTGAGTACATTCTATCTCCATGATGAATATCTAATTAATAATCCATATGATTAACATTGAACGACAATAAAACAAGTAGAAGTTTCCCGGCAAACACGACGCATCCGCGTAATCCGCGTTTAATATTTAAACTGTCATTAGTGTCAAACGTCAATGTCAAGTAAGTACAGACCATGTAAGTTATTTTTAGGAAATAATATTAATTTCCTTATCGGATTGCCTATTCTGTGAAAATAACTAAAATAACTTAAAAAACCAAGAATCAATGGAACGGACATTGGTGTTACGCAAATTTACAAAAAAAAATCGCAAACGCATGAATTAACCATAGACAACATATAAGAGTAATGGCATAAAAAAAACTAGATAGAAGAGATAGAAATAATGGCAGCAAAATGGATGCAAGTAGACGTCAAACCGTTGATCGCTGTACTTATTATTTATAACCTAAAACGTTTATTTGTTTATAGCAATTCGAAATATTCGCTTTGTTGACTTAATTAAATCAATTTGTATGTTAATAAATGGATTAGAAGTGTAAAGGTGTGTTTCTTAGTGTAGGTGCTGTAAAATACAATGTGTAAGGTTTAGTAATAATCATACAAGTTATTTTAAAGCGATTATGGAAACACCGAAAGGAGATGCATCGGACGAAGATGTTCCCAGCGATTTCTTCGACGACTTCAATAAAGACGAGTTCATGGAGGGTCTACAGGTGATCGACAGTTGGGACGACAAGGAGAAGAAACGCCGGATGTCGCGCATCGATACGGAGGCGTTGGACAGCGTGAAGGACCTTCGGGAGCTAATCGACGACCGACACAGCAAGGATCGCCACGAGCGGCACCGCTGGAAGGACGACCTCGACGAGTACATCAAACCGGGCAGTCGCCGCGACCCCAACAAGACCAAGGAAGCCATCAAACGCGACAAGGAAGTCAAGGTCAAGGAGTTCCTCGCCAAGAGTTTGGACTCTACGGACGAGCTGAAGCCACCCGGTACGGAGCTGGACGATTTCTTTGAAGAAAACAAGGCACCGAAACCGCCGCCGGAGGAGCCGCCGCAAAAAAAGAAGCGTTCGAGATCGAAAGAGCGTCATCAATCACCGGTCAAACACCAACGGAGGAGTCCTCGCCGGAGTCCAGCACGTCGCAGCCCAGCACGACGTAGTCCAGGACACCGCAGCCCTGGACGCCGAAGCCCCCGTCGGAGCCCTCGGCGCAGTCCTAGATGGTCACCGGGTCGACGCGGCGGGTCACCCTTCCGCGGGAAATATCAGTTCTTCAAGCCGCGCTGGAACCCAGCTATGAACCGGCACTTCAGCCCGCGCCGCAGCCCTCGCCGCAGCCCCCGCCGCAGTCCCCGGCGCAGCCCGCGTCGCCGCTACTCTCGCTCGCCGCCGCCGCGCCGCTACTCCCGGCGCTCACGCTCCTCATCCAGAGAACGAGACAGAGACAGCTTCCTTTACCCCAGAGAATCTAAACTTGACTATCCACATTTTGACATTCCAGACCCACAGTTCTCTCAAGTATATCCTGGGTCAATTCCGGGATACCCATACCCCCAGATGCCTCAGGAATACCCTCCAGGGTATACTGGTCCTCCATTTAACTTTCTGGCTCCTGGGCAGCCTCCCACTCCAGACGTTCAAGTAACATTTCCGAATTCAGCACCTGCACCTCAACCTGTACCCGCACCTATGATGAATCCGGTGCCACCTCCAATGATGAACCCTGTGCCGCCTCCAATGATGAACCCGGTGCCACCGATGATGAATCCTGTTCCTCCTCCAGCCATGGTCCCTGCCCCTAAACAAGTACCTCTTCCTGAGAAACCTCCACTTCCCACTCCTATGAAGGATGTCACTAAACCATTTGATGCACTGGCTCAAGTAATTATTTTGATATTTACAAGCATTTTTTACAATGACTTCATTCCGTTTTTATCAAATGAATTCACTGTAAATCATGTCTCATAGTGTGTAAGGGTTTTTTGAACATATGAATATTGTATCTGTATGTTTCAGTTAGTGGCAGAAGGCAAAATTAGCCAAGAGGACTATTTAAAGCTGGCACCAACAAAGGGTAAGAAATATGAACTTAACCATATTAAATTATGCATTTTTTTACAACATAAATTTTCTCTTTTGAACCTTTCTTGAAATAAGCATTATTTTTGTTGCAGTCACCAGTATGGACACAAACAAAAGAGTAATGGGTGTGTATTTTATTTCTTCATTTTAAATCTCACTTTCTACATCTTTATCGTTGATATTTTTGTTTTGAAGTTGGCAGTACTGGAGCACCATGGATTTTCCTTTTGGCGCGTCGTAATAAAATGAATGTTTTACTTTGTGTAAATATCATATTATAGCTAACATTTTATATTGTTTTCATTAGGTTCAATGAAGTGTTTAGTGAAATAAAATTTAAGAATTTACATATATACTTATTTACAATTACACATTTGATGTTTATTTCGGCTGAATAGAAATGTTCCTATGGAGCCAGTGAATCGTATTTCACCGCATACTGTGTCGAGAAGCCAGTGACCGTTTTGTGTTTCCAGTGTTGAATCGGTTGTACCTCGTCATTGAGCAAGTTGGCACACTTGATGCTGCCAAACCGTCTGATCATGAACAACAGCATGGTGGGCCCGGAGCAGAAGAGCCTCGTCCCTAAATACTGTTCCCCGCTGAAACGTCAAGGCGCCGTCGAGTTCCACTTTACGAAGATGAGCGGGCGAACCACGGCACAGCAGAACAAGCAGTTAGTGAATAGTATCATCAACACGCTAGGATTGGAGAAGGTAGTGGGGAGACAGAAGATAAAGGTGCCTAAAGATATGAAGGATGCAGCGTGTCAGACCAGCAAGCCGTACTGCGACGTCTGCGAGATCAGGGCGTCGACGCGGCTCTGCGACGCAAGCACCAGTGTGGATGCGGAGCATTTCTGTTCAACAGTACATACACAAGTGGTAGAGCAGGACCTTATGAGTTCTAAAGCGGTATTCGCTCCGAGCGGCAGCATAGCGGACGGTGCGCCTATCTCTATCGCTCATATGACTCCGGCGCAGCTCGTCTCGCAGCTCGCCGCTCGGGCGAAGACTTTGAAACAGACTGATCCGGTCCCCTCTAACCCTAACCAATACATGAGACGACCGAACTACGATCAACAGTACGATCAGCAGTATCAGAATAACTATAATAATTATCGCTATTAACATTTTAGCTAATATGACTAATATCTACACTGGAAATTTGTCTCAATTTCCAACGGGTGAAATTCCAAGGTCGCATTGTTGGTCTTCATTAAAGTCAGTATTTTCCACACTTGATTTGAATATCCTATTTGCAGTCACAAAATTGTTTGCATTATTTGGATAATTTAAGAATATTTAGATAGACTTAAATGTAGTTGCACTGATACTTTCCTTACTTACTAGGTAGTAAGTTTTATTTCGTTTATTATGCCTGGGTTGAATGAGTTAATTGGTGTATCCCCAATTTTTTCCCTGCCCCACGTCACCACCGCCATACATGAAGGCGGGGACAGATGGAGAAAATTCATATGAATGCACCTATTCCCATCTGTGCTCGGCGGGGTCAAATGGGAATTAACTAGTTATTTTTAGTAATAGTAATAAAATCATTTAGTTAATATATTATAAGACTAGTCTACAGTCGATTAAATGCAATCGTTGCTGCTGTTGCAATAATTGCGACTTACACGAGTTGAATAGCAAATCTATAAATGACATGATAATAAATTCGAAATCAATTAAGTGTATGTCCTTCACGTGTGTGTATATTATTACGACTTGGTTTAAAATAAAAAGTGTTAAATTCGTTAAGGTACTGAATTGGTTTTGACTTTTTGACATACCTTAACCTTATATATATATATAGTTATACCTATTTGAAAAAGCCGTTAGGGTTTTACATATTGTTTTTTTTTTACTTTATCGAAGGGTAAACGACCCAAAGATTGGCACTAAAAATACCTTAGGGGGCGTCTATTAATTACGTGAGGTGTTCAGGGTGGGAGGGCGTCTCGGTAAATATCACGTATTTTTTTCTTGCAAAAAGCAGGGTAAAGATGCGAGAATATGACATTTAAATATGTTTATAAACAGAACAATGGCGAAATCTGATACAATGGGTCATTATTGGGGATGTGCCGACATTAGGATAATTTATCTGCCATTTGAAGATGCACAGCTCAAGCCTCAAGCAATTTTATTTCTAGCAAACTGATGGCAGATATTTTCTTATGAAATTAAATATTAGTACAATGGATCTCTTTTTGTTTTTATTTTTAAATAAATCTTGGGATTAGTTGTCAAGCGGACCCCAGGCTCTCATGAGCCGCGGCAAAATGCCGGGACAACGAGAGGAAGAAGAGAAGAACCCTTTCAACGCAAAGGACGGCCAAAAGTGGTAAGTTGGCAAACTTGTGCCTACAGCCTAAACAACTTCCGAAAAATAACGAGGAATGGAGGTGAAGAGCCAATACACACTAACACTGGAGCTGCTGCGCCTGTTTCTAACGCTGCCCTGCTAAAAAGCAGAACTTGAAATAAAAATTGAATGCAAACATGTACCTTATTCTTAGTTCCATTTTCAAGCACACGTTTTTGAGATGTCTTTAGAAATCCTGTGATTTTGAAACAGCTTTAATTTCAACTGCAGATTGTACTACTTACATTATATACTTCAAGTACCCGTCATTGTAATTATTTATATAATCACTCAAAAAAACGAATTATAGTCAGTATGCCTAAGGTGACGTTACTATAATGACCACAAGGTGCAATTGTTAAAGTTCATATTGAACTTTTATACGCATGTAGCAAAGACTTGAACTAGACCTGTGTTGTATAATATATCAATATTTCCTTTTGTAATATATGTTTTTGGGTAAACTTTGGTGTATTCTCATTTATCCCCGCTGGGCACAGATGGGAATAGGCGCTACATACAAATCATTCTCATCTGTGCCCGCCGCTTGTATGGCGGTGGTCACAGATGGGAATACACCTAAACTTTCTACCAAGGTTACTTCTGCGGGCTTAAGATAGACATGCTTTGTAACATGTAGATATGAAAGTAAGTGCGAAAGAGAGAGACACCATCATGTCTTCACAAAGCAACCAGAAGAAATCTGCACTTACTATTTTCATAAAGCATAATTTGAAGAATTATGCAGCTGGAGTGGAGACTAAAAGGACCACCCACGCAACATATCCATTTATGACGTCACCAGTGTTTTATCATATCGATAAGCTATTATCCTTTCAATGTATATAGGGTAAGTATACCAAAGTAAAAAAAATAAAGTTGGGACCGCCGCCATACATGAAGCGGGGAGAAATGGCAATACACCACGGCAAAGGTGCGTAACTCAACTTGTAAATGGCGCCACTTAAATACATCTGGGGAAGTTTCTCTCTAGGTGTCCCTATATTAATAAACTAAAACTAGATCGTCCAATTCATAATTTTTTTTATATACAATTATAACAATATATCTAAAATTAACAATATAACTTTCAAGCAGATCGATTTTTTTGTCCAGTCACCATCAGATGCATGCGGCTAAGGCACTCATTATAAACAGCTGAACACCCCTCTATTGTCAAGGGTTAAGTTAAGGCCATTCCAGACGGGACAGTTTTTTTGGTGCGGCAATTTAATCAAATGGTGGCTTGCCAATTCTCATTCCAGACTGAACAATTTTTTTGGTGATTTAATCAAATGGTGGCTTGCCAATTCTACTATGAAATCGTGTGCGTGTGGGTGCTGAACGAGATTAACCTTTTGAACGCTTTCTCTCTCGCATCAAAATGTGGCATACACGCCACCATCTCAACTAGTGAGAAACGAATTTAAACCTTATCTGTCAACAGTAAAATTGCTTTGACAGCGTCTGCCATGACCGTTTTAGTGGTCGTTGGAGTGGTAGGCACGACGGCACACAACCACTTTAGTGGCTCTTGGCGTTCAAAGGGTTAAGGCTAATTTTTTTTATCAGATTATCATGATTCAACTCGTCTGGTCGGGCCTTTTGGCTATATGATGGGATATTTGGGGAGCTCTGACATAGATCTTACGCCTACTGTATCCATCCATTAATTTCCTAGACCAGATGATATTTTATTCTTCTAAGAAGTCATCAAGCCATTTTTCGAGGTCCTCTGGAGATTCAATAACTGGCTTTATCTTGGGTTCTGTAAGAGCACGTGCAGCTGAAAATAATAAAACGATTACATTAACTACCGAAATGAAAATGCTTGGTGGAGTTCATAACAAAGCGATTGTCGGTCATTACACTTAAGAGAAATGATGAGGTCTTTATAGGGTCGGCAACGCACATGTGACACCCCTGGAGTTTCAAGCGTTCATAAGCTTAGGTAACCGCTCACCATCAGGTGGGCTGTACGCCTATTTGCCACAAATGTGGCATTTAAAAAAATTACTTTAGTTTTAAAATTTCCATAAGTACAAAAGAAGCCAGTTTCATTGCATTCGAGTGTAAAATCACTTGGCAGTTTTAAACAGTCAATAGTGGATTGACTGTTTAAAACTGCCAAGTGATTTTACATACACTTAATATGACCCGGGTACGTCCTTAAACTACGTCCACAAGAGAGGTATGGGCATTGTGAATGTCATCTCGCTTTGTGTGGTAGGGCACAGCCAGTGGATGTCATTCCAGATCTAGAGCAGAGCCCAACTGGGGAAGTACCTCCACCTTACAGAAAACCGCAGCCAAATAACACTAGACCCTACTCATAGTGTTGTGTTCCTGCCGGTGAGTAAGGTTGCCAGAGCTCAACGAGGGGGGAGAGGGGTTTAGGGTCGGCAACGCGCATGTAACTCCTCTGGAGTTGCAGGCGTACATAGGCTACGGAGACTGCTTACCATCAGGCGGGCCGTTATGCTTGTTTGCCACCGACGTAGTATAAAAAAAAATTTGAAGAAATTAAAATGCAGTAACTAATGGTCGCGTACTGTGCGGTTCAAGAGGAATTTCCTCCCGCGGACGCTCCGGCTGTGGAATGAGCTCCCTTCCGAGGTTTACCCGAGGGTCTACAGTATGGGGTTCTTCAAAAAAGGAGTGTACAGGTTTTTAAAGGGTCGGCATCGCGCATGTAACACCTCTGGAGTTGAAGGCGTCCATAGGCTGCGGTGACTGCTTACCATCAGGCGGGCCATATGCTTTTTTGCCACCGACGTGGTATTTAAAAAAATAGAATATATACTGTTTGCCACCGACGTGGTATTTAAAAAAATAGAATATATACAGGCTGATCTAGAAAAACCTGAAAAAAAATATTATCCTTGCTCACACTTGAACAATGAACACTTAACAAGGAAAGGTACCCAACTGTCCGGTTCCCATTTGATTTATATTTATATATGTTATAGAGTAGTCTAAAATAACGGACACGTATTTTTTTTTAGCTGCCCAAACTCAACCTATTGGGAGAAATTGTCCTCCAAAGTACTAAAAAGTTACTAAATCTTCTAACTCCTATAGAAAGTGATGCTCAAGCAATTTGCTAGTTAATGGCTTGTTTGAGTACAGGAAAAAATAATGTACACGTGTTTTGTTATATCTGCTTAAACTCAAGTTTTCTTAAAAAAACACCCGTCTTTATGTGTAACTTTAGCGATAAGATATTATAAAACTTCGAATGTCGTTTTTTTTAGGAAAAAATGAGTTTTAGCCGATATAACAAAACACGTGCTCATTATTTTTTGCTGCTTTCAAACATATACTCAAACCAGCCATTAACTAGCAAGTTGCTTGAGCATCACTTTCTATAGGAGTTAGAAGATTTAGTCATTTTTTAGTACTTTGGAGGACAATTTCTCCCAATAGGTAGAGTTTGGGCAGCTAAAAAAAATACGTGTCCGTTATTTTAGACTACTCTATAACATATATAAATATAAATCAAATGGGAACCGGACAGTTGGGTACCTTTCCTTGTTAAGTGTTCATTGTTCAAGTGTGAGCAAGGATAATATTTTTTTTCAGGTTTTTCTAGATCAGCCTGTATATATTCTATTTTTTTAAATACCACGTCGGTGGCAAACAGTATATATTCTATTTTTTTAAATACCACGTCGGTGGCAAACAAGCATACGGCCCGCCTGATGGTAAGCAGTCACCGCAGCCTATGGACGCCTGCAACTCCAGAGGTGTTACATGCGCGTTGCCGACCCTTTAAAAACCTGTACACTCCTTTTTTGAAGAACCCCATACTGTAGACCCTCGGGTAAACCTCGGCAGGGAGCTCATTCCACAGCCGGAGCGTCCGCGGGAGGAAATTCCTCTTGAACCGCACAGTACGCGACCATTAAAGTTACTGCATTTTAATTTCTTCTAATTTTTTTTTTAATACTATGTCGGTGGCAAACAAG
Source organism: Cydia pomonella (assembly GCF_033807575.1). Taxonomy (NCBI): domain Eukaryota; kingdom Metazoa; phylum Arthropoda; class Insecta; order Lepidoptera; family Tortricidae; genus Cydia; species Cydia pomonella. The sequence goes on along the minus strand of NC_084717.1, from coordinate 19,955,748 downwards.
CATAATGGCCCGCCTGATGGTAAGCAGTCTCCGTAGCCTATGTACGATTGTACGCCTGAAACTCCAGAGGAGGACAATTTCTCCCAATAGGTAGAGTTTGGGCAGCTAAAAAAAATACGTGTCTGTTATTTTAGACTACTCTATAACATATATAAATATCATCATCATCTCCTAGCCGTTTTCGACCACAGCGACTGCGTTCTACCGCGTCGCTGGTGCGCTCTCAGGTGACTGATATAGCCAATTTTTGCAGCAAATGTACGACCACACTCGCTGCAAGTCAGCACCCCTCCGACATAATTGTAAAGTATGGCCGCAGGTGGTCTGGCCTTCAGCTCGTCGCGCTTAGCGTCGAGCTCTGTGAGCCGCCTGGCTTCAAACTGACGCACCTGAGTTGCGCCTGCCCGCCTGGTTCCAGGTAGCCCCTTCCGAGCAGCCTGTGTAATAGTTTTAGGGCCGGTCCAGACGGACTGCAACTTGTATGGGAACTGCACGTCGACGTTGCAGTTGGAGTGCAGTCGGCATGCAGTTCCCATACAAGTTGCAGTCCGTCTGTACCGCCCCTTAGAAACTCACCTGTATTAACTTTCTCAGGAGCAGGGTTGGACTTGGTTAATTCTACCTTATTTATATCAATTTTTTTTGCTGTCTCAATAATAATATCATCAATGTCATCTATTTCACTGCATTCCTTACTATCTTTTACTATTGTTACTTTATGCTCATCTTGATTACTTTTGAATATGATTTCTACTCGATTACTAGATGGCTCAGTCTTAGGCAGTTTTGATTCCTCAAAATTAATATCATTATTTTTATCAACTTCTGATTCAGACTTTCGCTCATCATGCACATTTTCATCTAATTTACTTTGTTCTGGTTCTTTTAAATCATCTTTTAAACTATTAATAAGTTTGTCTTGAATTTCTGACTCAGTTGTTGCTATTTTGAAGTACTTATGTTTATATCTAGATGTGCGATGGTCCATGGTTTGTACGTCTGTTTCAGAGAATATATTCTTATCAATACCATTTCTTTCATAAAACGGTATGGTACAGAGAGCAGTGGCAAGATCATTTCCAGTGATGTCGAAGTATTTATCATATAGAGATGGGCCTGTTGTAATGTCCCAGGATTTCTCATGTTTGAATTGGAAATGGCCGCCAAGTGACATGGGTGCTTGTATGAGTTTCTGAAAAATATGAATACAAATATGAAAAATGCATTGACAGATATATAAGGACGGGCCTCACGGGTAATAACAATGGGGCCAATAGTCTCACACAGATGAATTCAAGCCAATCAAGCAGTCTAGCACCACAAAGCGATTGATGAGTTTACATCACACGTGCGATTGGTCGCAACTAATTACGTTAGACTGCAAGATTGGCTCGAAATCGTGAGTGACACCGCTGAACTAGCACCATTCTTGCTGCCCGTAAGGCCTGTCCTTAGATATATGTCAATGGAAACGTGTGATAACAACAGTATATAATATTACAGTGTTCACTATAATCTCCAGTGAACGCAGTGTATCTTGCAAGGAATTATTTTAGTGATTACACATACTTAACACATTCACTGCCGGGAACCCACCTGGTCGGCGCTCGTGAACTTTGTTCAGATGCCGGACAACCCGCTGGGCGGGTTGTTTTGTACGCAGCTATAGACCACTGGTTTCTGGGGTAGTGCGCCGTTTTTTGTCTGGCAGTGAATGTGTTAAATTGAATGAAATTAACCACATACATATATGAATGTACAAATTTCAGACTATAGTATGGGCAACAATGGCAGTCATACAAATGTAAAGGCTAAACCAAGCTTTGTTTACGAGGGCCACAATATATAAATAAGAAAAGAGCGCACTCCCATCTCAAATTCCGGCAACACACTTACAACCGGTGTTGAAGTGTGAAGGTAATTGCTTACCATCAGGTGATAGTATGCTTGTTAGCTTCCTATACCATTAAAAGAAACTATATGAGAATCACCTGTCAACTACTACATACTAATTATTTCATGGGACTGGTGATGGACCGGATAAACTCCTTTGGCTGGCCAAAGCTGGCTCACAGGCCATATTTTGCTAACCACTAGAGTAGCTGCTTTTTTATTTATAAATAACATTACCTAAATATGATTACTGGACGGACGCAGGCGATCACGATTATTTAAGTTCGTACGGAGTTCCGTGTTAGTCGCTATTGCATTGGCGAAACTGTCGGCTGTAGCCGTCGTTGGCGTCCTTGGCAAGTCTTTCAGATGTCGGCCATAGCCGATGGTGGTGGTCAAAAGGTTAATTATAATATAACCTTATGCATTTTGCGATTGAGCTCACTCTTATTTTATTTCATTTCTTACCTCATAATCAGCTCCCAAATTCTCCTGCTCCTCAATATCATCATAACTCTCTATCGGGACCTCATACTTGGACCAATTGCTTTTAATCTCTTTCTTCTTGTACTTAGAGTTGGCATCCTCAGTTATTTTGAGGATGTCATCTGTTTCTCGTTTTAAGCCTTTGTAGAAGTCTGGCCCAGGCTCCTCAAATGCTGGTTTTTCTGGAGCGGCTGCTGAAATTGTAAGATAGTATTTTGTCAGGTGACAACAAATCAGTAATTACAGGATTGGAATGGAATTTTATTAACATAGATGTAATACTTTTAGTAAAAGGTTTTACATTGAATTTAGTGGCATCTGATGATTATTTAGTGGCATAATGATTTTTGACATCAATTAATTAATATTAAAATTGCAATTCATGTTTGATAATGATTTTTCATATACTAGCCGTGTCTTATCCAACCTCGACATTGGCAGAATCATCAACACCTTGATGGAGCCATAACACGAAAAATGTTTATACCTTTAGGTTCTGCTATTCTTTTTTCAGTTTTCTTTTCACCGGCTCCTTGATTCCGCTGCTGGCGAGGTTTCCTTTGCTCTTTGGGATCATGTTTTCCTTTCTTTTGCCTGAAAATGAATAAATCATGTTTTTTTATGTGATTTTTATTTAATTTTACTTCCAGATTCTAGTAAATGTACATCAAAACTCCTATAAATCTATAGTTTACGACTAAATTGAGCCTTTACTTCTCCAAGTATTAAATAGAAAGCAAGATAACATATAAAAAGTAAAAAAAAAAAAGTAAACAACATCAAATCATCGACTTTAACTTGTTCTAGAAACGTTGCCCAACGAAACGGATACTTATACTTTTAAACATGTTTAATACTTACTGGTTTTTCTTTGTTTCAGAATCCGGCATTTTGTATTTACTAATTATTTTTGAAATTGAAACAGCAGCTGGTATATCCACAAAGTGTGTTGAGGTTAGGAAATTTGACAAATGAAAGTGACGTTGAATTGACGTTTTTATTTTATGTCAACTGTCAAAGAATTGTCACACGCATGCTAGACTGTTTAAGGCAAGGTTAAAAGTCGTAACACACTACCGCACCGTACCGCGACCCATGGAAATATAAAGTGAAGCAAACTTTTTTGTTATAGTAAATTGAACCTTATTACTGAGGCAAAAAGGTGTTCTTACCAGACTAGAGAAAACGGTCCACTTGAGAGAGCAAAAGTGGGGTGCGGTGTCTCACTCGCACATATTGCCAATGTTAACAAATGCCATTGCGGTAGTATTTATAGTTGGTCAAACCAATTTGTCAGTAAATAAGAACAAAAAAAAACTATACTCATCCTTTTCTTTTGGATGCTAGTACTAGTGTAAGACAAAGATAGTGTGACTCCCTCTGTCTATGTTTGAAATGAGATAGCCCTTTGACAAACTATATATCAATATACTACTGAAATTAAATACTTTCTTATAATATTTTAGCGCTATATACAGAGTGCGGTTCTTAAATCTTCTAAGTAATTTGTAAATAATTATGATGTCAATATTATTAACTGATTAAACCAAGCATGTGCACAACAAAAAATACATTAATTTTAATATGGTAGACATTGTAGAAACTTTGAATATTAATTGGTATCCTCAACTTGATGACATATTTTCGAGATATTTCCAAAATACGTGAATGGTGGGGCTCATCATTTAATTGCGAAATATTTAAAAAATGGGTATAAAATGCTGTGTGACAGGTTGTAGAAGTGAAAGTTTTGCTAATTGTGGTACTTATATATCTTCACAGGTGAACCACAATCATTCATTTTACGATAAAAATACGAGTCGATAATTTTCAAACTCATTAGGGTGACCATGATGTCGGCACGATGTGAATCAGTTTTACACAATTCTTATCAAGTACTTAAGTAAGTTTATCTAATTAGGTATGTCTATATTTCGGCATGATTAAATTGGTGGAATAATAGCTATTACAGACTAATTAATTGCCAAAATTGCAATACAAAGTCCTTAAACATACTATGAGTGCGAAAGAGGCAGACTACAAATGAAAAATCGTGACCATTTTTGAGTTCGACAGTGGCGGCTAACGGCCGCCATTTAATAATTTTCAAACACATGTCCGGCAACGTAACACCTTAAGAACCTTTAATTAGAAAATACAAATCTCATCCACTTGGAATGGGCTATAACCGCGAAAATCGAAGTTTGTCAATTGCGGGCGTTTTTCTCTGTCACTCTTATTACGTCTTAGTAAGTAAAAGACAAAGATCCCCGCAATTTGTGAATTTCGGTTCTTGCGGTAGGCCCCCAGTTATTAGTATGTGTAAGCGAGAACGAATATCGACAGTCGAAAAATCGGATAAGGAAAGAGAGGTATGGGCATTGTGAATTTCATCTCGCTTTGTGTGATAGGCCACAGCCAGTGGATGTCATTCCAGATCTCGAGCAGAGCCCAACTGGGGAAGTACCTCCACCTTACAGAAAACAGCAGCCAAATAACACTAGACCCTACTCATAGTGTTGTGTTCCTGTCGGTGAGTAAGGTTGCCAGAGCTCAACGAGGGGGGGCGGGGTTACGGTCGGCAACGCGCATGTAACTCCTCTGGAGTTGCAGGTGTACATAGGCTACGGAGACTACTTACCATCAGGCGGGCCGTATGCTTGTTTGCCACCGACGTAGTATTAAAAAAATCGGATATCGTTAGTATTGTGTGTCGACAGAGTAACATCTCTAGTGCGCAAAATGTTGAAGTCAATAAACAAGACAAAGTGTGAGTAGTTCGCGCAGCTAGAAGATGTTGATGTCAACTTTAGCCAGTCTTCTTCGAGACCATGGGGACAACGCCATCCTCGGAACGTCGGACGTAAACATAAAACTTAATACGCAATGAAGTACCGTTTATATTAGTTAATAATTTATACATGGAGATATAAAGGAGTTAAGAGTGACAAAGAAAGATGCTCGCAATTTGCGAACTTCGGCGTTCGCGGTAGGCTCGATTCTAACAAGCTCCATAATACTATCGAAAGAAAAAGACAATATGTTTCTCTCTAATCTCTATTACGCTCCATTGACAAACGCCTTGCTTAAAAACTATAATAAACGGGCGGAGCGGACCGCGACCCTGGTTCTGTCGGCATATCTGTCTCTCTCTCTCTCTCTCTCTTTTACTCATACCTGTGTTCTTCACAGAAGTTACGGCAGACCACCTTCCTCACGATCGATCATGGTGGCGGTCCAGTACGCCTATCAGTAACAGCTTTTAGGGCGACTAAATTAAGTAAGATTTTGTGAAGCGTTTTACAGAAGAGAATAAACTATATTCATCCCTTTTCAGGGGCCATAATACTAGCACAGCAAAAACAGAGACAGTAAGATTCTCTCTGACTATGCCTGAATGAGAAAATATCTTGGCCAAACTATATATTCCACGTTATCCTAATAGCCCAGATACATATAACTCATGGTTATATATAATATAACTTATATAACCCAATATAACCAAGTACCAAGTACCGCCATAGAAGGTTATGACAGTTTAACTGAGTTACAGATTAACCGACCGTGAGCGAATCGCGGCGCGAAGCGATCGCGAGTGTGGAGTCTTGCAAGTTCGCGCTTCGCGTCTCCTTTGACGCGGGCCAAATACCGACAAAAAACGGGGAATAAGGCGCGAAGGCGTGAACAATCTACGAAATCGACGCGAGGGCCATCCACACTCGCGTTCGCGGCTTCGCGCCTCGCTTCGCGCACGAGTGTGGAGGGCCCTAAAAGTACAGAAGAACGTCAAATAACAGATAAGATTAGGGTTGTTTCAATTTTTTTGTTACGCTTGTAATACGTTCTATATTAACCAAACGTTACCCTTAAATTTAACTTTACCCTAAAAACGGCTTTAAATATGTTAAATTAACAAAATATATTTTGACCCATGCTTTCGCGCCCAAAACGCTATCTGAAAATTGTATAACGTCACAGTTTACGGTTTGACACAACTATGTACATCACATACCAAAGAGTAAAGTAAGTATATAGGTACGTACACACGTAACACCAAGGCCTCCCCGTTGCCGCAAAAACCGAAAATCGCATATTGTGGGGATCTTTCTCTTTTACTCTTACTATGCTCTATACTAAGAAGTAATTAGAATGACAGGAAAATGCCCGTAAAACGTAGTGATTATATGCTCTTTGAATGCCCGCAATGACGAACTTCAATTTTCGCGGTCATAGTCATAGCCCAGTGTCAAACCGTGAGTTGTGACGTCATCAGAATCTTCAATGTCGTTTCGACTTGGGTCACGTGACGTAAAAGATATTTTCAATTCAATATTTACAAAAATATGCTCATTAGAGGTCCACTAAAGGTAGTTTAACATGGTCTTATAATCCTTAAGAATTATTGGGATACTATTCTGCCCTAATATTTGTAGATGGAAACAACCCTATTTCAAATTACAATATACAATCTAACTAAAATAAAATAGTCTAACTAATCTTGTTTCCCCATACAAATTTTGGACCCCCATTTCACCCCCTTTGAAAAATCCTTTCTTAGTGCACCCCTAGAGTTTGTAAAGAACCTACGTGCCAAATTTGGAATCTCTAGAACCAGCGGTTTATATTTATATAGGCTGTGCATTGATATGTCAGTAAGTTTTTTTTTTATATTTTTAGAATATTTTCAGGAGAGGTATGGGCATTGTGAATGTCATCTCGCTTTGTGTGGTAGGGCACAGCCAGTGGATGTCATTCCAGATCTAGAGCAGAGCCCAACTGGGGAAGTACCTCCACCTTACAGAAAACAGCAGAGACCCTACTCATAGTGTTGTGTTCCTGCCGGTGAGTAAAGGTTGCCAGAACTCAACTAGGGGGAGTGGGTTTAGGGTCGGCAACGCGTATGTAGCTCCTCTGGAGTTGCAGGCGTACATTAGGCTACGGAGACTGCTTACCATCAGGCGGGCCGTTTGCTTGTTTGCCACCGACGTAGTATAAAAAAAAAAATCTATAATCTCGAATGGCCATTCATTCGTACCAGAATTATGGCTGATTTAGACGGCACGCGAACTCGCATGCGATTTTAGTTACATTGCGGACTATTGAGGTTACAACCAATTCGGCCGACCGATCAAATACCGCAATGTAAGGAAACTCGCATGCACCGTCTAAATCAGCCCTAATTACCACGAAATGAAAGGTAAAAAGCTCGTAAACGATGCTACGATAACTTTCCTTCTTGCTATAAAAACCAGTCATAAGTTTCCATGTTTGGTAGTTTGTTGGCTTGTTGGCATTATGATAAGTTTTCTGTAAAGGTAGATAAAGCATTCGACATACGAACATCGTAAACAAGAGCGACTCCATCTGGAGAATCACTGCTCCAACAAGCAAATGAGCCAACTTAAACGTGCGGACAATACCACCCCTATAGCATTGAAATAGGGTTTATTTTGGCTTAAGTGAGATAGAGAAGTGAGGTAAAAGGCTTCAATGCTTTGTGCCATAGATATCAGTGAAGTGACTGGATTGCTGCTAGTTCTGGGAAATGTGTGCTATATTCGTTCAAGTTTAGATAATTTTATACATGATACAGGAGGCAAATGAGCGGACGAATCACTTGATGGTGAACAATTACCGTCGCCCATGGACACTCGTGACAACAGAGAGGTTGTAAATGCGTTGCCGGCATCGGCATTTATCAACTCCTACTAGCCTACTTACCTACCTACTCCCATCGTACGCTCTTTTCTTGAAGGATTGAAGGTCGCTGCAATGCCGCTCAATAGTATTGTAGTTAAATCACTAAATAAGTATTAAATACTTCCCACTTACTTACTTATAAACATTTTACGGGTGGGAATCACGAAATGCCTTGGCAACGAAAGTGCTAAATTTCTTTAAATTACTTTTTTTTGCAACTTCCTGTAGAACACGTATAATTTGAACTATTAAAAAAATAACACTAGCTTACATAAAGATAGATAGATAGATAGAATACTCTTTATTGGCACACCTCAGTTAAAATATACAAGAAAAATAAACAATTGATTAAATTTAGAGGCAGACAACAGGCAGTCTTATCGCTAAAAAGCGATCTTTTCCAGACAACCTACATATGTATGCATGTCGTGTAGACATAATATATGTATGTTTACACGGTGTATAAACTGAATTTTTATAAAAACACAATTTTAACGCTTCTTATTTTTAAGTGGCTATCTTAAACTCGATGGCGATGTATATGTCTGTCTTCCGCATGAAGGAATAGGTACAAAAAAAAACACAAACTCAAGTGTTAGCAATCCTGTTGCAGCAATATCGCGTAGGCGGGCAGTGGGCGACTCTCCCCGACTCTCCCGTAGGCCACCCGTCTGGCAGACGACAATAGCGGCGCAGTATACGTTAAAAGCAGATAAAACAAATTGTAATTTTTGTTTTTATCTTTTTTTACCAATTTAATTTAGCTGATTTATGAAGTATTTTTCTAAATGGAGGTATCTAGTGGTTCTGTGAGCTGTAGAGTTGATATAATCCCCAGAATGGCTTTTTAGGGTTCCGTAGTCAACTAGGAACCCTTATAGTTTCGCCATGTCCGTCTGTCTGTCTGTCTGTCCGAGGCTTTGCTCCGTGGTCGTTAGTGTTAGAAAGCTGAAATTTGGCATGGATATATAAATCAATAAAGCCGACAAAGTCGTGCAATAAAATCTAAAAATTTAATTTTTTTTAGGGTACCTCCCCTACACGTAAAGTGGGGGTGAAATTTTTTTTTCGCTTCAACCTTAGAGTGTGGGGTATCGTTGGAAAGGTTTTTCAAAACTAATAGGGGTTTTCAAGAAACATTTTTTGATAAAGTGAATATATTCGGAGATAATCGCTCCGAAAGAAAAAAATAATGTGTCCCCCCCCCCTCTAACTTTTGAACCATAGGTCCAAAAAATATGAAAAAAATCGTGGAAGTAGAGCTTAAGAAAGACATTAAATGAAAACTATAGCAGACATGATCAGGTTAGCTGTTTTTGAGTTATCGCAAAAAGTTTTCCCTTCATAGTAAAAAGACTTACTTTAATTAGGTACTGATTATGCAAATTTGCCTATTTGTTAAACTCGGGTGAAAGGTACCGTTTCGTCCCTTGGTTAACAATTTACTATACTTTAAGCTCCAGTTTAGCTTATTGTGACGGAAGAGTAACTACGGAACCCTACACTGAGCATGGCCCGACATGCTCTTGGCCGGTTTTATTTTAACAGAATTTCTTCGGGCTTGTTCGGTCAGGTGTAGGCTTGCCAGGTGTCCGGCTTTAGCCGGACATGTTTGGCTTTATGCGGTCGCGTCCGGCCACATATGTACGTGTTCGGCCTGTCCGGCTTTTGTCAGGCTTTTTGTCAGATACTTTTTTCAACAGCCCAGCTGTAAAAACATTATGTTTGGCAATAAAAAAAACATGTCCGGCTTTTAGGGCAAAATGTCCGGCCTTATATAGTGCGCAGTCCGGCCTTTGCATTTTATGGCCTGGCAACCCTAGTCAGGTGGTTAATAGGAAATGCATGGGTCCCTTCTTTAACATGTTGTGAATTTCAATAAAACTGTATGTGGAATTTTTTATACATAATACATAAGTAGTATAATGTCGACGGCTGGTCGAACCATACATATGTATGAAATAAGGAATAAATGAATGTTCTTTTAAATACACTGCAAATAGCTTACGTGCTTAAAATTATGAATAATACGTTGAGTGATTCCGTATTAATCCGTTAATGTATGTGCATGCATCGGATGTAGGCAATATAATTATACTAAATTTATATCTTAGGTTTAATATTTTTCATTTGTTTCAAAAATACGTTATCATTCAGTGTTTTAAAAAATATATAGATAAAATAAATAGAAAGTCATTTAGTGTCGCAAAAAAAAAATTAAAACAAACCTCAGCTACTGTATTAGGTTAAATACCAAAAATCGGCTTATTTTCATGAGGTGCATATGTGTATGTAGGTATGTATATATGTACTGAGCAACTTTTACTATTGGAAATTTTCAATTGGAGAGCAAAATTCAATATCACTATCGGGAAAGGTACTGGTATTTCATAATTAACAATTAACTATAATTCGTATTTTAATTTTGTTAGATAACTCGCATGAGTTGCGTGTGCACTTATTAAATTAATCGAGTACCTAAATAAAATAAAATAAATCATTACCTACTTCACCTACATGCAATTTTAATTAAATTCTAAGTTATATTTTTTGTTTCAATTATGTACCTAATTTAATAATTTAATAGACCAGGAATCCTGGAAATGGAATTGTAAGTGATAATTGGGAGATACCCTTGCCCAACAGTGGGACACTGAAATTGGCTATTGGGCTAGTAAAATAAATTATAAAGAGTTATACGACCCATCACAATAATTAACATTAAAATACAATCATTTTATTTAATCGTAGCGAAGCCTACTACTAATAAATAGGAAATTCGAAACGAGTGGCGATAAAATTAAAACACCACCGAAGGGAGTGTTTTAAATCGACACGAGTTGCGAATAACCTATTCGCACATGTATCGTACAACGTTTTACAGTACATATGGCCCTTTAAATAGGGTTGCCAGATGGTCGGGATTTGGCGGGATTCTCCCGATTTTTAGCATGTGTTCCCGATTCCCGACGAAGTGAAGACTGTCCCGAAAAACAGCTTCACGTTATAATAAAACAATAATTTCAAGTTCCGAACTGTCGCCGAGCGAACGAGCGAGCGACCCGCGTCAAGGGCGTCTGACTGCGCGCGCGCGGGGCGCGCGTGGCGAGCTAGCGTGAGATTGAGCGGTGAGGGGTGCGGTGCGGGGCGGGAGCGCGTTTGCCTTACCTCTACACAAAAGAAAGAAATAGAATGGGAATGGATCTAATTAAAGCCGAATTAATGATTCGACTCAACTTTGACGAAAACTGCATGACTTTCAAGTCTAGCTTAAATAGCGAAAAAGGCCAAGAAATGGTAAAATCGGTCAAAAGTAATATAAAATATGTGCATGTGGCAAGCTAAGAAATATATTATTTCCATAAATTTGGTTGATTATTGATACCTAATAAGTATAAGTATGATAGTATAGGTAGATAATGAGAAGACATTTTTTTTTTATTTGTTCAAGATCTCAAAGAATTTAAACTATTTTTATATAAAAACGTCTATGGGCAGAGCAGCTGACGTAGTGCCAATAATGTAAAATATCGTTGTTATTAATACAATTATTATAATTTGAACGTTTTTTTTTCCCGACTTCAGTCCCAAAATCCCGAAAAATTGATATCTTTTCCCGATAATAGCGCCTTTCGATCTGGCAACCCTACCTTTAAATGTTCGACACAGTAACGTAATATGCTAATTTGCGCACTAGTGCGGTAAAGTAGCACCATATGTACTGTAAAGAATATTTTAATATTAAAAAAAAACCTTGTAAAAATTGCATTCAACGCATCACAGCCCGCATACCAAATTTCGCATATACTGCACGCGAACGAGGAACAAGGAAGGCTGGGCGCGGCGCGAGGGGTGCGTGGCGCATGCGTCGGCAGGGGCGCGTTGCGCGCGCAGTCGGCACGCGATCGCTCCCGACACCGCCAGGCGAATCAAACATGGCGTCCACCTAAGGACACGGTTGACATCGCGAACAAAACAAATCAAAATATCAACTTTTTGAGTTTTTGTGTGTGATTTGATGATTTCTGTGTTAGTGCTGTGATTTATTGTGCGTGCATTTGGAAATTGGAATACCGGCGCTGATTTTTAACAGGTAACGTAAAATTAAGATTCAAAATTTTTAGTCGATTTTTGTTGTTTTTTCGCACAAATTTAGCTGTGTAAAGTGTGTAAGTATTTACGGAATAATTTGGTTGTTTATAACCTGAAATCATTTATCTTTTCTTGACCTACCCAACCTACCCCCGTCTGGTCCTATTAGACACTTTACGACCCTCGGGCGCAACCCCTATTCGGTCTATAGATAGATTTATCTTGATAAAGCTAACAACTGTGGGTTTTTATGTATTTTCATGTTTTTTTTTTGTGGCAAATAGGTACCTACTTCATAGATATATCTATAATAATAAGATATACAACTACTAGCTACCTATTTACTTTAATTTTTAGAGTATTCTGCATAGTTTTAGTTTTAGTCAGATGCTAAGTTTTTGAGTTGTTTATAATAAAATTTACATAAATTTTTAACTTAGTACTTCTAAAAGACTATTAAAGTAATATCAATAGCTTAGGATCTCATTTTTTTTCTCAAACCAAAAGACCAGACATTGGACCGGGTAGATATTTGTAGTACTGTAGAAAATTGCAGGAATGATATTGTAATAGGTACCTACCTAATTGGAGTAATGGGGGTTGTAGGTAGGTTATTTACGTATACTACCTACTATCTTGAAAATATGTTACGCCATCATAATTCATTCATATACCTACCTAATTACCTAGGTATCTAGGACATAAGTATTTCATAGTAAGCACCTAAGTTGTTATCGCAGTCCAAACTAATGACCCTCGCTTTTGGGGGTCAAATTGTGCTAAACTTATGTTTAAATAATCCACGTGTTGTAAATACCTACCTTATGATTTTACACAAAGTTAATGAACCCACGAACACCCCTTACTATTCACAAAGGTTACTTACCACTTACTCCGCCTCGGTACCAGTATAAACTTTGATTTCTAATCACCCAGTTGAAGAATCTAGGCGCTCTTTTTCATTGGATACGGATACGCATTCCAAATTTGTATCTAGTGTAAAAAACCGGATTATTGCCGAAACCTAAGGTTCGATTTTGCTCTACAAGTTTCGGCCGGAACCGAACATTCGGCCGAAACATGATTTTTATAGGGAAACCTGCCGAAACCGAAACTTCGGCCGGACATAGCTGAAAATACAAGTTTCGATGCGGCCGAGAGGTTCGTCAGTTATTTGGCCTAATCTGAACCTTCGGCCGAAACATAATGTTTATTCCGAAACCGAAACATCGGTTGGACACTAATCGGTTCATTTTTACAAACATGAAGTATGCCAGCGCCGCCATACTAAGTTCTAAGCTAAGTGTTTCAACTATCCCAAGCAGTGTTGTCACATACAATTTTGCCGAAGTGGTAGAACAGGGTGCAAAAATAGGTAGAAATGGGTGGTTTTAAAATGAAAAACAGGTAGCTGTACCACTCAATAGCAAGTACGTTTTTATAATTAAAAATGTGTATAGAAATTTTCAAATTATTTATGAGTATTTAATATTGTGATGTTAGTACACGTGTTTATTAAAGAAATCGAAACAAAAATGAGGATTTCTATTGTTTGTAGGTAATGAATCTGCTTGTATAATCTGTTTCTTTTGCAAGTTTTCATTACATCGAATCTAAACTTGGTAGAATTTAAGTAATGTTCCGTCACATATATTGAGAATTACTTACAATTGTACCATTTAGAAAAATAGGTAGATATCAGGCCGAGGGAGGTAGATAGGTAGAACGCAGGCAAAATAGGTAGATTTACCCAAAAGTTGGTAGATGTGACAACACTGATCCCAAGTCTCACTGCCAAGAGCAAGAGTGCCAACTGCTAACCAAACTGATAAAAAACTTAAGCTTCGTTCAGAAACGTGCTCACCAACAGAGATAAGTGTTTCGTTAATAGACTTTGAAACTGTTAGTGTTGAAAGACATGAGCCGTCCCGAAACAGCTGCGATCATGCTAACGATAATATTGCGAGTCGCTGACTAAAAACGTATCCAAATCTAAACATTGGTGAATACAATACGTCTAGGACACAATAGAAAATGCGTGTGATAGTAATCTTACGCGAAGTATTGAAATCATCCATACAAATATAAGAGATGCGAACATAACGTTGCCAGGTTGGTACTTGGTACCTACCTGTGTTACTTTTGACGACTGAAAATAAATAAATAAAACTAACAGAAACAAATTAAGCTATGAATCAAACAAAACTAAAAGTACCTACCTAAAAAGTAAAATCCTACAAATAAAAAACTGGCCCCAGGTCTGTGCCGTCCGGTAGGGTGCCCAGAAGGCTGGTAGCGTTGCCGCGCTGAATGGCAACGCCAATGCGCTGGGCGAGGTATGCCCCAGCCTTCCGGTCACCCGTTCTGTCTATTAGGCGCGTGGCCAAATGTCTTAAATATACCGTGTGCGCCTTGACCCCACGGCCCCAGCGTCTCCACTCCAAACGGCTCAAACATGTAGCCGATGTCCATGGCTGCATATTTGCGCCGCTTGAGATGCTCGGCCGCGTCGGCAGCAGCGCCAGCCCTAGCTGAGATCCCTGGAAGATGGGACGGCGCGAGGGTATCCACGCATGTGGCGTCCCAGACGAGGGGTCGACCCAGCCTCCAGGGAACCAGGGTCATGTCATCTGGCCTTTTTCCGTCATCACGCGCTAGACCCGTAGGTTCTAGAACCGACGGCGCTCCGGCGGTGACGAAAGTCCGGCGTAAAATGTCATTAAGACTGGCGTGGCGTGCCGTGCGGCCGGCGCTCTTGTTGCAAGAGAGGCCGTGGGTGCCAAACGTCGTCACGACGGTGCCGCAGTGGCAGCGGTGTGGGGCCACGCATGCCGCCCCCAAGCGCAGCGATACCGCTAGCCAGAAAGTACTGAGGGCCTACCGCCGAAACACGTTCGACGTGTTGCCTCCCTGTCACACTTACGTACGAATTTACAAGTGCGACAAAGAGGCAACACGTCGAACGTGGTTCGCGGTAGGCCCTCTGAAATAGGTACAGATTTTGATGAGACTTGTCATAATGACATGGGTGCATGGGACATAGGCTAGTTTGTTTATAGGGTTCCGTACCGAAAGGCACAAAATGAACCCTTATGTTTTATTTGACACTCCCTCCCCTTAAAATCAAGCTAACTCTGAATGTAGTTTGCAATGACAAAGTGCGGAATGTCAAATAATGTGAAATTTCAATGAAAATATGACGTTAGTATTAACACTCCCGCAAGTCCCGCACTTTTTTCTGTTCAAGTCTGCAAAGTTAGTTTAGACGGACTCTGGATTGAGATTCTTAGAATGACACTCTTCCTTTCCTCTTCACTCTTAGATCCTTACAAACTTTGAAGTTAAGTTAAGACGGCTTTGCCATTGTTAGCAAAGCTTCAACACAAAATACCTAACTAAAATTCTTGTCGAGGATTGATGAACTAATATGGCTAAAACAGCTAAAACTGCATATAAACCTAAAATAAGTACAAACCAACACTCTAAATCGTCAGAGGACTTTATTGTCTTTGTAATAAGATTTATTTACAGCCAACACTGGACGTCGTACGTAGGCACAAATGTTTGAGGGATGAATGACCCCTTTAGCGGATTCGAGGCGGGATATCGGATTCCGGTGTCCCAAATTAATATTCCGCTAGGTTGGTGACGTCATGTTTCCTGACAGTACCTTTGGTTGGTTCCTGCTCTAGAATTTTGAAGTAAACAATACTGACTAATAATCATGCCACTTATATAGTTGGCAGTCTTCAACTGTGCGTTCAAAAACTTCCTGTCTCGCATAGCTGAACTATGAAATGAACTGTCGCCTGCAGTATTTCTGGATCGATACGTCCTTCAAACCTTCAAGAAAAGAGTGTACTTACTTCTGTCTAGGCCGGCAACGCACTCATAAACCCTCTGGAATTGCAGATGTCCACGAGCGACAGTTAATTGCTCGCATTGCTGTATCAAAAAAATAAAACTACTTACCATGTTACTTCAACTAGAGAGTAATCAGTCAGTCAATTGGACGGCTAGATTTATCCAGAACATAGTTTTAACTGTTACAAAGGTATCGAAAATGGCAAGTGGCTTGGGAAAACGTACGGCTGTACCTTTGTTCAGCTCGACTTGAAAATGTGAATAAGGAAACACTGATATATTACGTTAAAACTTTGCCAAGTCAAATAAACAATCCAGGAACGGAAGGCTCGTGTTTCGTTCGGTTTGCGAGTTACACAATTGTATCTGATTACTGAAAAGGAATTGGTTTCTTGCTTATACAGATTTTAGTCTAGCTGATCCGTATGGATCTTAAAAGAGTGTAAACAAAACAGATGGCACTCGGTCAATCGGCTAATGACATGCATACTTAATTCAAGTATCCGTCCAAAATCGGATTTATTTGCCGAAACTGAAATCGATACACGGTTTTGCTTTAGTTTAGGTGAATATTTCTAGGATGAAACCTGCTGTACCGAACCGACACGTTGGTCGGGCTGTCGGGCATTACTTAACACAAATGTTGGATTTAATTGGTTTTTTTAATTTGTTTTTACTTTTATATATTTTTATTTCTGTAAGTAACTAAGTACATTATTTTTAGATCCATTTCGAATACTACAATAGCGAAAATTAAAATGGGAGTAGCAGTGGCAGATTAAGTGGCTCATTTCATTTAGGTTTTAATTGCCTATTCTCCTACCGAAAGTTAAACATTTATGAAACAAACGGTTACAGTATTTATACAGCGCAAAATTACATTGGAGTGGCTTGATTTTAACCGGTTTAAGTCACAATTACAACCGAAATTATGATACAGGTACTTAATGTTTTAACGAAACAGACACAGGTCGTCTGTAAGATTTAGATAAGTTCAAACTATTGAACTTGCAAGATAGCTTAAAAGACTTTTCTAGATGAGAATTTGAGAATGAATGCGGACAAAGTCGCGGGTCTGCCCGCGTAAGTCTAGAACGAAATTAAGACAACATAAGCACACGTTAAGGTCCCTTAATTCTGACAAACACACTTATTGAAACTGGAAAACATATAGGCATATTAGCAGAACGGAAATATAAACTTGTTCGATCGAAGAATGATGCTATTCAAGCATCAGGTTACAATCGAGCACGTAATCCGCGTTATTTTGCTAAGTGTTGTAATAACATCAAACCATACCTACCATTGTGTGTGGTCGGTTCAGGCTGTAATGAGGTAATGTTATTGTTAATCGGTTCGTGTTTCAGTTTAATCCTCGTAAATTACTTGCCTACTTTACCCGGGTATTTTATTTATTACACTGCCGTTGCTTTGTCAAATTTAACCTTTAATAACATTTATATCAATGTTCAGCTCGCACACCTGAGCGGCGGCGTGCGAATCCACATCGAACGTGAAAACCGCCTTAGTCTGTTCTGGCCTGTAGGGCTTGGATTCTTCTAATATTTTTGGCTTTTTCTACATATTTGGTCAGGTCAACTTCGGTTATCTATTTATATGGAGAATTTCATATAAAATAACCCCCCCGTTATTGACGACCGGTCTGGCCTAGTGGATAGTGACCCTGCATATGAAGCCGATGGTCCCGGGTTCAAATCCTGGTAAGGACATTTATTAGTGTAATGAGCATGGATATTTGTTCCTGAGTCATGGATGTTTTCGATATATTTAAGTATTTATAAATATTTATATATTATATATATCGTTGTCTAAGTATCCTCAACACAAGCCTTATTGAGCTTACTGTGGGACTTAGTCAATTTGTGTAATGATGTCCTATAATATTTAAAAAAAAAATTGCTATCTGGCTGCTTGGTTGGCTTTTAATATAATGAAGAATGATTTTGAATGGATCTTAAAATCAAAGTTGGTCAGATTTCTATCGTAATCTAGGTAGTACCTACTACTCAATAAAGAATAGGTCAGGCGTGACTTTGCGGAAATCCATACTAATTAAAGCAAAAAATATTCCTTTGCTAATCCGCGAAAAGATAACGTGCTAGTCAATCAGTGCTAACCCGTTATACTAACTTGCGTATTTTTACATGCAATTAATGTTCCAACAGCAAAAATTAATACGCAAATAAATCCAAAAATACAAAACTCGACACGTGTTTCGCGTCTACGAGGCATCCTCAAGAGATGCTGGGGATGTCGACGGTCTGACGTCCGAATCCGAATATTAAGACCACCTAGTGCCACATTTCCGTGAGGCGTGACAAAAGTCTATGTTCTTCGTCAGTCTAGCAGGTAGATTATCTGGTTGTCGTTGTCCTATATCTGTTTATTGGTAATAGCAGGCCGCAGACGCCTATTTCCTTTCCGTGATGGAACTGATGGTACTTTATCTAATAGGATCAATGGGTTATTGGCAACGATACTTGTGTACAGGTGTAGGTCTCGTAATTTAGAGCGAAGCGAATGGAGTGAATGATCAATGACTGGAATTACGTTTTTGAAGTGAAAACTTCTTTAGGGCGCTGTGGACTTTTTGTTGGGAAAAAATGTTAATCTCGCACAGATTCGTCAGATTGAAAATTCGTAAGATGGACACGCCACCTGATCGAAAAACTGTTACAATATAATTGAAGCCAATAGTTAATGTAATATATATTGTCATGTTTGTGTACGATAGAGCATAAATGAATATTGTATTTTACCACATATTTATGTATATAGTACTTTTATACTGATAATTAAAGCAATTCGTGCAAAACTATTCCCTAACCATTCCAAAATATCAAAAACGTACAACGTTAATATTCAAGTTTTCACTTCCGCCGGCACTCCCGGAGTGCAACCCGTTGTTTTTTTATTTATTATTAAGGTTATTAAAAAATTGTATCGAAATTTATTTACTAAGTATCACTCCACAATATAGGGTTGTCATATGAAAAAAACGAATATGTTGACAAAAATTCGGACATCCCTACAAATCCTGATCCTGATGGTCTCTTTATTCTGAAAACTGATGAGAAAGTTGCATTTTATCCACAAGAGAGGCATTATTGGCACAAAAAGTTAAACAATAACTTTGCCCCCTTGTAAAACAAATATCTATTTTTCCACCGAATATCATCAAAATATCATTGAGGATTAGAAAAATTGAGAATGAGATCGTTTAAATATGGTAATTGAGCATACAGATTGTCATTAGGAACTATAATTAAAACTACGAATGTTACGAATGATATCATGCAGTCAGCTTGCATTGTTCTTACAAAATGAGACGCGCCATACTTAATTAACACGGTTTATGTCATTACAACATTACTGGAAGTAATTAGTTTTACTAGCAAACGGGCGGTAGCATAAAATAAATAATAGTACTGCCGCACAAAATTCAAAATTTATTCTGCAAGCAGGTCTCAGGGGCTCTTTTACAGAAAGGAAACTTCCTACAAAGCCGAAGTTTGACAGCGATTCAGGGCCGAATCGTGTTGTCCCTTTCTAATATATTGAACCGGCTATTTAGGGTTGTCAAAATTCATGTAATTATCTTATCCGTGGTTGTGCACGCAAAGGGACGTCAAGTTGTGCCATCTCTAATAATTTCTCGGAGCAATGCCGAGCCGACCGGAGCCGAGAAAGCCCAAACGCTCCAGTTTCCTCCCCCTGGTGGTAGATAAAATTAAACATCCATATAGCTGAAGCTGATACAGTATTTCCAGTCTATGGGATATATTATCGCCCGCTGAATTTCCGGACCGATATGACCTTCAACTCCTTCAAGAAAAGAGCGGACGTCCCATCTTAAATGTCGGCAACGCGCTTGCAACCCCTGTGGTGTTGCAGATGTCCATGGGCGACCATAATTGCCTACCATCAGGCGACTCGTCTCTTCTTCACTTTAGCCTCCTATACTATATCATAAAATAATCGGACAGACAGACGGACATGACGAATCTATAAGGGTTCCGTTTTTTGCCATTTGGCTACGGAACCCTAAAAAAACAAGATCCACATAACTGATTGATACAGTATTTTAAGTCTCTACAGATACAGTACAGTCATTTCGTTGCAATGTTGTTAGACATTCGCAATGCTTAAGGTCGAAAATTGCGACAGTCAAAGCAACGTCATGCCCTAGCTACTAGCTCTTATGGTGACAGTTAGCTGTACGAAATTGAAGCTTCATTTTATTAATTAGGTGGGTCGGAAATTAAATTGACTGTACAACAATACACGTCGCCAGAAGTTAAGATTTTTATGTATATCTTTAGCCGTTTTCATTGAACGTTTGTTATTTATCTGTCAACTCCTTTTGTATTCCTGTGATTGAAGTGATATGTATCCAGCGCAGGGTGTTATTGACCACAGGGTCTACAGGACGTCAGGGTCAGGGGCAGGGAACGACTTTCGGTTCAGATCCTTTGAATAACCAAAAAAAAAAGATATGATTCTGTTTTGTTTTGTCAATCGCTCAGTTTTACCAGGAAAACTAACAGCTAAACATATAACATGTCAGTATGTCAGCACGGTTTCGCGATCATTTAATAGGTAAAGGTTATTTATATATTTCCTTCCTTGTGGGATTGACTAATGTAATACGCTAATAGCATTTAAATATGTATTGTTACATAGTTATGTAAGCAATTTCTACATTTTATACATATTATTAATCATGTGTATTATAGTTGCATTTCTTTTTGACATCACAATTTGCAGGTGTCCATGGGTGAAAGTGATTGCTTACCATCGGGCGATCCCCCGGCTTGTTTGCCTCCTATATTATGCACACCATGTTTTTTTTGATTTCCGTTAATTTCAAGGGTGCATCCCTGAGCTTAAATTAAGTAACTTTCTCAAAGACACCGCTATTTTAATTAAGTCAATTTCGGACATAATCAATAATTCACTTTTATCTTATAAGGCCCTTACGAGCGTGTACACTTGCTTTAGGGCCTGTTTACATATTGATTAGTGTTTAATATGAGTTCATACATTTGCTACTTAACGTAAGTACTATGCAACATTCAATACTTTCTATAAAAATAAAAATAAGTAATTTTTAAAAAATATATATTTTTTTTTCAATGTACTATGCCATTTAGTTTCTCTAAACATATTTACCGGTACCCGAAGTTAACGGAATTCAATAAAAACACGGTGTATATCATAAATAAGTTTTTGGCAAAAATTTCATTTTTGGTACAAGCTTTTATCGCTGACTGTACTTTTCTTTCCACAGGCAATTAATACTCATCGAGATAATTCTAAAAACCCCAAACACAATTAGGTTGCGTTGTTTTATCACAGAGTTCCCATGGCCACGTCCTGTCTCCATCATTAGATCAGCTACCATAATATTGCATAAGCGGTGGTGGCCGAGTGGATATGACGTCCGACTTTCAATCCGGAGGTCGCGGGTTCAAATCCTGGCTCGTACCAATGAGTTTTTCGGAACTTATGTACGAAATATCATTTGATATTTACCACTAGCTTTTCGGTGAAGGAAAACATCGTGAGGAAACCTGCATGCATCACCTGACTTACATATTGCAAAATTTCAGCTCAATCGGAAATCGGGTAGTGGGCAAAATTTTGCTTCCAAGATTTGACGAACACAAACATACAAATGTATGTTAATGTATGTTTGTGTGGGATACTAACAGGGCAAGATAAATATACGCTTGTAAAATCAGCAAACGCGGCAAAGGTGTCGACTTTATATTTACTTTTCAGGTTCCCTGAAAAGGTGTCTAATCGGAGAGGAAATAGGTACAGAATTATTCAGATCTAAAAACTGTTGGCACAGATTAATCATGTTCCGAGATTCGCAACATTCAGGCATAATCCCACGTTACTCACTCCTGTGAGGTGAGTCAGCCTTGCCAATCTTACTATCGATGCAGACTAGGTATTTTATAAATCCGTGAGGTGTGTTCGGCTCAAGTCAGAATCATTTCCGAATGTCAGGTTATTCCGATAATATATTGAACTAGGACGTGCTCACAAATATCTGATTTGTCGGAAAAAGTAAAGAGCATTTTGTTGATAAATCAAGAAATGAATGTAATTTGCTGAAAATCTTAGGAAGCGCCCCTAGGGGCAGGTTTTTTTTATACTACGTCGGTGGCAAGTATACAATAAGCATACGGCCCGCCTGATGGTAAGCAGTCTCCGTAGCCTATGTACGCCTGCAACTCCAGAGGAGTTACATACGCGTTGCCGACCCTAAATCCCCCCCCCCCCCCCTCGTTGAGCTATGACATCCTAACCTAACCTAGGTGT
Organism: Cydia pomonella; assembly: GCF_033807575.1. Classification (NCBI taxonomy): domain Eukaryota; kingdom Metazoa; phylum Arthropoda; class Insecta; order Lepidoptera; family Tortricidae; genus Cydia; species Cydia pomonella. The sequence goes on along the minus strand of NC_084717.1, from coordinate 19,933,359 downwards.
GTAGCACCTGTTTTTTCTCATAGTTTCCAAATCCAGTATGCAGTCATTTATTGCCTTCATAGGTAGGTATTTAAATGTGATACATAAGAATCGATGTCGCCCTTGTACAGAAATAGTAAATTAGTAATATGCAGTGTTTGAAATAGTTATCAAGTTATCATTCCTTTGGATGCAAGTTATATTATCAGTTACAACTACATATTTAAGTGTTTTGACCACTAGGCAAGGGTGTACAACTGTACAGGTTGTAATTAATGTGTTTTATGATCCGGGTGGGGAATATGGACTAGGGGGAACCTAGGCTGGGACTAGGGCAACATAAGTTTCAGTGTTGTTCTTGCGATAAAAAACCTTGAACTTACTTGATTTGCGGCCCCATGACTATAAAGCTGGATCCACCCTTGTTCAACTTTCTACTAGTCCAACATCGTGCAGGTATTCGTTATTTCACATTAATTTGTACTTGACCCTCAAAACCTAGCACATACATACCAATTCATTCCCACCTATGACAAAGGCAAACTAGTGTTGAAATAGCTATAAGAAGGACTCGTTGGCACGCCTCCAAGACTATAAATGTACTAGCGAGGATCCGACGCTTCCTTATGCAGATAACTGCATGTGCAAGTGTCTCTATTTGTACCAATGCAGTACTATAATGAGATAACTACTAAGACGTCAAAGACATCAATGACAGCGGGGTGATAAAAACTGGCCTTGTCTTATTAGGTTACACTGTAGATGTAGTAACTAACCCCCTTATTCATAAACGTCTACTAAAGTTGACAAGCCGCTAATAATCGTTTCTGCCTTTCCGACGTATTGGTATGATGGAAAGGGACAAACGATTATTAGCGGCTTGTCAACTTTAGTAGACGTTTATGAATAAGGGGGTTACCTCTTTAACATATTCACTGCCAAGAACACGCTAGGTGTGTTCATTTTGTATTGGAAATCGGGCGCTTGAGACTGAAAGAATACTTTGGTAAGATATTGGATTAATTTAGACGAATAATCAGACTCATTTTATTTTAATTTTTATTGTTTTGGACTGTTATTATTATTTGTTGAATTTACTGATGTGTTGTATTAATTTATTGTGATTATTCATTATTATTTTAATCGGAATGACCTCATCCATTTTAATTTTGTGTTATTTATTAATTTTATTATCAATATTACTGACATGTTATTATAATATTTTTTTGTTTTGTTTACATTTGATAAGATTTTATACTGTGTATCTGCATGGATTTTTTCCTTATGAGCAATAAAGAAAAATATACTAAATATATACCAAAGTGTTAACTGCCTTTCGGATGATCTTTGGCCAGTTTGGCCTTGACAATAAAGTTTATGACAAGTCAATTAACTGTCGACGATGGTACACGTCTGGGTACACCTAATTTGGGACGTTTTTATTCAACAATATAATTGTATGATAGGGGGCCTCCCGGGCTCCCGCGAAAACCGAAAGGGTGTAGCAGGATAGCCTAGGAAAAATTGCCCCCAGCGATTTTGGGCCGAAACTGTTATCAAACGATGCCTTTTGGGGAGGTTATACTCTGCACAAAGTTTCATCCCTCTGTTACCCCCTGGGGGTGAAAAACACCCGATTAACCCCAAAACTGTTTTAATTATTTTTTCCTAAACTATGAAAGTGACGAATTTCAAATTTCGTACAAATATTAATAAGACTAAAAGCTATGTGCTAAAAAAATATTAACCCCCTAACCATTGAAATTCTTGTAAAAAAAACAAAAATAAAAAAAGAATCAACCTGTATATCAAGTTTGGCTCATGGTACCACACCATATTTTTTTTCAAAAATGAACCAGTTTATATTCTACATGATACAAAAGTTTCATGGACCTACTCCAGAAGGAACATTGCGAAATTAATATGTATTGGCTCTTTGGTGCGTACTATTCATTGAACTCCCACTAAGAGCCTTGCATTATTAATAAACAATGGCTTGCGATCGATAAATAAATACAAATACAAAATACAAATACAAATCGGACCGCTGGCGCTGCTCGTGCCCGATTTGAAAAAGGTGGGGATAAAGAAGTATGAATCAAACTCATTTGTATTTATAAAAACATTTTTAGGGTTCCGTAGTCAACTAGGAACCCTTATAGTTTCGCCATGTCCGCCTGCCTGTCTGTCTGTCTGTCTGTCCGAGGCTTTGCTCCGTGATCGTTAGTGCTAGAATGCTGAAATTTGGCATGGATATATAAACCAATAAAGCCGACAAAGTCGTACAATAAAATCTAAAAATTTAATTTTTTTGAGGGTACCTCCCCTACACGTAAAGTTGGGGTGAATTTTTGTTTTTTGCTTCAATCCTACAGTGTGGGGTATCGTTGGAAAGGTATTTCAAAACTAATAGGGGTCTTCAACAAATTTTTTTTGATTAAGTGAATATATTCGGAGATAATCGCTCCGAAATAATAAAAAATGTGTCCCCCCCCCCTCTAACTTTTGAACCATAGGTCCAAAAAAAATTAAAAAAAATCGTGGAAGTAAAGCTTAAGAAAGACATTAAATGAAAACTATAGCGGACATGATCAGTTTAGCTGTTTTTGAGTTATCGCAAAAAGTTTCCCCTTCATAGTAAAAAGACATACTTTAATTAGGTACTGATTATGCAAATTTGCCTATTTGTTTAACTCACGTGAAAGGTACCGTTTCATCCCTTGGTTAACAATTTACTATACTTTAAGCTCCAGTTTAGCTTATTGTGACGGAAGAGTAACTACGGAACCCTACACTGAGCGTGGCCCGACATGCTCTTGGCCTGTTTTTTTAAATTATTTTGTTTTCGGGTCTGAGACGTTGCGTATTAAGCATGATACGAGTATAATGATTAGTAGCTACGAAATAGTACGTTTATTTTAATTTCGCAATGTTCCTTCTGGAGTAGGTCCATGAAACTTTTATATAATATAGAATATAAATTGGTACATTTTTGAAAAAAAAAATGGTGTGTGTACCATGAGCCAAACTTGAGATCCATGTACAAATGAGTTTGATTCATACTTCTTTATCCCCACCTTTTTCAAATCGGGCACGAGCAGCGGTCCGATCGCAAGCCATTGTTTATTAATAATGCAAGGCTCTTAGTGGGAGTTCAATGAATAGTACGCACCAAAGAGCCAATACATATTAATTTCGCAATGTTCCTTCTGGAGTAGGTCCATGAAACTTTTGTATCATGTAGAATATAAACTGGTTCATTTTTGAAAAAAAAAATGGTGTGGTACCATGAGCCAAACTTGATATACAGGTTGATTCTTTTTTTATTTTTGTTTTTTTTACAAGAATTTCAATGGTTAGGGGGTTAATATTTTTTTAGCACATAGCTTTTAGTCTTATTAATATTTGTACGAAATTTGAAATTCGTCACTTTCATAGTTTAGGAAAAAATAATTAAAACAGTTTTGGGGTTAATCGGGTTTTTTTTCACCCCCAGGGGGTAACAGAGGGATGAAACTTTGTGCAGAGTATAACCTCCCCAAAAGGCATCGTTTGATTACAGTTTCGGCCCAAAATCGCTGGGGGCAATTTTTCCTAGGCTATCCTGCTACACCCTTTGCAAATTGCGAGGATCTTTCTCTTTTACTTTCATTAAGACGTAAATAGAGTGAGTGAGAAAAATGACCGCAATTGACGAACTTCGATTTTCGCGGTTATAGCCCCGAAGCGAAGATTTGAACACCAGGAGGCGTATTCTGATTGCAATAACAGGTTATGATTTTAATCCAGATTTTTTATGGAAATAATACAAATACAAATTTTATTTATTTCAGATAATCACTGATCCAGTTTTGTTAGTACACATTAATTAATTTATGTATAAATCTAAATTTTAGAAAGAAGAAGAAGAATTTAAATAAATGCTAAATTACTAAATATGATCGATGATATGATATGAGTGATCTGACTCTGACATATGTTATAACCAGTTATTACAATCAGAATACGCCTCCGGGGCCGCTCAGCTAGTTCTGCTGCTGACTTGACACAAATCTGACAAATCCATTATATTTAGAGCTTCATGAATCGTTAATAACAAAAGGTAGTTCAATTTAGGGAAATTAGCAGAAAAATCGTAAAACAACAACCAATAAATTAGGAAAGAAATGTTTATTTGCCAGAATACGTTACAATAAGGTCTTAAAACAGTTTTAGCATCAGTATTCAGTCGACATAAAGCCAACATGCAAAATGTTTGTAATTTACATTTACTAGTAGAGTACATCAGGTACATGCATAAAATTTTAATAATCCTAATAAAAACAATGACATAATGCAAATAAAAATAAATGAGATTAAAATAGAAATACTAAGCTAAACTAAAATAGATTCGTAGGTATGTCAAAGTTATGTCATAATATGATAATGAAAAATTAAAAATTACAATTTGAAATTTAAATAGTCCTTAACAGTATAAAAGCAATTGTCTTGTAGCCATTTAGTCAGTTTTATCCTAAATTCATTTCCACGCAACATTCTCAATTCATGAGGGAGCTTATTATACAAAACAATACACATGTTATACGCATTTTTCCTATAGATATCGCTCTTACATGCTGGCTGGTATATCATATTTTTATACTGGGCTCGTAGCTCTCTTGCAAACATGTCTTCTCGCTTTTTAAAATATCCTGGGTGGCTTTTAGTAAATAGGCATGCCTTTAAAATGTACATACAGGCTAAGGGGAGAATTTTAAACTTTTGGAATAGAGGTCTGCAACTATCGTCAAATCTAACCCCACCTAATTCACGCAAAGGACCATAAAAAGCTATTGTTAAAATTCCAGAGACTCGAAAGGTTATCGCCCGACAATGTCCCGATCCCAACAAAACGATCTTTTTATAACTGAAGTTGATTGATTAATGTTTACGCCCATCTCGATTTCGGATTATTAGTAACAGCAACACTAAACTGCCTGTCTGTGAAGTTTATTGTGTCTGTGAAGTGAAGATTACGAATTTGTCAAGTGTGTGGACGATGTTAGCAGATGATCCACTTAATATCGGCTGCGGGACGGGGTCAAACTATTCTTATTTTTTCTTACATACGTTACATAGAACAGGGAAGGGATTAAAAACTGGCAAAAATCGTCTAACGTCATAAATATGGCGCGTTTTGCTCTAGTTTAGGCCGAAACATGATTTTTATCCCGAAACCGAATGCAAATACTGTTTCGGTTCGTCAGTTTTTTTGGACGAAATTTAACCTTCGCCCAGAACATAATTTTTATGCCTAAAACCTACCGAAATTGAAACCAAAACTTTCGGACACTCTTAAATCAGCATGTTGAGCAAGCATTTACTGTATTTCTGAATCAGTTCAGTCAGCAACACAACTAAGGTTAGAACTACGCGCCAAAAGTATCTGCCATTCCCTAATACTTTTACAAACGAGTAGAAATATATAGTCTGTCAAGCCATTTCCGTCATTAGAAAAAAGCAGAAAATTTAAAAAATGTAGGCGCGAAGAGTTATCGTCCCATACAAAATTTGAGTTTCGCGCCTTTTTCTATTGAAAAAGTTGTTTGATAGACTATAGTATAGTGGCAAAACCGCTAGTTTATATACTTGTACTAGATACAATTTGTTGACATATTTAGACCTTCCTTTAAAGCGTAATGAACTGTCAGGGCTTCTGTTCGTCCATCCCCGTAGAGTACTCCGGTGAGTCGAGCCGGTTCGCGAGGTCCTTGACCTTCCAAATTCCCCCCTGATTATTCAACATCTTTATTTAGAACCGCACTAACCAACTGGAACCTAACATTTCGTACTTTTTAAACGGAAGTATTGTGGGACATGTGTCTTTATGCTTTATACTTTTACTAGCATCTACCCACGGCTTTGTCGGCATGTATGGATTGATAAAAACCAAGGGCGTCGCTAGCTGATGGGCTAGAGAGGGCAGTTCATCTCGCCGATGGCCAAGGGGAGGGCATACATATATTAGAAATTTTGTACTCTAGGGGGGCAACTGTCCCCCTTCTGCCCCCCTTGGCGATGACCATGATAAAAACTATCCTTCTGCCCTTCCCCCGGCCTCTAACTATGTCCATACTTCATTGCATCTACATCTGTTCAGCGGTACAGATAAGTGATAACAGACAGGCAGAATTAACTCTACTTTCGGTAATGAATCGGTCGGGATATATCCGATATAGGGATTGCTATCAGATGGTCGCGGACGAAAAACGAAGTGTCACGAAGTCACGATAGATAATAAAGTGGAACCATCATATCCCTTCAAGAAGCTCATTTAACGTGTTTCAATTATTATAAGAGTAAAAACAGAAAGTAAAGACTTAAGTAAGGACGTTTTATTGTTTATTATGAAGCTCTATTTATAGTTAATGAATCAATAGGATTGCAGAATGCCCACGCAACGTGTTGAGCATTCTAAAAACGTCTTCAACGTTCGTAATCACATAGTGTTTCATCGAGGACAATGCGACCAGGCATCCCTTGGTAGCACTGGTTCTCTATTTGCACCAGGACCATCCAGTTTTTATGTCAAACAAGAGTTTTGTGGTGTTGACTACAGACTACACAGACACCGCATTATGAAGAGTTTACAAAGAGCACGAGGTCACCACACATAGGTGCAATTTCATTTGTAAAATGCTATGATTCGAGCAACCCACGACTGAGTTGTATTCTAATAGTAGAATACAACTCACAAATACTTGGCTGTTATAGAACAGCCAAGGTATACCCCTTAGGTGGTGGATATACCAGAGATGTGCGAGGATGCGTAGCGCGGGATGTGTTTTTAAACCAATATAATCACTTCATTTTTTTTAATGTATGATGGAATATATTCGGCGAAAATTTACACATACCCATACTATAACAATTATGGAAAATATACAGAGGTATTACTATAACTAGCTTAAATATAAAATTGGCCTTTGAGGCAATGTACCAAGGATACTTCATTTGTTTTCCTCGCTCAGCGTGTAGTCATTCTATTAGTTCTTAACAAACACATCCCTCGCTAAGCATGCTCGCTCATCTCTGATGAAAACATAGCCTTAAGCTTAAATCTGGAAAATAGGTTTAATGTATTTTGATTGCAATTGTGGGCGCAATCGCGCCCCCTTGCTAAAATTGACCCGAGCGCTTATGTGGTGATCTCGATTGTCTTTGCGCTCCGTCTAGTAGTTGCCTTCATTCTCGATAAATCCAGTCCATAGATCCAATTGGGTAAGTGGGTACTTGGTTTGTGTCGATGTCGCAGAATGACTCGTCCGCCATCGTGATTCAATTTAGACGTTTTTGCCGAACAGCTGGACGGACCAGTCGCGTTTTGCACGATCGTGCTCGGAATAAGCCACCAAGACATTCGAAGCATTCGGTAATTATTGGTTACTCGTTTTTAATCAACTTTAATTTATTTACTCTCGTTTCGACGTACGAAACGATTTGTACGAAATGCGAGTAATGAATAATGCAGTAATATCGATTTTAAACGCATTCTGGTCGAACGACAAACTAGTATTTGGTTTGGTTTTTTAATGGCTATCATCGTTGAAGCTGGTAGCGGTAAGGCATGCTGCTTCCAAACCTGTTGGGTTCGTACAAATGAGTTTTCGGTACTTGTACTTAACTACTTACCTAATATTGCTTATTTTAACATTCAACTGTTGTAATGAAGTATAAGTTCGTGATGAAATCTGTATAATCTACTGAGTGTGAACTTGTGAATATGCCAAGAAATTCAAAGGAAAGTCCTCAATTGTAGCCTATGGGATGGATCGTGACAATTTAAATCAGTGTCTTGAGTCTTGACCATTATTTAATTGGGTCGGATTCAGGGTTCTTGTAAAAAGTAACTTTTCACATCACCTATTCGGAAAAGGGCTTTTTCTTCCCTGCTAGGAGGGATCAAAGTGGCACTTTTCTGTTTTAGGGCAGTATTCTTTACTAACTGCATAATATCTTTTTTTAGCTTAAATAATATTTTAAAACATTATAATTTCTTTATAGGTAATGTGAAAAGCAAGCATGTCACATGTAACAAAATATTTTCCACCCTCACTACGCTCAGGATTCTATTGTAGAATCCCTCGCTTCGTTTAGGATTCAATGTACGCTCACGCCGTAAATATTTAATTTTTCTCCCTTATGGCACAATATAAAATATAATATACTATTTTCTGTTTATTTCAAGTCTTTTTCAACCGTCTACAGATAAATGGCGAGTCTTTGGCATCGTCATTTGTGCCGGCTGATATTAAGGCTAATTTCGCTATACGATGCTGGCATGATTACACGTGTCCTGTACTAAAGTACATGTGGGCTATTTTCACCACTAGTATCAGTGCAATTAACTTTATCTACTGATATCACACAGGTAATATAACATGCAAAAACCAAACAATACTACAGTTTGGTCAGCCAGTTGTGTTTGTGTCACAAAATTTTTCTATTTTCATGTGCCAACAAGTTGATATACAATCAACTAAGATTCAAGCTGTTTTGTCGTTTACTCCTTGGTGAAGCGTTAGAAACCCTATAGGAATTCTAACGAAAATAACACCCTTGACTGCGGGGAGTGGTTTCATGTTGCGACGATATCGCCTTACGTCTTCAACCCCATGATTAACTATGTCTAAGGGTCGTGGTCGCGTGTCATGTGCTGCAATGGAATACACACAAGTTACCTTGGGTACATACTTTTTAATTAAATTTCCGGACGATGACTGTTCAGGCAAAAATACAGCGAACCTTTTGTTTCGACTCCGCAATAGAGGCGCCTCATTCACACTTTGTCAAACCCCGAGCTTCGTCCAATTCTGTCAGTATTTCATCATTAGCACTTTGTTTGTCATACTTGCATTAGAATGACTGGTTGTGACTTGTTTTAGTATTCATTCATCTAAATTCGTGATCTCTTTTTTCCTTTTTTTCTCTATTTTTGTTAGACTTCGTCTATCCATCCTCTATCTCTTTACCACCTCTATACATACGTTAACACTATTTATATACCCGCCTCATCATTGCAAATTTCTATATCCTTTCGCCACTTCGCTGTCTACATTAGATTTTCTCTATCTACCTATAATGTTATTGTGTCTAATTAACAAGAAAACTAAGATGTTTAAAAGAATCTTTAAACTTTTGGCTGTGATTAAATCACAAGTAATGATGCACTGAATTATTCCACGGATGTCACCTACATGTGTGATCATTGCTGGCTGACCTCTCGCCTTCCATAAGTGACATAATTGCTCCCTTGGACTAATTTGTACAAGTTCACTTCCAGCCACGACTCGTTTTTGCGTATTATAATTGATGTTTGTAATTACTTAATGATGTAGTTAAGAACGATTATAAAGGTATGTGTTATTGTGGCTGTTAATATACCGAAAGCAAGGAGAAAAATTCAAAGCATCACTCACTATTTTATAGGTTAAGATTTTTTGTTTGAGTTTATTGGAGTTCACTCCTTAAGAATAGATTTTCATCACAGACCGGGGTATGCAAATTTATGGGGAGTAAAATCAAACGTTACGTTACTTTATGTTGCGCAACTTATCTTGCACATCCCGTAGCAACGGCTGCATGGAAACCCTTTATTTATTCAATGTCAACAAATAGCATCTGTCAATTTACGGAGTTTTGATGTTAAATTTTATAATGTATTTTATAATCCTTCGTAAGGAGTAAACTCCAGTCGTGTGTCGGAGCCGACACACGCACATACATTTGTTTAGGCTGCAGTGATCTAAATTTCTAATGACAGGTATTATTAAGTTGGCGTGCAACATGCAATATAAACCCGTCATCGGAATAGATTCCGTTGCTTTGGAAGTGTTGACATTCTGTTTTTGCGAATAAACCGACAGGAAAAGTTTGTAATTGTTGCCTTACCTATAACTTTGGCTGATTTAGGTAGCCATCTAAAAGTCACATCATAACGTTAGCTGTCTTTCTTGCTACAACGGTTCTCTTTCCGTACAGAATATCATCGCAAGATATACAGGGGCCCACTGATTACCAGTCCGCCTGCAGTCTCTGGCCTTATCGGCCGGCCTGCCGTCCTAGACCAATATCGACCACACACAAGCGATTATTGCCTGCTGCCACCTCTGTAACTACAGACCAGCAGTTGAGAGTCGACAGTTTTCCGCCGTAAGGCCGCCAGCCGGCAACGGTCTGATATAAGCTTGGCAGGGCCCTACGATCTTGATCAAAAACACTACGCAACGCCAGTGTTGTTCCTGACGAGTTTTGGAGTTCCCGTCCCATGTACGAAGTCTCGTCCTTCAAGAGAAAATCTTAAGAATATTGCCGTATCACAAAAAATGCGCAAAAGAGTGGGGAAAATGTATGGAAGATACTATTGGAACTGCTGACGTATGCCGTGTTTTTGATCAGAATGCACGTGAATTGCCGAATTTTATGGCAATGACCGTATCAGGAACAGCACTGCGCCGCGTGAATGCTTAACACACTCCTGATGACTTGCACCCGCACTAACTGTTTATCTTCATCACCCAGCTGACCCAGCATCAATCTATCCAACACACGTGTCCCTATTACTCCGAACGTGCTATATCTAAGGGAGCTCGGAGGAAGCTGGAAATGCACGTGCACTCCACCAATCAAATAAATTTGACGTCTATTCCGTTAGCCGTAATGTTTACGTTTATTTGTATGACTCATTCGTCGATTTACTCCTTAAAGGTGTTATTTGTTTGATTTTAGACTTTATTTGTTCTGAGATGAAGTTGCTTTTTGGTTGAACATGGAGCTGAGATATGTCATTTCGATCTTAAGTTCTTGGCGACGTCGGGTGTACTCAAGATCCCTCTGTCGCTAAACTGTCGTTTGTGTTTTGGGACGCTTTCTGAGAATTTTACTTCTTTTTTTATTCGCTGTTTCTGGTTTCTTTTTACTTGTGTGGCATGTTGTTTATAACCACGTTTATCGGCGTCCCGGCCTTGAATCGAAACGTTTTGTACGTGTGTAGTTAACATAAACGTTAGTCACCGGAAACTAATATTAATAATTTTCACTCGTTAATCCGAAATTGGGCATGATGACTAATAATCAGTGTTCTATTGCTTTCATGTTCGAGTGGGTTGAACGTGATTTAATTTATAAATTACATACTTCAGAATTTATTTACACTCGTGTGTTTTACATTAGGAGTATAATGTATTTTGTATTTAGCAATTTTATAGATCTCTAGGAGATATACACGTTTTTTAGAATCAAAAGTAGGGTGTTCATAGGGTTATAGGTGAGTCAATAGGCGAAGTGTAGCTTTGGGATAAGTGTGACTGGCCTTTTCACATTGGAGCCTGTTTACACATTGATTATTTCCTACTTGCAGTGACAAATGTATGAACTCGCACCAACCACTAATCGATGTGTAAACCACTAGTATAAGTTATCCGATGCAGACAACAGAGGGCCTAACAAGATGCTATAATCATTTGCGCCGTAGCGAACGAAACGTTAATATTTCTCTATCACTCTTCCATATTAATGCGACGGAGACACGTTAGCGTTCGTTCGCTACGGCGCAAACGATTGGCATCTTGGCTAGGCACCCACTGATTGTATGTAGTTTGCACATTGTGTTTAAGAGAAAGTACCGAACCTGAGGAAGTAATAAATGTTATAATGGTGGTCGAAAGTCAAAATGAACAGAGAACTATCTTCGAGGTAATGATTTAGTATTTCCGACTTTGGCTTTAAAATTTGGCTTATGAAGGTGGTGTTGCGATTTATTATATAGGTATGTAATCGTTCGTTTTGTAGCTGGCCCCAAACGGCTAATCCTTTGTCTATTGCAAGTAAAACGGCACTTACCTGCATAAAAAAAATCGTTCAGTATAAGCAGTTAATGAATAACGACTCTATGGGAATTGCAATAAGATTCAAAACGAATTAATTGAAAAATATGTTGCGATGCTGTGTGTTGGTCCCATTACGGTTACTGAGTGCCGTCGAGTCGAACGCTACAGGAGCAGTCTAAAATGTGTCATCAAGATGTGTAACAAAGGCGCGTTATCGGAGAGCGCACTTAAACTGGTTTTTTGAGCGTTGGACTAGCCCGCGCTCAGGTGCCAATTAGAATTATTTTTTGCACGTAGTATAGCACGTGCATGTCGTGCGGTTTTACTTATAATAGACAAAGGATTAGCCGTTCGGGGCCAGCTACAGCAGTAAAAGTACAATTTTCAAAATGGTGGCTTACAGTTTTAACATCAAATGCGCAAGGCAAAGGCGCGAACGAAATTAAAAAATGTAAAAAGCTAATATTTTCGTAGTTCTATTCGACGGATGGAGATGAAATCGATAAAATGTTATGTTTATTCATTAATGTAATTTACGAGATAATTTAACCTATAAATTATGTTTGATGTGATAAAACCTCTTTGAACTATCATTTGAAACCCAGTTGGTTCAAATTAAGAAGGCTCTGTTTCCATGCATATTATTAGCAATCAGTTATCTTCTTAACTCAGTCGAATAATATAATGAAAAAACACGAGTGTTATAATATACTGAAAAAGCACGCGTGTTTAATATCTAGGATTATGAGCCAAAAATCGATGGAATAAAAACGTCGTTTTGAGCAAGTGTGTTGAAAAAAAGTAACAATTTTAAACTAGTGTCAGCGATATGCTACACTTGAATAGGCCCGCGTGTGATTCACCGCTGCGCGCGCGCCGTGTTTTGTTTTGCGAGCAGGAAGCCGGCGCGGCGCGGACGTCCGACTCCGATGCTTTATTGCCAAATATTATTAGTTTATTGCGTTTAGTGAATTTATACTTTTTCACACTAATTGGTGCCTGGAAATAAATATGGATTATGAGTAGGTATTTACTACATATTTAAGGGTGCATTTCCTTGTACATAGCTAGAGGACGTTAAGGCCTTTAAGCAGACGAATTTTTAAAACAGTTAATTTTGTACAAAAAAAGGTTTTTTAAAGAGCTCGCTTTTCAATTTCTTCTTCTTCCTCGCGTTGTCCCGGCATTTTTCCACGGCTCATGGGAGCCTGGGGCCTGCTTGACAACTAATCCCAAGATTTGACGTAGGCACTCATTTTTACGAAAGCGACTTCCATCTGACCCAGAGGGTAAACTAGGCCTTAAGGTAAACTAGGCCTTCTGCTCGCTTTTCAATTTGTCGGGATATTTGGGCTGTGACTAGAGTTGTGCCCGCTCGGTCTTTAAAAAGAGCACTTCGATCTCGGTCAATTGGTTAAAGGAACTAGTTCGCTCTTTTAGTTCCTTTAGTTCAGGAACAAGTCTCGAGATCCGAAGGAAAGGAAGGAGCTAGCTAAATCGTTTCTGTCCGTGGCTGCCGTTATCTAGTGTGCGAGCTATAGACTATTTGTGACTAGGTACCGACGTACCGTCTACTGAACTAAAGGACCGAGACCGATTAAGAGCGCTTAAGATGAACTAGTTCCTTTCGGTCCGTGGTGGGATTTCACTCCTTTTAGTTCTTCGGTCCTCCTGATCGACTCAAGCCTAGCTGTGACAGATCTCTGTCTGTTAGAACATCTGATGATGAGATCCTGATAAATCGAGGGAAGGCATATTCAGACTGCTCGACTGGTTATTCTGACAGAAAAATAAAATGCGTTTTGGGAATTTCACTGATCGAGACATTCGAGACCTAATCAACCTAAAACCTCACTCGCTAACATCCTACCATTTAAACTAGGAGTGCCAAACCACAAACCTTTTTCGTCAGTCTTGTAAACACAGTTTGCTTTCTACCGACTGTGACTTGACAGAACACAATGGATCCGGACATTCGATTACTTTTCCACCTGGTTATGCAAGGGCAAACCGTATTTATACGCGATTCATTGACAGCACAGCTACTGCCCGCGACTCGTCTGCGTGTAACGATGAGATTTATAAAAACTTTATTTATTTAAACTTTATTGCACAAATTTACAAAAAGAGTACAAATGGTGGACTTAACGCCTTGAGGCATTCTTTACCAGTCAACCATTTGGGCTAAACAGAAATAGTTTGGTGCAGGATTGTAAGGAGTTGATATAGAAATAAACACAAGTGACTACTTTGATACTATACTTACGCAATTATACATTTTAAATATACCTACATATATACATATTCAATATATATAAATAAACATATATATAATAATTATGTACCTAGTGTGAGATATCACGCAGACATTTAGTCGCGAATGTTTTCAAATAAGTGCTTACGCAACTTGCTTTTGAATGTAAGCTTACTCTGAGCTTGTCTGATAGGCAGAGGGAGAGCATTCCACAGACGTATTGCTTGGCAGGTGAATGCGTTGTCATTCCCCAGGCCTTATTTCATCTAAATCGGTTCAACAGTTTATGTTTGAAGAGGTAACAGACTCGCAATTATAATATTCGTAGGGATTCATTGACACTTGATTTGTTATACCGGATACACGCCAACGGTGTATTCATACCCATATTCGCACTGACTAGCCTTATTTGACTAAGCAGCCTATCCTGAAGATATCGAAGAAAAGCAGTCGTAAGTTAGACTGACTTGACTGGGCTCCGACCCACCTAATAAAAACTGCCAAATTCGGGACCCACCTCTGGGTCGTCTTAAATAGGGAACAAGAAATTTTAATAGTACCGGCTGCTAACCCGAACGGCTTGTCGTCTTATATTTCGAGGCCCACTCAAATTTCGTTCGCTACTCATAGTTTGGGAAATACTGAGTTAGAGCATTTTCTTTTTTTGACAGATTTCGCATGACCCTTGGAGAAAAACAGCGGCAAAAACAAGCTTTTATTTAGTTTCACCTCTTCCATTGTCTGTGCATCTGTAATCGAATCTTGTAAGTTACATTTGACCCACTTCCCGGTTTCCGATTGAGCCGACAATTTGCATGCATATGTAAGTCGGGTGACAATGCAATATTATGGTACCATCGAGCTGATCTGATGGTGGAGACAGGAGGTGGCCATAGGAACTCTATGATAAACCAACGCAATCTGCTTGTATATGAGGTTTTTAGAATTGCCTCGATGAGTATTAGTTGCCTGTGCAAAGAAAAGTACAGTCAGCAATAAAAGCTTGTACCAGAAACGAAATTTTCGGGGACTTTTTATGTTTTACTTCATTGTGGTCGTATCCGACATCCGATATCGGATTGTAGATGCTTTAATGGCAGCTATGCTACTACTACACACACCCACATACTCGCACCTGTTGTTGGGGAGCATTGGGATTGTTTATGCTTATTTGGCTGCGAGGGCATAGGGCGAAAAGAGTTTAGTGAACTACATAGGTACATCTAACGCCCAAGGTAAGGGTAAGAAAACCTCGGCTCGTGAGTTAAGAGTGTTGAGTGTTGTTAAATCACTCAAAAAATCAACTTTTCAGTTCGTAGACGACTATTTTGCTAGTTGTAAATTAAATACCAGGAAAACATTTTAGCCACTGAACTTCTTGCCAAGTAAATCCTGGCAAGAAGTTCAGTGGCAACCCATAGGCCAGTGGGGTAAGTTCACCTTTTGTAACCACTGGCATACAATATAATATTACTTACCCATAACCCCTCTAGTCCCAATCAAAGTCAACGCAACGTCAAAAACCTCTAAGCCACAGGGGTTTTTGACTTAAAAGAACCAAATATAGTTATTTCTTTAAATATATAGTAGTAACAGTTAGTTTCATTTACTATAATAATATTTAAGGAAATATTACACAAGACTATCCTCTGCATAATCCGTAAAACCTTTCACACATCACAAAGCAAATACAACTCCTTTTTACCGAGTCACATAATAGGAACTGCTGTAAATGGTGCAGGCATCACTTTCACCTACATATTGATTAGCAGTAATTAACTTACATGCTGTATGAGTGCCAGACATGTAATTAAATAGAGCGCATAAGTACCGTCGTTGCAGTGTCGACCAAAATGTTAAACAGAAAATACATGATATATACTAAAGAAATTGTATGCTGAATTTCTGCTGCAATTCGGGGCGGTCCTTTTATGACTTTGTATTAGAATGATTAGTATAAGGGAAAATGACGAATCCTGGTGCGGATTGCAATTTTATTGTTTCCATTATATACAGTGTTTACCTTTAATTAACACAAATCAAAATATTTTTTGACTTCTCTGATTACCAACTAAATAGTAAATACCAATTTTAGTTTTTTTAGACTCTGTTCTATGGTTGTCGCAAATTACTCCTCCTGATTTAGATTTAACTTCAAATGTTGTAAATACGCTCGAGGAAAGTACTATCGAATGATTCCCGACCCACTGTGTCATTGGCATTACATTGTATTCAAAAAGTATTTTTTATGACACTGTGAAAACATTCTATGGTGGATCACTCATCAAATAATTGTTCGATTGTACTATTTGTACCTTTTCATAGGATATCTATCTGCGGATATGTCTGTGCGTATAGCTGTTATGTAGCCGTGACGAATAGAATGGATTGGATTAAGTTTATTCAGCGTTACGTGGCTCATTGACCTTAAATTGTTAAGTCCGTTGTAAGTTGCATCCGATTTGATAGGTGAGTGGAAATTGGTGCTTGTAGTATTTTTTTTCTTCTTTTATTCTTACAAAAATTGACGAAGTCCCACGGTAAGCCCAAGAAGGCTTGTGTTGTGGGTACTCACTAGACAACGATATGTATAATAGTACCAGATATCTGTGCTCATCTGTTCATAACACAAATAAATGATTCACCGGGATTCGAACCCAGGACCATCGGCTTCATAGGCAGGGTCACTGCCCACTCGGCCAAACCGGTCTTCATTTGTTTTTAAAATTGTGTGAATATCGTTTACTTACTTGGCTGGCGCGATGACCCAAAATGAGTTTTGGCCTCTAACACAAGAGCACGCCACTTTCGGTCCGGTCGGATATCGTTTAAGGAAATTTATTTTTGTGGTGCTTTAAAAATATTGTCTTGGGCGGATTTTATTATATTACCTCTGCCTTTTCATTGAGGCGATGAGAAGGGACATGCGGGAACCATCAATAAAATTGGTTCTCTCCTCTTCTGAGGTATAACCAATCCTATTGGTTGATTTCTGCACATCTCCATCTCAGTGGGAAGGCAGCCTAAGCCAGGGTTCATATGGTCAGTTCGTTGAATGAGAATAATTCGTGTGTACAAGTATTCAAAGTGGTTGTAAAAGTACACAACGTTGATAATAGCCATTTGCTTCAAAATCATAATTTATGTACATCAGATCTATCTTTTAACTTTAGTTTTATTTAATATTAGTTTAATTTTAAAGTAGTTTTATTTTATGGCTAGTTTAGTTTTAATTTTAGTACCTATTTAAAAAATTATAAATTAAGTTTTCCCACGAAATAAATGATTTATGAAATTATAGATCTTATGTATCATTAAGTTCTTTTTCTTTATTTATCCTTAAATGATTTCGCGAAGAATTTTTAGAAGGTTTGCATCGCATGTTTATTTTATACTAGACATAGCTCAGCATAGCGTGAGAGCATAGTCATTCATTAAGAGACTAATTATTTAAACTAAATGTGCATCCTCTACCGTCAAAATATCCGCATCGTCAGTGACCCCC
This sequence comes from Cydia pomonella, assembly GCF_033807575.1. Taxonomy (NCBI): domain Eukaryota; kingdom Metazoa; phylum Arthropoda; class Insecta; order Lepidoptera; family Tortricidae; genus Cydia; species Cydia pomonella. The sequence goes on along the minus strand of NC_084717.1, from coordinate 19,915,754 downwards.
ATTCGGTGGCACGTCGCGGCCTTCGAGCCTTGTGACATTTTACGTATTCCACGAGCGATCGCAGACGTTTCTAGTGATGGCTGGATCGAGCCAATATAAATATCGATAGGACAGATACAGTACACACAGCAGAGCAGATGTCATTCCAGATCTAGAGCAGAGCCCAACTGGGGAAGTACCTTCCACCTTACAGAAAACCGCAGCCAAATAACACTTGACCCTACTCATAGTGTTGTGTTCCTGCCGGTGAGTAAGGTTGCCAGAGCTCAACGAGGGGTGTGGGGTTAGGGTCGGCAACGCGCATGTAACTCCTCTGGAGTTGCAGCTGTACATAGGCTACGGAGACTGCTTACCATCAGGCAGGCCGTATGCTTGTTTGCCACCGACGTAGTATATACAGTAACAGTATTGTTAGTGAGTATCTACATGACAAGCCTGCTCATTCTCTATCGTCAAAATATCCGCAACGTCTGTGACCCCCGTTCGGTGGCACGTCGCGTCGTGGCCTTCGGGCCTTGTGACTTTTTTGACGTATTCCACGAGCGATCATATTTCTAGGGATTGATCCAATAGTAATATCGATTAAATATCGATATTATCGATGGACACAATATAGTTAATATTTTGTTTCCACCACATGTTGATTTGACCAGCATCTGGCTGGTAAATTGTAAATGTAAATAAATATATTATTGAAACATATTTAAAACCGGGTCTATCGGGACTTTACTTTGTTATTTTTATTTCCGACGTTTCGACGCAGGTTTTACTGGTCGTGGTCGCGGCTAACTGATGTCCCAGCGAAATTTCAAAACAGAGATTTGTGTAACTACCCGACGAAAAATCTACGTAACTGTTTGGAGTAGGCATCACAATTCCAAACCAACCACCCCACATATGTTAATTATTGTCAATAGTTCGACAAGCGACACTCACTATAGAGAAGATAGATCCGTTGGCTTAAGCTTCTGGATCACTGGTCCCCATGTTGGCGATAAGTTAAATTAAAACCATCTTCCCTATTAAAATTTCTGGAGTTTTTCCTGATTTCAATCGCTTCTCGAATAATAATGGCGTTCAATGGTGACCATTTTTGGTTTATGAAGCTAAGATGTTTATAATTATCTACAAATAAATATGTAAATGTTAATGTTTGTTAATGTAAAGATCTTGTAATTACTCTTATGTACCACTTTTTATGCAAAAGAAAGACATTGAATTAGTCCTACGTACGTACGCTTGAAGAAAATAATATGATTTGTTCCCTTGCTTATCGATGTTCCTAGTTACAATTACAACACTAGTGCAAAATGAGGCATCGTATAACGCACGAGGATATAAAATTGATTGTTATTCTATTGGTGCTGGCCGATGGTCTCCTTTCTCTAAAGATTCACTGTCGCTTCCATGGTTTTTAAATAAATAAACAAACTTTAAGCAGATCCGGTTGGTCAAAAATACTGTCATGATGTCTAAATAATGTATTAACATTAACCTCTACTTTTATAACGTATTCTGACATGGATACCAGACTCCCGAATTTTAATACCATTGTCTTTAAAAGTGAGAAATTCCATCTGGTAATCCTAGATAATTGCATATCTTGAGAAACGACTTCACATCTCATTTATTCATGGCGGCACCTACACTGAATGGTGAACTCAAATCACAATAAACGGCGAGCGAAACATTCATCACTGGCTAATGAAAGAGTTTATCATAACTATGCGTAATGAAATGTAAATTTACATCTGCATGGTGTTAAATTGTCCATTTATCTGCACAATGCCGCGGGCAAGGGCTATAACCGCGAACGACTTCGTTCCTCTCTATCGCTCGAATATGCAAGAGTGATAGAGAGAGAAAATTTCGATTTTCGATGTTCGAGGAAGCCCGTGAAAGTTGCCTGAGCGGGCTACAGTTTATCGGAGGTTGATTGTCCCTTGTTAACACTGCTAATAGATTGTAGGGTGTGTGATGGAGAATCGATAGAATGAAGCGGCTTACTTAGTATAACGGGGAACGTCTTGATGCTTCTTGCTTTCTCGGAGTGGAAGAGTTTTCTTGAAAGGTTTTCGATTTGTGTGTGAGTTAAAATTGTGGAAGCTTTTGCAAGAAGTGTGGAATGTAGACCTACCTCTTTTAAATATGAATAAGATTTATTTAGTCCATGTGATGTTACTATGCTTTGTAGGTATTGGTCTACTCTACAGTGCTTTTCTGTTTCCTGTGGTTATTTTCCAATTTTCCGTAGTTCGTCTTCCTCGTAGTCGAGAAAGTTTGTGTAAAAAACGTTACTATTTAGTTGATACGAAGGTTTTTAAGGAATTTAATAGGAATGTGATCATTTGATGGCATTATTTATGTGTGTTGGCATTTCGCGCATCTGGTAAAATTTCCCATTCGTTTAAAATCCATTTTGTCAGATATCTATCTTGCATATTTAGGAAAAGTAGGTCCAATACAAAGGGATTTAGTATCCAACTCATCTGAGAAGACTTTGGCGCCAGTTCTTGTTATTCAATAGGTGTATAATACAATCTCCAGTTTAGATGTATGCAAGTATTTCAATGTCAATTTCAACACATAATGGAATACAGCGAAACCGGCCAAAGGGGGAGGATCGTCACGTCAAGTCGAGTAGAGATGTGATGTTATAGATATATTCAGTTGGTCTAAGTTACAAGTGAATGTATGTCCTGAATCCTAGATAAATAATCAAACAGATGATCTTCTTCTTCCTCCTGCCCTTATCCCACGTTATGTGGGGTCGGCACAACATGTTCTTCTCTTCCATTCTCCTCTATCTTTCGTCACCTCAGCACTCACTCCTTTCTTTCTCATATCCTCTTTCACACAATCCATCCATCGTTTTTTGGGTCTACCATCCGCTCTCCGTCCATCAACATTCATTCCTAACATTCTTTTTCCTATATGGCAAACAAAACAGATGATATTGACGCTATAAAAAAAAATATTCTCAGACAATTAATACAGTCCATATTTGTTAGTATTACTTACAACCTATGTTATGTTACCTTCCGCACAATAAATTACATAAATTAAATTAGGTAACTTACACACTTTAGATTGCTGATTATCTTGGCCGATTTACCGAACTGCACGTTTGTGAACATGCAATTCGATAAATCGTCCCAAAATACCAGAATCTAACCGCTCGGCTATCATTTTCAGGATCCCGTTGGCGCTCCCGCGTATACGGTGTACCACTGATGCATTCTTTTTTTCTATAATATATTCTGGTAAAATAAGAGCCGCAACATTTCGATATGTCTCTGAGATTCCCACGTTACAGGCTGAGCTTAGTGTGGGGATCATTGTACTCTGCTTCTCTTGTAATGCCAATTTCTTGAAATTTAATTTTTTTTAAATTATAAACTGATCGGCGATTGGCCCTGGTCACTCCTGATGGAAAGTCAAGAGGGCCTAAGATGGAGCTCACCGGTTCAGTAGTAGCCTATTCACTATTTCTTTAAAGAGACCGGAAATATATTTTAAAGCTTAAACGTGAAGTCTGTGGGTGAGATTTACGCAGGGCCTACAACATAAGGCGCTTGTTTTTACGAAAACTACTGCCATCTGACCTTCCGATCCAAAGGCGGAATAGGCTTTATTGGGATTAGTCCGGTTTCCTCACCATGTTTTCCTCCACTGAAAAGGACGGCTAAATAGCACATGATATATCGTGCATAAGTTCCGAAAAAGTCTTTGGCAACCGGGGTTTGAAGACTTTGAAGTTTGATTGAAATTGCGATCTCCGGATTGAAAGTCGCACGTCTATACCGATACGTATAGATTTTTTGAAGTATTCACGTCACGGTAAATAGCCACTTGCTACAACTATAAATATTATTTCAAAATAAGATTAGAAAATTCGTTCCGCTTACCGCTTATCAATCGTAATTCACAGTGGGTGTCGCAATGACCTTGAACAAGTCGAAATGACGATTCAATAGCACAATGCTTTCCAACAAGTCTTTCCTCGCCTATTGTTTCTGCTTACTCGAATTTGCAGTTATCGGCTTGAGATGGCTTGCTGGTGTGTTCGGGTTTGTGTTTGAGGGTTGGTGACATTGTGGATGTTGTGTGACTGTTCTTCTTCCTCGCGTTGTCCCGGCATTTTGCCACGGCTCATGGGAGCCTGGGGTCCGCTTGACAACTAATCCCAAGATTTGGCGTAGACACTAGTTTTTACGAAAGCGACTGCCATCTGACCTTCCAAGTCTTCAAACCCAGAGGGTAAACTAGGCCTTGTTAGGATTAGTCCGGTTTCCTCACGATGTTTTTCCTTCACCGAAAAGCGACTGGTAAATATGAAATGATATTTCGTACATAAGTTCCGAAAAACTCATTGGTACGAGCCGGGGTTTGAACCCGCGACCTCCGGATTGCAAGTCGCACGCTCTTACCGCTAGGCCACCAGCGCTTCTGTTGTGTGACTGTTAATCCTTATTAATCCTCTAATGTTAAGCGTTTAATTGGCAAAAATGTTAGAGGTTGTGAGTCCAAGCCTTCTCGGAGCTCGATAGTGTTAACGATTCTGTTGCCAATTTAAGGGTTAAACTTTAGGGTCGGCTGCACCAAACCGTCTGTCACCGTTGAAGCGTTCGTAAAATTTTATTGTATGGGAAGTTTCATACGTCACTGCTGTCTGACGTTGATCAGGCCGCTAAGTGTGGTTGGTGCAACTGGCATTTAGTCTCGCTAAATTTAAAGTGACGAGTTGTTAAACAACAGGATTGTCAGGATCCTGAAGTTTCTGCAGTTAATTGCTTGATTTGTACAAATTCGTGTTGTGATTAGTATATTTTTTCTCAAGAGGAAAGTAGGTGTAGCACGTGATCGTGATACAAAAAGAGAAAATGTCTTATTATGATATTTAATTCTCCATGTTAATAATTGTTGTCAACTATTTACCATCATCCTAGTTGTACGAATAGCATTAGTTAATGTAATGTACTGGTACTAATTAATTTAACCGTAAGATTACTGCATGTTCACTGGTAGAAGACACTTATATAAGATGTGGTTACCTATAATTAGATAAGCATCAGTCCTGATTGTCATATAGATTTAAGAGCATGTAAGATGTATTATCTGTTGGTAATCCTAAATCAATAAAATAAAATAAATAAATAAATATTTTAGTATGTTATTGCCACAATGAAAACTATTATAGGTTCCTTTTTCCAAATTTTTCAAAACAAATATTTCCTTTTTCAAGAAAAGCGAAACCTATAAATTAGAACATTTTATGCTGAAGCGTTTGACGTCAAAATCAAAGTGATTTCTTAAGATTTACTTAGTGGAAACCGTTTTCTCCCGAAATAAAAAAGGAATAATACCATTTCATAGAAAAAATACCAAAAATATATGCCGACCCTTAGGAACTCTATATAAACGTATGTAAAACTATTTTGATTTTTATTTAATTAAAGTGCCATAATATTCGTTTGTGTTTCTTTTGTCAGTCATACTATAAAGATAAATACATTTATTATTCAAGTAGGCATATTACAATGCGCTTATGAACGTCAAATAAAGCTACACCGGCTCAAACCCTACCCCTCTGACCCGAGAAGATTTAAATCGAGGATAAATTGGAGGAGGGTAAACACAGGACCTATGTATTTCATTCAAGAAAACACGAGAAGCATAATTCGGGGATTTCGGGCAGGGATCGGAAACCGGTATTTTTTGTATGGGAACGAAAACGGTATTTTTTCGTTCTTTGTTAATTACTTCATTTCTAATTAGGCAATCTAATAATACGAAGTCGTTATCTGAAAACACAACTGAGTCCTACATTTAGAGTATAAAGTAAACCGAAATATATGGTTATTTCGTTGTTTTTGCAAAAAACCGGTTCCGATCCCTGATTTCGGGTGATACGGCACTTTCTCAAGCTAAGTTGCCTTAAAGGGGCCCATTGATCACCAGTTCGCCGGACGACATCGGCCTGTCAGTTATTCGCGATTGACAGCTTTTGCGAAGAACTGTCAGGCCGATATCTTCCGGCGAACTGGTAATCAGTGGACCCCTATACACTGAGGCGGCAATGAGAGTGCGGGAATCAGCCAATAGCATTAATTGTAATCCACAGCTCTTCTCCGCTCCACTGGATCAGTGGAAAAACAGCCTAACCCTAGTTTTCAGTCATCATGTATGTCACTAGCTGTTGTTTAAACAACTCGAATATCGTTTTTGATGGTGTCGAAAGTGACATGCAAGTATGTCGGCCATTGTTGAATGGGTTTCTTCATTGGCTGCTAGTTGCGTTGCATGTAGCATCAGATTGTTGGCATACTTTGTACAAATCATCAATCTGTTGCTATTTAAAGTCGATGATGTCGTATATTTAAGAGGGAATAATAGCTTTTCGAATCTAACGAAAACGGTAATTTTTCTATGAAATTTCATTTCGGGAGAAAACGGTTTCCACTAACTAAAAATCTTCAAAAATCACAATGAATTTGATGTCGATCGCTTCAGCATAATATATTCTAGGTTTAAAGCTGAATGTCATATTTAATATATAAAAATATATTTTAGTTTTTCGTTGACTTGCATGACATTTATATGTACTTCTGGTCTCCCGCGATACAGGCCTAGCCTAGTGCGGGGACTCCTGGAAACTCTGTTGTCAGTCTAGTTATGCACCAACTCTTAAAAACAACTGTATACTTTTTCTGCGTCCTTTCTTGTGCAATAAACATATTTTTTATCTTTTATCTTTTAAAAGGTTTCGCTTTTAAAAACATTTTTTTTCTATTGCAAATTAAAAAAAAACTACAAAACTAGTTTTTCATTGTGTCAATATCATAGTGGTAAAATACTAAAAAATCATGTACTCGTAATAATACCTAATTGACTATCATTTAAATTAATATTTGCAGTGTATAATTAAACTACTATTTTATACAATAAAATTGATCTATCCAGTTTGACCTCTGATGTAGTCCAAAGTAATCAATTAACTGGGTGTCACATAAAACTGTCATAACTTATATTATCGAAATGCGAATTGAGAGTTTTGAGACCTTGTATTATGTCAAAACCAATCCATTGACAATCATGTGCAAAAACTTAATTACGTCACTCACGTAAAAAGAAGCTTTCTCATAAAAAATAACCCAATTAAACGACGATTAAAGCTTAATCGCTTAAAAAACAAACAACCATCATGACATGCGCATGATTACCGAACATTACATAACGCTTTTTGCTTTTTGCACCGCACACGCGATGGTTTAAACTATGGAATCCAACTCATATCTCACGACATAGACATTACAACCTTATTTCAAACGAGCAAGGTTGATTTTCAATTACAAAGTTCCGTGCTATGCGAGGTTGATAAAGTAAGAACAATATGTTTACACATTAAAAGTGACAGGTGGCATCGGTCACGTCACTTTCACTCGACTTATCCCGGCGACAGAGCATGTCGCGATCCCGCGATAAAACTCCAGGCACGATATAAATGGGCTTGGACCTACAGACACTTGTCTTGTCATACGACAGATGTATATGTTTTTACTTTTTAAATATCGGTCAGAGTTTAATTGATTTTTGGTTGCGTAAGACGTTACGCGTTTAGACATTCCTTTTAAAGTAGTTTTGAATGTAAACAAACATGAATTTTATCATTACGGTAAAAAAATTCTGATTTTTGACTTCGTTTTAAAGACGTCTTCTTAGGTATTTTTGTCAGCATAAAAAAGTCTAGTTCTCTTAATTTTGTCTTTATCTACATAACAAATTTTAATGATTAGGTACGTCTAATTGTAACAAAAATTTCAATAAAATTGCATTGAAATAAAACATTTCGATCGGCTTTATCGATCTATGATAATTTTAAAATTATAGGAATGTCTATGATTAGAAATCCTGTTATTTTAATGATATAATTCCTATATTATCACAATCATCTCATCACATAACATATCTTAAAACATGTATGTAATCTCTATTTTTTAATCTTAGTCATTTTTGTCGACTTAAAATCCTATTCTATAACCTAAACGTACTTGATCAAACATCTCAATTTACCTTACTCCCAGTGCTCCCACCGAATTCCAATACATTACATGGATCTCTAAATCTCCCGAGCACATACGTCTTTTTAGAATCACAATGGAGATGCCCATGTCACAGTGAAGGGACTGACCTCTGCGATCCACTTCAACCTATTTATTCAGAAAAACCTTTGGTCGTTTAGCCCATCTCCATCGTAGATTGATCCCTAAATTCGTTAAAAACATACGTAGATAGTGATCAAGTCTAAACTGGTCAGTATGCGGTCAGAACAGTCTTCATCAGTATTTATTTATTCATTATTCACTCGGTTATTCACGGCAGTCATCGGGCTAGAATTGTTGACCTCCTTGGGTACGTGCAGTTTACTTAAAAGGGCTGCGAGGCCAAAATGGAATCGGTATTTATTGTAGTGTGGGTCCTTTAGAAAATTGCATCTTTACAAAAAAGATTTTACTAAATAGTAACGATTCTATCTAAATTTCCTAGTCCGGCTCGTCCTACAACTACAATTTAGTAGCAAGATTGGGTTTTCGAGCCACCTAAAAGCGCTCCAGAGAGTGGAACAGCTATATACACTCTGTTAGCGGTACTTGAAAATATCTATTAGATAGAACACAGTCGCTGGACTCGGGCTCGGTCAAGACTCAGGAGTATCATCATTATCATCATACATCACGTTTAAGTCACGCCTGTCACTTTCCTGACAAAATGTATGGAGTTTGACATCGACCATCAGTTTTGTAACGATTACTCGTACCTATAATGCCAATATTTATTTTCAATATTTATTGGTTTTTGTAAACAAAATTTACAGAAATTGACATCGATACATGCTTTACAAGTGTGTTTTTGTGTAGTTAGCAACTGCATTCTTTCTTTCTATGTGACGTTTTTCCTTGTATCAATGGACTTATTCGGTACAAGGAAAACGTCATCAATATTAGAATTGCTTCATTAGATGTTTTTAGTTTCATATTGTAACTACTTTCATCAAATCTAAATGCAACCTGAAATCGATTAACCCAATTAAAAGAGTACTTTTATTTTAGTTTCAAATCCTACGCGGTACATCAAAAATTGTATTTTTCATTAAAAACTAGATTAGACATCGGTTTATATATATGAAAGCCTTATAAGTTTTTATGCTCTGTACTACTCCAGATTCAGCCAAACTGGGTGTGTGCAGAATTCCTACCCTTTAACACGCAACCGAAAGGACGTATGCCTATTACATTCAACATTATACTTATGACCTTTATCTTATAGTATTACTTTGAACGCGGAACGACTGTCAGCCATGAGTCTGCGAGCAAAAAGTAGCGTTTTTATGCAATTAGGCGCTGCAGACGATAATGTAATTCACGCCTTTAATTCAACAAAACGCCTTTGTTTTTATGGTAATTAGTAGTTAACTAGTCTTGTGGAAACATTTTTGACATTCGAATTTATTAGGTGCTAGGAAATTCTGTTTGCAGTAAATCACGAGTAGATAAAGAAACATATTGTAATTTAAATAAGTATCTTTTTTATTAAGGCTTATTTATTATCACGCGTCAATGAAACGAAAAAAAAAAACGAAACTTATAAGGGATTAAATTAAAAAATGAATGTTTTTCTGATCTACGACAACGACGAATTCAGTGGTAAGAGCTGAATGAGATTGAACGTGCTCAATAGTACGTCTAAGGTCTTTGTTTAGCAAATGGATCTAGGTTCCATTGAAAATGGCTGTGTATTTTGAATATTATTTTTATTGTGATTTTTGTCATGTGTTGTTTTGACATTAAAGATATTTAAATTGAAACTATAAACTACACTTTTTCTGAAAGCAATATGATATGATATTATGATACAATTGTGACAAATCCTTGAGAAAGATGAAGTTTCTCGTCAACTTATTTTCCTTTTTCATCAAATCAAAACTAATCATTTTTAATCAAGATATTGTTCAATATGCAAACACAACTTGATATTATAATGTATAGAAAATTAATTCTAACTGGAATTCCGAACTTACTTAACGGAAGCTAAAACATCAGATTATGCAAAAAAATCCAATCAAATATTGCACGAAGAGGCCCACACACATTCCGATTCTAAATCACATTCCATATTAATTTTATTAATCAATTCATTAAGACGCAGATTAAAGGACGAGGAATTGCACTTGCCCCGCCTGTATCGTTTCGTTACAAAACTAACGTAATTAATTTACCGAGTTTACAACAAGCTCGCTCATTTCGCTTTCGAAACCCCAGTTCAATATTCATTCGGAAATGATCACGAGTAGAGCTGTAGTGTTGCAGGATAGTCAGTAAGTCGACTTGATGAAGACATAGAAAATTTAATATTAAAGATCAGAGGGCCTACCGTGAACCACGTTCACCGTGTTGCTTCTCTGTCGCACTTGTAAATTCGTACATAAGTGTGACAGAGAGGCAACACCTCGAACGTGTTTCGCGGTAGGCCATCTGGTGATAACGATTACATTATCATAATTATAAGGGACAAGTTTCTTACAAATGTATTAAAGTAGAAACATAAATGTTATAGGTGTTACTCGTAACAATGATTGAATGTTTGTTATACAAGGTGCCCGTGACCATTGCGAGACATTTTAACTAAGCATTCCTGGTAATATTTAGAAACTAAAATGTCATATAAAATTTTCTGGATTAGGCCTAGTTTCAGAGATAATTAAATGTTTTTCGAAATCATTCTTTCGCCATAAGTTGGTACAAAACACATTTTTGACTGCGGTATTGCCACTTTGAGGTCTAGTCTGGAGATACCTATTGATTGACATCGAAAAATTTAAAAAATGTATTCGAGAGGCTACCCCCAAATAAAAAAAAAATTTAGTTAATTTTAGGTTATGTGTTTATCAATAAAAATTACGTTTTATGTATAAAAAACATTTTTTTGTCGAATTTCACAAAAAGTCGTAACATTTTTTTCTTCTGTTGCCATCAGGAGTGCACCTTGTATACAAAAATATGACTTTTTAAAGTAAGTAACAATTACTATCTTCTTACTGTCATTGTGAATTTGCTTTATTTTTAGTAGTGTTGGAGACTACCCTACATTGTTAGATCACGTCTTATTTAGGTATGTTTTCTTGACAATAATATTAAAAAAATATTTGCTTTGTTTCAGGTACTCTTCTTGGTAATCGCAGCGGCAGCTGTGCTTATTCTTACGTTCCGACACTTTATATAATAGTAGGTATATTCCATTATTTCCATTCCTAGTGCAGTAAAATAAGAAGGGTGGCCGACCTCGGCTTTTCCCTCGCCCGACGATTCTATGTGATCTGAGGCTTTCTTATTTACTGGCCGAGGAATGTATTATTTTTGTATTCATATTCGTTTATTGCACTCATGTACAGTGCATTATGTCTAGGACTACACTACTATCATTTAATTTTGCATACTTTAATGAACAAAATCATTTAAAATTTTCTGCCATATAGCAATCTAAATGTTTTTCGCTATTTAAGTACTATTTTTCTGTTCGACGGAGCCGGAAAGCGGCAATTTCGCGAAGCTTCGTTTTGTGCAGCGTGCCGAAAGTTGACGCTTTCCGCACGGAAAACAGAAAAATTTATTGCAATTATGCCTATTACGTAATGTACTTTGTTGAGTCAAGGTACTGTCAATAATTTTCTCACTTTGTTTAAGTGCACTCTCGTGTACAAGATACAGCGAAAGTACAAAATAAATTGAAACCTACCGAGCACGGTTAGCATTTTCGCCCATGGTCCGTAAGTGCATAATAACAAACCGTGTGAGTAGAAAATTAGAAGGCACAAAATAAGGGCGAACATGAGAACTCACTTTTCATTATGGGTAGTGCATTTCCTTCCGCGAACGCTCCGGCTGACTGACGGCCCAGCCGAGTATGAACTCCTTGCCGAAGATTTTTCGAGTTCTAGGAACTACAATGTGGGGTTTTTCTGAGTATTAGTATACAGGTTTATAAGGGTTAGAAAAATAGGCACTCACAATCATAGCAAGCACTTATAGTCAGGTTGGTCATATGCTTGTTTGTCACCGACGTGGTATAAAAAGTGGCATCAATTCAAGCACCATGGGAGTTGACGATTACTAGTCTAAGTGGAACCCGGTTTTGCACAGATGTGTTCATATCGTGTTTATTGCCTCATACTACATCTGACAATAAATTTAGCTATTTTATGGCACCTGCTCTTCCTTACACGGTGGAAGTTGAAATTGTCAATGATGTTTTAATGAAGGACAAATGCAATGAAAAATATCATACGGAAACTAGATTATATGTCCGAGGGCAGACTCCTAGAAGAACCTTAAAAGGTTAATGTTGGCTCCATAGAAAAAATCACGAAAACATGTCAAATTTTCATTTATTTTCAATTGTATATTTGCCCTGCATTCCATAGCAGTATCATTTTAGTATAAAATAGCTAGTGATATAGCCGGGGGATTTGACCAGCGAAATTTTAATCAAAGTATACTTTCAGAGTTATTGAGGTAAAACGTCAAAACTCGCGCGATCGTCAAATCTTCCGTCGCAATGTTTCGCGCGGCTTGCTTAATTTTTTGTTCCTTTCTAATATCCTGGCTTTATTCGCCCTCTTAAACAAAGACATCAGAATATCATAAGTTTGGACCCTGGCTCGTACCAATGAATTTCATTAGATTCCGTGATGGCTCCTTTACACGACAGTCCAAGGGACGCATTTCTGCGTTAGAGAAAGCAAGTGATATTGCTATCTCATTTCACCGCATAGCTACGTCCCTTAGACTGGCCTACGCTGGGCCATCGTATGGAGGAGCCCTGAAAGAAAACACCGTGATGATACTGGATTAATTTGATAAAGGTCTAGTTTCCTGTATGGATTGGAAGGTCACTATATACCCAACTAGCAAAAGAGTCTCAGGTTGCGCACTTTATAAAACTGATGAGCTTATAGAGCTCTTATTATTGTTTTGGAACATATCATCACTCTTATATTAGTCTTAGACAAGCTAGTACCGGCTTTAGTAAGGTCAGTCTTATTACCTAGTCTTATATATGTATATAAGAGCATTTTATAATACTATTATAAACCTCTTGCTCTTACAAGAACATTTACGAAGTCTCATTGAACTTGAGAGTGCCTGGTCTTATATCCCCTTTCTCTAAGTACATTTGATTTTATATTAGACTTTATAAATGCTATTGTAAGAATGTAAGACTAATATCAACATAGTATAATACTATTATAAGCCTCTTGGTCCTACAATAACATTTACGAAGTCTCATTGAACTTGAGAGTACCTAGTCTTATATCCCCTTTCTCTAAGTTCATTTGATTTTATATTAGACTTTATAAATGCTATTGTAAGAATGTAAGACTAATATCAACATAGTATAATACTATTATAAGCCTCTTGGTCCTACAATAACATTTACGAAGTCTTATTGAACTTGAGAGTGCCTGGTCTTATATCCCCTTTCTCTAAGTTCATTTGATTTTATATTAGACTTTATATATGCTATTGTAAGAATGTAAGACTAATATCAACATAGTATTATACTATTATAAGCCTCTTGGTCCTACAATAACATTTACGAAGTCTCATTGAACTTGACTAATGTCAACATAGCATAAGAACACTGTAAGTACGTACTTTTCTGATCTTAATTAAAGCTATAAACAAGCATAATAAGATCAACAGCAGCACTTTAGTAAGATATTAGAGTGATATAGGATAAAGATACTTATATCACAAAAGACAAGATCAATATAAAATCGTTTGATCTTAAATCGATTTTGGGAACACTTGTAAGTATGATATTTAATTATTTAATTATTTTTTTTTGTAATTTAAAGTAAGAGTGTAATTTTAAATAGGTATGGATTACGACAACTGGAAAAAACGTTCGAGAAGTGATGGTTATCGGCAGAAAATTCAGAAGTACAAAAAAATCATAAGTAAATCAAATACATACACAGCTCCTGCCAAGACAAGGTAGTGTTGGTGAAAATATTAGTGAGGGTTCTGTAGGTTCTGCTTGCATGAAAGATGTAGAGGTTGAGGACAATGTTTCAGTATGTGAAATTAATGATTTTAGTGAAAAAGAATCTTCGACCGATGACGAAACAGATTATGAGAAAGATTTTGCCTTAAAAAGTGAATTACAAAAATGGGCGTTAAAATTTAATATCCCTCATGCAGCAGTAAATGGATTGCTAATTATTTTAAACAGAAGACTAAATAATGTTCTACCAAAGGACGCAAGGACACTGCTTAACACAAACAAAGAGATTGTGCAAATTAATGAGTTGTCTCCTGGAATGTATTGGCATAATAGCTTAATAACAAGACTTGTATATTGTGTTTCTTCCCAAGGCCATGTTAATTGTTTTAACATGCGGAAGTCTTTCTTCATCAAGTAATGGTCTATATCCATAAATACAACCATTTTGCATCACCAATCTTGTCACTTAAATAAAAAAAACATTTAGTTTATTAGTATGTGTCAAGTGATCTAGTAAGGATAAACAAATGTATTTAGGGTTTTAGTAAGTAAACCAAGGAACCCTAATTAATTCAACATGGCCATATCATTTGTATTCTGAATGCAGAATTTAGTGTAAATAATCTTAAAATAGTCTAATAGTGCGCTTTAAAAATACACCTACAGCTATGGCTGACTATCAGTACAAATAAAGAAATAAAATAATTATAAACGGATACAAATACCATATTTGATCAGGCGCATGAAGTTTGAAGTGGAAAACAGGGTCTACTTTACAGTAAATAATATTTTCCCACGTGATTACATACCGTAAAACATAAACACACACGATGATAACGAGCACGTTATTATATTTAAACATAATTCATAAACAGTTAGATAAATACTTACACTAACATATTTATGTCACGCTGCTGCATTTATTTTCACTCGTACACTTATACTTCACAAATAGAATGTTTCAACTCTCTGTGTGACCTTACAAAAAATCTAAATAAGCTTATTTAGGCTCATAAGATTCTAACGTTAGACCAATATAAGCCTATGTAGGCTTACAAGATACTTACGTAAAAGCGATATTAGCCTAAGGTAGCTTAAATAAGTTTTGGAAAGATTACTGTAAATGCAAGCAGCATTCAATTAGACTGATATTAGAACGATATCAAAATAAATACGCTTATAATTTGTGCCCAAATCCGGGCTTATACGATGATATAAGATCAATATAAGAGCGAAAAAATTGTAGTCTTGAGACTATTCTAAGCGTGTTTTAGCTAGTTTGGTATACACAATAGTAATCGCTTTCGTATAAACTAGTTCTACAACAATTCTTGGGATTCGGTTGCTAAAGGTAGACCCTGGGCTCCTTTAGGACACAAAGGCGAAAGCGCAAAGATGACCAATGGATAGAGGTAGACATTTTGCGTGATAATATATTTCCTGGAGCTGGTAGGCCCAGGCGGAGATGGGATGACCTGCGGCGGTAGCACGGTCGCATTTTTATCTCCTGTCCGTGCCTGTCACGTTCTAACAAGTAAGTATGTAAGAGCGAAAGTAACAGGCGATAAAAACACAACCATGCTGCCACCGCTGGACGCATATAGGTATTAAGTCTCAACACTCAACGACTGGTTCAAGATTGCTCAAAACCGAGACGGATGGAGATGGAGAGGGGGAGGCCTGTGCCCATCAATGGGGCACCATGTAGGCTTATTATACATATATTTCCCTGTTCTCTTCATTAAGGGGCTGTCAACACCCAATGTCCTTGAAATTGATGTTACTTAAACAGTTTTTTAAGAAAGACTATTTGTTTTAGTCAAGTAAGAAAAATATATGTTCATATTAATTATATTTCAAAGACCGTGGTTGTACTCGATACATGATTAAACGAAATCGGCTCGATAGAAAATAATTGCAAAGATTGGTCTTAAAATCATAATTAAACGGTTCTATGTCGTTATTGTTTTGACTTATGGGTCTGCAATTAAAATCACAATTTCAAAACATTTATATCTAAACCGCTAATGAGTAAAATAGTACACTAATAATCCACCTTTTTTATTTAAATAATTTTCTTATTATTCCCTTGCCCAGGCCCAGCAACATGCGACAGTGCTTTCTCATTTGATGATGTCCTCCCAGACGTATCCGTCGACGCCGACATCCTGACAAACAAAAAGGGTCTTAACTATTACGTGCATGGGCGCGGACGTGGCTTGCGAATCCAAATTTTGTTTTGAAAGTCCGCTTTCTTATTTACTCCGATACAAATAGACAGTGTGCGCGCTTTAGGTATTGACAGCCTCTATGCCAATATAGCCATGGTTAACAATTATCACAATTTACGGAAGCAATGCTAAGCAGGTAGTCGACCTTATTCTTCAAATATGACAATAGCTTAGCTCATTCATCGTATAGGACAAACATATCGGCCCATTGTCGTGTCTAACGTGGGCTCGTAATTCGGAATTTAAATGAGATACCAGCTAGATCAACGACTATTCGTAAACTATGACACTAACGAAATGATCTCATTTAGGTCTTAGTGCTGGATGCTTTAATCACTATCTTACGTATATGACCAGAACTAATGCTATTGATTTATTCCCGCACGGCTGCTCTCATCTCCGCCTCAATGGAAAGGCAGCCTTAGCACATAATAAGTAAATAGTACTACCGTACAGAAAAGAAACTTCCTACAAAACCGAAGTTTGACAGCGATTCAGGAACACTATCCCTTTCGGCTATTTAGGGTTGTCAAAATTCAAGTGATTATCTTATCTGTAGTTGTGCACACAAAGAGACGTCAAGTTGTGCCAACCCTAATAATTGCTCGTAATGCTGAGCCGAACGGAGCCGAGGATTCCCGAAAGGATCAGTTTCGCCCCCTGGCTTTAGGCAGCATCACTGGTGCCCACACCTCATAACTGGTGCCAGTTTTAGTTTAATTCAGTGCCACTCTCGGCGCCCGATGTTGCAGCCTGTATAGATATGATGCTTCTATTTGTCTTCGTGAGAACGTGATAATGACAGTGTCCGTCTCTTTCTTCATGTTCTTCTGTTTCATCATGTAGATCATCATCAATGGCAATCTATTACAGAATATACAAGCAGTGTCAGGTAGGGCGACAACGTTTTTCATGGTTGTCTAAGCCAATACGGGAGCGGCAACACGACCAAGCCTGCCAGGTGTAATGTGCTCGTGGCAAACAGATGTCGCCCTGCTTGGCTCGCTTACTTGGATAAAAATAAAACCGTATCTATACGTCCGTAGGGCTCCAACCAAATTCAACAATTGATCTCCCAACCCAGATGGAAAAGCCTTATTGAAATGTATCCGGTTTCTTCATGATGGTTTTCCTTCAACTCTTGATGATGATGATGATGATGATGATGATGTCCTCCCAGACGTATCCGTCGACGGCGACATCCTGACAAGTTATTTTTATTTTTTTTATTAATATTGTTTTTAAACTCTTCAACTCTTGAAAATAATAGATATCTCGTGCATGGGTGATTATCACGATTTAAACGCGTATAATGGATTTAAAATGCATACCGACAATTCAAACCCTTTACCCGCTGGGATGCATTTTAAATTCTTACATAAAACTTTCAAATTGTTTTATTCCAAGAAACTGATTAGAAGAGGATTTCGTGCAGCATGTTTTAATGTGCAGCAATAATATAATCGCTCCTAATTTCAGAGATAGAGGAATTGAAAGGAATTCCACTTGCGCCGCGTGCGAAACTTCGTATTACCATCGATCTCACTGTTAATTGACAATTAACCTTAATGTAAAGGCATAAGGTTCACGGGCATAATGCTCAGTTAAGACTTAAGGCTGTTTCTTAGTACATTCATTATCAGATATATCGGAGCGGCCACGGCGCTCACAAATATCTGAACGCTCCTCTATTGTCAAGGTGTTAGAGTGCGTGTTCAGATATTTTTGAGCACCTCGGCTGTTATGATATATCTGATGACGACTGTTCAAGCGCAACCACAAACTGTAAAATGAATATTCCATCTATCTCCTTCCCAATATTTTAATTTCAACCTTGTTGCACATAAAATAAAGTATAAAACACAATACGCGGAAGATACGAGGTTGCTGAAAATAGAATGCTGCGGTTTCTATCGTAACCTAAACGTTAAATTTGAGAGATAACGTTTTAATAAACGAGTTTAGGGGTTTGATAATGGGCAGTTTCGCACCTGGTTTAGGAAATAGGAATTGTTGGGTTATTCCTATCATATTTGATGATAAAAACATTGAAAATGTATGGATGATATATAGTTAGCTATATTAATTTTATTAATAAAAAGGAAAATGCAATGATTCAACGGCTCGAGCAAGACTCGAACTCGCGACCTTTTTGGAACACCTCTCCAATCGTTCCATTTAAAAAAACTGTAATCTTCCGAATTTTTTATCTTATATTATATTAAAATACACATGGGGAAAAAATCATCGCAGTCTCTAAAATTTTATGATCACAGCCATCACAGCTACAATTACATAGACTTATGGCTAGCGAACGTCAGGGGGAGGATATCCCGTTAATCCCGTATCAACTCGAATTCAGGACGAATATTTAGTAGGTGCTTATCTCTTAATTTACGGAATATTTCCAAACACACCTCACAGTGGAATTTACATAGGACCTGCTCCTTCTTTAATCATCATAATCATAAATCATTTATTCGGGGTAAAGCTTAATTTACATACAGAAGTATATATCACACTTGGTATAATTATGTATGTATTAATATACGTATGTTTATTTGTATTAAGTATATGTGTAAGTTTATCAATATATAGTTTATATTCATATATAGTCTCGGTTACAAATTCATTTACTTTAAAAGACACTGCACCTACTTAATCTTTCTGGTTTAACCCATTGGTTGACTGTTAGAGAATGCCTTAAGGCATTACGTTCGCCGTCCGGCCAAAAAAAGATTTAAACATATTGAAATAGTTTACCACGAAATGGGCTCGCCTCAGCATAATGCTGACCTGCAGGTAAGCGCTGATCTTCCGACGAGACCATGTTTTTGGAAGCCTTTTTAAAATATTTCAACGACAGTTCGGCTGTAAATAGTGGGAATAGCCCAGAAACCCGAACAGGTTGGCAAGGCTGACGAATGTTGCCGGTAACAGGTGCAAGGTAAGGTTATAACGAAATCTCTTGTATTTGCATAAAATTCCGGCTTTCCGAAATACTGCGTTTTCAACTAAATAACGTTTGTACTCTGAGTTGAGTGATGATTTCCGTCCCATTCCAATTTGCATTGACTACACTATTTACACGAATGATAAGTTTCGTTCCAAACTGGAAATTTCGGATTCGAATTAGGGGCCCATTTCTTGAACGGTATTAGTATGGAGTGTGGAATAAAAGGAGGAACATCTCTATGTATGAAAAGTGTCCATCAAAAAACATTTAATAGGCGGCGCCACAATACACCGAAATAAAATGTCATAGACCTAGTATTTATATATATGTGCTATACGCGTGCGCCCGTGAGGGATAGAACATACGCAATGCGACAAAATTAAAAACACATTTTAACATTCCTGACAACATACCCAAACCTACGTAATTTGGTCGGGTTATTTGTTGCCCCTCCCCCATTTCATCTCTATATTATTATACCTCTATGGTTCATGTAATCCATGAGCCTACCTAGCGCCACCGGAGAGATTAGGAACTATTATTTAAACCTGAAAGCTGGTCACTTTTGCAATAGTTCTGCCATAAGAGATTTTTCCTCCTTTTAATTCCACACTTCATAGGTATTAGACTAATATTATTAGTACACGAACTGTCAAATCGTATGGGTTACCATGACAACATACTATAAATTATTAGTCTAATAACATTCGAGAAATGGGCCCCAGATGCGAAATATCTTCCGATATTCATCTGTCGTGAAACAATCGTGAGGTAACCAAGCTAATTTCAATAAGCCCTAGTTTTAAGACTTCACATTGCCTAATAATTCATAATTAGCTACCTACGCACTCAGACTACATGTGCAGCTTTAGGTATCTTGGTCTGGTCTTAAAACCTCGCGGGCCGCGGGGTATTTGATATTTCGAGCCGAAAAAGCTTATACATAACATATCATGCAGAAGTTTTTTTGCATAACAGCATTCAGATCAGATATACGGTAATACAGTCAGATTGGCAAACCAGGTATTTGCATAGATATGCAGATGCTTATAATGTTTGTAATAGTTTTGAAATTTAATTTAATTTGGATTGAGGACAAATTCAAATTCTGCACCTTACAGAAAACCGCAGCCAAATAAAATAATACTAGACCCTACTGATAGTGGTGTGTTCCTGTCGGTGAGTAAGGT
The DNA here is from genome assembly GCF_033807575.1 of Cydia pomonella. NCBI lineage: Eukaryota > Metazoa > Arthropoda > Insecta > Lepidoptera > Tortricidae > Cydia > Cydia pomonella. The sequence continues at coordinate 19,895,313 of NC_084717.1, read as the reverse complement.
TGCCAGTATTCAACGAGGGTGCGGAGTGTTAGGGTCGGCAACGCGCACGTAACTTCTCCGGAGTTGCAGGCGTACATATGTTACGGAGACTGCTTACCATCAGGCGGGCCGTATGCTTGTTTGCCACCGACGCAGTATAAGTTACCTCCAATGAAAATTAAATCATTATTTAATGGAACAGAATTGCTTCGTTTCGTGTGGTTCGATTTTAAAAGGAAACAATGTCAGTTCTGTTTCTAACCATTGATTCAAATTTGACTCGCGTCTCTGTGTTATATGTACTTTCGGTTAATAAATATAAATCTACGAAAAAAAAAATTGACTGGCAATTATTTTTGTATGGAGCCGATAGAGGATATAGTAATCTGAAGTTGCTTGTTAATAAATAAAACGCATGTATTCAATGCGGAATTCCGACAGTTTTTTTAAGATTCCACAGTTTTCCCACTAATGCCTTTCATCCTACATCCTTGTCCAATCAGTTAGAAAGCTTGCCAATTAAGGAATTCCAACTGGGAATTAACAATTTTAATACCAGTTTATTACTTAGTGTTTATTTAATTTCCCTTCGCTCGGTGAGATTCTAACTGTACCTATAGGTACTAGTGAATGTACAAATGCTTAGGACACAAGATCGTCTAGACATCTAAGATTAATTATTACTAGCTGTGTCCGCAGCTTCGCGCTGGTGGGATTCGATACAAGTAGCCGTGTCAATTTGCATTTGTCTGCTGTATTTTCAAAAAACATCGTGAGGAAACCGGACTAATCCCAACAAGGCCTAGTTTACCCTCTGGGTTGGAACTATTGGAAGGTCAGATGGCAGTCGCTTTCGTAAAAACTACTGCCTACGCCAATTCTGGGGATTAGTTGTCAAGCGGATCCCAGGCTCCCGTGAGCCGAGGCAAAATGCCGGGACAACGCGAGGAAGAAGGAAAAAGGAAGGGAGTATTTCCAAAAATTAATTTATGTCCAAATGTCCATCCCCAGGACACTTTATCTAGTCATGCAAAATTTTAAGAAAATTTTTTTTAGTTTTAATCTAGAAAAGTAGGAAAAGCTAACTACTTCAGCATTAACATTTGTGTGGGTTTTAAATTGACTGTTCGTATGAAATAAATGATTTCTTATACCATGTCATTTTTATATAATATCTAGGTACCTAACAGTTTTGAATGATTCACGGTTAGTTTCACTACACTTAAATCGACCTCAATAAAAACAATTTAAAAGGTAATCACGGTTTATATCCCGGTCAATTTAAATCTAGATACCTATTCAGAATACCGGATAATACACTCCAAAATATAGGTTCACAGAAAATCTATCCTGTTTATTTCCGTCATCGCTCTACGACGCGACATTTCCATCTCCACCTCTTAGATGGTTGGTGAGTTTCTCCAGAAAGCTCCTGTCTCGCACAGCTAAACTGTGGAATGAAATGTCGAATTTCCGAACCGATACGACCTTCAAACCTTCAAGAATACCCATCCATATTCCATCATCAGGCCGGCAACGCACTTGAAACCCCTCTGGTGTTGCAGGTGGATACCTAGACAAGCGATGGTAATTGTTTACCATCAAGCGATTACTATGCTCTTTTGCTATGTAAATCTGTGTTTCTTTCTCATCGGCGCATCATACCAGCAGCGCAAGTATCACATTGCCCCAATTGTCTTTTTATATGCTGAGAAACTTACGCATTGTTGTCTAGTTCGATGTCTATTTATGCAAATCAGCCAAGTTAAACACTATTAATATGCAACAATCCTTGACTGAGTAATTTTAACGATAATCTAAGCGTTTGATCATTAGTTTAATTATAACGAGATCTTTGTCGCCCGATTAGTTTCTGACGAGACAGTGACACGTGAATTTGTCCGGTCATTTATTTACTTAATTAAAATGAGCCCATGATTAGACTATAGATATTTAATTTACATGTGAACAGCTGTTAATGAAATACACGGAAATATAAATTGTGCTTGAGTTTGAGCGCATGTGGTCTAGTGTAGACATGCTTTGACACCGGTGTTTGTGGGTTCTAAGGTCGGTTCATATCAATAAGTTCCTAAGAACTCAAAATCATCATCTCAGCCGAAAGACGTCTACTGCTGGACAAAGGCCTGGACGCAGTGTGGGAAGGCCGCGTTGGTTGAGGGCAGCGAATGACCGTTCGTTGTGGAGATCTTTAGAACTTATGTTTCTAAATATTATTTGTTCTTCGATGAAGGAAAATATAGTGACGAAAAGCGATATGATCAAGATATATTTTGAATGTTCGTTTGTCACACAAATACATCGTCAAAATTAAAATCCTGATAATTTCATAATGACAACTAAACCCAACACACCAAAGAGCCTAACCAAGAAGTCAATCGTTTGCGCTGTAGCGAACGAAACGGTAATCTCTCTCACTCGTCCGTATTCGTGCGACAGAGAAATTGGCGTTTCGTTCACTTTCGGCGCTTGTAGGTATATATTTAATCGGCTTTTTTCGTCTCAGAAATTATTGCAAAATAACAACTCGTATAAACCAGTATCAATCGAAAACGAAAGTTTACCCAAACGACGTATTATATCACACTTATATTACCTACGAGTACAAGTTTTATGACATGCTTTATTGACGAAGACGATGATTATTTCACGCACCATTTCCCAGAGTGCACCATTATCTAGAACGATAGACCACAATAACTAGGCTTCCTAGTCAACAGGGAAAATGTGGTCGAGATAAGAGTGCTCGATATTCCCTGTAATAGCTATTACATTTACGTTTTACGTACAAATGTCGAGCGTTTCCTCAAATACATAGTTGCGAGCATAGAGCGTGTGTACCGTAGAAGTGGCATTAAATATTGCTGTAATAGTACTCATAGCAGCAAATTTTGCTTTTATGAGTACTATTGTCCCCATTGTTAGCTGACGATCGAGTCTCTTTACTTCGAACTCGGATAAATCTACCTGTCAGATTTTGCGACGTTGGTATTAAGAAAAGATAATAGGGTAGATATTTCCTAATAGGGTCGGATGTACTTATCCAAGTTTGAACTTGAGCGACACAATTTTTATAACTTTATGCAGAAAGAGTATATTTAGCTAGTTATAAGGTCCGCCAATGGTTAGTTAAGGAGTTTTCCTTGTTAATATTAACAGCAACACACTATAAAGAGTCTAAAGACCAACTTCGGCACAGAACTATGAAAAACTCCCATACAATAAAATTTAGCGAATGTTTTATGGAGATAGACGGTTTGATGCAACCGACACTTGCATTTGCTCATTGGTACACTTTGTCTCGTTGACATAAGGCTTAAGTATACCCATACTTGTTGACATAAGGCTTAAGTCACCCGATTGTGCCAACTACTTGAAATATTTTGTGCCGATGCGTCAAAAATATTTAAGCCGATTGCTTAATAGACTTAACGCTGTCAAGTGGAATAAGCTGCTCAAATATGACCTATATTTGACACCTCTGACCTACGTTTGACCTAAAGACTATAGAGTCGCGCGCGACAACGCAAGACATGCTAAAACTATCCCTTGTTAACTACTTTGGTTGAACTGTTTCAAAATGTAATGTCTTACGAAAACCGTAAACCAAAATAAACCGAAGTAAACCAAGAAAAACGTAACCGAATATAGGTCAGATAGCAAATTTAATAAGGAACAGAAAATGTATTTGTATTCATCCCGTGGGAGGTTGAGAAATTGAGATATAAGAGGCTTTGAAAAGGAATGTCAATTAGAATTAATTAATCTATGGAGTTCGGAGAGTTCATATTCGGAAGATTTTTTATACTTATTTTTTCGTTGTATATTTCAAGATGCAAGATGTAAACAGCGGTCACTGCTATTCGGCAGCTTGCTTTATTAGCTCTTTTAGTTTTTCAATAATTTTGACATTTAAGACATATTAAAAATAAAATAAACACAGTTACATTTGCAAAGTAAAAATTGGATGTTGCTGACTTTTTCTTCTCTATGACTCATTTGATTTTAGGTGTAGCCGCTTCTAATCGTGTCTTATGTTAACATTGTGCGGTCAAGCTAAATGGCGTAGCATTGTCACCTATGGTTACAACTTATACGTGACGATTAGGTATGATGTTACGATGTCAATACAAGGAAATATTTCCCGAGCTTAGGTACTTTACCGAGGGAAATCTTCTTATACAAATACAATGTACAGCAGCAGAAGTTTTGCAGACACGATGGTTAAAGACATCCTGTTTTATGAAATGGGTAGCAACTTTGCAAGCCACAAAAAGCCGCCTGATGGGAAGGGGGCCAATGGACATAAGGAACATCAAAGGAGCTAAGGAATAAGGCGTTGCGCGACCTTTGATTTGAGTAATCTCTAAACTGGCTTCTTGAAGAACCTCATGTCAGAGCGCAAACCGCGACATGTCAGTTATTATGAGATAACCATTCCACTTACTGTTCTAGGGAGAAACGAGTGTCATGATGTAACGAGTGTGAACGCTTATTTTTGATGTTCCAAATATCCAAATCCTTTTATTATAATAATATTTTTCATTTTTTGTTTATCGAAAACGATTTATTCTTCTGCTACCACTGTGGTTTGAAAACTTTGAAAGGCTATAAAAGGTGAAGTTATCGAAGTTTCAAAAACAAAGGTGTGTTGAACGGTACGGTATTGACTCTACAGATAGTGCAGCAGTGGACTTATTAACTGTCAGTCCTTCAGTTCCCTAATGGATGTCTAGACTTGAGGCACACCTATTTGTAATCGGTGGGTGTGCTCACCTATCAGAAACACTTTTAACTTAACAAGCGACTCATGCGTTACTTAGAGACGATAACGTAATTTGCTGTGAGAATTCTGTACGTAGCGTTAGCTAATGCTATTATTTGGTAATGACCACATGCATAATCAAGCGGCTTTTCCGAAAATCTATTACGACAATGGTTTTGAGATCGAATGTACTTTTAATTTTTGAATCTTACAACTCGCTATTAATTGTATTTTCGTTATAATTATTCTCATGTCAATACGTTAAGCATTGGTTTACTCAAGTAATTAGTTAGCCTTGCCTGCTACATGTCAGAATAGAACATTAATCTGCTCAATGAAGCTGAAACGATGAATATGCTATGTGGCATTGAGCCCTTTCTTTGTACAGTCGACGTCAACGATATGTTTACATTTGTCGCCTTATTTTATTACAAAGGAGTAAGGTGCAAAAGTGTAAACATACACTGAAAGAAATGGTTTGCATAACTGTAACAAAATTTTGGTTACTGTTTACACAAAAATTGGGACTTGCGAACTATGTGTTATATGTTACAAAACCGTGTTTGGCTATCAGTGTTCAGGTACTGGGTATACACTACAAAATAAGTTTGTAAATTTATGCAAAGTTTATTTTCTTATAACCGTAGTTTAGTTATTTAGTAAAGTTACAAAACCAGTTCGGCTATCTATTTTTTTTCAGTGTATCTTTGACGTCGACAGTACCTACAATCCAGCACATTTAGGTGTTAAATTCGACATATATAGAGACAACATATAAGGTAAATGTGGAGAAGACCAGCATATATATATTTTGGTCGGGAAGCAGAGCCCTTAACTTTACCTTACCAGGCCCAAACAGGAGGGGCAAAACAATGCAGCGGTGGCGCAATGTCATCGCTAAAGATAGAAACGCCTGTGGGTTAGCGGAACACGACAACAGGTTTTTTTTTTTTAAAGGTTTAAAGCGTCAATTGAAGACACGGGGCCCTCGCTAGGGATACGGGCGACCCTGTGCCCGAGGTGACATTTTCGAAGATTTTTCATGTTTTATGCGATGCCGGGTCCGGCATCACCATCAGGAAAGTCAATGGTGATGCTCAGTTTTTAGACACCCGGCGTTGTTTTTGTGTTTTGAGCTTGATGGACCCATGGTCCCCGCATTGATTACGGGCGGCCATGGTTCCTGGTTGATATAGTTTTAGTTTTTGCGATTTTATTAGATTTGTTTTTAGTTGGTGAACGACAACAGGTTAGAGCGAAGTGGAAGGAGACAAGTAGGAAAGCGGACCCCGTCACAGTACTGGACAAATGCTAGGAGGATGATGATGGTTGGGAAAACCGTCAGAGGACTCACAGAGCAAGTACTCGTATTTGTACACGTACTTCGCTCAGACACAGTCAGAAAGGTAGCTCCTTCCGCTCTACCGACCTTCTGTAAGTGGAAGTTGGGCTCTGCTCTAGATCTGGAATGATCGGTGCTGTGCGAGCTGTGCCCTACTACACAAAGCGAGATGACATTCACAGTGCCCATACATCTCTTTTGGACGTAGTCTAAGGACCAAAAAAATTAAAAGAAGTTCCGGATTAAAATTCGCACGCCTGTTTTAGTCGAAGTGCTTTTCATGTTTCTTTTTATTGTACCAGTATACAACCTTTGTATGAGGTAAACCTTGATAAGATCTAACCCGACCTGGTTACTTAGAGAAAATTCGAACTGCAGTGTGGGTGAACAAGTTACTACATCCAGTTGTTCCGTCTTTTGAAGGTTACGCCATACAATGTTTATATATTTTATGATTCTATTAGTCTTTGTGACCGAAAAAAACTAGGTTTCTGCGCCATTTTCACATAAAAGAAAGACCTCAAAGCATAAGCTATTGAGGCATCCGATAAAAAAAAAACAAACAGTAGCTTCTTGACTTAAATAAAACAACAATATAAAAGGTAATCACGGTTTATATCCCGGTCGATTTAAGTCTAGTGAAACTAACCGTGAATCATTCAAAACTGTTAGACGCTTACTTGTTGTAAGATAACACAGACTTTGCAATAACAAATTGTGGAAGTGACATGACATTTATTGTTGCACGTCCACATTTAATCGCCTCAAAGTTGGTGCTGAGTTAGCTTAGAGACGAATAAAGTTAGACAACTAAGCGTCTATTTCTCAGACCTCAGTGTATCATGACTCGTTGCATTTAAAGGGAAATCTAGAAACTCTCTACGCCGTGATCTCTATCTCGTTTCCATAATATTCATATCAATATCACTCCATTATAACTGTATATGTGTGTATATTATTGGTTGAAGTGGTACGGACACATGAGTTTGTGGAGTAAGTATGTAAGATACCGGGTATGTAAACTCTTTGAAGTCGCTTAAAATGTACCTAAAAGTTTGAAATGACATCCAATATTTATTTAAAAAAACTTAGAACGTGTCACGAACATATAATGACAGTTTTTATTGTCCTAAAACTAGGCTACGCTATCTTATCCTGCATATTAAAATAACTGCCAACACTTTCCCTTCAACTCATTTCCGCACGAACTACTGGGTGTTCTGAAATCAATAACATCATCCGCGTACGTTTTATGGCTGCCATTATCATTACGTTATCACAGGAACGAAACGACGTATGTGGATTAATAACACGAATGATTGAAGACCTTTTTGTATAAAGGTCTGCATTAGCTCGACTTGATCGTTATGATTGGCATGACCTTATTCCAATAGCTATTCTTGCAGCGAGTTTTGCTTCTGAATAACCAATGTTAAAGTAACTGTGATCCTTCACAAGTCCCCAAAATAATTAGGTACCTTTATTGAGACCCCTAGACGATCAATCATTGATCCCCCTGCAAACAAACTTGTGCAAAGGGTCAACTATCTCTGCAGCTTAGACGACGTTCCAGGGTGCGTAGCCAACATTCCAATCGTTTAGGCTCCGTAGCGAACGAAATGCATCTGTCACTGTCGCACTAGTTAGGAAGAGTGATAGAGAGATTAGAGAGACACAAAGCGTCTCGTTATCGTAGTGTAAACGATTGACCTAGGCACCCAGGTTGAAGTACGATTGATCATTCGTTAATTGGTAGTTAAAATGTAAATAAGTGTTAAATGTTTCGGTGTTATAATTATTTTCTTCTTCAATCCTAAAAAAGGTCCTATGTATATTTTGTTTTCGTTTAAATTCCATTTGGGACAGAAAAAATGTTTGTGATTTTCTATCGAGTTAAAAATTCCATACGTTTTCGTAACTTAGGGGAATAGGGCATTCTTTTATTCACCAAATTTTATCTAAATCTGACCAAAAAACAAGCACAAAAGAAAGGTCCGCCCAATTTTTTTGGTAAAGAAGAATCAGTGGCTTCGTGGTGGCTTCAGTCAAAATGTCTGTCCATCGCCTTCAATTAAGTAACTATACTACACTTTAATAAAAATCGCGATAATCTTGGAGCCACTTTATACTGGTTAGATGAGGCGATAAACAATGAATTGATCGTTTAGATTTGGCCTGGACGTTTCATGGGCCCCTTAACTGGCTCCGGAAGGCCTTGCACATTTGCATTTAATGATGCTTTTTATTGTAATTGTTTCGGTTTTGTTTTGAACCCTAAGATTACATTCGTTGCTGCTGCGGCGTTGACGCTGGCGATGTCACAGTCAATTATTATTTTTTGTTCACGGAGTGGGCGAATGCGTTTACGCACCGTTCCTCCAGCCGCGGGAAGGCCATGATGGGGGGGGGGGGGGGGTGGTACTCGTCGCTCCTCTCCCCTCTCTCCTAGTGAGAAAGGGGGAGAACTTGGCCCTACCCACTAAACCCACTCCGGCGTTTCACCCTCTTTGCCGATTGCGAGAGCGCCATGGGATCGAGAACACTCCACAGTCAATGTTCTTGATAACATCATCGGATCTTAACATAAGTTCAAAGTTATGAAAGGTTTATAACTAAATGTTACATTAATTATAGTGTTGCGAAATGTTCTCTAATCAACTATGGTGTTGTGAAATTTATCTAGATAATTCTTTGTGTCCAATGTTTTTGGTCTTTGTCAGGTTTTCGGTATTCGGTAACTCCCGCTTACTGGATAAAACGAAGGAAAATACTCCGGACAATCCGGGTCACGTATTTTATTAGATCAACGCCAACTATTTTTACTGTCTTCATTGTAAAATGTTATAATAGGTACTTAGTTAAAATCATGAAATTTATCCTGTAGTTAACAAAAATACTTAGCCTTATGAAGGCATCAAGACGTTATTATCCAAAGCGGACATTCACGGAGTAATCGTTTTCGGCCATAATACATGTTCTGTAATGAATCGGTCAGATGCTTTACAATAAAGATTTTACTGCCTTCTTTATTGCACATCAGATTGTAATGTTAAATGTTACGACTTGTATCGTATTGGAGGTAATTCCATTATCTTTTGATGCGCTTATAGTTATCTCTTGGCGTTTATGTGGGTTAATTGTTTGCATGTGCATGATTTCATCTGTATGTGTCCATTTCCTCCGTTTAGTACGTGAACATGACGATGGAATCCTCTCCAAAGTTTACAGCACAGACCAGAATAATGTATATGTTATTCTGGTCTGTGCTGTTAACTATTATAAGACTGTCATCTGATTTTTCGGCCAATAATTTGGACACGAGACATTGACGGATTGGGATTTAACCCCTTTCATAGCGAGTAGCTAGATTGGATTCAACATGACTAGCTGACAATGCCACTACTTCTAGTGCTTAACATCTTAATATGCTTGCGACACTGCACCACAAACCATGGCGCACCTGCTGGATTGCCCGCGTGCCCGCACTCGTGCTCTGAATCTGACCTGAGGGATGCCACGGTCCGGGCTGTCAGTACCGCTGCTTTCTGGGCATCCAATGTTTAGGGGAACCTCGACACGAGAGAAGATATCTTAATTAACTTTAATAACCTTATTAACATTCTGCGGTGCGCATTCTTTAGTTATCATTATTTCTAAAAAACTCACTTTAATAATTTATACTTCATCTGTTTATACTTCATCGGCAGATGTCTCCTCGTCGCGACCCGATTCCTTTTTTTATCCCTCCTAATATAGCATGCGGAAGACACCAAAAATTGGAGGATACAAATCGGGAACGTATTCTGTAGATCGTTTTATCATCTCATCTGCCATATGGTAAACAACATTTCAAGCGGAGTGTTTATGTCACTTTGAATTATGTATCGAGTTTAGTGGTCATGTTCACATTTGAAATTCAGATTTCAATAAGTTAATGTATTTTTCTAATAATATTTATTACATAAAAAAAACTTTTAAGGCGAACGTTACAAAACAAAACGAAACCCTAAGAAACTTATTAAGTTTAAAAACATTATGACGATTTAGGTATGATTCATAAAAATATTTCTGAAGCGAAGTTTAACCATGTAAATCTATCTATAATGCAACAAACTCAATAATCTGTCACACGCCTTCAGATATATAAAGAATATTAGGTTGAAGACCTGTGAACACTCCTCGCTTCACTTGATGGTACTTTTTGCTTTCGATAAAATTTTTCGTTTACAATATTCAATTTCTTATCTATGACAGTTTTTATTAAATATTCGTGTACATCTCACTTTTTTTCGCCACGGTTTTCCTTGCAAGTTCTCCAAAAGCAATTGTCCACTGGGTGTCGTTTCTCGGATATTCAATCTCCTGACAATAAATACTCGTAATGGTATTCGTGAGGTCGGTATAATGTTTCGATTATTTACGGTTGATTCGGTTGAGTTTTATTTAGCGGCCCTTAAATATGAGTACCTGGGCAAAAAACTTTGGTTGGTATAAACAGTAAAAAGTTTTTTGGCATTAAGTCTGCCACTTTTATCATAGTTAGGAACTTACTCTATGCATAAAGTTCAAATACATAATAGAATTCTATAAATAAATGCTTATAAGAATTTTAATCTTTAAGATGATTCGCGTACCAAAATACTGGCATACTTGTCAAAGTGAGGACAGAAGTTACTCTTCGAAGGCCGCAAAAATATGTGTTACGCTCTTATGGCTCTACAAATAAGACCGTGTCAGATATTTTTGCTGTCTTCGTCGTGGAACATATTATTGTAGGTGACTGTACAGTTGAGTCGCTCGCGGCACAATTCCTGTATGACAATTGGGCAGTAGTTAAATTGGTCAATCGTAATGTAATTTTAGTACTTATTCGAGATATAAAACCACAGGTAATTTTTTCTAGCCTGTTAGCGACTGTTAGAGCGTGCCACTGATAAAGGCATCATCTCCACAAGTACAGTCACTTGCAATAATATGTGACACAAAGATGGCTAAAAATATCTGACACGATTTTATTTGTAGTAAAGCCGGGTCCAGACGGATGTACAACCTGAGGATGAGGAACGTATTTTTACCAACATAACGATGTTTAAATTAGCAGTCTTATTATGGCAGCGCTTATCATGCATGGCATGACGCGATGTAATATCGTCTCTTATCTCTCACTAACGCGCGAAATCTGAAAGCTTTACGATCATCATGTCAATGCGTCTATTGAGTAGTTAAGGTTTAGAGTATGCCTCTATGACTTAAATTAAGGGTATGAGCCTGGCATGACATGTTTATGCTCGAGAAATACGTTCTACCTCGGGTACTCGTACAAGTAAGGGTTCTGTTCCATTTGCAATACACCCTAATGGGCGCCTAATGAAGTATTCCATGCATCTAGCATATACGTGCGGCGGGACAGTGTCTGCCGCACCATATACGCTGCAATCAGGTTAAAAGTGTCGACACTGCCATAGCTACAACTCGGTTCACCCTAGCAATGCAATGACAAAATAATACGTACAGAATTCCACTGTCTAACAAGACCGATGTTTGACAGTGGGAGATCGCGCGAATCATTGATACTTCTGTTTCATTCTCTAGGGCGTGCTTTAATGCCCTTTTTTAAAGGAAAAATGATTTATTGTACACATTATCTGGTCTTAAAACTAAGAGACAATTATGTACGTTTAAGTATTTAACGGATGCACCGGTTCTTACACTCGGCGTAGCCTGTCACGTAGTTAACCAATTCAGTTACAAATTACTGGATCGCCAGATTGCGCCACTACGCGCACTTCTACACTTTTGCGGTGCGCGTGCCGCGACCGCAGCAGGGGACCATCGATTGCATCGGCTACGCCGATTTCTGGACGGAGGTGTTTCGGAGGTTCCGGACCGAACTGCCGAATAAGACTCAAAAGCAAACGATCTAACGGAGCCATGCTGTTTCTCTAGTTTTAAGTTTATGCAATGTATGTGTTAGTCAATAAGGGTTTAGTGACATGGGTTTTGTAATTCTTATAAATAAATTACTGCTAAAAGCGGTTGTGAGTTGAGCGCCAGACCAGGAGCAGCAGCAGGCAGGATTAAGGAATTTAATTTCACTACCATTACGTACCTTATTGCCACAATGACAAAAGTATGAGGTCCCTAGTGGCTTTCATATTGATTGTCACTAACTCCTATGAAATAGGGCTAAGATGGTCGGCTCTTTATCATTTGTCACCATGCCTGTCACTTTTTAACAAGTATGTAAGCGTGAAAGTGACGGGTATGGTAACAAGTGATAAAAATGGAACCATCCTGCCACCGCTGTTCGTGTGCGATAAAATCGTGAGTGTCTTATGACTTGAATAGAACATAGTGGGGTAATGTCATTAATAAACGTTATATTTTCATAGAATTATCTTCATCGGACCCTATTCAATTCAGTGTTAGTCTATTAATAAAGCAAACTGAATTCAATGTAATAAGTAAGTATGTACGTACGTATACTCGAAATTAAATTACACACTTCATGCAACAACAAAAAAATACAAAGAAGAGACAAGACACATAAGTAGAGTTCAAACAACAGGGGGTCTTATCGCTAAAGAGCGATCTCTTCCAGCCAATTAGCCTTTACAATTTTAAAGCAATACTGCCCTCCTTACTGAGTTCGTCGATCTTAAATTAACATTGGCATTTAAGACTAATGTGCCATAATTTAGACGCTGTTTCATATTCATTATACATATTACCAAACTGTGTAATGGTCTTTTGAAATACGCCATATATTTCTGGTTAGTCACAACGTTTATCATTTGAACTAAATGATGTCAGTGTATGATAAGATTTTATGGTGTTCGTGAAAATGTTTTAATTGCGAAATAAACTATGGATGGACACGTGTAAGTGTTATTCAGAAGTTTAAATTTAAATTTATTAAGTCTTAGCTATTGTCTAAGATTTGATATCGGGTACTTTTTATGCGTATCGCGCGCATATAAAATTGAAATTAACGCTGAATAATATCAAATTGACATTCAATCTATTTGAGATTTATATCGTTCGAATGCAGTTCTCGGTAGTTAGAAAACATATTTGCAAGTCCGGTACAATAGAATTTTTAGAATAGTGACTTACAGATTTAATTATTGATCGATGCTTGTAAGATTAATTAGATAGATGCAACGGCTGTGTGCCACTTAATTAATTACGTAATGTGGATGGGTTTCTCGTTTTGTTTTTAGATGTAGTCTAATCAACAAGTGCTTTTGTGATTGAAATGTCTTCTACAATATTTCCCTTGACTCGAGAGAAAGATCTAAGTTACTTGGAGAACAAGTTTTTTCAAAACCACTTACTCGAGTGCACGCTTCTTATTTTTGCTTAATACAGTCACGTCTGAAAATATCGGTACTAAAATGTGCCAAAAATATGTATACACTACCTTAATATCTTCTTCTTCCTCCTGCCCTTATCCCACGTTATGTGGGGTCGGCACAACATGTTCTTCTCTTCCATTCTCCTCTATCTTTCGTCACGTCAGCACTCACTCCTTTCTTCCTCATATCCTCTTTCACACAATCCATCCATCGTTTTTTGGGTCTACCATCCGCTCTCCGTCCATCAACATTCATTCCTAACATTCTTTTTCCTATATGGCATTCATCCCTCCCTCCCTACACTACCTTAATATATGGGCAATAAAGTCGTGTATACATATTTTTGGCACATTTTTTTGTACCGATATTTTTAGACGTGATTGTACAAGCGTACTAAGCAAAAATAAGAACGGATCATATTGTACAGAAAATTAGCGTGTTTTTTTCCGCTATGGGTTTTTTAATATACATAGAATGATGAGCATGGATATTTGTTCCTGAGTCATGGGTGTTTTCTATGTATTTAAGTATTTATAAATATTTATATATTATATATATCGTTGTCTAAGTGCCCTCAACACAAGCCTTATTGAGCTTACTGTGGGACTTAGTCAATTTGTGTAATAATGTCCTATAATATTTATTTATTTTATTTATTTATAGAAAGACAAGGAAACCGGGTTATAATGGATGTAATTCCCCGTATAAAGTAATGCATTTCCATCGTCCTTGACCGAATCACGTTTATCATCTCTGTATCGTTCCTATTATAAATTTCTACGCTTTAAAATAAGTACATGTTTATGTAAGCGCAACTTCCTTTTCGACTAGACTAGACTAATAATTATCAGAGGCGTTGAATACGTTATCACATCGGAGATACGATTGAAAGGTACGATTATTCGATGGCTCGATAATTGAGGAGAAAGTGAATCGATGGGTAATCGCCAACACGTCGTCAATATCGAGTTTAGATCGATACTGACGTTTCCGTTTAGATGGGGAGATACAAAGTCCAGGCAGTAGGTAATATCGTCATTGTTAAATACAAATTGTCAATTCTTATTGCAGCGTATTAAGGTCCATCGATTAGATATTAAGAGTGTAATTTAATAGGCAATACAATGAATACAATACAAATAAATATAATATAAATATATATTTTTTCTTTTCTTTAAAGTTTTTAATCAGCCATGTTTACAATTGATTCTCGCAAGTCGCAACTTTAATGATTGACAGATCGAGTGAAGTTGTGTGTCACAGCTAATACATATCCGCCTGACGCGCCAAAAATAATGCCTTTGGCGAGCTTTCGATAAGTAAATACAATACAATATAAGTACAATACAATACAATTGTATTGTACGATGCCGGACTTGTCGAGCCATTTACAGTGGATATGTCATAGTGTTAGTATTGACAACCAAATTAACTTGAACCGTAAATGGGTCAACAATTAAAGTCTACGATCCGAACGTAATCGTACGAGTAGAATATGTTTATGAACTGGCGCAGAGTTCAGATATTTGTGAGCACCTTGGCCGCTCCGATATATCTGATGGCGACTGTACAGTCGAGTTGCACAAAATTGCAGCTTTGGCGTAATGGTACTCTCAGCGGTTTTGATATCGATTAATGTAACAAGCAGAAAGGTCTGCGAACGATGCTATTAAGCTTAGAATAAATTTAAAAGTGGAAAAATTAGTGTCTTGGGTGAGACTTGGCTTCTGGATCCAGAGGCCAAATATATCAAATATCAAATATCAAACATTTATTCAGCAAATAGGCCACAGGGGCACTTTTACATGTCCATTTTTACAAACAATAAATTAAAAAAAAAAAAAAAATTACAAATATCGAATCTATGAAATAATAAATACTTTATTAGAGATGTATACTGTCTCTAAATGTCAAATTACACAAAAAAAAACTATGATAAAAAAATAAAACCATAAAATACTAAAATTCTTTAGAGATGTATAAGTCTCTAAGTGTCAGAGATAAGATATAAAAATATATATTAAATTATCCTTAGAGATGTAGAGGGTCGCCAAGGCTTGAATTCTTATATAAATAATTAAAAGACAAATAAATTAAAACAGACAAGAACCGAATGAAGTGTCTCACGTTAATGTCACTCAAAAGTAAAGTTACATACTTTAACATAACCTGTACCCCGTGTAAGCTTAAACAGACCGGTCTCCACAAACAGCACCCGTTCACGAGTATGACGTGTGTACGTGAGTTCAAGTCTCACCCAAGACAGTAATTTTTCCAATTTATTCTACGCTTGATATCGATCGATTGTCACTGGACTTGACGTAAAAATCAATTTCCATGAGTGTACAGATCGAGTAATTTATATACCTACATTTTATTTACAATAACAATATACATAATAAATATAAATATTATAGGACATTATTACAAAAAAAAGAAAAAAAAAAAAAGAAAATCAGGAAAAAAAGAGTTGGATCACTGCTGAATCGTGTGCGGGACAGCAGCAACGGCCTTCTGAGGGAGTTGGCAGAGCGCCTCGACACTCCTCTCACTCGCTACTGGGTGGAAGTGGCGATTGGCAGGGCCAAGTAGAGCAGGTTCTCTGCCCTGCTTGTTCCTGGCAATACTTGTACCATTTATACGAGTATCTTTTTTATTTTATTTTTTGCTTTTGTTTTTGTACTGTTCCACTAACATAGTTATTAAGATACTCTGTAACTAACCCTATATGGATCAACCTGGTCTGAAATAAATGTTTTTATTTATTTATTACATAAATTGACTAAGTCCCACAGTAAGCTCAATAAGGCTTGTGTTGAGGGTACCTACTTAGACAACGATATATAGAATATATAAATATTAATAAATACTTAAATACATAGAAAACACCCATGACTCAGGAACAAATATCCATGCTCATCACACGAATAAATGCCCTTACCAGGATTTAAACCCGGGACCATCGGCTTCGTAGGCGGGGTCACTACCCACTAGGCCAAACTGGTCGTCATAATGGATATATACAGAGGATTACTATAACTAGCTTAAATCTAAAATAGGCCATTGAGGCATTGTACCAACCAAGGATGCTGGCGGCAGCTCCTCGTTGTATCGCAATACAGATAGTACTGATACGTTATGCGAGGAAGCCGCTAGCTCTTCGGTCACCTACTTCAATCAGACGCTTCGCGATTTCTGCAAAAAACATGTGCGAACTGGGACCCCCTGGACCGAGAGTAATTAATGTTAATTCAAGTTTAAATCACTATTCGATACTGGATCTATTGAAAGTATTGAAACGTTGACTCCGACTCCGACTGCGATAATTCCGGGCATAAACATCGATTTTGACATTTGCGACAGTAATGCAGTCGGCAGTAATGACGCGCTGCAATACTGCAGCAGTAATGCTGGTGCATTCTGAATACGAACGTCATCTTTAGATAATATCTGCTGTTACTTAGAACTGTTGATGTCTTCCTTTCGCTCGGATATGCAGATTCCGCCGATTCATCTCGCCGTCCGCTGCCGCCCATTGTTCGGATTTAGCCAAGTGTGAGGTGCTAGATTTGTATAGTTGTTTAGCTATTAAGGCTTATCTACACTGTGCGAGTTTGTCGTACGACTTTATAGCCAATAGCATGGAGCAGTCTTGAGCTAAACGCGCTTGAACTATTGAGTGAATTAGCACTGGATAATGAAGGAACGTGAATCTTATTCTTGATTTTGAAGGCGTTTTTAATGCAACATTAATCATTTAGTTATTCAATTTATTCATTTAATCATCGAAGGAAAGTTGAAAAAGATTGATATGAGGTGTGATAATGTAAGTGTACGAAGACCGCAAAAATATCTGACACGATCTTATTTCTAGAGCCAAAAGAGCATGTCACATATTTTTGCGGCCTTCGAAGAGTAACATATTATTGCAGGTGACTGTACTTAGCTCATATGATGATATTTTTTTCTCAATTACGAAAATGAGATGAATAACTCGTACCGTGTAAATGATCCCTTACCCGCCTGAACGCTTGGAGTCGGGTTATCAAGCACCAGTCTTATCTGACCTTAAAATTCGCAACAATTCTGCGTATTCAAAGATCATACTTATACTGTTTTCCGAATCGTTCGTCTTCTGTCCGTGCGATGGAATGTCTCTCTTGTCTATTCTACACAACTTTGATGATGAATATGATGATGCATGATGGGACGTTTTTCCCTTCCCTTCCGGGAGTGTTTACGAATTCCACTATTTCTTTGACGCTATTGGTTCTTATAGGGACATTTCTGAATTCATTGGCGAAATAACACAGATATACTTGAATCCCTCTGGTGTTGTGGGTGTTCATGTGCGACGGTAATAGCTTACCATCAGGCGATTCGTCTCCGCGTTTGCCTCTTATATCATAAAAAAAATGAGGATTGTAATTTCGTAATGTTCCAGCTGTGAAATGAACTCCTTACCGTGGTTTTCCCAAGACACGACATACAGTTATACTTCAAAACAGGAGGCAGATTTTATAGGGTCAGCAATTCGTATAGGTATTAAGTACTCGTATGTGGCGTATACGCGTATGAATCATATGTCGTAGTTTACGGTAATAGCTTACAATCAAGCTGATCGAAAACTTCGAGCGAATGTTGTGACAATAAAAAAAAGAACTTATTAGGCACTAACTTCTTTAATTTTGTGCTTCTTGACTTCAGCCTTTGAACTTTTAACTTGAGCCCTTTCAGACACCATTTAATCTGATAGTAAGCTAAATGTGAATCCGTGCAACATTATACCCTCAGAGATATATCTCTGACAAGCTTATTAGACCTAAACTTGAACTTAGCCCTCTAGATCGGAAAGTAGGTCGTCTGCACCGACTACGCCGAGCAAATTCTCGTTCGAAAATATGAACGCTACTTAGTTACATCAGGGCTTTTATTTCATACTGGAGGTAAATATTGGATTCGTAGACCTCGGAAAAAGTAAAGGCAGGCGGCCTATCGTTGTGACACTACGGAATTATTAAATAATAATAAAAAGTATCAGTACCTAAATACTGAGATTATTCAGTCATGAAATATTTATTCCCACCAAATGTCTTTGACGGTACACTTATTTAGTTAGGTACAGGCAACTACGCATTTTTATAACTTTAATTGTATATTAAGCCATATTCCCATAATTGAAAGGGTGTGGGTAAGTTACATACATACTTATATACATGGAAAATACCCATGACTCAGGAACAAATATCTGTGTCCATCACACAAATAAATGCCGGAATTCGAACCCATGACCATCGCCTTCATAGGCAAGTTCACTACCCATTAGGTCAGGCCGGTCGGTCGGATGTTAATAAAGAATTCAATCGAAGGTCAAAGTATTTAGGTCACACAGTAGTCAATAATAGAAATTCGGGTGACACATATCCCATTAGCACTCATAACAATAAATAACGGGTTAGGCAAGAGTTAAGTAATGTTGCTTGTAATGGTCAAGCCTTGCCTTGGAGGTAGGAAATACTTGCTCGACATATAATTATAGTCGATGATTTACGTGGAACTGTCTAAGGTGCGTTATTCTCTATGTGAAGTGTGTGTTTGACATTTGTAATTGGAGTTATTTTGTTTGTCTCTAATTTCGTGAAAAAAAAAACTTATTTTTTTATTCACTTTAAATTTAGCTGATACATGCTACATTTGTAGTATCGTTAACTACAATAAAAACGTTGTACTGATAGAAATGATATGTATCAATTTAGCCAACCAATCACCGAAAATCTCACCGGAAATAGTCTAACCACGTGAATAGGCGTGGTGATGATCACGACCCTGAGGTCGCATTAAGAATTTCGGAACTTAAGAGAGGCCCAGGCCGCCTTCCGTTGACCTAGTGGTCAAATATAGAAAGAAACCTCAAGCGATCACAGATGTCAAAAGAAACAACCCAAAACAGACGAGTCACTTGGCGCTCAAGAGTGAGGAAACCCGACCCCAAATAAAGGGAACAGGGAAAGAAGAAGTATCAATTTAGGACAAGTATATAAGTATAACTGTTCATTAACAATTAATAAGTAGTACATTCATACGTCGTGATAATACTTTGATTTGAAATCATAATAAAACAAATAACAAAGAATTTCCAATAAACGACCCTATATTTATTGAGGTACCTTTACCTATCAGTCAAGGAAAATGAGGAAGTTATCCATACACTTCCTCAACAGCAACACGTTCTATAAATTTACTTTATTTTATTGGATAAATCAAGCTATTCTACTCGAACGTTTAACCATCATATTCATATAGCCTTTAACCAGTTAATACCTGGCAATTTTCATCCATAGCTACCATAGCTACCATACCTTTGCTACCATAGCTTTCGCGTGGAAACCGCCGGACGGAAGCCGTGGCTCCGGGCGTCCTGTACACTCTTGGCAACGGTCCGTCCAAAGAGAGTTACGAGCGGTCGGGTTGAGCTGGAGCGAGGCCAGAGGACGAGCTGAAGATAGGAAGGAGTGGCGCGAGCTTGTGAAGGCCCTTTGCACCTCTGGGGTGCTTTAGGACAACAACATCAACAACAATTTTCATCCAACACTCGATTATTGCTGTAGTTGATCGCCATTTTCAACGAGCTTGAAAATTGCAACGAACTTGAACGCTTGAAGCCAGTGGCTAGCACGGTCGCATTTTTATCGCCTGTCATCGTACCTGTCACTTTCTAACAAGTATGTAAGTGCGAAAGTGACAGGCATAGATAGTGACAGCGATAAAAATGCCACCATGCTGCCACGCAGTAAAGGGTAAAATTTGGTATTTTGAAGATGAGAGAATCGCGTAATATTATTTGCTTGACTTGTTTATAAGTTTGGATATCTAGTAAAGTACAACTATATCTTTGATATTTTTAATCTACTGACAGGTTTTAAACACAAATTGAGATAACTACACATCTCTTATATAAGGACTTTTGCGATCACGAAATAATTATGCAATTTATGCATTGATAAGTGATTGTTGATCAATATTTTCCTGACTTCTGCCTTGTTTGCATATTTGCAAAATCCGTGTTATAAATTTTGAAACGGAGTCAAGTCTGTAATATTTTTGAAATGAAATCGAACAGGATTTTATTTGCAACACGATCATTAATGAATAAATAATGATATATGAAGAAATGTTCGATGTAAGAGGGAAGTATACCTACTACGTGATCGTCCATACAAAAAGCGAAAACGTTTTTCCATTACTAAATATTTTCCATTCTCCATGATTTTCCAGTATGTTATTAACACAATGAAGAACTAGGTTTATAGGTTTTCCTTTTTTCAAAATTTGCAAAAAAAAACTTCTTTACTATGAATTATTTTTTATTATTATATAAGAGGCAAACAAGCAGACGAATCCCTAATGGCAAGTGCATATGTGCGATGCCGGCCTTTTAGGTTAGGCCGCTAAAATCTCTGCCACTGATAGTTAATAAAACACATGTCTTTCGACGAGATTCGTAGAAATTTCATCGCGTTTAAAATTAACCGAGACCAAAATTGGGTGTTGACGGAAATGGCATCGTGTTGCTTCCTAGTGCTCTGATCTTTAATAAGAAATAAGAATCACACCAACGTTTTAATCAACTGATCTGGCTGATGGCTGAAAGTTAAGACAATTCTTTCTAGAAACTGGACCTATGAAATGGATATCTTATACGAGAGAAGTAGCCTTCATGACCGATTGTCCTAATGCTGGGATCGAATCAGCCTCTTTTGCATTCACTACGGACCCCATTTCGCTGAATTTTTGCACCATTTGTTCCCATTGGGGACGAACTGGTGCGGATGGGGACAAATAGGAAATATGAAACTTTATTTTAACTATGCTTGGTTCCAGTGGCTTATCTTGTAAATACATACGTGTTTCTGTGTTTTTGAATCACGGAGGAATGGGTATGTTCCATCCGTGATCGTTATCAGCTGACGTGTGAACACTGACTTATCAACTTATCATGATTGAAAGTCTTCTCATGTTATCTTGTGTTTTAAATAATGTGATGCATAATATTTTGTTGTTAAGATTTAGGGTTGATAATGTTTAATATGTTTGCGAATAAACCAAGTTTTCAGCATCCATTAAAGTACCCAAATGCATCGTCAGATCGTCACTTTGCCATACTTTTTACCATATAAATAAGGATAGGTTCTTATATATTTTATCACTTTGGCCGTTACTGTCTAGTATCTATTGGAGGCTGACTGTACTTGTTTACTGTAAAAGTAACCTATAAAATCTTCAAGGCCTTGTGGTATGGTAGACATACCAACATAAATCATTTTCTCAGATTATATGTTTCTTTGGTGCTTGCATTTATTATATGAACCATGTTTTCTTTCGCCCACATTATTTTCCTATAAACGGCAACAAATGACATAGGAACTTGCTACCAATGACACTATGTTTAAAAGAAAACAATCTAATACCATGTTTTCATTGTTGACAGGTGGGTTTGCATTCACAACAAGCATCCGCAATAAAGCAAGTACGGTACGTATGGTTTTCTACGACTATTTT
This sequence comes from Cydia pomonella, assembly GCF_033807575.1. Classification (NCBI taxonomy): domain Eukaryota; kingdom Metazoa; phylum Arthropoda; class Insecta; order Lepidoptera; family Tortricidae; genus Cydia; species Cydia pomonella. The sequence continues at coordinate 19,873,289 of NC_084717.1, read as the reverse complement.
CTCTGACACGCCGTGACATAGCTACCTACTTCGCGCACATTCGCCGCGCGCGCAGTCACCTGCCGACCGCCGCTGATCTCGCGCGTAAACAACCCAACATGCCGCGCATGCGCCTACCCGATCGATTCGAAATTTGAATTCTCGTTTTAGGCGTTTTTTGGAAGTGATTCGTGCCAGTGTTTTATAGTGGGTTTTGATGCATCGTGAAATACAGTGATTTGTGTATGGTAATTTTATGATGTTTTTGTATTTGTTTACTTTCACTATTTTTTGGAAATAAGAATGTTTCTTGATTGACAAGGTAAAAGATGCTTACTTTCAGCGAAAGATTTTCCGACAACATAGTTACTATTCAAGTTCTTGTAACTAAAACCTAATTTGAATACGAGTATTCATCACTCAACTTTTCTGTTAATATGTAGGAGTTTTCAGAAATCATTGTAGTTTGATATGCTAGTTGTGTAGTTTCCAATTAGTTGGAAGTTTCACAGGAAACAAAGAAAATATTCATATTGGAAATAGAAAATTAAGATTCCTAAAGTAAATAGATATAGGTATGAGACTTCCAATATATTTATAATTTTAATTTTAATTTCTTTATCCTACTTTTTCTTTCTCTGTTCAACATGGTTGCCAATAGCCGCTTATGTAATATATTTAAGTAAATCGTATAATTTCCCTCACGGGACAGGCTTTGCCTAGTGTGGGGGTCAGAATAAATTGTAACTTGCTCTAATATTTTTTTTGGAAATAAAACTATTTGTATTTGTATTTCCAAGTAGAGGTTCGCAATTTTGTAAACTTTTTGACGGCACATTATTTAGTATCCTAATAGATTAAGATATTTTTGGTCACTTCTATAACGATTCCTGCAAATGCCTATATTTTGCTCATATAAATTAACTTACCCATATAACCACAAAACCAGGACTTGCTCATTAAGTACCTTAAATCATTGTCGCTTTTCCTTCATTCTAAAAGTTGCATTAGCAATCAACGGAGTACCCATAGATGCAACGTGTGTAATAGAACCCTGATTAACGCACAACGCTTGCGAACTACCCTCATTTTGTCCGCGCATGAGGTAACAACCTGTCACCTATTCACACGAGATAATTAATGGCTTCGTGTGCATCAATTAGTCTTTGTTAGTTTCGATATTGTTCTCATGTGTGAGTAAAGGAATTCCTGTTTTGCACATAAATATAAGCGTTTACTAGCTATAATGGAAAGACGTTATTTAAAAAAAAACTATTTTTATTTTTGGGGGTATTTATTTTGTAATCTGTAGGTTAGTTAACATATTTGAAGTAAATTTTAAATGATGTTTCTAAAGTCATTGAACTGGATTGCAACATGTTTATAACCTTTGTATTTGATCATGATGGATAATAATTAAAAAATATTAATAACCTATGGATACAAGTAGGTCGTTATTATAATTATCGCAGCTTTTTCCCGCAACTTTATCTTCGTCTAATTTGTTGATAGCGCTCTCATCCAAAATGTCAACCTCGTTTCAACACACTCTCTTTTTGACATATTTTATATGTTCATTCGTTATATATTTCTTAGTATCTAATTTCACCCAACCTAAACCTGTTTTCGGCATTTTTGTGTAATTGAATGATATCTTTCTAAACATTAGGGAAAAAGTTAGTCGCAGTTTTTTTCCTTCCATAGAATAGAACATTTGAATTTCACGCCTTTGTCTACTGACGAAGTGGATTTGCGAGAGTATAAGTGAATTAATCACAGTAAGACAAGTAATTTTCCAATACTAACAATTACCGTTGTATTCTGTTAGTGAATTTATGAATGATGTATAGATTTCCTTTAATTATTTAATTTTTGAAGTGATATTTTATTGATTATGTTTTCGTATATCTGTTTTGATGATCGTAATATGAATTCTTGTAGATTGACATGCCTGCAATTTGTAATGTAATCTGTATTATGAAATAAATAAATATAAACCTTAATGAATAATTATAAAATCACAACTTCTTATATTCGTAAAGTCTGCTTACATCTCAAATAATACCTAACATCACTGTTGATAATGTTTATCACAGATGACAGACATAAGAAGAATTTATCAGATAGTGTTATGTTTACAGACGAATGGAATTCGTTTCACACTTGACTAGGACTGATTATTGATTGTTAGGAGGAATCTTTATTATCAAACAAACAAACAAACGTCTCATTCATACGCGTGTATACATGATCTAACATTCTCATCCGATAGAAGATAGAATGTAAATAAAATCATCACCATCATAATTATCAGTAATCCTCTGTATATATCCAATATGTATGTTGTTATTGTAATTATTAGTAGATACATCGACGTCACGTGCCACTAATGCATTCAGAAATATCTGAATCAAAACTTTATTGCTATTTAAATAGAATAGATATTTTAAATATTTGCACACTTTAAAATTGGTCCCAGGGAACCGTGTTAAAGATACATAGAGGCACTTTAAAAAAACTGACCGTACTCTGAATTGAATTCGTAGGCAAGACAGCAACTGACTAACTAAGTTTACTATGGAGCCAACCTAGCAAGCACTCATAAATTTCAGCGAGTCATATGTCAATGTTGTCAGTGTTGTCAGCAGATTTTTTTACGGTTTCGGGGTTCGGTTTCGTAGTAAAAGTTGTTCAGCATGACCTACATACATATTCACAATGTTTGGAGGTGACAATTCTTATTTTCATTTTTGCAGGCCCTGTCCTTCTGTATGAAATAAATCTCAAAATCATTCTGTATGTCAGAAATCGACGACTAATATCTTGACTTTGACGTAGCCCTAGGGTGGCATTTACATGTACAATACATATAGGTATAAAATACAAAGTTATAAACCATATAAAACAATGACCCGTAACTCACCCATCGTAAGTAACTTATCCCAACCTTTTCACAGGCATTCGCTTGCAACACCGACGCACAACACGACTCCTCACTTACCGTACCTGTGCAATGTGCATCTGTCATAATTTCACGTTCTATTGTTGCAAATTGAGCTGGCACCTCGCCTGCGGGTTACGCGATTTAGTTGTGAAAGGACCTCACACATGCTTATATGGGCTATAGTTTGTATCATACACGATGACGCGCAGATTTGTCAAATCTAACCTTTAATAACATGACCTTACGAGTCAAGGTACGCGTCGTCGTGAATGACACGATCTATATTTTATTTAAGTTGTAAACTACACTTCTTTTTTATTAGGGTTCCGTACCTAAAGGGTAAAACGGGACCCTATTACTAAGACTGCGCTGTCCATCCGTCCGTCCGTCCGTCTGTCACCAGGCTGTATCTCATGAACCGTGATAGCTAGACAGTTGAAATTTTCACTGATGATGTATTTCTGTTGCCGCTATAACAACAAATACTAAAAAGTATGGAACCCTCGGTGGGCGAGTCCGACTCGCACTTGTCAGGTTTTTTTTGAAAACTTTTTGTTATAACTACTCAGAATCACGAGCTCTTACGTTTCCAATAAGAGAAAAGAAGTGTCCAGAAATTATTATTTCCATTTCGTTACCATTTTTCATAGACTTTGTGTGATGGTAACGTAATGAAAGAATCGAGGTCGAAAGACGTTTCCCAAATTTGAAAATAAAGTGTACAACTTTCAATAAAATGGCTTATAATTTAAAATACATTGTTCACCACTGAAATGATACACCAGATAAAACGTATACGAATTGTTACATTTGCTAATTATATAGGTAGTTTTGGACATAACCCGCAGGTTAAATCTCTATCTATACTCGGTCATACAAGTTATTCAATAGAAAAAGGCGCGAATTTCACGCTACGGACGATAACCCTTCTTCTTTTTTCTACAGAGGGATATGCATTGACAGACTATATCTGTCTGTGTAAAATTTTGTTTCGGAATTTAATTTATCTAATTTAAATATCCTATTTAGAACTGTATTGATTTTACGGCTTAATCGTTAGAAATTATAATTGATGAATGATTTGGTCGCAGTACTGCAACGCCAACGAAAATAACTTAGGAAATGATTTATCGTATTTCATTTAAACATTTTAAACAACCAATAAAAAAACATTTTGTACTGCAGATGAGCATTAAGCGCACTTGCTTGCAAGTTGCCGAACAAATTAAAATCCACTTAGTATTCCCAATCAGAACCTGATTGGATCTCAATCAAAATCTCAACGAGATTATAAAGCAGTTACGTTGCACAAGCATTACTACATTAAGGGCTCAACAGCTCAGCACAATTTGACTGGAGATCTTCTCGCGCCCGGCGCCATATTGCGTAATAGACAACTTTTTTTCTTTTCCTGCCGAGCACGCGCGCATCGTTTTCAGCCGAAATTATGGGGAACGTCGAACCCGGAACGTTGGTTTCCGAACGCATCGGGCATTGTTTCCGTGCCGCGTTTTGTTTATGCTTCGGTTACGTCAGTCAAAATAAATGCTGCTCTGCTTTACGATCTTTTTGTTCTAAATATGACAATGTTTAGTATTTCTAAATATAATTTCTTAACTTGGAAGAAACGAAGTTATTACTTCCTGAAATTGACATAAATTGAACTGGAGTGAAATTGAATTTCACGTAATGCTAGCTAATAGTACAAACAAGTTGATTTGCATCTCGGTTCGCTTCGAACTTAGTATGGTAAATTGGTCGTAAATACAAAATGCAGGTTTAGCGCTAACAAGAATTTAATGTATTGCCGTAAGTCTAGGCACCAATTACATTTTATTGCCCAGAAAACTGTTAACCACAGAATAAAATAATTGAGTACAAAGTTGGTTACATACTCACAATTAAATTTTAATTTTATGCAAAGTTAAATACCAACCGTTTAGTTTCTGAGCTATCTCAGTGAAAATGTTTTTTATAGGAGAATGTTAGATAAGTTTCAAAAGGTTTCCTTCGATTATAAAATTCAAGACGCACGTACTGTAGTAATATTCCTCAGGTGAAAGCAAACCTGATCAAATACTGTTATCAATTTGAAAATGATTTGTCCAAAAGCATGAAATTGCTCAGTGTGCGCGCAGAAATTCTTTCAATTGACAATTGTTCTCTTTAGTAAAGAGGTAAAACGATAACATCCAATTTCACGGAGTTGGCAAGTATATTGCGTATTATAAACCGTATTACGTAATTTTCATTCATAAACATTGTATCACGTCACTTGCCAGCTAATAGAAATGTTTTGCTGTAATTCCTTGCAGAATCCAGAAGTCTCATCTCAAAATGTGTACCTAAGTAATAAACTTGTATTTTTTAATTAAGAGCCAGCTAAAGAAATAAAGGTCCATTCAAATTCTTGAGACTTTATTAAGTCTTTTAATTCCTTCGTCTAATTTTATTGCAGCAAGTATAAAAAAAGAAATTGTAGCGGGGTAAAAAACCTTTTGGCGTCGAGACCCTTGGCCCGTGGGGTCCGAATGCATCTATACTATTTAAGGAATTAGCCAAAAAAATAGCAGACGCTACCGGTGCAGCTAAATAGCTGGCAGCTTCCTCGCACAGAGAATATGTATTGCGATGAATGAGGAAATGCTGCCAGCATCTACGGCACCATGCCGCAGGGGGATAGTTTTTAATTATTTATTTTAAGATTAAGTTTTATTTATTTTTAGATTTAGATTTTAAGTTTTATATGTATTGTGTTGTTGTGTTTTTATTAAATCAAGGTAAAAAAACTTTTAAATTAAATAAAATTCCATTGGGATTTTGTCTATTTTGAAAACGAGACCAATTAGAATATTATGATAAAAATGTGTAGTTTAGACACAAATTACATATTCAGTCATACATGAATTTATTTCTTATTGAACATTGCACGATATTGAACAAACGTTTGTTCTAAATAACATGAATTCACAAAAATATCGTCAGATTGTATCATATAATGAGCATTATGGGATTAACAAAAACCGCACAAGATCAATAATAATATGATTAAGGATATGAAAAAAAAAACACATTCACACAAAAACAATCACGGTCAGTGATCTAAAAACTAAGACCAAGAGTAACCGAGCAGAGGAATGCAATAATTTCACTGTTACGCGGCCCATACATATTCATACCGATGCGGTAAGCGTATATTGGGCTCAGCATTAACACAAGTAAAAAAATTGCGTGAACTTAGCTAAACTGCCGAATTATACTATTAAACGTTGCGGTTTCACTCGTGCCTAATAGGTGGTATTTGCATATTAAATTGTTTTGGGCGTAGTACCGTTAACGAGTAATATAAATTTAAAATGTGTTTAAGACAGTGTTCAAAATTGTTTGCTAATGTAATTTTACTTATAATCGATTTCCATCAAAGATCATTTATAGTGGTGATAAAATTAATATTAATTAATTAAATTCGCAAAAACTTACGATGATAAAAATGAGCGTTTGGAATTTTTGGAGTATGACAGTTATACAGAAGATAACCGCCTTAATTTTAAAGATTTAAAGACATTTGTACTTTCAGTAAATACAAACAGACATAGCACAATATGACTGTATGCACGATAAATCACACACACGATACGTGTTTATCCTATAAATTATGTATGTATTTATATCCTTTGTCTTTCTGGTACCTTGTACATTTTGCTGCATTTGTCATCCTCTTTTTACTCTCTCCTCTCATCCACTCAAAGGTTAACTGGAAGAGATCCCTCAAAGGGATTCTTTCTAATTGCATGTTACTTTTAATATGTATTTTTGTACAATAAAGAGTTTACTACTACTACTAAATCTATTTTCTCTTTTCAACTGTAGTTTTCTTTTTTTTTTGGGCGTTTCATAATATGTGAAAGCCACAGTAGCAGTTGGAGTATCCCTGACTTAATTATTGGCCAATAAGAAATAATGTACCTTACAAAATATTCTGGTATAGATTGTTGCAGAGTCCTAATTGAAAATTATAACTAGTTAATGGAAATTGTGTGTGATATTGATCTCACTAGCGTGGGCACTTTGCAGAGGTTGCAACACCCTCATTATGCACTAATTATAACTGTACGGTTGACTAATTTGATCGCTATCCATTTGCTATTGCAATAAAGTTATTGCTTTGCTACAAAAATAATTATATTGTGTCGGAAAGACTGTGAGGGTCAATGACATATCATAAGTCATTATTTATGTCTATTTTTAATGTCTAAAAAAACGAACAAGGTTTTTTGTGAATCTTTTCATCATCTGCTAGTGATGAATGGTATTCACACAGAGTGGTTTTGGGTATGTTCAGGAACGGTGAATATATTTGAGAGAATCCCTAAACGTGACTTAGAAATGAAGTGGTCGAAAGCTCGTATGAAAAACAAAATTACTATGATGAAGTCGCAAGGCACGAGCTAGTCATAAGCAAAGTAAACGTATAATTAATAAGTGTATCGGCAGCCAGTTGACGTTATTCCGCCAAAGCCTATTAAAATTAAATTACCCACTGACAGCTTGATAAATTCACGCAAATCAGCAGAACCCGACCAAAGGTATCATTTATCCAGTCACCAAGTTGCTCGAATTCGCAAAGGCTAATGAATAGTCGAATTACTTAATCTATCTGTTCCGCTTTCGATTTTAATTGTTGATAATAGGATAGCGGGATCATCGTTACATGGACGGCTATTCGTATTACGTTGTTCTGTAGTTTACTTTTGTCCAGTGAATCGAATTGAGTTGTTATTACATTATTAAGACTAATAGCTAACGCCTTCTTTCCGTTTGGAGTTCTTGCGTCTATTTAAGCATTATACTTTTGGTAGTTGGATATTTCCTAGCTGTGTTGAAAAGTTTGTTTTTATGCAAGTCTTCATAAAATAAGATAAGAAGAATTTATTAACACAAAAAGAACATAAATCATTATACACAAATTAATATATAAAGGAACAGAAAATTTGTGCTAAAAGGTCTTCACTTAGCCTGATGCCACGAAGTGAGTCCTAGCTAGGACATACGTGACGCTGATTTTCAGTGAAGCCTGGTAAAACTAAGGCTAAAACTAAAATTAGGTCATTTTTTCATAAGTAAGCATCTTTTCCTTTGGACACTTGCATTCCATTTTTTCTAAACTGTATTTTACGACATCAAGAAAAAAAATTGTTTTATTTCCAGTGAACTTTAGTTAATAGATTTGACAAACCCAGTGATGAAGATGTGATAGTAACCAGGACCGTACAAAATAAGAGATCGACAAAATGTGCAGCAAAGACCAGATTAACCATATACTCGGGAAGATCAATGTGGTAAGTTTAACCATATACTTGTAAGTTTAACCATATACTCGGGAAGATCAATGTGGTAAGTTTAACCATATACTTGTAAGTTTAACCATATACAAAATGTGCAGCAAAGACCAGATTAACCATATACTCGGGAAGATCAATGTGGTAAGTATAACCATATACTTGTAAGTTTAACCATATACAAAATGTGCAGCAAAGACCAGATTAACCATATACTCGGGAAGATCAATGTGGTAAGTTTAACCATATACTTATAAGTTTAACCATATACAAAATGTGCAGCAAAGACCAGATTAACCATATACTCGGGAAGATCAATGTGGTATGTTTATTTTACTTTAAAATAAGTTTTGATAATTCAAGAATTAAGGAAAAACGGGTGTTATATTTTAATTACATTGTTTACGAAATCTGGTTGGTGTAATTTTAATCACTTTGTTACGAAAAAATATTATGGTTTTTGTTAAGCGCGTAGCTAACGGCCCCTGTAAGATAAATTTGACTGATAAAGCCATTTTATTACACGCATATATTTATTTATATGAATTACCAAATGGTAAATAGTTGTTAATGGTAATGTTTAAATGCAATAACTGATTTATGACGTATCACAGACTATTGATTAACAAACAAAAACAAATGAAGTGCTCCATCAAATACGAGTAGCATTGAACTGAACAAAGTGTAATTTGATGTGTAAACAAATGCTGCTAATTGTTTAACTGCGCGAAGGCTAACGACAAAAGGTGAGGTTGCAGGGCAAGTTAAAACAAATGATAATAGAAAAGAAACTGACCCTAAGCGATTTTAGAAGGAAATAATGCGGCATTGACCTTTTCTTGAAAATACAAAATTGTGCTCGAGCGTTGAAAGATTAATGAAAGGGCTTTGCGCCCTAGGGTAGAACGAAATCTAAAATGGGTGTTCGCACTTGTGCCTTAAGCACAGGCCAAAGAACCTTTTATTAGGGTTCCGTAGCCAAATGGCAAAAAACGGAACCATTATATGTAGATTCGTCCTGTCCGTCTGTGTGTCCGTTTATGTCTCAGCTACTTTTTTCCGAAACTATAAGAACTATATTGTTGAAACTTGGTAAGTAGATGTATTCTGTGAACCGCATTAAGATTTTCACACAAAAATAGCAAAACAAAAAAACAATAAATTTTGGGGGTTCCCCATACTTAGAACTGAAACTGAAACATTTTTTTTTCAACAAACCCATACGTGTGGGGTATCTATGGATAGGTTTTCAAAAATGATATTGAGGTTTCTAATATATTTTTTTTCTAAACTGTATAGTTTGCGCGAGAGATATACGTCATAAATGGTACGGAACCCTTCATGGGCGAGTCCGACTCGCACTTGGCCGCTTTTTATATCTCCGGTCATTCCTCACAATACAGACACGTTGCAGATGTTTAGATTAGCTAAAATTTTGCAGATGGCTACGTTTCACAATATTCGTGTTCATAATTGTATTTTAAAGCCGTGGATAGAACTATAATGGCAGAATTATCTTTTGATGATTTCTATTAAGCAACAGTAGCAGAAAATTGCTCATTACTGTTTAATCAATTAACAACAGTTAAACAAATACGCAATCTCATTGTTGTTGTGAGTTGTGAGACATTAATACAGAAACAACAAGTAAACTAATTTGCTAAAATGTTATAGTATTTACTTATAGGTTGTTCTGATAATCGTAGTTTAAAATTGATTAAGAACCGTGACGATCTCAAGGCTCCATTGATGGTACATTAAATCATTAACTGTCGATTAAATCTCAGGCATCAAGGTGAAATTGTGAAGAGTTATCGGTCGAAACATTGAACTGTTCAAAGATGTCAATAGCAGTATAATTAAGAACATGAAACGAATAAATTTTCCGTACAACCTTTTTCAAAAACGTGACAAACAGAAATTAACCCAATGTACCTATAAGGCTTTGAGAATTAATTATTAGGGTAATTCCGGGGTAGTTGGCCATAGTTTTTTTAGAACGTAATAAAAAAAAAAGTATATGAGTAATCAAAGAAATCTTTATTTATTTATAAACTTTGAACAATCAACGTTAGATAATTAAACAAACAAAAAATATTTTCTCTTGAGATCAGATTGAAAAATCGTTTTAAAAAAAAAACACAATTGGCCATCTCTCCCGGGGTATCTGGGTATGATGACCATACCATTATGGGAAAGATGGCCATAACCTAACTCTAAATTATTGTATGTCTTCAGTCTTATTTTTTGGTCCTGAGGCGCTTCTTCTTTTCCTGGCCACATTTGGAGCATGCATTGTCGAATTCGGTGCAATTTTCATGAACCCAAAACATACAAATCGTGCACTGCAGCCAATCTTCAACAAGAAGAGTTTCGTAATAATTTTCTCCGCATCCACGACAGTTATCCTCCCCTTTCAAGTTCTTTTTCTTCTTGTTTTTCGATATTATGGCAAGGGGGACATCGCCACTGCTATCCGACAGCCTTCGGATAGCCTTTCTTTTGTTTACCCGAGCCGTTTTCTTTTTTGCCTGTCCTTCCTTCTTAATGGATTTTCCGGGTATTTTCTTAGTCTCTTTTTAGGGTTCCGTAGCCAAATGGCATAAAACGGAACCCTTATAGTTTCGCCATGTCCGTCTGTCTGTCTGTCTGTCTGTCTGTCTGTCTGTCTGTCTGTCTGTCTGTCTGTCTGTCCGAGGCTTTGCTCCGTGGTCGTTAGTGCTAGAAAGCTGAAATTTGGCATGGATATATAAATCAATAAAGCCGACAAAGTCGTACAATAAAATCTAAAAATTTTTTTTTTTTTAGGGTACCTCCCCTACACGTAAAGTGGGGGTGAATTTTTTTTTTCGCTTCAGCCCTAGAGTGTGGGGTATCGTTGGAAAGGTCTTTCAAAACTAATAGGGGTTTTCAAGAAACATTTTTTGATAAAGTGAATATATTCGGAGATAATCGCTCCGGAACAAAAAAAAAATGTGTCCCCCCCCCTCTAACTTTTGAACCATAGGTCCAAAAAATATGAAAAAAATCGTGGAAGTAGAGCTTAAGAAAGACATTAAATGAAAACTATAGCGGACATGATCAGTTTAGCTGTTTTTGAGTTATCGCAAAAAGTTTTCCCTTCATAGTAAAAAGACTTACTTTAATTAGGTACTGATTATGCAAATTTGCCTATTTGTTTAACTCGGGTGAAAGGTACCGTTTCATCCCTTGGTTAACAATTTACTATACTTTAAGCTCCAGTTTAGCTTATTGTGAAGGAAGAGTAACTACGGAACCCTACACTGAGCGTGGCCCGACATGCTCTTGGCCGGTTTTTAATTTTCTTTTCCTCAGCGCATTTTCTAGCACCAATATGTGCTTCCGAAGTCAGTAGCATTCCTACTTGCTTAGCTCGTTTGCGAATTTCAGCGAGTCTTTGTGGGATAGGTGATATATCCTGTAGAATTCGTGATGGGGTGTACTTTGGATCTTTATTGAGTGGACGTTCTTTCGGAGTGCCAGGCTTTGAAACATTAGACTCGATGGTATTGTTCACTGAGGCTTCTGATCTCCTGGGAGCGATTTCCGGGCTACAGCTCATATCTCGTCTTGGCTCATTAGAACAACTCGGAATGAAGGCATCTTCATCGCTGTCTTCCTCCACTGCAGTTGGAGTAGGTGAAATAGCTCGTGCAACAGTAGCATTAGTCGATACTGGTGCAGCAGCACCTGCAGGTTCTTCAATAAATGCGTAGTCTGGTACCGCTGCTGGATTTAATGGATATACTCCAGTCGCCCTAAAGCCTGAAATTCCATTTTCTGCTGACGCTGCTTTTCCCCAAGCCTTGTTAAGCAAAGCTCCGAAACTAAGTCTTGTTATACGACGTCCTGGGTTTTGAATTAGCCAAAGTCTGCACTGTTCATAAAAATGTGTTTTAAGTGACTTAAACACCGAACGATCCAAGGGCTGGAGGTAATGGGATGTATGACTCGGCATAGATATCAAAATGATATCGTTTTCATTTGCATATTCCAGCATTTCCACAGAGTTACAATGAGTTGAGTGGCCATCTAGAAGAAGAATAACTTTTCCAGCAGGTTTTCTACGAACAAAGTGTGTCTTTAACCATTCCAAAAATATCTCTGAAGTTATGTACGCTGACTTTTGAGACATGAACAGCTTTGTTCCCGGTGGCATCCCATCTTCAAATTCAGGCTTTTTGTTTTTGCCCTTCATGATACAAGCAGGAGGCAAAAAAGTACCTTCAGCATTGCAGCAGGCTATAATGGTTATCGTCTCCCCTTTTTCGGTTGATGTTACTGTGGAAACCGCTTTAGATCCTTTTTGAGCAAGTACATGCCCTGGACGACTGTTTAACTGCAAGCCTGACTCGTCCATGTTAAATACACAATTTGGAGCTAACATCTCATTATCCTGTATTAAAACGCTTTCTAGAAGTTGAAAATAAGCATTCACTTCTATTCTATTCATGGCATTGGCCCTGGCCAATGATACACCTTCTGACTTTCTAAGTGTAATATCGTTGTGTCTACTTAGGAACATTTGCAACCAGTCATATCCTGCTTTCTGGGTTTCTGTATTAAATCTGTGCTTTAATTGTAATTGCTCTGCAAAATCGTAAGCTATTCTTCTAACATTCGTCATTGTCAATGGAAAACCTTTAGCTTGCATTGCTTTGATGTGAGCTACCAGTTTATCCTCATTTTCTTTTCCAAACAAAGAAGATGGTCCCATAGGCCCCTTTTTGTCATTATTCTTCTTCAATCTTCTTTCTAACGTTTTTCGTGGTATTTGGTTCTGGATAGCCGCCGCTCGCACGGATAACCCATCATTTTTCACAGCACTAATAGCAGCCTTAAGTGAAAGTTCTGACCAATTACCTCTGACAGCTACTGCTTTTCTCTTGTACTTGTTTGGCATAAAAAAAAAATGAATTATTTGAATAAGGCATCATTTTTGCACCATCAGTGTATGATGGCCATATGGCCATGACATACTGACTTAATCTGGCCATCTCTCCTTTTCTTCCGGGAGAGATGACCACACCTAAAAAGAAAACAAGTCAACACTCGATCTGCATAATTTTGAGGTTAGAACATAACGACATCCGTATACTTTGCAATAAAAACAAATAACACCAATAATATGAGAAACTAACATCACCACAAGTTAAAAAATGAACCTCCTTTGAAATATTTTCACTTGTCAAAACAATTAACACAGATTTTACTTACTTTTTCTTTTTTTTTTCGCCAAAATATTTGCCGTACCCTTGCTCCCACTCACGCCGCGCGGCGAACTAAAACAAAAACTAGCGACATCTAGCCGTAGAACCATGAAATATTTCGATTGGCCATCACGCCCTTATGGCCATCTACCCCGGAATTACCCTAGTGAAAGAAGTAACAGGGTCTAACCTATTTACAAAATTTGCTTCGTAACTTCTCATACTTAGAATGTCTAGAATGTTTATTTCAACTCTCGTTCTCGATGACAGTTCACTTTCCACTTGAACGTAACTAGTACTTATTAATCCGACGATATCTTCGTGTTAATGTTAGGCCAATAACACGGTCATGATCGGCCGTGATTCAGAGTAAATCGGAGTTACTACAAACGTTTTAGCGTCTTGCAAAGTATCGTTCAAATTTTGAACGTAAAGTGAATATCATTACATAATAATTTCAGTTATTCTCCTGATTAGCCAAATGACTGGAAAATATGAATAAATTGAATAGACCTGACGACCGGTTTGGCCTAGTGGGTAGTGACCCTGCCTACGAAGCTGATGGTCCCGGGTTCAAATCCTGGTAAGGGCATTTATTCGTGTGATGAGCATGGATATTTGTTCCTGAGTCATGGGTGTTTTCTATGTATTTAAGTATTTATAAATATTTATATATTATATATATCGTTGTCTAAGTACCCTCAACACAAGCCTTATTGAGCTTACTGTGGGACTTAGTCAATTTGTGTAATAATGTCCTATAATATTTATTTATTTATTTATTTATTTACCTTTTGATCCACGAGCCCAGAGCCGATATAGCAAATATGCAGACATTAAAAGTACATACTAACACTACAGTATTTCGTACATTTTATTCATGAGAAAATAAATAAGGTCTTACTATTTACTTTGCAATTTTGGCTTTTGGCGGTTCTTGCTTAACACAATTAATTGTAATTGTTACTGTAGGCGTTCGGTCAAATCTAAAACTTAAACAGTATTAAGTCTTATTCTCTTGACATAAGTTTCTAAATGTATAAATATTTATGAAAGTGCATTGATGTGTGTGGCCAGATCAGGTGCTCGATCAAGTCCAATAGCTTTAGGCTTTGTCCGAAACGGTTTTGCAGTTCTAATTAAATTACGTAAATGCTAACGGCTTTTCTGAATAGACCGTTTATTAGTGATTACATCTCAATGCGTAAAAAAAATAAAAGCATTTGTCTACATATTTCTTTACTTGTATTACATTAATAATATAATAATAATAATTCAGCCTATATACGTCCCACTGCTGGGCACAGGCCTCCTCTCATGTGCGAGAGGGCTCGGGCTATAGTCCCCACGCTAGCCCAATGCGGATTGGGGACTTCACATACACCTTTGAATTTCTTCTCAGATGTATGCAGGTTTCCTCACGATGTTTTCCTTCACCGAAAAGCTAGTGGTAAATATCAAATGATATTTCGTACATAAGTTCCGAAAAACTCATTGGTACGAGCCAGGATTTGAACCCGCGACCTCCGGATTGAAAGTCGGACGTCATATCCACTCGGCCACCACCGCTTTTTTATTACATTTTTTGTATTACATTATAGGTATGAAAAGGTTGTTTAGATGTTACTAATTTGATTGTATCTCTAAGGGCATTCACACAGGATCGTTGATATTTGGCTGTTTTGTAGAAAATATGTTGATAAGGATGACCATCTACAGGTTTTTAAAATTGACTACTGGTTGTACGAGTAGTCAATTCACTTAAAAATTCCATAACGTTAAAAAGAGACGGTACACCTACCCTAAAAAAAATTACATTCATTAAGAAACTAAATCTTTAACATTACTTAGATAGTAGAGGTAGTTGCAAAATATTTAGGAAGCAATTTGATACTAATCTTTCCTAGCCTTGTATATTAATTCCACTTGCTTTGTGATTTCTGCTGTAAGATTTTTATTAATAAACAAATTTAGTTGTGGTTCAAGTTACAATGATTGATTGCGGTCGTTATGTCACGCTCGACCTTTGTGGTTTTAACATGTTCTGCATTCCGTCTTGTCTGATCAGTGTCAGTTCTAACCCTCACACGCCATTCTCAAAATACAACCTTATTGCAGTTGTAATACAGTTCATTGCTTCTTTAAGAAATCTGCGTGCATTAGCTCGGAACAGCGACCGCAAATGCTCTGACGCATTATGCGTAATTATACGGCGTTTTTATAATTACAGGGTGCATTATCTCGTTTGGGGTCTTACGTTAAAAAAGAAATTAAATTCTATGATTTTATTCTAAAGTGTAATTTGTTGTCGGCTCCAACAAAACTATTAATGTTTTCATCATTACTTAATTATTTACACCCATTAAGGCTTACGATTCGTTCGTTTTCGTAATCTTAGTCCCATAGTTCTAACGTAGAACATGTAATTTTAATAATATTTAATGTATATAAAAAACTATTCGACCATCAAGTTGATCTTATTCTTCGACCTACAAAACCTGCGGTGCCCCCTAAACATTTGTCATCTTTAGTGTCACTGTTAGTCATTATGCTGATTGATGTTTACCGTAAAAGCTTATGTAACCCGTAGTAATTTACAGTGCCATCTTCAATAGACAAGAATTACGTTAATGACAAGCAAAGTCGTGCGGCGAATACTCTCGTTTGTTGCGTGTTGTTACTACATTGTTCTTGTACAGATTCTACAGTTCATGTTCTTCCAACATCACTCTTATTACCAGAGCATTTAAGTCTTCTTTAGTTGTATATTTTATAGTTCACCACAATAGATCTGTTACGCAGCTTCCGAATGGGGATTGTGATTGCATTTACACAGCTGCCGAAATTAGATTTATGAGGATGAGGTGCAGAGGGATATGTTGGTGTTGTTCTGGAAAGGTTATTGGCCTTTCTTGTTTAGGATTAGCCAAGAATACAACAAAAGTTCCAAGAAAAAATGTAAACAAATATAATTGTTTCGCGCTGAAACGATATCAATGTTATGCTGGGACCTTGGGTAGAATATCTTCCGTTGTTTATAATTAATGTTGAATATGTGCGTTAAGGAAAGGCAGGTATAGAGATAAATGCAGTTTTTATTTACCTTTACTTTTGGGGTTGCCCAATATAAGTTTTACAAATATACAAAAAAGATAGAAAAATGGGATATAAAGCAAACAACGTTGTTTCCATTCTTTTTTTCTTGGGTGTACATACAAGGAATTTAATTCTTAATTTAATATTATGATCTTTCATTAGCGCATTGCCGTATGATTTCACTAAATAAAATAAATAGACCAGATATTATTTTAGTAGAGCCAGTTCGCTTGGTTAATTTACTACCTAATCATCTTGCATTCGTACCAATTTTGTACTTACTAAAATGATAGATCGCCTGGACAAATTAGGGGACTCGAACTGTTATTTTAGTATTTGTGATATAAAAACATGGTTTATAAAAGGAATTCTGTACTAGTAAATAATGGATCATTGCAAGATTTACTGGGCGTAACTGGAAACCATAAAGTACACAATATCTAGGTTTCCGAGCCAATTGCGAGATACCATTTTACCGTCACTCGTTTTGAAGGCAGTGATCAGATAGTGAAGTTGTGGGATGGGTCGTTAAGCAGATCACGACTGTTTTGATTGTGCTGCGATAATTGTCAGTAAAATCTGTTGTTCGCGAAAATATAAATCCTCTGTAAACGATGACTGTCCAATTTCGAAACATTGATAGATAATTGACTATTGATCCTCAAAATGGACTATCACTATCAGTACATTTAAAAATCTAATGTTTTTATATAACAGCATAGTAGACGCCACCATTACGATAGCTAATATACTAGCTATCTGCAAAGTTGTTTATCATGAATGTTGTTTACCAATTTTTCGACAGAAGACGTTACCACAAAAAATGAGTCACCTCGACGAAGTAATTGTTTAACTGTCATATAAACAATCGAAGACAATGCATTAATGTAATCAATCGATACGCCTCATCATGGAGCAAATCACGAGTATTATGAAGTCACCGACAGCCATTAACATAATAAACCTTTTACCGTAAAATACACGCCGTACGTTATATTTGGCGAATTGGCGAAGTAAATATTATTGAAGTTAATACTATAATCGTCTAGTCTGGCATGGGCATGTGGTGCGGAGAGAAGAAAGTAATGGGACGAGAAAGATTAGGAATGAGTAAGGATTTAAGGGTAAAGACAAGCAAAAGGTAGATTGACAGTTTGAGAGATGATATGATAAGGAATAATGTATTGGTGAGATGACGGGTGACGAAGAGGTAGAGGGAGACGATAGGTAGAACAAGGACAACTGAATAAAACGATGGATTTACTTAAAGTTACGCCTGATTCAATAAAATATCTGAATGTACATTAGGCAAATATAAAATGTAAAGAAAATCCGATTGGTTTACATTTTACCCGGACGCTTTCAAGATTTAAGACGTAGATTTGAACGTAACAAGAGCACTTATCCGTCAAGCCTATCGATCATTCTGAAAAAATATATATAAACCTGCTCAGTTGCTCACATAACATACACATCTGAAAAATACTACTGACTTCTGCTGTATTAATGTCTTCTTGACATTGAGCTAAAATTAGACCCCTTATCTAAGCATTAAATGCGATCTTTGATATTACAGTATCCTCATTCGTAAAATGCCGTTGCGTAATTACATATTAAAAGTATCTTACACATTGACACATTTAACCATTATTGAACCTAATTGCATAGATATAAGGTGTACTATAGATCATTGATATGTTTAGTACGAGTATGATCGACGTTTTAATGAATGCACTAATTGGCCGCCAGTTACGTTAACCTTCGTTGTGGATAGTTTTATTGTAATATTTCCACTTAGGTGCTTCGACATTTGGCTATACCGGATGTGTCTAAAACTTACGACGATAACCCAGGGTGTGTTAGATTAGAACATAAAATATCATTTGAACGATTATTAGTCTTTAGTCTAAAATATTTTCTTGTTTCTTTGTGTCGCCGAAGATTCCCTAATTCATAAACTACTTATTCGAATCCACTTTTAAAGAAATCTTGTTCGGTGTCTGTAGTTATTGAAGTAATAACTAATTATTACTAGATTAATTGTTAGCTAAAAAGCTAACTTTTTAGCTGCACTATGTCCCCGACGTATAACCGTTGGTTTTAGGAACACCTGCTATGCTATATCCATTAGCTTTGTGAATGAGATAAAACGTAGTGATTGAGATTACATGATAGAGATGTATGAAGTCATACAGCATAATGTATCGTTCTGAGTTCTGACCTCTATGGTACAGGTGTATTTTTGTATGCGTCGTTAATTTGTGAATGTATTGAAGTTTCTCTTACTGTAATAAATCATCTATATTAATGTCATTGACTACTCCATTAGCAAGTCCTTGTATGCATAATAAAATATTATTTTTATCTTTTTATTTCGTTTGTGGCATACATGTTATATAAATAATCATTTGTATTTTACACATCAATATCGCCATCATTTATCAATTTCATCAATGGCTACTGCATTCCAATAAATAACAATTGCAACTCTTTGTTTGTTATAGCACAAATATGAAACATATATGTATGTTGAAGTTTAACGTTAAATATGTTGTAGTTTAAGATTTTTTAGAGCGAACCGTTAACAAACTGCGACGTAACATTGAATTAAGGTACAATGTTACAATATAAGGTTAATTTTTCTAGCAATATGGTCATGAGTAAAATCTACCTACTCGTACTAGTAGATTAGATACGTCATTTACAGGAACATACGTGGCACATAGTATTCATACAAACTCGTGCATAACAACAACGCTTATTCCATCCACAATGAGGCAACTGCTGCAGTTTTGAAACGGTGCACAAGCTAATGGTGCAAAATTCGCAATTATCCAGCTACGCGTTGCGAAGGCCTGTCTCAACTTTTGTGCAAACGCACACCAAAACAATTGGACTATTCCGTTCAGTTGCAGGATACGTTTTGAAATTTTAATTTTGAAAGATGCATGTGGTTTTGGGATTTATGTCCACGCAAAAAAAAAAAATACGATGAGAGCTTACGGTAAACATACTCATTATTGCCAACATGCGAAGCAAAACACTTAGTCAAGCTTCAAGAAACTTATTCTTTAATAACCATTTTATTATCCTTCTCATCGGCATGGTAGACGATATCAAGGAAGTTTACGGTACAACTATACCTATGCTTTTTAGTTTGACTATATGGTTTGCGGCGCCCAAGATATAAGAGTATTTGCGAAAATTGTTACAAAATATTGACCACACCTTAGTTGATGTCCTTATCAAATATTGAAAGATTCTGTACAAAATAAATAACCTTTATGACCAACACTCGACCACAATTGAAATGATTAGCTAAGAACTTTCGATTTCATCTGCATTGTTTTGGTTTGCGTTGTGGTGTTGTTCTGCTGCCTGATATAGCTTCGCTGGATGCAGACCTTCTAAACCATACGTTTATTAAATTCACTTTTACTGCTCTATCTTAACGCAGGTTGGTTTCCTACTGTTTCATATGATTGAATCCTTTCACACAAATTGGGTTTAAGTGTAGAGTGGGTATGCTGAATTTCTTTGGTTATTAATTCCTTATGAAGTGTTACAAAAATATGAAATACTTAGGTAACTATTCCTTTTTTGCAGCATCAGAGGTTATCGCTCCTGCAAAAAATAGTCTATGAAGAGTAAACTTGAATGGGATTGCTTGTCTTTGGAGCTGAATATTTAATATGTAATTATAAAATGTTACCGTATCTCCTGTTTGTTTTGTATTAAACATTTCGAGAGATGGATTGCGATATTATAATGTATTTTGCATTGTAAGTTCACAAATGGAATTATTAACACAAGGTAACAAAGCCTCCGGATTTTTACGATTCCTTTTTAGCAGCATCAGAGGTTATCGCTCCCGCAAAAAATAGTCTATGAAGAGTAAACTTGAATGGGATTGCTTGTCTTTGGAGCTGAATATTTAATATGTAATTATAAAATGTTACCGTATCTCCTGTTTGTTTTGTATTAAACATTTCGAGAGATGGATTGCGATATTATAATGTATTTTGCATTGTAAGTTCACAAATGGAATTATTAACACAAGGTAACAAAGCCTCCGGATTTTTACGTGAATTTCCTTAGAATAACTTGGCAGCAGTCCGATCATTATTTACACATGCGGAATGCGTTCAATGTTTCCATAATGGAATATTAAAAAGATATTTGTATGTAGATTTGTTTGGCGATATGGCGATCTTCCTTAAAGTGACTTTTTATTATCCAAAGTGTTTTAATATTTAAACTACATACCAAACACACATGTTTCGTGAAACCTGATGACATGGCATAACATTTAAAATGATGACCAATAAACATCAAAACTTTAAATGCATCTTACTCTTGTTATTGTGTTATTTATTTTGCGTATTATTTAAATCTACCTGATTATATTATTATTTACCTAAAGGTTGTCTGGTAGAGATCGCTTTTGAGCGATAAGACCGCCTCTTGTTTACCTCTTCTTAATGTGCTGTATTATGTATATTGTTTCTGTATTAAGCTGTGCAATAAAGAGCATTTGTATTGTAAGTCCACTCGCTAGTTCTCTGAAGCGATTACACCAAATAAAACACATCATTTTCTTCAACTCTTTGCACAATTTCGCCGCAGACAAATATTTTCTCACCCATCACTCACGCTAGCGATTACGTGCGCAAAACATTTCATTACACGTGATAATGCATTCCTCAGCCCGAACGGTATGTCGCTGAATTCGAATTGTATCGCTTTGGCATAAGAAAAAGGGATTTATCGTTTGTCACTTGACGCGCTGTCAAGTGTTTACGTGAGGAGAAAACTTACAAGTTAAGTTTTCCTGTATCAAAGCCTGCAATAAGATGCATAGCAATTTAGTAATATCATACTGTAAATGCGTGCGTCAACAACATCAGTACGTATTTGGTTTTGTTTTAAGGATCTTCTGGAATGATTTAAGTATTAGAGTAGGTATACAAATTGACAGTATAAAATGTATAGCTGTTGTGCTTTTCAACCACATGTTAGGTTGTTTTAGTTATTTAAATCGGGGTGTCTTCAATACAGATGTAACTGAACATAAAAAAGCAATATATACAATCGTTGAGATAATTTGTTTTTATATTGGCTATATGGGTGCAGCTATAGCCATGTCGAATGAAGTAAATTATACCAAGCCATTTAATGTACCGGAAAACTCAATCTAAGATCAGTTGATCTTAGATTGAGTGCGTGTGATCCGATAATTGATAAAATTCCAACCGATATTAATTAAAGCTTAGCTACAGTTTTTATATAGCTAGTGAGTTGCGTGACGTTATTGTTGTTAGTGTAAATAAATTAACTAACCATGTCTAATTACATGTGTTCGTGCTGCAACATTCTTATGTCCGTCAAGTGGGAAGGCCAATAAAATAGTGGTAAAACAGTAGGTTCGTTTTCTTCTCTCACTCTCAATAGCCTAAGCGTAAGTGAGATGGATGTACGTGCTCGGGGACCGCGGATATCTTGATTTTGTTTTTTTTTGTGGGTTTTAATAATAATAAAAAAAAAAGTAATCACTGAGTCCCGTCAAGCGTAATATTGCTAAGTTTTAGAATATTTTTTAATTATCCAAAACATTGAATATTTTTTATATTCAAAAACAACACCAGAAAGTTCACGAGAATCAGAGTAACATTAACTTTACCAAGCCTCAGATCCGGTGTGAAGTGGGCAAATGGAACAAGACGAACTACTTCACAAAAGCGAAGTGACATTTCATTTGTCAGTCTGTCTGTAAATGCTTTATTGCCTTTCTCGAAATTCTCACCAGAACCTGTTTATGCATAATTGGGTTGTTTTCTGAATGCGAAATCATTTTGATTGTTTGTTTATACTTGGCAGGTGTTTTCTTTCAGACAATGGGAGTGACGTAATGAATATAGACCTAGATATGTGTTTTGATAGACGTTTGAGTACCTATATATATTTTATTGTTGTGACGTAGATATAAACTAACCAATGACAAAGGGTTTAGAAAATTGTGTTAGGTCGCTCAAACATGCACTAACATACCGACGAATCTTTGCTGAGATTTTTCATGACGCTGACGCGCTGGATTTTGACAGTAAATTTACAAGTTTATTCTTTTATGTTGTCTTGAACCTATTTGTCTCTTCTTTAAGTTAAAGGTAAATAAACTAAACTAAATGACTTTATAATTCAGCCCACTAATCGTATGTGCCTTATTATTTATAATAATATTATATGTAACGTCCCAATCGCGAATATATCTTCTTCTTCCTCGCGTTGTCCCGGCATTTTGCCACGGCTCATGGGAGCCTGGGGTCCGCTTGACAACTAATCCCAAGATTTGGCACAAGTTTTTACGAAAGCGACTGTCATCTGACCTTCCAACCCAGAGGGTAAACTAGGCCTTGTTAGGATTAGTCCGGTTTCCTCACGATGTTTTCCTTCACCGAAAAGCGACTGGTAAATATCAAATGACATTTCGTACATAAGTTCCGAAAAACTCATTGGTACGAGCCGGGGTTTGAACCCGCGACCTCCGGACATATTTCACCGATCATGGTCGTACCGTAGCTATAACTGCTGTACAGAAACAGAACGGGTAAATTGATTTACTACCCGAAGAAAACCTAACTGCAACTATTAAACTAGTGGCCCTGTGCGCTTTCGCTTTCGCAAACCGCCATGGCATCGCCATTAAAAAAAAATCTAAAAACTGAATCAACTATAAAATTCTTTATAATTATCGAACCTACTCACCAGAGTTGGGCATAATCAATTACTTTTGGAATTAAATTACATATTACATTACAGTAATCATGATTCCTTAGTGATCGATTCCTTTGGTAATCTAAATTACTGTAGTCAATCCCGCCGATTACTTGCGTAATTGATTCCTTCGGAATTGAATATATCTAACTACAAGTGTAATCGTGATTCCTCGGTAATCAATTACTCGAGTAATCTGATTACGTAATATTATCCAGACTAAATTACAATTACTTAATGTCAAAATAATTTCCTTCGTTTTTATCCCAGAAGACAAATACATTTTATGTGTGAAACTCTATAATTACTGTAAAATAATGATTATTTTGGAATCCAAGATGGCGGCCGTGCACTACGTGATAAAAATCGTCATGGATATCGTTTTATAGGTTTTCAGGAGTGGAGATTTCGAAAAATGATGCCCATTTTGGAATCCAAGATGGCGGCCATGCAGTATGCCATAAAAATCGTCATGGATGTCGTTTTATAGGTTTTAGGGAATACAGATTTCGAAAATGATGGCCATTTTGGATTTCAAATGGGCATAATTTTCGAAATCTGCACACTGGATACAAATAAGATGCATCTATATAGTAAATCGAAATATACTTTACGTCTGTAGTCAGAAATATAGCTTTATGTATAACAAAATATATTTTGAGGTAATCTGAAAGGAATCAAGTAATCCATTCATGTAATAAGGAATCTACACTGGTTCCCAATTACTAGTAATTTTAATATTCCAACAGATGATTCCAGATTCCTCAAATGTAATTGTACTTAGTAATCAGCTAGTCAGATTACAAAGTAATCTGGGAACCGGTAATCAGATTCCAAAAGTAA
Organism: Cydia pomonella; assembly: GCF_033807575.1. Taxonomy (NCBI): domain Eukaryota; kingdom Metazoa; phylum Arthropoda; class Insecta; order Lepidoptera; family Tortricidae; genus Cydia; species Cydia pomonella. Next base: position 19,849,086 of record NC_084717.1, on the reverse strand, counting down.
TTTCGAGTAATCATGAAATCAGGAATCAATTACGAAATGCCCATCTCTGCTACTCACTAAGTTTGAAATAAAGAAATGCAACCTGAAGAGGAGAACATCCAGATAAAGGAAAGAATATTTGCACAAGCTAAAACGGACACCTTCGCTTTCCCTCGGGCAATGAATGGCCGAGTGTTTACTTCCAGATCAACGTTGCATTTCGAAACGACATAACAACATTAATCTACAATAGGAAGTTCAAGTAGCTTAACTCATAAATAGATTGCACAACATGTCAGTCGATACGCAACGATCAGTGCTAGATCCGGTTCCGATGCCGCCGCAGACGTAACCGTGTTGTGTGGTTTTGTTTTATTATTGGACACTGTGGGAAGTAATTCCCGTTTATACAATACATACTCATGTCGAGGTTTTTACAAGCTTTTATTTAACTTGCCCTGATAGTTCGTTAGTTGGTTATTTACTTACTTACTGCTTTGGCGCAGTGACCCGAAGTGGATCTTGGCCTCCGACACCAAAGACCGCCATGCTTCTCCGTCCAAAGCCGTTTCTGTCCAGTCGACGGCGCTGAGTTCGCTAAAGTCTTTTTGCACTTCGTCTCTCCAGCGGTACCCAGGCTAGGGCGTCCAGACGGTCTTCGGCCATTTGGAACTCCAGAGTACGCCCTGCAGACTTAGTCCTGGTTAGTTGGTTAGTGTGGGTCAAATCTGGGAAGCTAAATATGTCCCACTTCCCGATTGAGCTGAATCGCATGATAATGCAATATTATGATAATATGGAGCTGATCTGATGATGGAGACGGAGGTGGCCATGGGAACTCCGTGATGAAACAATGAAAACTAATTGTGTTTGGGGTTTTTAGAATTGTCTCGATGAGTATTAGTTGCAAAGAAAAGTACAGTCAGCGATAAAAGCTTGTACCAAAAATATATTTTTTTTTGCCTAAAAAATATTTTCAGATTTGAATGACAGTTATCAAATGTTGACAGGTTTGTGACGTTAGTTATGGACGAAATATCAACTTGCGATGTCGTAGGGAGATCATAATGTTTACTCCCTTTTGTTAACTATTGTCCCTTTCTAACAAACACAGATGTCAAAATGACGAGTAAGAACACACATCTGTCAAGTGTTTAAAGTTAGACCAAGATAAGTCTGCAACGATTGTGATAGCACACGCAGTGCAAGTGTTATTTAAACGTCAAACATTTATGAAATTATATACCTCAAATAACACTTCCACTGCGTGTGCTAACAAAATCGTTGCAGACTTATCTTGGTTTAACTCTATGAACGCCACAAAATTTTTTGTTATGTTATGTGAGAAGAATTCAGAAAACTATCAGAAATTGCGGTCCCGAGCTAGCTTAAGGATTATTATCCAGATTTTTGCTTTGCTAGTACATGTTGTCCTTCGCAACTATTCGTTTTATTAAGACATTAAAAAATATCCTTGATCTAGTTACCTAAAATTTTTTTCCGTGAAGTAGGTAGGTAAAGATTACCAAAAATGTATGTGCCCAAGGTACCTCTACAGAACCTATGCACTTGATCAAGATCCTTGACGTACAAACATTACCGTTATACGCCAATGTATTCGCAACTGCAGACAATCAGGCGCAGGCATATGCTGCCTCATTATCATTTTAAATATGATCGCCATCACCGAGACACGCCTTTTTAAAATCACGGACAGAGCGGTGACCCGTGGGTACAGTCAGACAATTGAATTCTAGACACAGACAGTTTTAAAAGCCGTTGAAGCTAGCAGATCTGGTTGAATAAAATTGAAATGGTTGTTTTTCGTGTATCCCGTAAGAATTAATTTTGTAAAACATAATAATCAACAAGTGAAGATTAAATTACCAATATCCATAGGTCAAGCACCGTATTTGACCGTATGTATGTTACAAAAACAGATAAAAAAGAGATTTATGTTTAAAAAATACAAATATTCATAAATTTAAACTGAAACCGGAGTAACGGGGACTCAGTCTCGTATTTCGAACGTGACGTCACGTTGGTTGTCCAGCGATTAAGTCCCGTTTCAGTTTTAACATTATCAGGGAAAACCGTGGTAGTTTAAAATTAGTCGTAATTTTTTTAAATACTTAACCTACCTATTTTTACTAACGTGTATACTTTTTACTCTTCCATGATAGTTACTTAATAAATCCCCTAATGACGTTGAATTTCTCGGAAACATTTCTGCGCAACTGCTTACATTGCGCTGACTGTATTTAAGTATATTTATTTCGCATTCGCGTCAGGGCTGAGTCGATTTTTTATGCACGCGCAACGTCGACCCACATTAGTTTTACGCACGACTTGCGAAAACAACGCATTGTCTCAAAATGTATTCCAGTTGTAAAAAAACGTAAAAGTAACTAAAGTAACTGCATTTTGTTTTAGTGCTTTTGGAAATGTTACTTAGACATCGTCCCAAACTTTCGCGATTTTCACAAGCTTTGTGTAAAGAAGGCTTGTATTTTGAGTTGTGCGACAAGCAGTTTCAACTTCAATTGTGGCTTTCCATAAGGCCTGAGGTACACTTATAAGTTTTGCTTACGTAAGTAGGGACACAGCTATACTATAGAGTGAGAGATGAATATCATTATCTCATTCTAACAAATAGCTTTGTCCTTACTTACGTAAGTAAAACTTACAAGTGTACCTCAGGCCTAAGAATAGGGTCCTTATGCACGTGGACGAGAGGATGGAAAGCCACATTTAAATTAAATCAGATTTTTATTCGTAGTAAATCATGCGTGTACAAACATGATCTACTCAACAAGTCTTCAATGCATCTTGACACATCAATAAACGTTTAAAAGTAAAGAGAAGTTTGTGTCCTTATGACTGTTCCCATCGTGGTGAAATGAATTTCATTTGAAACCATAGCTATTGCAATGCAGTTTAAATGTCGAGGTCAATATATAGCATGGATGACGAAATGTTTCTTATTATTCGACTATAATACGACAAAAACATCCCTGTGTATTACGAATTATTCAGAAGGGTGAATTTCACAGCTTCAATATTAAAACTTAATCAAAATTATAATTAATCTGTCAGTGTTAGCATTAAACTTGCAACCTAATGCAGAATGTCGACAGGCTGATAAATGTCTACGGTTAATTAAGTTCATGTTTATAACGTATCGTTTCGGGCTCATCTTCAATTCGTTTGTCAACGTTTTATTTATGGATGGATGTCTTAATTACACGACTGGAGACAGCACTATAATCAAATTATAACGACATTAAATTTATTGTCTTGTATATGCATAATATTTTGGTTAATTTATAAAAAACGAACAAACGTAAAATTTAAGTTAGGGGAAACTGGGGAGGGTTGATCACCCCTTTTGATTTTAGACTAAATTTTTTAAACTATTAGCAGTATTGAAAAGCTTTATAGACCATACGATTCAGAATTTATCTATTTATTAATACTTTGAATTAGAACAGAATTGTGTAACTATTTAGTCCATTATTTAAAGAAATGTCATAATGTAGACTTTTACCATGTGTCCCCTGTATAAGGGAGACATGTTTACCCCCGGTTGGGAGCTTTGATCCTGGGGGGGATCAAGTCTCCCAGGTTCTGGGGACACATGGTAAACAGATTTTTACCGTGTCTCCCCATACCAGATTCTCACAGCTTATATAACCCGAATCGGAACTAGCAATCCATCTAGAATAAGGAAAACACACAACGAACATATATATACTGTATTTTCCATTCTTAGCAGTTATATTTCCGCCAATAAGATGTCTTGATGCGAAGGGATCAAGTCTCCCATGCTTGGGGACACATGGTAAATAGATTTTAAGTGACAATGCCATAGTTTGAGGGTTGATTTCACGTTAATTTATTGAGTTGATCAACAGGAATTTAATCTATTAAGAAATCAAATGCATAATGATCCGTATTCTTTCAATTTAAAAAAAAGAATCTAGTTTTATTTTCGAAAAAAGAACACAAAACTGGTAATAAATTTTGTGCCATCTAAAAGTAAAAAAAATCAAAAAGAAGTAACAAACATAAAATTTCGTCTAACATTGTACACTTCTCTATAGAATAATAATTACAAAAAGTTAAATTGTTTATAAAGAAACTTCCAAACAATCATAATTATTACTGTAAATTGCTCTTGTTTATCATTACCACATTTGGTGATTCAAGTAACAAGCTAACTATAATCTCAAAAGTTTTAACAGTTTAGAAATGACTCATTTGCGAAATTAAACATCTAAGTAATAATCAACAACAATAGCTAGTACTTAGCCACATTATATTAATCAGTCTTCATCAAAAAGGACTAACTATTTGGCTTTAAACATCAAACTATATAGATAATACTTAAAGGTTATTTTAACAAGTTTACTTATTTGTCACATTATATGCACATGCTTATCACAAATAAATTCTCAAAAATTTGAGTATTCCAGAAACGTTTTACCAAAAGAAAACATTTTGCCAAATCTTTTTCTTCTTCGTTAGTTAATACTTGAGATCGCTTGTAGTTAGTTTCATATTGTATTTCTTCTGTCGATGCTTGTTGCTTCCTTGCATGCCGGTTTAAGGTCATAAGAGGCAGTACCTAGCAGACCAACTAATAGTTCTGATACAGCATTTTTTAATCTTTCCTTATATATTCGTTTTTTTTAACCTTCTCTTGTCGCATATTTTCGAGGCATGATTTCCTAAAACAATAAAAAATTACAGCTCTATGAAACGTTTTGTTCATTAATAGGTGGACTTGATCCCTTTAGGGGTAACATGATCCCGGGATCATGTCTCCCCCAAAGAAAAAGTCAAAGTCTCCCCATACATACTCAGGTTATAAAACATGCCGTGATCGAAACTAACGTTCATGTATTTCAATGAAATCAAAGTTAATTAACACTTCAATAAACAACAAATAGAATAAGCACAGTCACTAACAGCATTTCTATCACATTTTACTTAATAAATCCAGTTAAAACTTACCGAAAATTAAATACAGCACGCAGCAAATTTTTCATCGTCCGCCATTTGCAAACCACTGACTTGTTCCAAACGGCGCCATGACAGAACATGAAGTTAGGAACTAATTAATGAGTCTTGCTAGCGTAAAAAAACTGTATGACGTCTGGTTAAACTTGAAATGAAGATTACCAAGTGTCCCCTAGGGATCGACCCTCCCCACCTTCCCCTATAAACAACATAGGATAGGTACGATGTGGTGCTCAAGCGAACGTTTTTATATAAGAAATGCTTTCTGTAACCAAACACAAAAAAAGCAGTTTCATTATTTGCCAAGTGCATATTTTGATCAGAAACATCAGAATCCAGATCAGATCCAGTTTGGATTGTGAAAAGGGCTGTGGGTAATAAAATAATATATATATTGTTAATATAAAATAGTATTTTATACAATGGTGATATAATAGAGAACTTATCAGTCGAGTACCGTGTTTAGGTAACGAAGCCTGCTGAGTTGCCTTATTAAGGTACAAGATTGAAAAGCTTGATTATATCATTACTGTACACAATACTTTTTCTACAAGTCATCAAAAATAATACTTTTTTACTATAAAACCTAAATTATTAATGAAAATTGGTAAGTACTTCAGGAGACAAAAATTTAGGATAATAGACATAAACGCGTGACTATTTAGTCGCGTCCCGCGCCCGTTTAGATTTTTCTATAGGAGCGCGGCGGCATTAGATTGATAATTTTTTTAAATAGTTGACTACAGCGTATCAAACGAAATGAATATTATAGTTGAAGTTTGGATCCCATACATTAACAGTACGCAATTATAGTTTGGTTTACAAAAACATTTCAGCGTTCTTTTGCTCTCAAATAATGAACTAATGAACACAAGACTTATTAAATGATACAGACGTTAACTAAATTACCGCCGTCTATAAAAGTGTTCATATTCGTGCAGTTAGTATTACGAGTAGAATAGGCATTAGCGGGAGCGCTCGCGGGTATTCTGCTTCTCGCCAAAAACAGCATGTCAAGGTAAGCAATTCTGATGAATGTATTGTAATTAAGTTGTATTTATTATTTACTTTAATTATTTATATTTATTACACTTAGTGTTGTGAATATGAATTATACATTATAATATAATATATATTATTTTTCATTTCTCTCTTCTATGCTCTGAATGAGGGTCATTGTTGTTCTAAAAAGTATGCATAAAGTGATACGTTTCTGCACTTTACTTTCCAAGTACGATTTCTTGCTTTTTTTAACGATACGGTTTTAAATGGATTTGTTATACAGTCAACATCAATAGTAGCGGATGAAACAACGCGCCAAAAGTATCTGATATTCTGGATAACTTTTCCAAATATAGATAAATCTCTAAAATTTACATTCAAAAGTAAATCTTTTACCGTCTTAATCGTTCTTCACATAGAACCACCACATTTTGTTAAGCTGTTACAGAATGGTAGATACTTTTGAAACCTTGTTTGATCCGCTACTTTTGATGCTGACTGTACAATTTCCATTCTAATATTTAACTCCACATTCCATAAATAACGATACTTTTATTTAAATGTAAGTACCCTCAAAAAATGCTATAAAAATTATAAATAGTCATGTTTAAAAAAAGGACTAATAATTTACAAATTAAAAAGACAACAAAAATTAAGTTAATTTATGTTAATTCTCTTAAATATCATTTGATGAATTTACATAATAAATTGGCAAACGAAAATGAATGGAAACCTTGACACTTATCCTGTTCACTCGAGTGAAGCATTCCAAAAAGCAAATTACTCGAATATGTTATGTATGTTTAATGATGTTATTAAATGACCATCAATCAGAGCTTTGGCATTTTCGTTTTTTTTGAACAAATATGCTAACTTGAATTAGGTTTAGTGTAATTAACAGTTTAAATATTAAATAATTATTATAGGACATTATTACACAAATTGACTAAGTCCCACAGTAAGCTCAATAAGGCTTGTGTTGAGGGTACTTAGACAACGATATATATAATATATAAATACTTAAATACATATAAAACACCCATGACTCAGGAACAAATATCCATGCTCATCACACGAATAAATGCCCTTACCAGGATTTGAACCCGGGACCATCAGCTTCGTAGGCAGGGTCACTACCCACGAGGCCAGACCGGTCGTCAGACTCATAGAAACGGGACTTAATCGCGCATTAAGTTTTAAATTTACCTCCGACGTTTCGAGGACGGCGTTGTCCCCGTGGTCCCGGAGAAGACTGGCGAAAGTTGAGTTCTACATCTTCTAGCCGCGCGAGTTTTTCGAACTACCCGCACTTGGTCTTGTTTATTGACTTGAACATTTTGCGCACTAGGGATGTTACTCTGTCGACACACAACACTAACGATATTCGATTTATCATCAAACATTTTCAACAGTTTGGAATGACTCATGGAACAAGATGCATATAACTGCGTCGAAATATCGGGAGCTCGAAAAAAATACAAACGCTAATCACGGTCCATCGGTCCGATTCGAAGAATGAGATACGATACCGATAAGTTTTGATTAAGTTCTCATTTAGATATCGTTCGTTTGTATGTCGTATAATTGACAGAAGCAGTTCGATTCGATATTTGGGCAACCAATGTCACTTTGACGTTAGAAATATCGTAGATAGATCTTATTGGGATTACAGCGGAATCGAAATAAGCGTCAATTTTGACATGTCGTTTAGTTATCGATCTTTTAAAGATTTTTCCAAGCTCTTAAACGTGACTTAATCATTCTTCGAATCGGGCCGAAAGTCACGGTCGATTTAAGTCTAGGTGTAATTATGTAGTTAATGTGTTAATAATTTTTCAGCTACTTGTCTTTGAAGAATGATATAATGAATCATGCTTATTTTATGGCTTTGATTATTGGATACTAGTTATGTATTAAGTAGCATTAGTTTATAAGACTGATAACTTAACAGTCCTCACGCGATTGATTCATATAATTTAATTTTGACGCTTGTAGAGTCTTTGCTTGTAGAGTGTTTAGGGAGAAGCGCTTTTTGACCCTTACCGGTATTTATATATTAGAATTAAGCCTATTTGTAAAAAAACACCCTGAATATTTCACAAAGCGTTCATGCAAAGAAAATATCAGATCACAATATAAGTACAAGTTCCGAGAACTAGCACCTCAATATATAAAAAAAGTACGTTCATATCTGCTATTAATGTCTTCAACCATCTGCCAAACGAAATAAAAAGCCTCGAAGGAAATACTTTTAAAAGATGCTTAAAAAACTTTTTAATAGACAAAGTTTTCTATAATTTAAAAGAATTTTATAACTATGTAAATCTAAATGTATATTAAAATATAGTTTAAGATAAAATATTAAAACCTAGTTTAAGTTAATAATAATTGTATACCCGAGAAGGGTAAAACTGTTGATACTCATCAAAAAATGTACCTAATAGTCATATACAGTTTGCACAATAAATATTTCTGATTTCTGATTTTGCACCCCAAATCTTAATAGTAGTATAATTTGACCTTTTATTTCTCCAATGTATTATTTACGATAGAAATTATACATCTCTGTTATACTGTAGTAATTATTTATTTTAAGATTTTTTATTATATAATGTTTACCCAGGTATTCGCTGTTGTATTAATAATGTAACTACGAGTATGTATTTCTCATGTCACTATATGACTGTAAATGTTGTAGTAACTTGTGAAAGAGGCTTACTTACGGAATACATTTTTGAATTGATGGCTGAACGAATGGCTAGATAGGATAAGTGGAACAACGCAAAAAGACAAATTGTAATTGTTGTATGGTCAGACCATCGTCTACGCTGCTCGAAAAAAGCTTAGTCAGTAATAACCAGGGATCGGAAACCGGTATTTTTTGTATGGGAACGAAAACGGTATTTTTTCGTTCTTTGTTAATTACTTCATTTCTAATTAGGCAATCTAATTATACGAAGTCGTTATCTGAAAACACAACTGAGTCCTACATTTAGAGTATAAAATAAACCGAAATATATGGTTATTTCGATGTTTTTGCAAAAAACCGGTTCCGATCCCTGGTAATAACGCACCGGCTTCTCTATACTTTTCTGTTACTTCAAAGTGCATGTATGTACATACGTACCGTAGGCACTTGGTAATTCTACAGTTAGCGTTCTAAAATCCGGCAATCTACACAGCCGAACACCGGATTACGGAGCGGTTGCATTGTTCGGTAGGGCTACGTGTTCGTTTTCTTTTATTGAGGAAAACATCGGGTGCCGCATTACCGAGCGCCTACTGGACTTTAACAGGCTTTTGAAGTTGAACTACCTCATTAAAGTACAGTTACTAGAAACTACGGAAAAATCTATATAACTTTACTTACTTTTTAAAATCCAAATATCACGCGGAATGATGTAAATATGATAGAACTTCATAGTATATCATTTCCACAAATTATAATATAACCTTCATTTTGCTTTGCCGTATTCGGGTAATAAATTCGTAAATCAAGGCGGATCCCAAGTCTATAAAATACTAAATTAGTACAGACGTCCTTTCGAATTGCTCGCAGAGATAAGACACTTAATTGGACTTGTCGACCATTCATTTGTCCTTCCTTAACTACCCCGCTAGACTGCCGCTTTATTTATTTGCCCTTTTGTTCATAAGAAGGTTCACTTTGGGCCATTGACTTATATAATTACTTCGTAATTGGGGCCTTACGGGCATTAAGAATGGTGACAGAACAGCGGTGTCATGAACGAATTCGAGCCAATCGTGCAGTCTAATGCAACTAGTTGCGACCAATCGCGCGTGTGATACGAACTCATCAACCTATCGCGTTGTAGCATCCCGCCTAGGGCCTAGGCACACCAGACGAGATTGTTCGGTGGGAATTATATAAAGAACGGAATTATATATGATATATATTTTTCTTTTGAAATCTTTGCTTTGGGTTTAATGGAGAGAGACAATGTTTATTGATGTCAAAGTTTGGCTATATTTAAGTAATTGGTAGGTATTAGTATCGTGGCTAGATCATAAAATTTAATGCTATTTATAAAATTGTTCACTTTTCCGAACATATTAAGGTGGCTGCGTCTTAAAAAAGTTCGGTTGAAAGTAAGAATTACTGTTAGAAAATTTCATTTCCCCTAACAAATGACGCAGTTTTCCTTGTTTTCACTCTCATTTTCACCCTGTCTGAGCCGGGCACCAATGAACCTGATGTCCTTAGTTATCGAACGGCATTCGTAACTACTTAAGCGCTTTCAGCATCTTTTTTCGATCCAAGAGGAGGATGTTTACGAAAAAAGAGTGTTCTAAAGTACCTAGTTTCTTTTTATTAGAAAATTCTCCAAAATCGAATGACGCATTGGTTTCCTTGTTGACATTCGCTTTCACCGCATCCTAGCCGGGCACCCATGGACGTGACGGCCATGGCGATCGCGGCCCACTGACACGAACGTTTCACGGCCGCAGGAAAGCGCATTCAATACACTTTTGTTATAGCAGCCGATACACTTGGCTTTGAAAACGGTGGCCTCGGTGTGGAAAAGAAGTGACTCGTTTATTGGGGTTCCGTAGTTACCTAGGAACCATTATAGTGTTCCGCCATGTCTGTCCGTCCGGCCACGGCTTTGCTCCGTAATCGTTAGTGCTACAAAGCTGCAATTTAGCATTGATACATAAATCATGCATGGCGACAGAATAGTAAAATAGAAACTACAACAAAAAAAATTTGGGTACCTCCCATAAATTTTTTTTTCAAAACGAATATCTCTCCATCAACCATTTCTTTAGAAAGTGGATATTTTCCCCCTGTGTCCCTCTGTCTAACTTTTGAACCTTGGGTCCAAAAAAAAATCGTAAAATAAAAGCTTAAATACTTTCAATTAAAACTATAGCGAACATGATAGGTATAGCCGATTTTAAGTTATTGCTGTAATGTACATAATAATAACCTCCGTTTAGCCTATTCTGACAGAATGGTAACTACGTAACCTTACTCTGAGCATGGCCCGACGTGCTCTTGGCCGATTTTTTGCTGTATAAATAAGTTGGCAGACTCTAAGGACTGAGGACATGTTTTGTGCCGGATTTGAAACAGAAATAAATAGTTATTGATATTAAAATTGTAAATCGATTTTTGTAAATCTAAACATAAGCATGCATACGCTCACCATATCATAGTTAAATAAGTGTTAATTTCTCATGTAAGTGAATTGTAAATATTCTTATGAGAAAAATAAATTTCTTTAAACCGAAAAAGTTAAGTTTGGTTTATCCATTTATCATGTTATTATCACCTCGATAACCGCGTCTATCATACCCTTTGCCGGTTCGTTTTCAAAGTAAATCATGTTTGTAATACTTACAGGAAAAAAAAAAGATAATGATAAGTCGCTAGGTCGAAGCTCGCACAAGACGGCGATTTCTTATTTTTCCTTTACTCCAAAAATATCTACACAAAATGTTTTCCTTGTTATATTATACTCGTAGTACAATCACTTGTTGAGCCATTTAAGGTTCAAGTTAATTTGGATATCAATACTAACGGTATGAAATGTCCAATGTAAAGTAAGCCCTAAAAGGCTCAGCAATTAAAGTCCGCGACTGTACTTGCTTCTGATACTACTTCACGTAGCACCTTAAACATCACAGCAGATCGGTACATATCATCCGCTCGATCGGACTTGCAACATTTCGGCAAAATGTCGGCAAAAGTTCAAGCGAACAATGCATCGGTCTGTGTTGAAAGGATTCAATTGATCCGATGGGTGTGCATGGATTAATTTTAGGAATGTAGATTTAAATGTTTTAAATACTGTGTAATTTAGGAGGGAATAGTTTATTGTGACGTCCTTTTATGCGATTCATCTACAGAGTGGCGCGGCGCAAAAATACGTAGATAATGTTTTTTTTACTGCGACATATTGCTGATAATTTTAACATATTTTTTTCAACACCACGTCGGTAGAAAACAAGCATGCGGCCCGCCTAATGGTATGCAGTCACCGTAGCCTATATATGGACGCCCGCAACACCAGAGATAATACATGCGCGTTGCCGACCCTTTAAAAAACTGTACATTATTTTTTTGAAGTACCCCATACTGTAGCCCCTCGGGATAATCTGTGTATACCTACGTTTCTGTATCGAAGCTAAAGGAAAGGATATTTTGAAGATGTTTTTTTTTGTTGTAGTTAAACGATTTTAATTTTAATATTTAATGATATTTTGTTAAAGACTAATATGTACAAAATATTTGTCAACATATTTTTAAATGCAGTTAAATTTTCGAAAAAAAAACTACAGCATTTTTTGACAGATCTAAGAAACTACCTTTGTACTGTTAAATAAGTACGTCCCAAATAAACACATTTTGTAACATTACCACTTACAAGAGCCTTATAACAAATGAAATGCCATAATACCTTACTATTGATTTTCGCAATCGGAACAGTTAACTGAATAGCTTTCTCGTAACAAAAGTAATTCAATCTTATTGATTACACATTAGCGAATTGCTCTGCTAACTTTTAATATACTTGTGACATCATATAATTACTTTACGAGTACATATTGCAGCAGTGAGCGAGATGTGCTAGAACGACAAAACAAAATTAAAATAAGACAAATATTTTGTATTCATCAGAGCCGTCTACACACATTGAAAATACGAATATTGTACGATGATGAATTAATTTTTGATATAAATCCCGCTTCTGCCGATACCAATTTCACGTGGTGGATTTCCCCAATTTAATATTTTTTAAATATCAGTCCCACCAAAAACATTTTCATGTAAAATGTTGGCAAGACAAAACCATAAGGCCACTTCGCTTCACTTTGCTCGTCTGGGCTGGGCGGATATTTATGTTAAAGTTCGAATACTTCGAATACGTCTCAAATTTATGTATATTAAAACAACTTAAATCTAATTAAATTAAAAACTAAACTTAATTAAATACATACGCCTATAGATCGATACTAATTATTTAATTATATTTGGACATGGTTTAGCAAAGGCGATCACAAGATAATCCTGGAATCAGGCTTAGGCATTCAGATGAAAATGTTGATTATAACGGAAAGCTCAAATGTTATTGACAGATTCTTGTGGGTTGGATCCTTTTCCCCCTATTATAATAAAAAAAAAGATGTGATACTAATGTTCCTTAATTTCAGTCACTGGTCTAACTGTCCGCGCATCGACAGCGACTAGCCCCGGTTTTTTGCTTCGGTTAAGCGTGCGCGGAATTCCTGTGAGCCTGCCACACCGCTTCCTAATGAGTCGCGCCCGCTTGCGTAAGCGCACGCGCTGTCACTTTTAACTTACAAACTAGTTATTGGCTGTTTATTATGATTTACAAGCCTAGTTTTTCTTAGGGTTCAGTTGGCTTCCATCGAATTTATGATGATGTCAATGTCAAAAGTGTGGTCATAGAGTATGACGTTGTTCGGATGGTTACTTTTTGTTAAGTGATAGCTGGTTTTTACAAATAACCAAGATGAAATGACTAAGGAATGATTAAATGAGTTTCAAGATTAATTCTTCACTAGCTGCACATTTCCACATAAGGTCACTGCATATGCTATCAATATTGGGTACTTACTTTTTAAATAACATTAATGAACAAAAATGAAATAAATATTATATTCTCGAGACGACTCGCTATATTGTTAAAGATATGTATATGATTATATAAATTTTATGCAAAGTCGCATCATACTTTAAAATAAAACGTAAATTGATAAGATAACTATGAAAAATCGTAATAAATATTAAATCGGCATATTCTTAATTTTTCCTACATAGGCGATGGAGGGTGGGTTAAAAATGGCAAAAATCGTCCTACGTAATAAATGAATAGCGCCCAAGCATTAGAGTATGTTCCTAGAAAATCCAAGTAGTAAACATACCCACCTATACTCGACAATAGGTATATCTTTGCTGGGTTTCATTAACTTTCTAAATCAATATAAACGCCTCATTGATTTGGAATGCCCATAAAATTGTTATCTAGCTTTAAACCTAGCACTTAAGTTGTTAATATTCTTGTACGAGTATCACCTGAAGATCATTTAATTTACTTTAATACCTTACGTCTAATTATTGTTTTAGCTATACTGCTAGTGTGGAAATTTCTCTTTTAACATTTTAATTAAGCCACTTGGCAATAAAATATCCATGAATATATAACATACGAGAATAGATAATATTGTAAATTATGACTGTGCCAACTTTTACATGTTATTCGAGCGTGAATGCGAAAACAGTAGTCTTCTCTTATTTCAACATTAAACAACAGGTTTTGTCTGACCTTAACCCCGAAGGTGATAATACTGTTGGTATTTTCAAGTATCTAACATAACGTTCTCACGATATATTCAGGTCCTAATTTATCCTTATGGTAATGCTTTTCTCATTTTATCGTACAGAGATTGGCGACAAGATTCAGACATTAATAAATTGCCGGTTGCCTAAATGCGGCCCTGTCCTGCACACAGCATGTGTTGTCAAACGTATGCTGCAAGCATGGAATGCGTAAAGTTATCCTTCTACCCGTTTTTGAAGTGAAAACTTCTTTAGCGGCGCTGTGCACTTTTTGTGATGGGGAAAAAATGTTAACCTCGCGTCAGGTGTCACGTGACCGGCAGATTGAAAATTCGTAAGACGGACACATGACATCATGGTGACGTGCAAATTCAATGTCATCGAAGCCTGGTTACTTGGAAAAATCGTATGTCATTCAAGTGTGACATTTTATTTTCTTCATAATCAAAGTGTTTAATTTAATTCTTTCTGTAATGTGTAAATGTATAATGTATATGGAAATGATTTTCTGGAATAAATTTCATTCATTCATTCATTCATTCATAACGGTTAAAGAGGTTTAATCTTTGTTAATTGTGTTGTATTGTATCTGTGTTGTTGGGTGTCCATGATTGTAGATACTCAAATTTTTTCTTACCAAAAAGTTAAATAACAGAAAAGAAGCGTGATTGTTTTACTTAATATGATGGTGAACGATTCATTAACATTTACTGATTGCAGTAGTCCTGCTCACGTCTCATGAATTACTCTGTATATGTTATATATTAATACTAAAATTCGCATTTCAAAATATTTTCTACACTCATATTTATTTATGTAGGTATAATAGAGAATTATCTCTTTTTACAAAACTGCTACTCAATTTCTCCAAAATATCAAAAATTGCACAACGTTAATATTCAAGTTTTCACTTCTGCCGGCACTCCCGGAGTGCCACCCGATTTTTTTTTTAGAGTAATCGATATAGATTCGATATCGATACCTGCTGTACAAATCATTATGTATACATTATTAGCATTTATTATATAATTAGATTTAGCATTTTAATAGATATGTAATTATGCTTACTGGTGAAAACAACTATGTATTTATTCTAAGTTCTCGTTAAGTGAAATGTAAATTTCTTTAACCCGAATGCGACTGTTCAAAGTGTTCAAACCAAAATTTAAAGGCTATCTGAAAAGTGTCCTGGATACATGCCACTGTACAATTCAACTATCATACCTTTCAATGTGTCTCACACCTCATATCCTGGCGGCTTCACAATCAGGCACAAAGCGAATAGCGTAGGTGTGTAACTGACCTATCCCTCCGTGCCAAACGTTACCTGTCCAGTTAGTGCCGGGGTTCGGGCACCCGCTACTCCCGCTAACTTAATTTACGGGTGACGCTACGGAATAGGGGACATGTAGTCGTGAGTGAGGGGAGTAGATTGTCCATCTACGTCATTTTACAGGCATTGGGAGTAGGCGGGTTATGTGTACCTAGGTACAATTCTATCATACCTGTCAATGTGTCTCACATCTCATATCATGGTGGCTTCACAATCATGCACAAAGCGAATAGCGTTGGTGTGTAACTGACCTAGCCTCTGTGCCAAACGTTGCCCGTCCAATTAGTGCCAGGGTTCATCCGCTAGCTTGATTTACGGGTGACACAGCGGAATCGGGGACATCTCGTTGTGAGAGGCAGTCAACGTAATAATTTTAGGGCGGTTTCAGACTGACGTTTAATACGAGCGTACGCGTTCGAGCGTGTAAGCCAGTATAGACCAAATGTAGGGAAAAATAATGCGCATGTAAGCTCGTGAAAACAAGATATTGGAAAATGTAACGTACGTGTAATCACGTAACGCCAAAACGACCGTGTACGCGCAGAAAAAACCGCCTTTAGCGGCAACGCGCTTAGGTGGGCCAGTATGAATCTATTCTAAACGTGTTTCTGTTTTCATTAATAATACACTCTAGGTATCCGATGGCAATTAAATTATAACGTGTTACAAATAGATATTGAATATTTTATCGATTCATTGGTTAAGGATAACGTAACGCGTTAGCTAAATATTCGTTTAGGATTTCTCAGACAATACATGTAATAGACGTCGCTAAGTTAATTTGCGGTGGTAAGCGTGTCCGGGTTCTAATATTAAATATGCTATAAAATATCTCTTACACTAACAGTGCAACCTTTAATTGGTCCCCGTTTCGCTCATAAATTAACAGGCTGTCAAACCAAATGGCCCTACTGACAATAAAAATATTCATATAACTTGCAAAAGCATAAATATCTAATGCCGTTGCGTCAGCGGAAGAAAGTTCATCGACAAACGTTTTGCGGCAGTTATATATGCCGTAGTATGCCGCAGTATATACGTAGATTATTTCACTTTTCGTCGGGGATAGTGCAATACCGCGTAACTAACAAAGTCGTCAGAGTTAGAAATTCAAACAATGTACAAGGTAATTGAACCTTACTGCATTTGTTAGTTACGCGGTATTGCACTATCCCCGACGTTTTGCCACCTTTTGCCTTCCGAATAACGTTACACGAGATGCTGGGATGGGACTGCCGTAGTGGAACAAGTGAACTTATTTTCATCTCAGTAATTTCTTATTACCTTTTTGTTATATATATACTAGGGCGTCCCTTATTTAACGATTTTCAGAAATTAATAACGCATACCCCCTAATTCAGTTTATTTTATCCCAAAACACTCTGAAAATAAATTTCAGGTCATTCCTGTAACAGGAACCTGTGCCGACTTGCAACTAAAATTCCCATACAAATTACTATGGCGAAATTTGGTCAGACAGTAATTTGATTTTTTTTTATTGGCTTTCTGTACGCATCGAGATTTTTTGTGAAATAATGATTATACGGCAGTAGTATACGCGATTGATACGAAAAAAGTTATGAAAAAGAAAAAAAAATGGTTATTTTCATACATTGTATGGGAAAATCGCATGAAAGTCGGCACGGGTTGCAGTTACAGGAATGACCTGAAATTTATTTTTAGAGCGTTTTTGGATAAAATAAACCGATTTATTGGGTATGCATTATTAATTTCTGAAAATCCTTCAATAAGGGACACCCTAATATATACCACGTCGGTGGCAAACAAGCATACGGCCCGCCTGATGGTAAACAGTCACCGTAGCCTATGGAGGCCTGCAACTCCACAGGTGTTACATGCACGTTGCCGACCCTTTAAAAACCTGTACACTCCTTTTTGAAGAACCCCATACTGTACTCGTATACCCTCGGGAAAACCTCTTATTACCTTACTCATAAAATCTCTTATGAGCTGCTTAAATTTAGTTATATGGAGCATATGACAGATGGATGGTTGGGACAGTTTTCCGGTGGAAAGGCCATTATGCACAAGAAGCATAAAGACCCTTCTGTGATGGAAAGCCACATATTAACAAAGCGTGACTTACGTTTCTTGACGTAAAGTATAAACTAGGTAATTAAGCCTCTAGTTCATACGAAGCCATATATGGCAGTTATAATATTCAACTGTATTGGCAGCTATTAAATTTCTTTTTTTTTAACAAATAATTTTACTTTATTGGTACACCTCAGTAAAAGATACAGCTTAAAGAAAAAACAATTGATTAGTGATAGAGGCAGACAACAGGCGGTCTTATCGCTAAAGAGCGATCTCTTCCAGACAACCTTTGGGTAGTACCATGTACTCAGAGGGGTTAAGCTTAAAATAAAATACAATCGAATCATGACGATATTAATCCCACCTTTAACTAGAGGCTGTCATATTATGTATGTGGGTATGCAGCGGACTTGCATTTGTGAGGTCTACCTGCCTCTAAAAATATACAGTCAGTCATTGCTCCATCTCGTTGTTTTATTGAAGTGTTCCCTATACTTTTACATGGCGCAGTCGGTTAAAGTGATAAAAAGTGCATAATTTAAAAAGCAGAAGACAAGGAAGTGAAGATAGTAAGAAAATTCGGAAAAAAAAAACAAAACAAAATCAATTTCTGTCTCTGTATATTGTCTGGATACCAATTTATATTACGAATAGATATGAAATCAAGTCTGTATTTTTACATTT
Source organism: Cydia pomonella (assembly GCF_033807575.1). Taxonomy (NCBI): domain Eukaryota; kingdom Metazoa; phylum Arthropoda; class Insecta; order Lepidoptera; family Tortricidae; genus Cydia; species Cydia pomonella. The sequence continues at coordinate 19,830,679 of NC_084717.1, read as the reverse complement.
GCGGCACAAGCAACGCATACGGTTGTAATCTTATTTACTGATCGTTATCTTAAAACGACTTTGACACTAGCACCTGTGTGTTTTTGTCACTTTCACCCTCCCCAACGTTAAGTACTATTTAAGGTGTTAATGTGCCAAAAAGTGAAGTAAAAAAACTTACTGGCTCGTTGAGACGTTGGATTTTTGATATATTGCCTAATACGAATAATATGAATTCCGTAGAAAGATCAAATGCCGAAATGTACCAAAATCGCTTTCGGTTTCTCGACTTTAAGCCGTTATGTTGTATGAGAGAAGATCGCGTGCGCAGCTCCGTCCTTGACTGCGATCCGAGGCGTGTAATTCAATTGATATGCTCTTGTTTTAGTCGTAGGAAAGAAGCGCTAGGTCAATGGCACACAAGTTGATACTGTATTATCTATAGTATCTTTGGCACAAAAACTTGGAATTCGTGATTTGAAAGTGGAGGAGTGGGGGTTCATTTCGCTTCTTCAGACATTGTGCACATTGTCAGACATGTTGTTAAGAAAGTATAATTTTTTCCTAGAATAAATAAACGTACTCTTACACTGGTCATATAACAGTATTTGAAATAACCGTGTCTAGATTTATTTTACAATTCATATCCGATCTGACTCATCCGACCGCTACCAACAAATCTTTACTTATCTTCCTTCCATCTTACAATGATTAACCTTATCATTCTTAAATCTTCCAGTTGGATTTCTCAACGCTACTTGATTTACTTCACATCAAAAAATAACAATTAGCTATTTATTAAACAAACTTCAATTTAGCAAAGAGTTCTATCAAAGGTCGAGCACCTCTAAAGGCCAAGCACTTTACGAATTAAACTTTTGTTTTCTATGCTAAGCACTTCTTAATGGATTTGTTGACGCCTATCAAAAAGGCAAGGGCAGTGAACGAAACCATTGCGATTGATATCTATTTTATATTTACCAATTCTTGCTATAGAATGTCGTAAGCAAGGTCATTGGAATTAAAAATGAGACATTTTGCTAAAGCTTCTATAAGTGAGAAAAGGGGTGATGTGGCACTTTTAAGGCAATGTTAGGGGCATGGTCATGGTAATTTTCGCGTAGTACAATTAATATTTCCACCTGATAACTGTCCTTGCGTTTACAAAAGTGAAGTAAGAGATTTAAAATATGATAAGGGAGATAAGGACGAAGTCTGACCCTGAATGATCTGTAATGTCGTTCGTCCTGTAGCTTTAATGTACAAGTGAAATGGCAATTTAGAAAATGGACAAATATGAGCCTACGAACGTTCACATTCTTATTGGCAACGTCGCTTTTACTCCTCCCTCCTCAGTATTTGTGGACGATAAATCTCATGTTCAATTTTATCTTCTTTCCAGGGCCTGCCATCGTGGTCGCGCGGGCTGGAGGCCGCAGAAGCAGCCCGCGCGCGCCTCGTGCGCTGGGCGTGCGGCGAGGCGCCCGAAGAGCCCCCGCGCAAGAAGATGCCGCACGCGCTGCGCAAGCGGTGGCCGCTGTGCCCATGTTTGCAGGTCAGTGTGTTGCTCTTATTCTAACAAGCCAGGAGGTCTGATGTACCTCGTGCGCTGGGCGTGCGGCGAGGAGGCGCAAGAAGATGCTGCGGCAAGCGGTCGCCACTGTGCCCGTACTTGCAGGTTAGTATGGTGTTGGCTTCCTCATTTCTAGTTCCTTAAGTTACAAGTATATCATTATAGCACTGTAACGTAAGTTGAGCTTGTGTCACAATTTATTTTTTCCTATAAGTATTACCCACATCCGGCTACACTGAAAGAAATGTTTGCATAACTGTAACAAAATTTTGGTTACTGTTTACACAAAAATTGGGACTTGCGAACTATGTGTTATATGTTACAAAACCGTGTTTGGCTATCAGTGTTCAGGTACTGGGTATACACTACAAAATAAGTTTGTAAATTTATGCAAAGTTTATTTTCTTATAACCGTAGTTTAGTTATTTAGTAAAGTTACAAAACCAGATCGGCTATCTATTTTTTTCAGTGTAATGCCTTTCTGTCAAAACTTTAGCGACACGTAAGGCTTTCCTCCTAATACGATGCCCTTACTAAACTTATCATCATACCAATCATCTTGAACTTAGGTCATCCATCTATTTTGTCTTAGGAATAGTAAGTGTTTTGAAACGGTGTCTTTACTAGTACTCTCAGAAAGTGATACACACATCTCTAATACAGTCATTGCGGCTTAGAGATGGGTTGTGATTATATCGCGTCAAAATTTTCTCCCCAATCGATTTATCTTCTGAGGATATTCAATTTTGCAAACGGACTGCTTCCACAGGTTCCTTTATAAGATATTCCGCGAAAAATCAACTAAACCAGTTGATCGCTGGCTGCTGGTGTTCTGAGGCCAAGACGTTTATTGGGGAAGTGGGCAGACGTCTGAGAGAGAGTGGTCATGACCCTCGCTCTGGGTCGTTCTTTATGCAAAGGTTGTGCATCGCGGTTCAACGTGGCAACGCGGCGAGCATGTTGGGCACCTTTGCATCTGGAGGGACGCGGGGCGCATTTCGGTAATAGTTTTTGTGTTTGTTAGTTTTTAATTTAGGTTCACATTTTTGTAAGTAGATTTTAAGATTTTCATTTTGTATCTTTGATTATCATCATTATTTGTTAGATTAGTATTATGGAATAATATTTACATCAATAAATTACTAAACCAGTCTACTAGATTTTTTTGTTTTCCTTATTTCTTGAAAACGTAACTAACCATAATTCATTGTGCCTATGTACCTAATTAATATTTTGTAAATGTCAAGTAGTTTTAATATAGGAATCTTACGTAGACACATGCGTAGGTAAAATCTCTAGGAATATCAGAACCTGTTTTAAATCCTTAATTGTCATCAGTCGCCTATTTTAATTTCAAATACCGCAGTTCATTAGTAGTTATCTTAATATTTATGGTTTCGGCCTTTATACCGACATTTTCCGTTCAGACTGTTTCCCAACGACTTTAATTGACTCTATTCTTTAGTATTTAGACCTTGCTTAACCTACTTATGTAGAACTGTCTAATCTATCATATTATTCGTGTTATCGTCAGGAAACTTGAATAAATATTCGAACGGCAAGCCAAACAGACCAATTCGAACGTAATTCGAATGATATTTGAATCATGTTATTTAGTTAATGTACGTCTAGCCTGCGCTAAGTACGAGCGAAATGCACGGTAATTGAATGACATCAGTTAGATTTCATTATTATATTCAAATTGACCTGAAAGTCGTATAAATCTATACGAAGCTTATTTAGTATGCTTAGTGCAATCAAACAGTGTTTACATCATAATACTATCCATTACAACTCTTCAAATGGAATCTTTGAGCGATTAATTGTTATTCACGCCTCTCATTTATAGAGATGCCTAATCGTTTTATTTCCTGACTGCATTTGCTTATCGAAATGAAGATGACTAATAATTTTAATCGGACGAACCCTTCGAAGAGGAGCTGCGAACGGCGCCATTATCGCGTTTGTGTGGCTGCCTCAAGGCGGAAAGCGACCCTGCAAATGTCTCGTACACTTGCTAAAATGACATGAAACTTGGCATGGACATTCAAGTGACATATCAATGACTGGTACAGCCACAGACTATTCTTGATCCATCTACGGTTCAAACTAATTTGGCTGTCAATATTAACGGTATGAAATGTCCTATGGGAAAATCGCAGCCAAATAACACTAGACCCTACTCATAGTGTTGTGTTCCTGCCGGTAAGTAAGGTTGCCAGAGCTCAACGAGGGGTGGGAGGGGGTTAGGGTCGGCAACGCGCATGTAACTCCTCTGGAGTTGCAGGCGTACTTAGGCTACGGATACTGCTTACCATCAGGCGGGCCGTATGCTTGTTTGCTACCGACGTAGTATAATAAAAAAATAAAAGTAATCCCTAAATGGCTCGACAATTAAATTCCGTGACTGTACTAGTTTTCGTTGCTAGGAATTGTCATAGAATCTGTATTTTAGCTGTATTTTATTTGCACTTATTCCTTTTTTTTGTGCAACAATAACAAATACTAGGTATAGATATCTTCTTCTTTCTTCTTTTCCTGTCCCTCTTCCCATGTCTGTCCCTGGGGTCGGGTCTCCATGTATGTCTACGCCAGAGCTGCTCTGTTCTGGCTTGTTTAGAAAAATGTTTTTTTTTTTTTTTTTTTTGCTTAAAATTGAAGTAGGTAACATATATCTATTATATTTAATATTCATGCCAATTTTAGTTTTATTTGAGCTTATCGTTTTCAAAACGACAGCATAATTTCGATTGCATGGAGCGGCTTTTTGGCTTCGTGAGAACCTAGCATATGGCGCTTATGGTAAACAATTGATTGACAATTCTTAAACCATATTGCGAAGACATAAGGTATACGGTTGGTTAATTTAGGGTATTGCTATGATTACTGCGTAGGCGTCGCTATATGATTTGTCGCTACTGCATTTGTGTCAAAGCGAGATACTTTATTCTTCGATTCGACTCGATCGATCTTCAAAATCGGTCACGCTTACGCCTCCAGTATAAACGATTATATTCATTTTTATAACGGGTATCATGTTTTGTCACACGTTTAATGGATACACGTTATTTGTGTCAATTGGCTACTAGTTCTTTTAGTAAGATTTTGATGATTCATAGACCATGTTTCAACAATCCATGTTTCAACAATCCATGTTTAAAAACTTTCCTTGCCAGACATTGCCAGTCTGTCTACGATTCGGTTTGTTAACAATATGCAAATTTTGTGTTGTGTTCAATGTTCAAGGTCTTTTGAGCTGAAACGACACTTAATAGGTAACTTTATGTATTTATTTTTACTTAGGTATAGTCTATAACTGTATGTGTCTATTTGGCCCAATGGTTGACTGGTAAGGTATGGCATTAATAATAACATTATTTATTTCAGGCAAAGCCCATAAAAGTGTTAATAGTACAAAGCGTAACTTAGAAGACTATTCTTAATAAATACAGAAATCACAAAACACAGACCGGATGAGGATAAAAATAAAAATATTTTAAATTAAGTCCGCTATTTGTACTTTTTTGTATTGTGCAATAAAGGTAAAATAAATAAATAGTGTCAGAGTTCGCCATTATAACGTTAGTCAAGTACTTGACTACAAGCGGCATCGATATTATTGAATCAAAACAGCAATACTTGGTTGAAGTGTCACTTTTGTTAGGTATGTTTATTAATTTATTTAAAATGGCATCTTAAGGTACGTATGTACAGATAATGCAGCTACAGCTGATTTGTAAAAAAAATGGGAAGAGTTGTAGCTACTATAATTTATTTATTTCACATTAAAAAAATGGCTCCGATGCCTCCTGGAATCGATTCGTAATACTTAATACACGTGACCATATGAAAATATGGTGACACGCGACCAGGTAACCTGACTACAGGATTACAAGCGAGAACGTATAGATATCGCATAGCGATTAGGTATCCGTTACCGCTATCGAGTTGCGGCGGCGCGGGATTTTGCATCGGGCTTTCACCAGCGAGTGCAGGGTCTGAAGGTCTATGGTGTTTGTGACCTTTACATTTATAGCACCCCTGCTAATAGAAGCTTGGATAGGGGCCCACTGATTACCAGTTCGCCGGAAGATAACGGCCTAGCTGGCAGTTATTCGCTAAAGCTGACAATCTCGAATAACTGACAGGCCGATATAGTCCGGCGAACTGGTAGTCAGTGGGCCCCATAAAACCTTGTCACTTTTTGACAATACTTAATAAAAAGAACCAAGTTATGCTATTCTTACGTGACAAACGTGACTAATGATATAATCAAATGTGAACTATAACAAGCATATCGCCCTTCCTATAGCGGTTCGTTATCTTGTAATATATTAGCAGTGATAACTTGTAGAATAGGATGCATAACGAACTCGCGCATCTAGGTATAATGTTGTTCTTGCTAAACATTTCACAGAATCTCTATATGTTATGCGTATAACGTTACAGTTTTTAGTTGGACATGTGTATGGTTCATTTCATTACATCTACAGAATATACTTATAGTTATTGAAAAATAAATATTCTGTAGGTACGTGACAGGGTAAACAATTTAAGTCTGTCACCGTACTAGTTATCTTAAAAAGAATGTACCACGTTTTACCTATTGATATTTCATGTAACTTTCGTTTTAGCTCTAAACTTGATGTTATTGAGGCTAGCTTTCATCTTTAACTCTAGGCTAACCTTTAGTCTAAATAGCATCAATAGAATGCTTTCGCTCTTTTCGCTTGAAATGTAAATAATGTTTTGTATTTATTCTTTCATTCATTGTGTATCGAATATTTATACGATGTTACCCACGGCGGGATACGTTGCAGCGAAGTTGTCCAATAGGACTAAACTAAATTTTAGGAATAGAACAAAATTTTGTTTTTGTACAAATGTGAGCATTTTAGGAGCATCTACGGGTCCATTATACATAACTCCTATAACTTGAATCTCCATATATAAATTTGAGATTGTTCACACGGTAAATAATTTCATGAAATGCTCGGTTCACCATTTTGTTTAGAAAAGAAACTTAAAATCTGTCCAGTAGGGCTAAGATGGTCGGCTGTTTATCATATGTCACGTTCTAACAAGTATGTAAGTGAGAAAGTGACGCATGACATGACAGGTGATAACAATGCGACCATGATACTGCTGGTGTTGCAGTAAAGATAAAGATATTTCATCTGTAGTCATTACATTACCTAGGTATCACGATCCCAGTCAATACATTCCACTTTTCAAGTTCCAGAACACCTTACATTGAAACAGGTATTATGTACACCGCCGCAGCTCACAACCACTTCGTTCTTTACGACTGCGTTATGACAGCCGCTGCTGCTTTGAATTATGTGATAATTAAACGATTTATAGCACTATGTTTGAATAACTTGAATATAGGGTCGTCTCGCTCGTGGTCTTTAATGTGGTCTAGTCAGATCACCTCATGCTGCTGCGTTTAAGACTAGATAGTGCTTAATTGGTGACCACATGTTAGTCACCGATCGTCACAATCGAAATCTGCTTCCTTACAACCCCCAATTCGACTACCATTACGATTATCACAACAAAATGATTTGGCGTCAACTTATTTGAAATCTACACCCAGGGATCGGAAGCCGGTATTTTTTGTATGGGAACGAAAACGGTATTTTTTCGTTCTTTGTTAATTATTTCATTTCTAATTGGGCAATCTAATAATACGAAGTCGTTATCTAAAAACACAACCGAGTCCTATATTTGGAGTATAAAATAAACCGAAATATATGTTTATTTCAAAAAACCGGTTCCGATCCCTGTCTACACCCCTAAAATCCTCAAATCTTCAGACCAAGCGGATCAAGATCGCGCTTTTCATAAATTGGTATTAGTAACGAAAATTACATTTTGATAACTCGGGTGACTTTTTTTGAATTTAAAGAATATCAAATATTCCCTTACGATTTCGATACGATTTTACACGCGGGCCCTTGAATCGATTCAGTACCTGGCAATTGTACGGGATCTTATTTAAACGGAAATGAAAACCAAAGCAGAACCGAAACTTAGCTCCCATTTCGCTGACACTGACCGATTGTCAAACTAAGCCTCACTTTCCACCCATACATCATTATGCCATTAATTAAGGCATTCAGCCCACAATGCTAGGGCCGGCCCTGCAAACCTGTTCGATTGGAAAGCGGTGATGTCGGTCAATACATATTTTAACGCGCGGAGATGCGTTCGAGCGGCTGGCCACGTGTTTTGCGAAATTGGACGTTGAGTGCGAGGAAATTGAAGAGCCCTCGTACTGGTATGTTTTTGAAATTCTCCAAGGTAAAACATGATTAAAGCAAAAACGAATGGCAAACTTTTTATTTTATTTCTATAACTGCAGCAGAAGGTCGCATATGTGTCAATTCGCATTTTTCTCTACGAACCTACTGGTTCGGTTAGATCTAATTTGAGCCGTGTGATTTTTTTTTTATCTACTTAAGTGAATCTTCTTCCTCGCGTTATCCCAGCATTTCGCCATGGCTCATGGGAGCCTGGGGTCCGCTTGAAAGCTAATCCCAAGATTTGGCGTAGGCACTACTTTTTACGAAAGCGACTGCCATCTGACCTTCCAACCCAGAGGGTAAACTAGGCCTGGTTGGGATTAGTCCGGTTTCCTCACGATGTTTTCCTTCACCGAAAAGCGACTGGTAAATATCAAAGGATATTTCGTACATAAGTTCCAAAAAACTCATTGGTACGAGCCGGGTTTGAACCCGCGACCTCCGGATTGCAAGTCGCACGCTCTTACCGCTAGGCCACCAGCGCTTTTTTCTCTACTTAAGTATTATTACTTATTGGCTATGCTATGTATGTACGAAGTGCCTGAGGAAAGTACTAGCGACGACGACAACGCCCGGGGCTGCCTGCCTAGCCATGCCAATCGTTTACGCTGCGTAGCGAGCGAAATTATTTTTAATTTAAATTATTTTCAATTGAAATACAATACAAATACAGTTTGTTTGCTTTATTTCATTCAATTTTCTAACAAAACAACATCACTTCTATTCCTAACTATAGGTTCAAATTTCCTTAGCAAATTTTGCTAGCTATAGTATCTGGGCCTTAGGAGAATATAACGCATTAACTAATGTGTCTCATGCCCGCCATGTAACATCCCAGTCGTGCACAGAGCGAATCTACATTTTGGAAAAACAGTAAAGTCCTTTTCCGCAGTATCTTTCTAACTAGATTAAACATTTATATGACAAAGTACGGGAGATCGAGACCGATGGAGAACACACTGACCCGATACAGGAACTGGAATGGCAGGGTCGCCTTGTAGTGTTGGACGTTGAATGAAACTACTTGCTTGGAGTATAGGTCTATAATGTCTTGAATATCATAATGTAAGAGCTTATATAGGGTTAAACTAACCACCATAACGAACTCAAACGGCTCCTTAAGCCCATTGAGCGTAGATGAAAACATTACATTACCCAGGATCATGCAATGTGGAGAAAAGCAAGTAGGAAAGCGGACCCTGGCAAAGGCTGGGACAGCTAGGTAGAAGAAGAAGACTGTACCTAACTATACTCTGTATCTTTAGGTATTTAAATATAAGTAAACAAAATGTATCAGTTGAGGATAGATGAAAACATTACATGATCAAATAATGTAGGTTAAAGTCAGGTCGTTCAGTGAGAGATCCAAGCGGTTTTGTATTTGGTTGGTTAACCAGTAAGTGTTACGCTTAGCGCGCACACTACAGGTGCAAAACCAAGTGGTCACGATCCTCAGCAATAAAGGCCCGACAAAGAAGAAGAATCTGACTATGATACTGACTACAATTCCAGTCTACAGAAAAGGTCGTGTATATTGTACGCTGTCTGAAGAATATACCCGACCCATGGCGTTTACAAATATCCGCTAACTACCGCCTCTATTCGTACGTCAATCAATCTGACAATCACTCTTACAGTTTCGCGCCAACTGTTTACTTTATAACCTTTAAAGTTTTGACAGGATTTAACAATTTAACTGATTTAAGCTTTGATTAAAGAATTTGAAAGTGATTTAAGAAAGCTGAACAATGATACTGTCTAGTAAGAAGTATCATTGCTTACTTGGTGTCAGTAATGATACTCGATCTGTCAATTAAGCGTTCGTTAGTCATAAAATTAATAATAATATAGACTGTTGGTGTCATAGAAATGGGAATTGGTGTCAAAGTAAATAATTAATTACGGTTTTTTGAGAACTCATTCTCAAGCACTTTGACTGATAAGTCGGTAGACGATAAGACAGATTTTTTTTAAATATACTACGTCGGTGGAAAACAAGCATACGGCCCGCCTGATGGCAAGCAGTCTCCGTAGCCTATGTACGCCTGCAACTCCAGAGGAGTTACATGCGCGTTGCCGACCCTAAACCCGCCCCCTAAGATAAGATATAACCTAAATCGAGAGTTAACCTTTTTTCTATAATGTAATCGATGTGTGAACTTCTCGGCGACCACCTGTCTCCATCATCAGATCAGCTCCATGTCATCAAAATAATGCATTGACATCCGATTTACATATGTATGCAAAATTTCTCAATCGGAAATCGGGAAGTGGGTCAAAATTAGCTCCAAAGATTTGACCCGCACTAACAGGGCAAGTTAAATAATAAAGCTTGTAAAAATATAGAACTGAATAGGTTCTGACCCTAAGAAAGATCAATAAGGCCTATTATAATAGATATGAAAACGTTGCGTTTAAATTTACGCAATTCTGCCCCAATACGGATTCAATTACGAAAAGGTCAGAACTTAGAACGGATCCATTTTTAATATTTTCCAGTCAAAATATTTGATTGACGAAACGGATAACGCTGATTGGTTCCTTTTGTTGGTAACCATTTATGAAATACATAAACAAGGTCAAAGTCACGTTGCACTTATCGAAGTCATTAAGTGCTTTAAACGTAAAACGGCCGAAGAGACGTGGTTTACTTAATGGCACATGACGTTTTATTTCTATGTTGATAGATTAAAGGAGCAGAAGTGTTGCTTCAAACGCTTGCAGAGAATAGGCGAGTAGGTAGGTTCAGAACCAGTATAGATTGGACTGGTAAGAACTAAAGTGTAACGAGTCAAAATTATGCTAATTTGTTTTTATAAGACGCTGGTTTTTCCAGTCTGTCCCAGTCGTGTTTCAAGCCTGTCGAATCTTTTGGCGTTTAACTCTAAAGTACTTTGTTTGAAGCTTGAGTCTCGTCACAATGGAAATACTTTTTTTTCAGTACCATGAATTGTATGTAAGTATAAGATGTAGATGTAGATGATGATGATGTAGATGTGTAGTGTAAGATGTTTGGACTAATTACCAAAGACAGAATTTAACAATCTGATTTGAGTCCTTAAAGAACGGACTCCTGAAACTCGAGTTTTTCCACCACAGAGATCTCAAGACCACATTACACTGGTCAATCCGCACTCGCTCCACCTACGTGAATACACGTGAACTATCCAGCAGACAAAGAATTCCTAAAGGGCTATTCAAGTCGCGACGGCCAGTGTAATTAGACGTCAATTAACGTTTCATCGAGACAATATATCGAACGGAAATCGTGTGCTGACGTTGGACCGGTATTCGACTTTGGTTTTGAGTTAAATGTGAAATGGCTGTGATAATGTCGAATTCGGAAGTGGGTGCGGCTTGAGATGTCTAATCTGAAGGTCAAACAAGTGGTTTTTTATACTAATTTGTCGTTTACTAAGTGCCTGGACTTGTACTAAACAGTCGAATGATGATTTACTTCCAAAGCAGTGAGCAAAGCGTGTCGTGAAACTTCTACAAAATGTGTTCTAAGAAATAAGGTAGACAAAAACTCTCTGATATCGATCATTTTTAGAAAACAATGCGACCACTATCATTAAAGTCACCGTTCGTTAATTAATTTCTAGCAGCGAATTAAATGACTCTTAAACTAAAACTGCTGCAAGAGCATAAAGCTTACAATTGTCCGTATAGTCTTTAACTCTACTTCCAAAGGTTTACTCGCAGGATCTCATTTACAACATACCTACGAGTTTCTGGAAGGTTTTATGGTGTTCACGGTATAGTGGTGGTATTTTGCTGACCGCCATAGGTTCAAATAGATGTCTCAGGAAATTCACGCTCTGTTTCAATATCATCATTTACAGTAAAACTTGACTGTTTGTCAAGCCAATTCTGCACGTCATGACCCGACATTGAATAAAGTCGAATACCGCTCCAGTTGTCAAATTGATTGAGAGTATTGAGACATAATACTACGGCGCCAGGGCATTGTGCAGTGATCGTTCCGCGCATATCGCATGCCGCATACATCAGTGCGTGTATATTGTAGGGAAGTGTGGACACATGACTGGTGATCATGAGTTGCATTGACACGAAGAAGCATACCAAAGGATTTTTTACGCTGAAGAGAAAACTTAGCCTCGCTTTGCATGTAAGTTTTAACACTAGTATTAAAGGTAAACACACTGCAACTTGACGCAGCGTAAACGCTGTGATGTTTTTGTCATATTACTCCGGTTAATTACCGTACTGTGTTACCGTATAAATTAGTATGATTACCGATAAATTTGGCCACTTTTATGCCACTATTAACTAACGTCACTGTCTATTTGATTCTGACTGTACAGCGTCTCATGGGAAGATGGCATCATTATTTCAGGTGACGCTGCACGCAATATAATACTTCAAACATAGACCATGGCCTTCCACATTTTGTCCTGACCATAATACTGAATTGATGACAATGTACCAACTGTAAAGTTAAAAAAAAACCTGATAAAATATTTTTTCAATTGAAAAAATAGAAAACGGCCTGCTTCTCATTTTGAAAGTCGGTGTAAAAAGATGCGATAATAAGCTTTTCATAACAGCTATATTTTACAAAAGTTTCCGAGAACTGTATGCACGTTTGAAGCGGCATCTTTTGATGTCTAACAGTTATTTGATCAGAGAACCGGTTCCAAGGATGCAGTTGTTATGAATACTTATAGCTTTCAAGTTGTGTTTGGTTAGCGTCGCAAATTTACTGCAAACTGCCCTTATGAGCGTAAATAATTTAGCGGCAGACGTCGGTGAAATCATCGACGAATATAAGCTTCACTTTTGTGAAAAGGGTTATCGCTTTCTGCTTCAAGTTTGTTAAGTTTTGTTGCAACGTGTACGTGTATGTATTATATGATTAATTTTCTTTAAGGACAAGGCATATATATATATAAGTATGTTAACATTATTTTAAACGGGCTTCTCACGTAATATGTTCGAGTCTCGCGTGAGTTTTATAATATGTGTCTATCTGTCAGTATCCAAGGTGAAATATAATTTCCCTCTCTCGCTCTTTCACTCTCTCGCTCCCTAGTGTAAGGATACTGTTTAGTTTATATAGATACTTTGTCATTATAATACATTTTTCTAGATTAAATAAGCTAACTATACTATTAAAAGTATTTGTAACGATCGATCGCGTGAAGAGTCACGTGATCGATCCCTCCATCTTAAATATTGAACGAGCATTCGGGAGGTGACATTCGAACGATGACAGTCGATGCAAATTACAAGTGGTTACGTTGATTGTATTATTAGCAGCTCAGTGCGTTTTGTTTTGTTAGAACTCGAGACAATATAATTGCTTGTCTAAGCGTACTACTGTCGTGTGGTTAGTTAGATTGGAAGAGGTTATATTCATTGTGCCAAATAAATGTATTTTGATCACACCTACCGTTCTTTTAATATTATGGTTAGACCCCTTATATCAGTAATTATTAAGGTTGAGTCTGCCTGTCTGGCTGGCTTCAGCAATATTATAGTACTCGAGGTCTTTAACTCTGTCTCTGGCCTTCTCTGTCTTCTTGGATCTAGCCAGGGGTTTTAAAGTTCGTGATGATGATGGTGGATCATAAACGTACTATATAAAAATGTTATAGAGAGACAGATTTAAAGTTAAAATATTAGGCAGGTAGGCGTTCAGATTGCGTTTAATGATGAAATATATATGTATAGGTAGAATGAAAGGCAGGTGGCTGTTATGCAATGCTCAAATAGATAATTGTTCAAACAAAATTTCCGTTGTTTCTTTACTTTGTATTATTCTATTAAAGCATCTAGTTCACGGTCCCGTTTTATTTACTTACGAGATAAAGTATATTAGCAGTTTCCTCTTTCCTTCAGATTGTTCTCTTTGTTTTTCCATGTGACTAATATTATATATCTTATAATATAAATCGACTCGTGTATTTCCAAATACAATAACGTTATTATTTTTTAAATAAATAGAATCCGTATCCGTAATCAGTGCACCTTCTGTGAACTCTTTTAAAAACGGGCTCGACAAACATTTTATAAATGGACAAAACACAAGTGCAGGACGTTGATGTGCACGTATCAGCTATAAGCTGCCTGTGCATTTATATGTAATATAATAATTTATAACAATAGGGTTGTTTCCAATTTTTTGCAAACGCTTGTATAGAACGTAATGTTCTATATTAACTAAAAGTTGCCCTGAAATTCAACTTTTATACTAAAAACGGCTTTAAATATGTTAAATTAACAAAATATATTTTGACAGATGCTTTCGCGCCCAAAACGCTCTTTGAAAATTGTTTGACGTCACAGTTTACGGTTTGACACATAACTACATACACACGTAGAAGATACGAACTGTCAACTGACATTTGTCATTTGTTCTTTATCGCCTAACTGTCAACAGTGTCAATCCGAGAGTTGTGACGTCATCAGAATCTTCAATGACGTTTCGAGTTTGGTCACGTGACGTGTGCCAAAAGATATTTTAAATTCAATATTTACAAATATGGTCATTACAGATCCCCTAAAAGTAGTTTAACATGCTCTTATAATCCAAAAGAATTTATTGGGATACAATTCTGCCCTAAGATTTGTAGATGGAAACAACCCTATTAGGTTAGGTCTAGCACAAAGTAGTAGTATACCGTGTGAACATAGTAACTAAAGGGTGTGAGATACTAACATTTTAAACCACTAAACGTCGAACTAATGTTATACTTTACCATAGAGTGTCAACCCTGACTACACTTAACAGTTTCGCGAGACGCACGCGACAATTCAAGGAATTGTATCCCGGCGCCGCAAAAGGATCGGAGTTGGCCGCTGACTCATAACCCGTTAAGATCGCGTATATTTCATGATAATGTTTCTTGCAGATCATCTTAACAGAGCGTAGAGTCACGTTCCTTTTTTTCAACTTCACTCGATGACTCAAAAGCTTACATAGTAGATTAGAGAACATTTTAAGTGCATACTTTTTAAGTTACACTTTATTTGAAGTGGTAAAGTTGACTTACTAATCAGTACTGGAAACTGGCATCGTACTTAAAATTTTGCTTTTCTAAATATTTGTTCTAGGTATGGTGGATATTGAAAACGTTGTTAACATTGCCAATAATAACATTGACTCTAATTTTGTTGATCGGGAAATTTTCGGTGAGCAGAGGATCTCAATCTGACAATGGTAATAAATAATTTCCGAAAAAAGAGCCTGGTTTAGCACTTGGTATTATATTCTGGCATTAAATAAAAAAAATATATATATTATTACTTAAATTGACTTAAGTCTGTGGGACTTAAATCAATTTATACTAACAACTGTGATAAGCTCAATAAGACTTGAAACGCTTTGTACTTATTTCTCGCGATTTGGTTCGGTTCATTGAGTGATGTTTTGATTACTTATTCAGTAAAATACTAATATTCCTTGTCTGATGATCAATTCATCAGTACTCATGTCACCAAGAACTAATAATGGCCTAGGCGCCTATTTTGAATTCAATCAATATATCATTGTAACTTTTCTGCCTCGCTGTAATGCCATCCAAATGTCTTGTACAATTAATTACCGATTACGGCAATTCGTGTAGTTTAACTCCGATGGCAACAGCCATTATTTCTTTTCTTTCCGTCCACCTTGCTTCCTTATTAGCTGTATGCCGTTTAAGGAACTCTCTTCCTTATGTTTCTTTGCAATTTAAATTCGGATTCTTGTATATTGGTTGTAACAACAACTGACCATCTGTAATCCTTATGTGGTTGAAATAAGGTTTACAAATTGTCAGTTTACAGTAGACGGTATATCATTTCATGGACAAATCGGTCTGTCTGAAGATTTATCTCTTCATCTTAGTATTGCGCGAATTTACAATGGTCGTAAATTTAAATGATAATGAATGGCAGGATGTTGCATAATTTCGTAAAGTAAGTATTTTCGATAGCGCACAAGTAAAGAAAGTGTTCCCTTGTAGCTTTTTATTTTGATTTGACATTTTGCTGGTAATGGTGAGTTTACGGTTTAAAGGCAGTTTAATGTACATGTTGCGATACTTGTGATTGGTACTCCGTTATCTTTATGAATGCCTGGTAACTTTTTTTTTTCGTAGAAAGTACAATTTCAAATGAACAGAGCTAAATAATCATTGAGTATTAAATTTCACGAAAGTCGAATGATCTATCCCCAGCGGAAGGGTGCTCAAGGCTACGTTCTCCCGCTAATGGCAATACCCATTTTTTGACCGAGAAGCTAGACATCAAAAGTTTTTATCTTTGTTTGCAGAATGACGAGCCTCCAGAGATCACATACTGCGTGGTGGGCGGCACGGGCGGGCTGGCGCTCCAGGCCGTCACGCCCACGCACCCCATGCCGCCGCAGGACGAGCTCGACGCCAAGTTCGCCGAGCTGGTGGTGAGTCGTCTATTCAATCATGCGTTCAGCCATCAGAACAGGTCAGAAGAGAATGTTAGACAAATTGATGAAGGTTAAGATAAACGTTGCCAGGAATGGCATGCTATGCGTGATCTGGTATGGCCTGGTCTTAGATAATACATTAAAGTGGAATTAGAGCTTAGCAGCAGCTGCTTAGAATGCAACTGGGATAAAGAGTGAAATGAGAGGGAAAGATAAATTAATTCATAATGGAGAATACGCTGGTATTCGCTACTTTTACGATCGATGATGAAATGAATTTCACTCCCTATACACTAGGTTTTCTACATTTTAACAAATTCACATGTAATTTTTGTAGAATTCATATTATGGTGTGCAGTTGTCTCCAAACTTTTTGATCCGAAGACCCACAGCTCAGCCCCCGTTTCCTTTTCGCGGGCCAGATTGTTTAGAATTTACCACTTTTCGCGGGCCAAATTTACAGGCTCGCTGGCTGGATCCGTTTCACTAGCGGCAGTTTGGAGATCGCTGTTCTAATGCATAGTAATTAGTCGCTACGACAGTATAAAAACCTTTCGTAATACAAACACAGACCATCACCCGTCAACATCAAATCAAAATAACCTCATCAATTCGCAATTAAAAACCCTGAAGATCACACGGGCCTTCCTTTCTAATCGAATCACCCGTCGTGTCGGCTTAAAACATGAAGGGCTTTAATTAAGACTCCATCTAATCGGTTTGTAATAACATATCAGCTGGTCATCCGTCAATGTTAGCATTATTGTTCACACCTTCTGTTATGTTAATAATGTGTAGTTCTCATAATAGTACTGTTACGTGTTGGCACATTCCAGTAACGACTTTTGCGTAATATTTATAACTTATTTATTCTCTAATATGTCCTCACTGCTACACGACTAGTTACTTACATCTCGCGCTTTTGAGCCTGTCGCTACGCTCAAAATTATATGGAATTTGGAGCTTTCTTTTAATTTATGTGTGTTCAGAACTGGAATTTTACGTCGGAACTTACGAGGTTAGATCATACACAGTACACATGTATTATTTATGGATTGTCTATGGTAATTAGGTGCTCTTAAATTTGTAATAATTATATCACGTATTAGTATTTACATCTCAGAACCATACGAGTAACATAGATGTCATCGGCAATAGAAGTGGACAAAAGCATTAACCTCGAAGATATTGTCTAACGTAAGAAACGGAGCAGGCGTTGGTGTCGTTTTGACAGATGTGCGGAAGACACGCCTTTCGGGCGCCTGGAGTAGCCACTTTCACGCAACAGCACATCGCTGGATAGGGCTGACACTTTCCGGAATATGTTATCTTTGAGAACGGATAGATAAAATACTTACATGCTAAATTGGAGCAAACTAGAAGTAGCTTACCGGTGCGAAGTTGCATTTTATTGGTGTGTGCGTTTTTATAACAATTTAAAAGTGTTTATTGCTACGCCTATTTGAATAAAGAATATATTGACTTGATTGACTTGACTTATACTTTTTATTATCTTGAACTAGAAGTGTTTCTATTAGTGTTTTTTTTTTCTTACCACACCGTTCTGCTTCATTGATCGTCTCTGGAGGCTGATTAAAACTCTTTTTATTAAGTATTGCATCACATAAGTAGGTTGCTTGTTGCGATTCAGAGTCCCCAGTGAGTCGGGGATGCTCCGGAGTGAATTGCGATTCTCGTTTGTAACTTAGGGAATGCTTAACCCTTGTAGCTAGTTGCGTGTGAGCCGTGTGCTCCGTTAGTGGCATTGTTTCAGCCTGTACGTGTTCCACAATAGCTGACGTTGTTTCGAGTCAGTCGTACTGCTTCACCGAGTGAGGTAGACTTAGAACAGCTCTTCCCTCAAGTCACTGCTTTACTGCGTAGAAACGGACTCCCCTTTTTTATCACTTGCTGTACTGTAGGTACAACGCATTACATACAGTACAGCAAGTGATAAACACGGATTTTGCCCCTTAGTATCTAGTGTTCCCAATTTGGAGTTATATAGAATATAGTTTGCTTTAGGTCGTTAAAATAATTTTAATACATTTGTGGCTACGGACATTTGAGGCATGGCAAATTAGGGTAGGTACTAAGAATCTTTAATACAGTTCTTGAAACAGTCTTATTACAAAAGGCTCGGATACCGGTTAAATTTACAAACCGTTATTATGTACTTGGCGCAAAACGTTTTAATTTCGGTTTCGCTCGAAAAACCGTTATTTTAAACCGGTTTTTATGAGAACAGTGTTTGTCAAATTAACCGGTTTAGAGCAATAAATACCGGTTTATTCCTATGTCGGTGTCTATGTTTACGTAGCACACCACCAGGCTGGCCGGCCGTTTCGTCGCTCGTCGAATAAACCGGTTCTTTTAGGTTACAATAAAGTTCTTAATTCGTTCGCGTTCTTATAAAAGTTCGGAGGAAAACCGAAATAAACCGGTATTAACCGGTATTTTATAGACCGGTTCCGAGCCTCGGTCTTACCTTCCTTTTCCCATCTCATCAACAACCCTGCGCGCGCATCTGATAGCAACCCGCACAGGAGCGATACGCGTGAGGTGGCGTTTAATTTGATTTACCGCCGCGCAAATTATAGCCGCCCTTATCTTATTAATGGCGTACGGCGAGTTGCGTGAGCTGTGCCCAGTTTATGATATCCAGAGTATATAGTACGCCATTTCTTACAATGTAACTAATACGTACTCTGAAATTGATTTGCCAGACTAACAAGCTGGGGATGTTTATAGCTAATTTCATCTTTAGGACGCATATCTTATTAATGGCCTACTGCGCTGCGTGAGCAGTGCCCAGTTTATAACATACAGAGTATGTTTATTGTAGCCAAGCCAGACTCATATACAATGTAACTACCCGCAAATTAATATTTACAGATAGGTCATTTCCTCTTTTAGAATTCTTGGAATATACTTTGGCCTTCTTCAAGCTATTTATTTCATATGTCTGCAGGAATTGAACTAATACCAGCTGGAGTATCTCCATTTATGCTCAAATGCTAATTTAAAAGTACACCTGAACCTGACATCAAAAATATATCTAAATGATATCATTTTGTTCTTATTCGCCCGTTCGTCTTGCTCACGCTGATACACGTATTATACGGACTAGGCCGAGCAAAATGGGCGCCCGTATGATAACTAGTAAATGTCATCGTTCGAATTAGCCTTTCAACCAGTGTTAGGTTTCCGAGAGTAATTCGATGTTTAAAATTATACTTAATTATATCAAATAAAATATCTTGGTATAATGTAAACACACTTGCTTCGAAGCTATTTCAACGATAGTTTAGTTTACATTCAATTTAAACAACTTTTACTTTCTTTTCCATGTTTGCCTAGAACAGGAACGTCTCATGTTATGATTATAACACTCTTCGTTAATTTTATGACTTAACAATTTCGCTTTTCAACAAACAATTAACGGAATATAAATTAAGCCGTGCGGATGGAATCTTGTCATAATAAACTGTTAACAACTTGTTTATATCATCGAAAGTGGTCATTTTACTACCAACTTAGATTTAGAAACTGGATCAGAATAGGAGTTGTACAGTCAGCATTATAAAGTAAATACTAATACTAATATTATAAAGGAAGAAAGAAAATACATTTATTTAACACCGCAACATAGTGCATCAAGAAACAAAGAAGACATGCAAACATGTATAATAGTTATTTAATGAAAATAGGAAATTTGCAATGAGTGGTGATAAATTAAAACACGACCGAAGGGAGTGTTTTAAATTGACACGAGTTGCGAAGTACCTATTCGCACGTGTATTGTACAACTATTTACAGTACATATGGCTCTTTAAAGTTTCGACATATGCACGGAAAGTGCTCATTCCCGCACGCGTGCGGGAAAGTAGCACCACATGTACTGTAAAAAACATTGGACGCTAAAATACGAATAAATGCGAAAGTAACCCCGTGAGGCGCCGGGAAAAACCATTGGATGGTTTTGATGTGACAGGACACGTTTGTTACTATAGAACTAAGGATGTATAGGGATAATATGTCGGGACATATTTGGCCACTTTGGCGGTCACTATCAATTTGACGCTGAGATCATGTTAGTACTAACACCATCTATGGATCTTATCTCGTTACAATAAGGTTTACGGGTAATGAATACATATTCATTACCAGCGTGGACGATGGTATATCGTAAATCAGAAGCTAATATAAATTTCACCATATTAAAATATAAACAACGTTCCGTAAAATTTTATGGGCTCGCAAAATGCTTAATTAATATTGAACTTCTGATAATCAATAACAGAACATGCGGTCAGTTTTATTTCGCAATTAAGAACCGGTAGTCGTTTTTAAGTTAAACGTGATAATTAGTGTCCTTTTTAGTGACGTAGTTTTTGTGGGTAAGTCATGTAGTCGCATAATATCTTATTCGATGAAGTGTGCAGAAATATATAGTCATGTTTTTGACTAATAATTGACTTATCTGAGTATCGCTTCCATTGTATCTCTATTTATCCTTGCAAGTAAGAGAGACTACTAGCGTCTCCCGAGCGTCGGCGTCTAGCCATCTCTATGGCTGCTGCTCGACGCAACGTTGGCGCAACTGCGCAGCGACGCCGACGCTCAAAAGACGCTAGTGTGGGGTGGCCCTGAGGGTGTCCAAAAAAACAATTTCGTTAGGCCGGGGTCGTTTTCACCCGCCGCCGTGGGGGACGCCGCACGCGGCGGGCGAAAACGACCACTCCCGAGCATTCCCGAACATACCATTCAGACGCCGCGGGCGGCGGGTGAAAACGACCCCGGCCTTACAAGTTACAATTCAAAACGAAAGACGCACATTTCGACCGAACTACATTTTCTGTTATGCATTGATTGCATAATGCATAAACGTATCCAAGAAACGTTGATTGTCTCTGTCAAGTACTTGAAGGGTTAATTACAAAGATAGTGATGTAACTGTAATATATCACTTTCACTGGTCATATAGCTGGCGGGCAGGCGCCAGCATTGTTGCCAACTTTGATGTTCTAAACACTAGATAAATTGCCAAAAGTTGCTAAAATATATGGACTAAATGTTGCTAATGAAAGCGAAACCGCAATAAAAACGAATGATGCGAGTATAAAGGATGTAGTTAATATACGCCGTAGACTTTTATCTTGGTAGATTGAGGGGGCTTAGAGCGGCGTGCTGGTACCCCAGACTCGAGGGTTTGAGTCTTGCTAGAGACAATGAATTTTTCCACATCTTCCTTATTCCAAAAAAACGACATATTTACTTAGGCCTTTGCTCTATTGCTGTTGCTTAATGCCTATAGTTAATCGTGTTGAGTGTATCGGAAAATATAAATAAAACCGCGGTCTAGTTTCTAAAGAATTCTAATATTCTTGTGTTTGATTAGATATTCTTGTTGGTTGATCTTCTGTGTCAATTTGTTTCGCCATCGTAGCTAATGTAACATTACGTATTCTGCAAATCGGTAAAAATGTAGTCATTCTAACACTTTCATTTAAACTAACATTGTTATTCGTGAGACTCAAAATTTCAAATATCATTGCGATTTCCCTTGTTTCCGTAGACATGTCTGCTGTCATATTCGGCCGCTGACTCTGCGTTCTTGACAATGACTGGACAATACAATCTTGCTGATTGTAGACACTTTCTCTCGACCCCTGCGGAGTCATGGTATGAGTGACCAGAGAACCGATGATATTCATAATGCTTTACTGACCAATCACCATAAGGCGGCCAGTATATTTATGTCTGACTTAAACTTAATTTTAGTCAACAGCAGAAGTAAACGAAACAGGCTTCGGCGACTGCTAACCATCAGGCGGGCCGTATGCTTGATTACAACCGACGTAGTATAAAAAACGTCCCACCAGCTTAGCATCATACCACTTTGCTAGTAAAAAAATTCCAACGCGTATGATGGGTAGGGAATGCTAGGGATCCTCATAACTTATGAGTAATTTTTGGCAAAATCCATTGCAACACAGCTTTTAGCTAAATGTGATTGACTATTAGTGAGAATTAACGCCTTGACAGCTTAAAAGAAGAATGTAGGCGTCTTTTTAGTGAATGTCGTAAACCTTAGTCACCATCATAAAATTTACTGAAGGGTCGACAAAGTAAGAAGTACTCCACACGTTGTGCCCGAGTCTCAAGATCCAGCTTATACACTAGGAATTAAGAAGCTCGCAGTAAAATGGTTTCGTGAATAGCTTGGAAGTTATTAATGATTTCTCCCGCGGACAAAACGCTAACACCTATGATGATACATCAATCATGGTTGTACTCTTTGACGTTCACTTCGATTTATCATTACTTGGCAGTTTGATTTCGGATGTTCGGTAATAGCTCTCCGACAATAGGAGATCGATGTTGACATTTTATTGTTAGTCAATCGATATCAGCTATCTGTTTTTTTAACCGAACATTGTAAAAGTAAACTTGAGGTTCTTAATCAGACACATTATCCTTTTTTTATTAAAGTCAACCGTGCAACTAAGTATGTGATAATTGCATCTATCGGAAATTCACAAAAGGCTTGCTTTGTGCCAATTATAATGCTACATTGAATTAACTGCAACCTGCATACAATAACATCATACATCACATCAACATGCACATATCAACCGGCTTATCAACTTCAAAGGTCTCTAGACCTTTCCTGTCGAATTAATATTCGAATATCAATAGCACCCGTTTTCTAGTTAAGCAGCAATCCGCGACC
This sequence comes from Cydia pomonella, assembly GCF_033807575.1. NCBI lineage: Eukaryota > Metazoa > Arthropoda > Insecta > Lepidoptera > Tortricidae > Cydia > Cydia pomonella. Next base: position 19,807,670 of record NC_084717.1, on the reverse strand, counting down.
GGCCTTCACTTGGCGAAGAGTCACGATCTTAGCCAAGGTGCTCTTGTTGGTCCCACGCACTTATTGAATATTGGATTGTTAGAATTCCTTTGACTTTGACTGTTAATTCAGACTGTACCTGCTTGTAATCTCCTGTTTTTTAGTATGTATACATTATTGGTATTCCTTTTTTTATGTCTATTTTTCTGTCTCGTTGACGTATGTGCCGCCACTATCATAGTCTTAAGTCAGGTCCCCATTGAAAACCAGCCACTGATTGCTGCGGCATTATGTTGAGTGGAGATCCTATTTTAGCGTGAAGCGCTGGTGGCCTAGCGGTACGAGCATGTGACTTTCAATCCGGAGGTCGCGAATTCAAACCCCGGCTCGTACCAATGAGTTTGTCGGAACTTATGTATGAAATATCATTTGATATTTACCAGTCGGTTTTCGGCGAAGGAAAACATCGTGCAAAAATATATTCATTTTCTTTCTTTCTATTCTAATCTCATTGTATCATGCATTCTTAGGCCGCTTTGATACGTCCGGTGGTTTCACCGGACAAGTATTCGTGTTATCTTGAATCACAATTTAGATCAAATCAAATTGCGTATTGAAGTTTAACGTTAAAAGGGTTGTCCATATTTCTTATTCATGTTCCTCAGGCTCGTTTTAACATATCTAAAACGTATTCATCTATGCCTTCTTTAGACATTTGGTCTAGTTGTAAATAGCCCAGATGCGTCATTGTACCAAAGGTCGGCCCATTAGTAACACTTGTGCTACTGTCATCTTCGGTAGCGACTGACACCTTTAGCTCTGATTGCCTCGAAGGTCAAGTACCTTATCGTTACAGAATTAAGTAGGACGAGTATTTTGAATGGTTGGTAATTAACGAGTCAGTTAGCCGCTTTTTGTTTAGTATTTAATTGCGTATTCTATTCGGTGATCGTAGTCGGTTCCCTAACATAAGTATCCACTTTTCTATATAACTAGTATGGCTACTTGGTTACTTAAGTTGGGGCACCGACGGTACTTTTACAAGGAGCCCGTGAGCATTGCGATACATTTTAACTAAGCATTCCTGGTAATATTTCGAAACTAAAATGTCATATAAAATTTTCTGGATTAGGCCTAGTTTCAGAGATAATTAAATGTTTTTCGAAATAATTTTTTCGCCATAAGTCGGTACAAAACACATTTTTGACTGCGGTATTGCCACTTTGAGGTCTAGTCTGGACATACCTATTGATTGACATCTATCATCATACTCATTGTATAGTACTCATATACTCGGGTATAGACAGCTGGTATAGGTAGACAGGCACACGATATGTTTGCGTGTACTTGCCGTCCATTGCCGCATTGCGACGAATAGACTAGCGTTAGGAAATGCCTGTTTAATTTTTAGGTGTGTATGTGAATGATTGTTTACATGCCTTTCTCATAATTCTTTATCTCAGTTGGGCAGTCCATGTGTTAATTTATAATCGTCTTTGCAAGATTTATTTGTTGCTTTGTTTGTTAGGTCAAAGTTATAAAGCACTGTTTTCCGATTGACGTGAATTTGGAAAGAATACAGTATTATGATCTAGACCAGATCAGACCAGAAGTGGCCATATTCATAAATAAAAGTTGAAACTCATACGAATCAACGTTTTTCATAACACAATGTTTATTATTATCGTTTTAATGACTGCCTATAAAGGCTTTACATTCAGCGAAACTTGCCTAAAATGAAATTCTGAACAAAAACATATTCCACCTGCTAATTAGCCTCGTTATAAACCTATTGTTTTCTTTTTTGATAGCATCAAATCTTTAACTTGAAAACAGCAAAAACGTCGTACGCTTGTTAACTCTTAACCCGAATAGTTGCTGTTAGAATTACCCAAATATAACAAAGTTTTCCTTCATTCATCGTGATGATTAGAGATGCTACGAATATTCGGCAACTTAAATTCGGTATTCGACCAATTTGCCGAATATTCGGCTGAAAACCGAATATCTGTTGCACCGACCTAAAATGAAATAATAAACAATTTAAATAACCGAAAACCAGTATATTTAATACGTATTCTTGGAAAGTTGTTAAATACGGATACCTGTTTTTTTTGCATTTGTTAATTTCAAATAATTTCTTATCATGGCTTTGATTTAATTTACTCTAATCACATTCTGAGCAAAAAAAATGATGTCTTCGTAAATGCTGTGCTGTGTTGGCGAACAGTTTTCATAATTAATGTCACTCAAAATGTTCGCATGTACTGCCGAATATTTGGCGCTTCGGCCGGGAGAGGCCGAATATTCGTTATTCGGTATTCGGCCAAAACCATTATACGGGGCATCTCTATTTATGATTGGTCGTCATTAAGTTTCAGAGTCTTACCTCCTTAAGGTTTTTTATCATTACTGGCTAACGGGACCACGTTCTTAACTTCCTTAATCTTTTTAAGGTTTTATATACCTATTTTTAAACAATAATTTAAGCGTGTAAACAAAGACATCGAAGTCTACGCTTGTCACTCTTAATTTGCATCATTGTTATCTAAATCCCCAGTTAGAAGAAAGTTTTTCTTCGTTACAAGTAAACTAGACTACTACTCAGCAACTATTTGGCTGAGGTACTTAGAAACTTATCTCCTCTACTTAAGAGGCTGTCAATACCTAAAGCGCGCACACTGTCTATTTGTATCGGAGTAAATGAGATACCACTGTCGCATGTTACTGGGCCTGGGCTAGGGAATAATAAGAAAAATATTTAAATAAAAAAAGTGGATTATTAGTGTAATATTTTACTCAAAAGCGGTTTAGATATAAATGTTTTGAAATTGTGATTTTAATTGCAGACCCACAAGTCAAAACAATAAAGACATAGAACCGTTTAATTGTGATTTTAAGACCAATCTTTGCAATTATTTTCTATCGAGCCGGCGACTTCGTTAAATCATGTATCGAGTACAACCACGGTCTTTGAAATATAATTAATATGAACATATATTTTTCTTACTTGACTAAAACAGTCTTTCTTATAAACTGTTTAAGTAACATCAATTTCAAGGACATTGGGTGTTGACAGCCTCTTAAAGCTCATTATCATCTCTGATAATGTCAAGCAAGTTCCAGGATGTCATTCCAAACGTTAGCAGAGCCGAGGGCTTGTTAGCCTAAAGATTCAAGCTATTGTATCACAGTTGTGTTTCGCAGTTTCGGATCATGGTTTACTTGATTCAACTTGATTTTTTACTAGAGTCCCACTGCTGGGCAAAGGCCTCTCCTCGTTTTCTCCACTCAATCCTGTTGTTGGTATTTCTTCACCATTTCAGGTAGAATGTGTCCAAGTCGTCCCGCTGTCTCCTTTGAATCCTTTGATGATTGATTTTCTTTGAACGTGATTGTCTTTTTTTTTTCGATGTAGTTAAAAAAAAAAAAAAATCCAAAGGCGCGCTGTACGAATCGTCGACGATCCCAAACTCACAAGCGGTATTGAACCTTTAAGTCTAAGGAGAGACTTTGCCTCCTTGTGTGTGTTCTACCGCTTGTACAATGGGCTGTGCTCTGAAGAATTGTTTGACATGATGCCAACGGCCGCTTTCTATCACCGCACCGCTCGCCGTCGGCAGGGTGTTCATCCTCATACCCTAGAACCTAAATGGTCGCGTACTGTGCGGTTCAAGAGGAATTTCCTCCCGCGAACGCTTCGGCTGTGGAATGAGCTTCCTGCCGAGGTTTTCCCGAGGGGCTACAGTATGGGGTTCTTCAAAAAAGGAGTGTACAGGTTTTTAAAGGGTCGGCAACGCGCATGTCATGCCTCTGGTGTTGCAGGCGTCCATAGGCTACGGTGACTGCTTACCATCAGGCGGGCCGTATGCTTGTTTGCCACCGTCGTGGAATAAAAAAAAAAATTATAATTTTACTATGTTAAAGACAGTAGTTTCTTTATCGATCCGTTTTTATTAGAAGTAGAACTGTAGGACAACTAACAACATAGACGATTTAATCAAAATCGCATTCAATTGGTGTTAACGTTGCCAATCGTCTCAAATCCTGTTAGAACGCTCCCGAACAGAATATCGTAAATTTGTTTTCTACGCGTGTTTTTGTGAATTCCGACGTGCTCAATCAAGCACGAATGCAGAATATGAATATATGGAATAGTGAAACAAAACCCTGTAAACTATACAAAGGTTTTCTATACAAGAGCTTATTCAGATATAACACTTAAAAAATATTGCTCTATTAAGCATATATTCCATTTCTAATTGATCTGTAGGTCATGTAATACCGGTTCTCTTAACTCGACTAACCTTCGCTCGTTAGGATGAGCGGCAGCTATCGAGATAAGCCGAACTGTCGTGGGACCCTTTGTTTTGTGGTCGCGCACGGCTGCCCCGTAATGTAAGGTCATGGTTACAAAGCGGTTTATACTAAAACAACATAAAGTGAAATGCGACTTCCTTACTGTGTCAAATGTGTCATCTTCGTTGTGGCGTTACCTTCACCCCTATACGAACTGAAATGATAATCGAATATCAGTTTTAGTCCGTCTAGACCGTCGTTCGTCGCTTTTCATTTTTGCGTTTGTACACATACTCCAAAAGCTCTTCCGTTCTTACTGTGACTGAGCGATGTACATCTGTCTGATAAATTTTTCCTATATTTCTATTGTATAATATTTTTCTACTTCATTCCAGTTTTTTGTGTATTTTCCCCATTACTTTTTGTGTAATACATGTTTATCCTATAAATGATGTATGTATTTATATCCTTTGTCTTTCTGGTAGCTTGTTGTACATTTTGCTGCATTTGTCACCCTCTTTTTACTCTCTCCTCTCATCTACTCAAAGGTTAACTGGAAGAGATCTTGCTACTTCTTACCAATTGTATGTTACTTTTAATATGTACTATATTTTTGTACAATAAAGAGTTTACTACTACATATACAAATACGAGAGGTCTTCCCTACAATAAATTTTATATGCCAGTCTTCCCCATATTGACCTTAATAGAAAACGTTTGAAGTGCATGTGATTGCCAAATCGAACCTGCCTTGATAAGGGGCGGTTTAATAATGTTTTTATTCTCTCCAGCTAATGCAGTCATAAGGAAAATAATTTAACCCCTGAATATTTATAATCGTTAGGATTTGTTTGTTTGGTCACGCACGGTTGGGTCGTAATGTAAGGTCATGGCTGCCACGCGGTTTAGCGACAAAAACTTACATTCAGTGAAATTTTACTTCTTGTAAGTGTGTCATCTTCATTGTCGATTTAATTAAACTAAATTATGTCTATGTAAAATTTAACATTAATAGAGATTTCTTTATTTATGAGCTTGTTAGAATTGGATTTGTTTGTTTTGTTGTCACGCACGGTCGAGTCGTAATGTAAGGTCATGTTGATAAGCGGTTTAGTAATAAAAAGTCAACATAAAGTGAAATGCGACCTCCTACGTGTGTCATCTTCGTTGTGGCATTATACGTTGTTTTTTAAAATCCCTTGTGAGTTTAGGTGACATTTTATGAATACCTATGCTTTTAGCACGGGGTGCTTTCGTTACCCAGCAAATATTTTTAGTAAATATTACGATAAAGGTACCTATTTTATACTTTTACGAGTTTTACATTAAAATATCACAAATACTTATTACAGTCCATATGGTGCTACTTTACCGCACTATGTCGAAAATTTAAAGGGCCATATGTACTGTAAAACCGTTGTATGATACATGTGCGAATAGGTAAGTCGCAACTCGTGTCGATTTAAAACACTCCTTGCGGTCGTGTTTTAATTTATCGCCACTCGTTGCGTAATTCCTATTTTTCGCACTTGTATCGTAATACTACTGTTGTTCGTATTCTTGACGAGTATTATAACTCCACACATAGTAAAGTGTAGAAAAAACATTTGATAATATAATAAATGATGTAAAATCAATTAACACATTGATCATTTCGCTTAGAAAGCATCCGTGTCAAGAACAACATAGAGTAATAAATACGGCAATAATAAAACAATTTGCACAAACCTTCAACCTCCACATTAACATAACGGCAAATAACTTGTCACCGATAACGTAACCTGTGACATTTCTGAGTATTGAAGGCTTTCGAATACTTTAGTGTCCTCGACGGCTTAAGTACATTTGAATTCAGAATACATAGGATGTTTTAAGAGTTGGAAGCACTGAAAAGCGCCAGAATACCACAGTGTTAAATGAACCTTATTGCAATAACATAAGACACACTTCACTCACTTTATTTGCCAGTATGCAAAGTGGACGCAACTTTCCTAAGAAAGCTGCCGACATTGTGGTGAAATAACTTTGTGCGAATGTGTTGACGATTGGGTGCTGGACGGTTATCGCGAAAATCTCCGAAGAAAGTTTAAGTCCATCACACTACTCGACAGACGAGAACTTGGATAGAAACATTTACAATTTCGATGTTCGCGGTAGTCTTCTTGGTGTTTATATCAATATCTGGTTATGGTTAGAATAGCCATTGCTAACCGATACGTAATATCCTCCTTTTGGGTCAGACAATGACGCGTAAAAGACACCTATGACTCTATTTTCTTTACACGAACTCTTAAACATAACATTTAAATTCCATACAATAAATACGAGTAAATGCCGAAAATGAATACAGTCAAGTGTAAAAATACGGGTGTACACATCTTACTCAAAAATATGTCCCATAGCATCTTATTCCAGTGTAATAAGAGCGTTGTACCATATCTATGAGACGATTTGTTCGATACATATTTTTAGCTTAGGAATAAAATTCGTTTTAATTCATTCATTCAAGATTGTCGTGGGAAAGTTCTTATCCGTGAATGTTTACAGAAAGAGCAAGATTGTTGTAAAAAACCTATAAAGGATTACATGTTTACTTAACTAACAATCTTCACGGGGAAATGTCGGCGCCATCAGGACCTATTATGTAAATATAGTGGACATACATAATACATATCAAACATAGTACTTATGACAATATTTGACATGATGTGACTGTCAACAAGCTGAGTCTATTCATTTCTGGGAATTGAAAGCGTGAAAAATGGTATTTTACCGTGATAATGTCACATTTGCTAAGCATGACTTTTTGTCCGATGTTAAAGATACAATCAATAGGTTTTTTTTGACAAAAAAATCTTTTTTGATTTGTATCAAAGTTTGTGTTATCGCTGACTGTAATTTTCTTGTTTCAAAAGGCAAGAAATACTCATCGAGGCAATTCTCCAAACACAATTAGGTTGCGTTGTTATAGAACAGAGTACATATGTGCGAGTTGCGGAAAGATTCCAAAAAATATAAAAAGTTCTCGGAAACTTGAAAATTTCACCGAAATATAAGTAATTTCTATTTTATGTTTGATTTAATTTACTCTAATCACATTCTGAGCAACAAAAATGATGTCTTCGTAAATGCTGTGCTTTGTTGGCGAACAGTTTTCATAATTAATGTCACTCAAAATGTTCGCATGTACTGCCGAATATATGGCGCTTCGGCCGGGAGAGGCCGAATATTCGTTATTCGGTATTCGGCCAAAACCACTATACGGGGCATCTCTATTTATGATTGGTCGTCATTAAGTTTCAGAGTCTTACGTCCTTAAGGGTTTTTATCATTACTGGCTAACGGGACCACGTTCTTAACTTCCTTGATCTTTTTAAGGTTTTATATACACAATTAGGTTGCGTTGTTATAGAACAGAGTACATATGTGCGAGTTGCGGAAAGATTCCAAAAAATATAAAAAGTTCTCGGAAATTTCTTGAAAATTTCACCGAAATATAAGTAATTTCTATTTTATGTTTCGGAAATTTTCAATCCCCATACAAAATAATAAGAAGTTTCAGGAACTTTTCAATGTGGAAAATTTCGCAATTTTGGAAAGTTTCCTTCGGCACATCAGTAGAACAGAGTTCCTATGGCCTCCTCCTGTAGCCATTATCAGCGGTTGTAGCCCGGTCGCATGTTTACCATTTGTCACCATGCCTGTCACGTTCTTACAACTATGTAAGTGCGAAAGTGACAGGCATAGTGACAAGCGTTAAAAATGCAACCATGCTGCCACCGCATATCAGCTCGATGGTACCTATCGTATTGTCACTCGACTTATGTTTGTGAAGTTTCAGCTGAATCGAATAATGAAACGTAGGTATAATTTAGCTTGCAAGATTTGACCCGAACAAACATTGCAGGTTAAATAAAACCTTGTAAAATATAAATAAACATTTCGTTCATAAATAATTTACCTTTATATTAGCTGCAGAGATAGTTGACCCCTCTTGCAAACAGATTTCTGTGCAGGGATGTAAACTACCTTCGTAGCTGACTGCAGGTACTCGTTAAACGCCTAAAATATTAACAATAAAACACCGGGCAGACCGACGGGCAGTGTCTAAAAGCTGATAAACGCATATCACGCAGACGATATACATAGTTTAACACATACATTATATTACTATGTGCGTCAGTAGAAAGCTTGGGCGGTAATGAAACTGTCCGAGGGCCAAAGGCTGACGCTTTCCAGCTGTATGGGCGCATTCGTTCCAACCTTCAATAGAAATTACCGTTCAAGCATAGTCCGTACAGTCGCCAGATGTATCGAAGCGGCCAAGGTGCCCAAAATATCTAAACATGCACTTTAACGTCTTGATAATAGAGGCTTTGTTAAGACATGTAGATATAAGATATCAATTCATATAGCTCCAGCTTATTAAACAAACGAAATAGAGCAAAAACAAGTTTTGTATGAAATACTTAGATACGTTTAACTATGGTATCTGTACCCCTAGTGTAAATTTAGTCGATAGCTAAACGTGACGTACGCGTTTGCGTTAAGTCTCATTTTGTATGGGTTTTTAAACAGCGCGCCAAGCGGGTCGTTTTGGAAAGTCAAAAATCTCATACAAAATGACACTTAACGTAAACGCGTACGTCACGTTTCGCTGTCGAAAATATTTACACTAGGGGTACAGATCTGAAGCTACATACACCTTATCCTATTGTAAGTACAACTTTTTAGAGCAATCTAGCCAGTCATTTTAAAATGAGAGCATAACTACGTTTGTATGGACAACCGAGCTTGCTGCGGACTCCTAAGCTTAAGATCAGAAGGCGTACCGCGAACCACGTTCGACGTGCTGCCTCTCTGTCATACTTAAGTACGAATTTACAAGTGCGACAGAGAGGCAACACGTCGAACGTGGTTCGCGGTAGGCCCTCAGACCTCGGATTCTACGGTGCATAATTGATTGACAGGTAGGGAGTTCCTATATCAATAAATTAAAATATCGATACATACGATCCTTGTGATCGCTTCCAGCTTCGTCTGTATAACTTTATATTATTTGTAAGTTTTATTTGCAAATCAATATAAATTACACAAAGCATATTTTATTTGAGTGCGTTTCTCTACATAACGACTAATGATATGTTTAACGATCAAGGGATATAATTAACCAGAAATATACACACGAATGACATATTCTTATCAGGTATAAGTTATACCTGATAAGAATATGTAAGGTAAGAGTTATACCGTATAACTCTCATCCGGTATAACAGCCATTCGAAACGGCCATCACGCAAAATAGGCGCGAATTGCGACGTCGAGTTGCGGAAACCCAGCCCGCGAATACGAATACGAATAACGAATAACAGCCATTCGAGGCCGGAATCCCAGGTCTGCTTATGATGATGACCTGTGCAGTAATATTTTTGCCCCATAGTTTTATCGTGGAGTGTATCTTACTGCTTATAATGTTGGCGTAGGTCGTTCGCTGGACGGCGAGTGACTTATGACATGTAAACAACTTAATAACTTTCCAAGCCGCGAAGAAAGTATTACGCGTGAACTGATCATTTTTCATGTTTCTATCTCGTATGTTTATACATACGGGTTTTTAATCTTATTTATTTTCTAAAGTCTTCCAGACGTGTTAACATTTTAAAAAACTGATTTACATACTATTAATATAGTATGTATAGGTACATCTTCAAGTAAACACTTGCCTGCTTATATCTAAAACCGGATCATATTCGTATTTGTATTTAGGCTTGAGTCGGTCAGGACCGAAGAACTAAAAGGAATGAAATCCCACCACAGACCGAAAGTAACTAGTTCGTCTTAAGCGCTCTTAATCGGTCTCGGTCCTTTAGTTCAGTAGTCGGTATGTCAGCGGGCCTACCGCGAACCACGTTCGACAGGTTGCCTCCCTGTCACACTTACGTATGAATTTACAAGTGCGACAGAGAGGCAACACATCGAACGTGGTTCGCGGTAGGCCCTCAGTACCAAGTAACAAATCGGTCGGGAGCGAATGATCGGAATGAGTCAAGGTCAAGAAAGTCGCTCGCTCACGCTCTCGCTCTGTTTATTTGCGAGCGAGAGCAAGATATAACCTAGTCATCCTCATTCAGATCTTGAGATTTGCTCCTGAACTAAAGGAACTAAAGGACCTAAAAGAGCGAACTAGTTCGTTTGACCGATTGACCGAGAGCGCTCTTTTAAAAGACCGAGCGGGCACAACTCTATTTGTATTTATAATTGACTTGCAAAGAAGGATGTTCGATTTTATTGATTTGAGCCTTTATTGTTTGGTATTGAGAGTAAATATTGACATTAATCGAAATATGTTAACACGTCTGGAAGACTTTAGAAAATAAACATGAAAATTAAAAACCTGTTATTAAAACATACTTTATTTCAAACGACTTACCGACCGATTTCTTTAGACATATACTCCCTTAAAAATTGTAATATATTTCACACTTATACGGTTCATCCGTTTTTTTTAATGACGGTCATAACTATCGGTCATATTATCTCGCCAACATAAGGTGTAAAAGAACCGTGATTGTAGCCGTACTTACAAGCTCAGGTAGACTGTAAGAGACTCTTATGCGTTATTACATTGCCGATCAGTACCCCTAGTGTAAATTTGATCGACATCATAACGTGACGAACGCGTTTGCGTTAAGTCTCATTTTGTATAGGATTTTGAGTTTCCAAAACGTCCCGCTTGGCGCGCTCTTTCTAAATCCAATACAAAATGAGACTAAACGCAAACGCGTACGTCACGTTTCAAAATCGAATTTATTTACACTAGGGTTACAGAAAGGTTCAAGTACCTTTATTTGACGATTCTAATATGCCTACTTGGAAAATAAATCTGTATCTAGGAACAAACACAGCGATGTAACGAAACTCATGAGAGTTCTCGCGCCGTGCGTTTAAATGAGCTTTAAGGGCGATGACCTGCATGATCTCGGTAACCGCACCGATTATCATTATAGTGTAATAGTCCGGTGATATGCTGGATTCTGAAGATTCTAGGTTACGCAACTATATACCGTCGCCCCGTTTACGCAGGTTTTCACACTACAATGTCTGAGCGAGACAGTAGACAGACAGACAGATGGACTATTCATGTATGTGAATCGCAGCCCTTTTCCTGGCTCGCAGACCTTTTCGCAGGATGCGTAAACCGCCTTATAGTTGGTATGGATCTTGCTGAGGGTATTCCTGAGCAGAACGGTTGCGATGAAAGAAGTAATGGGAGTACAGTACCTTTACCATGTTATGTTTCTAGAGTTTCTACTTCCGATGACTTATAACCGAGCTTTGATCAATTTTTGTTTTGGAACAAAATGAATAATCGCTAGTGTTGTATTTTGAAAGATGAGTACAACACTCATACTTTCGCGAGCTTTAGGTACTACATTAGGCACTGAGACATTGGGGACCTTTTACATCTCCAGATTTAATGTGTTTTTAATCATAGAGACTATACATCTCTATTGTATTGTAGTAATTATTTATTTTAAGATTATTATAATGTAATGTTTACCCAGGTATTGGCTGTTGTATTTATAAAATGTTGTTGTGTATTTTTCATGTCACTATATGATGTTACTATAAATGTTGTATTGACTTGTAAAAGAGCCCTTGAGGCCTACTTGCAGAATAAAATTTTCAATTTTGAATTTTGAATTTTGAACTGTACAAAATCTGTATGAACATCTCGTATGGTTAATTAAGACAGTTTGTGAACTTACATGCAAGTTTAGTTGCATAGCAAATTACTAACGTATGTATGTATGTACAACGAAATGAATCGATAGACCAAATACAGCAATGCTTTGCTCCATCTAAATGAATCTTTAAGCTGTCGCTAGCGAGTACGGCCACTGAGCATCATGGTAGGGGCAATGAGCGAATTGCGTGGATTCCGAGCGATTATAATGATTGCTGGCCTAAAATCTTACGTATTTTTGCTGACATAATTGTTTTAAATGCTGTTTATACGTAACTATGAGGTGTTTTAAGAACTTGCCTTTTTCCTCTTCCAAAGAACGAATTGAACAACTTTCGGACGCTTATCATAAACTAACAGATATCGCAATCATTCAATGTTTCTGTTAGAATAGCATTATTATTTCCATGTCAATATTATTTGCCCTTCCCCAGTGGAAACCGCAAAATTATACAATAGGGTAGTTTCCAATTTTTTGAAACGCTTGTATTACGTTCTATATTAACTAAAAGTTACCCTAAAATTCAACTTTTATACTAAAAACGGCTTTAAATATGTTAAAATAACAAAATATATTTTGACAGATGCTTTCGCGCCCAAAACACTCTTTGAAAATGGTGTGACGTCACAGTTTACGGTTTGACACATACGCACGTAGAAGATACGAACTGTCAACTGACATTTGTCATTTGTTGTTTATCGCCTAACTGTCAACAGTGTCAATCCGAGAGTTGTGACTTCATCAGAATCTTCAATAACGTTTCGAGTTTGGTCACGTGACGTGTGCCAAAAGATATTTTAAATTCAATATTTACAAAAATATGGTCATTACAGGTCCTCTAAAAGTAGTTTAACATGTTCTAATAATCCAAAAGAATTTATTGGGATACAATTTATTCTGCCCTAAGATTTGTAGATGGAAACAACCCTATTATGTCGTATAGAAAGTTACAGTTATGTATTCTGCTGCCTATGACGAAGGAAATAACATCGTGACAACGGTGATTTGTCACATGTCGTCCCTATGTCACGGTCATCAGTCAAATATGATGGATGCTTCCATTGACCGCGCAGTGAACCTTGGCATTTGTTGGAAGTAGGCTGTTTCGCGCTTTTGTTGATGATAATCCACCCGTAAGAGCTATAGGAAACGTTTGAATTTGGAATTCGTTGCGTGAAAATACGGTAAACATTGAAAGAGTTTTCCAATGGTTGTTACAGCTATTAAATTAAATATGATATGTCTCGGGATAGACATATCATATAATACAAATAAAACTTCACTTACCGGTAAGTTCGTTTAATTGCAATTATACGTAAGTAGATACAGATGGGTTAATCATCTTTTTTTTTTGTCAGCAAATTTTGACCTACTTAAAAAATATTCGTACTGTATGTAATTATTATTTTTTTATTCTATAAACACAGTCAAACAAGCTACGTAATGTACGTAATATTTTTATCATGATTTGATATTTTATAACTTTTTTAAGAGCAGACCCAGGGGACAAAGCTGTCCCCCACTTTTGTATGAAAATACGGGCACGTTCACTGGGTCACCCATTTATTTAAATAAAAATTTAACGTATTTTTATTTCTGCCGGATCTGGCATGTATGTTAAGGATCTTGTTTAATTTTGACCATCTTAAAACTTACAAAAATTGAACTAATAATGATTAGGGCAATTCTTGAAAAATGAATAAACACTCAGATACAGATGTGTTACCATCAACAGTAGCGGATTAAACAACGCGTCCAAAGTATATATCTGTGACACTCTGGCGGACTCAACAAGAGAACATATTGCGTATTCGAAAGTATTAAATTTCTCACAGTGCTGTGTTTAGAACAATTAGGTTCTACACATTGAGGCATAGCTCTTTTTGTTCAGTTATTAGAGAATAGTAGATATTTTTGACGCGTATCCCAACCCGTTACTTCTGATGCTGAACGTACTTTTACATTCTGCCGCTGCAAAATCGGAGAGTCGGCTTAGAAGGACTCTAGTCATAGAACATGTTTCTTATCTGGAATTATTTTTTAATGGACGGATGTCGGATCACCAATAGGCTAGGATTAATACTAAACCGTTCAGTGACATTTCCCATATCAGACGGACATCATTAGTGAACTGTCACGACTCCTATACAGGGTGGGTGCTAAATAAGATGATCTTTAGCCGTATAGATTAATCACAGAAATGAATTTAAAAATACGAATCAAAAGCGTTTGGCTTTCGAGATATTACTCGGTTTTCCTTTAGGAATCAATTTTTTTTTATACTATGTCGGTGGCAAACAAGCATACGGCCCGCCTGATGGTTTAAAACGCTAATGACTTTTTTGTAATATAAGTTTAATCAAATAACAAGATTATTAATAAACTTTTTATAGTAACAAAGAGATATCACTGAAAGAGTTAATAAAGTCTATGAAAGAAAATATCGTGCAATATGTATCTGTACTACTCCGTACATTATGCGGTAGTTCAGTTACTACCGCCGCCGCCTTATAGCGCCATCTAGTCAAACTGCTCGGTATCATAGAAAAGGAATAATTCGCTAAAGTTGGTCGGGTCATTAGGGCCCACCCTGTATGTTTGGCATCCACATCGATTAGCCTCTCTCTGACCAAGGAAATCCGCTCCTTAGTTTTGGCATCGGCTCTTAGGTCGTTAGTAATGTCCTTATTTGTGGCGAAGGCGTTCGTCATGCCAATTTGACTTTGACGGAAAACTTCACCGTAATGTTCAAAGGAATATAGACTTTATTATGTAGGGTTTGAGGAGTAAATAGGTTATTGAGCGATAAATCCAGTTAGGTAGGAGTTTGTTTCTCCTTACGGGTACTGACATTTGCTTCGTGTCTTGTAAACCCACTGTGTAAACCGTGGTTGTAATTTTTTTTTGTTGTGGGTGGTGATGGAGTGACCGGAGTGACGTATCAATATATGTATATGTAAAGGTCTATTTTAATATCTAATTTAAAACACATCGTTTCCTTTTAATACCTATTAAAATCCAGCCTAGAATCTTGTGAGGGCCAGTTTAGATTTGTAAGGAATGGTATGGCTCAGTCTGGTAGGTAGAAACTGGATGCTGATGTCCATATTTGTTGTAAACAATATAAACAAATGTATACTTAACGCTTTTTTACTCGATCGCTTATACTTTATTAGAGATGTACACTGTCTCTAAATTCAAACACATCGTTTCCCTATTTAAAATCCAGCCTAGTATGTAAACGAAATCATTAGAATTTCATGAACGCCATTTATTTGGATGGCCAGTTTTGTATAAGGAATGGCATGGTTAGGCTCGGTAGGTGGTACTATCTAAACCACTAATGATGTGAATCTCAGCCAAGGATGAACTAACGTCCATATTTGTGGTAAACAATACACATAACGCTTTTTTAAATCCATCTATTATTGAAAATGTTTAAAACAAATTAAATAATATAAATAAATAGTATAATAAATATTATGGGACATTATTACACAAATTGACTAAGCCCCACGGTAAGCTCAATAAGGCTTGTGTTGAGGGTACTTAGACAACGATATATATAATATATGAATATTTATAAATACTTAAATATATAGAAAACACCCATGACTCGGGAACAAATATCCATGCTCATCACACGAATAAATGCCCTTACCAGGATTTGAACCCGGGACCATCAGCTTCGTAGGCAGGGTCACTACCCACTAGGCCAGACCGGTCGTCTAAATAAAATCGAGCATAGTATATAAACGAAATGAAATCATTAATTAGGATTTCATGAACGCCATTTATTTGAACGACCAGTTTTGACGTACCTATAAGGAATGGTATGGCTAAGCTCGGTAGGTGGAAGCATCTAAAGCGTCTCCTAATGATATTAATGCCAGCAGAGTTTTGGGATCTGATTAGAATTTTGGCGAAGCGGGTAATTTAGATTTTTATCCGTATTCACGTAATTAAATGTTGTTAATTTGCTTTATATTTTATAAAGCGAAACGACTACGTCTAGCTAAGTTTCTAAAATGGTATGATAATTAACATGTCAGATCATATATGATATGCTTAGATACCTACCTATATATAGGGAGCGTGCATGAACTATAGGAGGCAGCACGGGAGCCGTCAGATTTTTGGCGCGAGGCGTAAATGTGCTGTTTATTATTCCAATGTAGCCCACAAGATGGCAGAACCTACTATGCACAAGAAAACACGTGACGTGTAAATTTACATGTTTATTGTTTCGAATCAGGCCAAAAGATGGCAGACCCTCCAACGCGCACGGTCCCTATAGTATTCATACTACCTAGTATGAATACTTTATGTGCTGCGTCATAAATGCAACTATTCAACTGTGATGTTTAAGTATTTTTTTTTATTAATTAAAATTTTAATCAATATTTTTTTTTTTTAAGTTTCATTGTCGAACTGCTGTAATATGGCATTGTAATTTAATAATATCTCTTTAATAATTCAATATTTTTTAAGAACAATAATAATTGCATCAATGAATTGACAATGATGTGATATTTGTATAAGGCGATTTAAAAGTGCTTGTTGCCAGGCCTACCTGAATAAAAAAATACTTTGACTTTGACCTGTCTTTACAAGCTGGTCATGCGACTTTGCTCGGGTGTTCGTCTGTGTCATTTCTCCTACCTCTCCAGAGGGTCGATTTCCAAAAGTAGCCTTTCTCCATCCCACTGGCTTTAATCACACTCACAAGTTTCCTAAAATATTCGTGCACTTTTTATTAGAACTTCACAATTAATCAACCAAAAAGCTGCCAAGCTCCAAGTTCCCGTCTTCGCCTCTACGCGACTAATTTTCCTGTCACTAGTTTGTTTTAACTTTGTGATTTACAAGCTCTCCTTCGAGCTAGAACCGCCTATTTTCTTTCATGTTGAAATTACGCCGGCTCATAAAGTTTCAAACAACTCAAACGATCGCAGATTTCCGCGCGAGGGTTATTTGAAGGGTCTTATAAAACTTAGAACAGAAAACTCGTCAACTTTAAGTACTTCGTCTAAGTTAGAGTCCATTGAGGATTATAAGTTGTTGACACAAATACATCTGTCTCCATTATAATATAATTGTTTGTAAATCTGTGTTTGTTTCAGTCGGTCGGTATAAGCGCCTGGCAAAATTGATTACCAATGATGCGTTCTAGAGTAAATAATGTACAGAATGACATAATTTGATACAAAGACGATTTTAAAGGAGAACGATTTTAAATCATTCATTGTTTTCGATGTATATGTATATAGGTATTCTCTCGTAAGGTTGTACAGTAAGCTATAGAACATGCATACTTAAATGCTGCGTCTCAGATATATCTGCAACGGATTGTACACATGTACCTCTATTTCCATTGTATCATCAGCCCTGTTCAAGTCCTTGAGCATTTTTACTTTTTTTTATACCACGTTGGTGTTACATACCTACATGCTCCATAATTAATTAACAATATTTGTTCACAACTTTCTTGAGCTACAAGGGCTGCGAGATGGTCTTAAATCGTATACATGCACAGCAATCTAACTACATTTATTCTGTATTTACAGGAAGAGCTGGACCTGACAGCAGTGAACAAAGCGGCCATGATGGAGCTACCAGCCGCTAAGAAATGGCAGATCTACTGCAGCCGACGGCCGCCGCCGGGCGTGGTCATGCCAATGGGAACGGCGCCACAAGTCGAGGAGTACATTAAGGCGCTCAACGAGATCGCTGACGTAAGTATGAGTACCGCCCTGCAGTGAAGCCATGGGCCTATGAACTGGCAGATCTACTGCAGCCGACCGCCGCCGCCGGTTGAGGTCATGCCCACTGCACGCGCCACAAATCGAAGAGTACATCAAGGCGCTCAACGAGATCGCAGACATGAGTGCAAATGACATCTTCCTTGTAGGTCTACCACCTTATTCAGATGATTGATGAGAACTTATGGTACCACTGTGTAAGTGTAAACTTGCTTCATCAAACGTACATGAAGTAATTTCATCCTCAATCTACATTAGGTGCGGATATCGGAAAAAGTCGGATAAACGCTCCTAAACCCTTCTGTATATTTAGAAGCTTATGCCCAGCAATGAAACGTTTACTGAAGCTGATAAAAATGTAGGTTGTTAAGTAATTCTTATTAAAACAAATCAATCAAAATGTTATCATTTTCCAGGCGTTCGCCTCATCGGAAGGCATAGTCGCCCCAGAATCCTGCGCGCTACTCGACGGCTTGAAGACAGCACTCCGCACACGCGCCCACAGCTTTGTACTGCGATTCGTGAAGCAAGGCGGTCTTGGAGCCCTATTAGATGCCCTGCAGCGGGCGCCCCGGGACGATGCCATCAACAGGCATAACCTTATTGCGGGCATCAAGGCCCTGATGAACAACTCGGTAAGAAACTAAACCTATTCTAGTATTCAGTCGTTCATGAATGTGTCAATCTTCGTGAAGCAAGGCGGTTCGGGAGCTTTACTAGATGCCCTTCAGCGAGCGCCTCGGGACGACGTCATCAACAGGCATAACCTAATTGCGGGTATCAAGGACCTGATGAACAAATTAGTGAGTAACTAACCCTTGGTTACACTTCTTGGTGGCTTTAAGACAGCGCTTCGCAACCGCCACTATCTGGTGCGCTTCGGAAACAGACGGACTTGGTCAAACACAAAACTGTACAGTTCTGACGAATACACAAGTTTCTCTCCTGTGGACAATAGTTTACCGCTTGGGGGCATGTAGGTAATGATTTTATCATATTTATCCAAGCAAAAGGAATACCTTTTCATGTGGATAATGATTAAATAAGAAAATTAACCTTTAAAGCCCCCTAACTTCTAGGTATGTCTGCAGGAAAGACGTGAACACACTTTTGTGTTTGACCCGACTGTCGATTGCTTTTCGAGTCCATCAAATCAATTTCTTAGTCTTTTAAGCTCTCGTAAAACCTAATTGTGTTCTTCTAAAGAAATATTACTTCAATATTTTTCTTTATTTATATTTGCAGACGGGCCGCGCACACGTACTCGCACACCCGACCAGCATCGATCTGATCGCGCAGTCCCTGGACACCGAGAACGTCAAGACCAAGGTCGCCGCGCTGGAGATCCTCGGCGCCGTCTGCCTCGTGCCCGGTGGACATAAAAAGGTACGTTCGATTGTTGAGGGAATGTTGTACTTTGGAGTACTTAATACTTATATATATAACAGCTCCTATATATGTATGTATAACTACTTTTTATTCTTTTCTTCCTATTTCCAGGTGCTAGAAGCAATGGTCCACTACCAGAAGTACGCAGCGGAGCGCGCTCGCTTCCAGTCCATCATCAACGAACTGGACCGCAGTACGGGCGCCTACCGAGACGACCTCGGCCTTAAGACTGCTATTATGTCCTTTGTCAACGCTGTTTTGAATTATGGTGCTGGAGAAGACAGCTTGGAGTTCCGACTGCACTTGAGATATGAGTTCTTGATGCTGGGGATACAGCCTGGTAAGTTGACTAATCTGATTTGATCAGGACTTAAGACTATCATCAATCATCATGTAGTTGGTTAACGTGCTGATACTGAATTATGAAGCCGGGGATGACTCTGGCTGATTAAAGGTTCATGCAAATCTGCGCGACTACGAAGATCAGTCACCAGTATTTTACAGTGCTTTTACGCACTGTACATGTAAGGACTTGGAAATGGTTGGTGCATGCGAATTGTGATATTTGTGATAGATTGCTGTATCTATTGTTTAGGGGAACATCGATACGAAAGAAGAATAGATACCGATTTACTTTTGCCATTTATTCGGAGCACTTAGCTAGACTAATAAAATTAACATGAAGTTTCATTACAAACTGTATTTTACAGTTATCGAGAAACTCCGCAAATACGAAAATGAAACCCTCGACCGGCACATCGACTTCTTCGAAATGATCCGCAACGAGGATGAAAAAGAACTCGCCAGGCGATTCGACAAACAACACGTCGATACCAAGAGCGCAGGAACAATGTTCGAGTTGCTGAGAAGGAAACTGAGTCATACTGCTGCTTATCCTCATCTACTGTCTATGCTTGAGCACATGCTGCTGTTACCCTGTGAGTATTACATACATAGGAAAATTAGTGCCATTGATTTTCTCACATCTGGTTGCCTTACTAGTTGAAACAGTTGATTACTTATTTTACTTACATCGAAAAGCTCTGTTGAGAATATTTGACATCAGCCATTGATAACATTTAATTATTTAGGCGTAATAAAAAATATGACTTTGGCTCTTATTTCTGGTTCTTGAATTGCAATGATGCATTAATCCTATTTAGATATCTGATCATTCTGATCCTCATAAAAATATGACATTCATTAAAAAATAAACCTAGTTAACAGTAAATAAGAAAATTTACCTTACTTTTTACAGTGGAATACAATCCTCACGCGCAACACTGGCTCCTCCTCGACCGAGTCGTCCAACAGATCGTCCTCCAGCAACCCAACGCCGGCAGCCGCTCCACCAGCTCCCAGGAGACAGACCGGGACGACCGCACTGATATCAACAAGGTACTGCCTGTGTGAGATACAATCCTCACGCGCAACACTGGCTCCTCCTCGACCGAGTCGTCCAACAGATCGTCCTCCAGCAACCCAACGCCGGCAGCCGCTCCACCAGCTCCCAGGAGACAGACCGGGACGACCGCACTGATATCAACAAGGTACTGCCTGTGTGAGATACAATCCTCACGCGCAACACTGGCTCCTCCTCGACCGAGTCGTCCAACAGATCGTCCTCCAGCAACCCAACGCCGGCAGCCGCTCCACCAGCTCCCAGGAGACAGACCGGGACGACCGCACTGATATCAACAAGGTACTGCCTGTGTGAGATACAATCCTCACGCGCAACACTGGCTCCTCCTCGACCGAGTCGTCCAACAGATCGTCCTCCAGCAACCCAACGCCGGCAGCCGCTCCACCAGCTCCCAGGAGACAGACCGGGACGACCGCACTGATATCAACAAGGTACTGCCTGAGTGAGATACAATCCTCACGCGCAACACTGGCTCCTCCTCGACCGAGTCGTCCAACAGATCGTCCTCCAGCAACCCAACGCCGGCAGCCGCTCCACCAGCTCCCAGGAGACAGACCGGGACGACCGCACTGATATCAACAAGGTACTGCCTGTGTGAGATACAATCCTCACGCGCAACACTGGCTCAACAGTGAGATCACTGCCAGAACTGTTCCTCAACACTCTTATCGTGGAGCAACAAATCGTACAATAACCAAACACCGGCAGCCGCTTTACCAGTTCCCCGGAAGTCGAACGAGACGACCACAGTGGTATCAACAAGGTACCTATATGCTGTGTGAGATCACAGCCTGGACCGTTAGCCCTTTAGCAATGTTTTCCTAGCCCCTCAACACTGTTGACTTGGAGCAAACAACCCAGCGCCGGCAGGAGATGGACCGGGAAGACCGCAATTACGACATCCACAAGGTACCTACTAATACGTCTTTGGTGTAATGTTACTCCAACCTGGACAGTTCTTGAGCATTTTATGACCACGCTTGCACGCACAGGTATTCGTACGTTCTCCCATGTCTTGTCTTGTTTAGTGTATGAACAATTGGAGAATGATGCTTAATGACAAATTATTAAGTACGTCTCACGTAATCCTCAATGTGAAGCTGCTAGACACAGTGATAAAATATAAAGCTACTAGAGATCGCATGTCTATTGCAACATATTGCATCTCTTACCATTTTACCCGAAGCATGTTTGAAATCATATCGATCTCCTTATCTACAAATAATACACAAAATTGTACACAATACACACCCTGGCTACATTGACTTTTCCTCTACGCACACTATAGCAAACTGTACAGCATTTGTTTCACCAGGTGTACGACCCCGACGTGGCGCCGCTCGACATCAACGTGGCCGAGGTCGTGCACCTCCTGGCCAAGGAAGAAGAGCTGGTCGCCGCCAGGACCAAGGCCGACAACTTGGAGAAGGAGAACGTAGATCTCGCCACGGAGTTGGCCAAAAAGGTAGGCTCAATACTTAGAAATGGGTCGGGCACAGGTTTAAGAATGTACTTCTGTTTCCGAAAGTTAAAAACAATAAGAAACCAATTGATGTAATATAATATACCGGGTGGGGCCTGTAATAGGAGCAATAAATTAAAATTAACTTAAGGCTGTGCTTCTTAAACTGACCAACATTTATTGCTGAGTTGCCAAAGTGAGGTACGAGATTGAAAAACTTTATTGTATACAATACTTTTTCTACGAGTCAATAAAAATAATACTTTAAACTAATAATATCATACAGGTAAACAAACCAAAAGTATACAGCTGTTTAAGACACGCGAGCAGCCGCGATACCTTCATACTCGTACGCGCCCCGGCCGGTCGGCGACACCTTGTAACTTATGAGGCCCTGGTACTTGTTCCGCGCTAAATTCAATTCTTAGACAGTTTTTTCTCGATTTTGGCCACCGTAGCTTATGGAGACTAACAAGCAATGGTTTATTATTTATTTATTCAGCGATTCTTAAAAATAGCTTGTTTTGATTTTTAGTACACTTTAAAGTTGATTCTGAGATGCAGTGTATTGCAAATTTTGTCATGTCAATTACAATGATGATAGTGTAGGTTGAAGATAGTATTTAATTTGTATGAAAATAGGACTTCATAATTTTTTAAAGTTATTGAATAAAAGTGTCATCGTTTGAGGAGTACAATCTATGTTTTAGTTATTTTCTCGTGTGTCTCAACCCGGTATGCGGCTAAGGCAACACTAATTCTCGCGATTTGTATACATATTTAGTGAAAGAACGGGTCTAATCATTGGATAAGTTAAAAATAATACACTGCCACACTTTGTCACGTCAATATTGGTGCAGAGTTAGTTTAAACGAAAACTTAACTTAACAGTCGGAAACAGGAGAGACAAATGGAACAATCTGTGTCTGATCCAAATTTAATTGGTAATGGTAAATTAATTCCATTTAAATTTACAAAAGAGTCAACCACACTAAGTTTTCATGCCAAGTAGTACGTTAAATATGACGCTCCCATGGCCATCACGCGATATGTATGTCTTGTCACTTTCAAATAAGTACGTGCAAACTTAGAGTGGTCGAATTCTATTTGAAATAAAACACATACGGTGATGTGTCATATCCATTATTAATATGGTCGAAATATACATTATTATTAATATTTCCAAATAAATACACATACGGTGATGTTGTCATCCCATCGATAATGTGGTTCAAAGATATAATAATTTTGCCCTAACGCCCTTATATGACAAGGCGAAGAACACTATGCTTTATACACATTAAAGCTTATTTTTTAATGTGTTTATCTACAGCTACACAGTATCTAACTGAGAATATAAATAACGTTGTCAACCGTCATCATCAAGCTTGGTCAGAGTATTCAATCTACTTTTATACTAATAGCGATTCTTAATATTTATATGGCTTGCGACAAACTGGACAAAGTTGTTTTATCAAATTTCTTTTCATGTAAAAGAAAAAATATATAAGGACATTAATACACAAATTGAGTAAGTCCCATAGCTCATAGTAAGCTCAATTAAGGCTTGTGTTGTAGCAAAGAGAATTTGAAATAGAGGTGTATTGTCGAAGAAAACTTTGTAGCGACGTAAATTTACTGCCATCTTTCGACACATTTAGAACGCCATTTAACTTTGATCTTTATTCTTTCACTGATGTGTTCAATTTATTAAATATAATATCAAATAATAAACATTTATTCAGCAAATAGGCCACTTTTACATGTCCATTTTTACAAACAATAAAAAAAAACAATTACAAATATGGAATCGATGAAATAATAAATACTTTATTAGAGATGTATACTGTCTCTAAATGTCAAATTACACAAAAAAAACTATGATAAAAAAAATAAAACCATATAATACTAAAATTCTTTAAGTCTCTTAGTGTCAGAGATAAATTATAAAAAAAGATATTAAATTATCCTTAGAGATGTAGAGGGTCGCCAAGGCTTGAATTCTTATATAAATAATTAAAAGACAAAAAATAAAATAATTAAAACAGACAAGAACCGAATAAAAAAGTGGCGCTATTGACTACGAGCTAAAAAAAAACTTACCAAAGTCTCCTGCCTCTACATTCCAAATTGTCACATAACAATTCTCTTTTTGCGCACACTCTGACCGAGCTCTCATCATAACTATCATACCAACCCTAACCTGCATGATAGGAGAAGCAAGTGGACCAGCAGAGCCAGGAGCGCGAGGAGCTGGAGAACGTGGTGGCGCGCCTCCAGGAGCGGCTCGAGCGCGAGACGGCCGCGCACATGGAGAGCTGCGACCGGGCGCGCCACGCGGCCATGAGGGCCACTCAACTTGAACAACAGGTAAACCGGCCACTCAACTTGAACAACAGGTAAACCGGCGTTACCCGGGACCGTCAACTTCGCTCTTCCGGCAATATGTCTCTATCTATCCCTCTTCACCGCACTGGGTTCATGTCGAATTCGTTTTCCGTGCAGGCGGCCCGTCTTTGGAACGGACTTCCCTACGGCATCAAAAATGCTCAAAATAAGTTTGCATTTAAAAAATCCTTACGTGCTTTCTTTGCTAGCAGAATGAAAAAATAATAATGTATGGGTAAGCTCTATATGTTTTGTCGTTATTTATGTATATATTATAAGAAATATAAGTATGTATATTTATGTATGTATGTATTATGTATGTATGGTATGTTATTGTATTATATTTGGTTGTTGTTGTTAAAGTAGCACCGCCCACAATCTCTCTGCTTTGCCTAAAGGTTGACTGGTAGAGAATGCCTCATGGCATTAAGTCCGCCTTTTGTACTATAAGGTTTTCTTTTGTGCAATAAAGATTAAATAAATAAACAAATAAATAAATAAAGGGAAAAAAGGAATAGTTGAAGTCATTTGTAGATGTCAATTGTTTGAGACTGAAGGAGCGGGTAGTGAAATAGACAGAGGGCGGAGGAGTTCCTTCGCGAGTTGTCGCAACTGGAGAAGGTAATAATTAAGTATAATTTATCATAAATAGAATTGTGAGTTAAACTTTTTGTTTATCTACTGCATTAAAGATTTTTTGAAATGATTGAAATAAAAAATCGGACAAGTGCGAGTCGGACTCGCCCACCGAGGGTTCCGTACTTTTTAATATTTGTTGTTATAGCGGCAACAGACGGACGGACGGACGGACAGCGGAGTCTTAGTAATAGGGTCCCGTTTTACTCTTTGAGTACGGAACCCTAAAAACATTAATACTCGTAATTACTTATGAGTAGTTTTTTGTTAGCAAGGTATATTCTTTTATCATTACGACCGCTTGGAAAAATTAAATTATTCATTCTTACTTTTCATTTACAGTTGAACCAAGAAAGATCAGAACGTGCGAGGTTTGAGAAACTAGTCAGCGAGGGAAGCATACCTGACGATGCCAAGGTAAAGTGTTTCGCATAAACCATTATCTAACCGTTCTTTAAAAAAAAATGGATAAGACACTTTTTGATTACTTTAAGCGTACACCTAGCCTAATCAAACTATTCTCTATTCAGGTCAGCAACCTCAAGAGCGCCGTGATCGAGACCTGCAGCGTCCCTCCCCCGCCGCCCCCTCCCTCCCTCTGCCCCCCGCCCCCGCCGGCCCCCGCGCCCCCCGCCGCCCCCGTACCCCCCGCCCCACTGGCCCCCCTGCCCCCTGCGACCCCCAAACCCAAGAAGAACGTGCCCACCCCCGGCAACCCCCTGAAGAGCTTCAACTGGAGCAAGCTGCCGGACACGAAGCTGCACGGGACGATCTGGCAGGAGCTCGACGATACGAAGCTGTATAACGCTATGGATTTGAATACGATCGATAAGATGTTCTGCGCTTACCAGAAGAATGGAGTGCAGGTATATTTAAATAGTATTTTATACAATATTGATATAATAGAGAGCTTTCAGTCGAGTACCGTGTTTTGGCAACGGAGCTTGCTGAGTTGCCAAAGTGAGGTACGAGATTGAAAAGCTTGATTGTTGTATACAATACTTTTTCTACGAGTCAATAAAAATAATACTTTAGACTAATAAAATCATACAGGTAAACAAGCCAAAATTATACAGCAATTTAAGACACGCGAGTAGCCGCTACCTTCATACTCGTGCGCGCCCCGGCCGCCGGGCCCGGCGGGGTGGGCGGCGACACCTCCTCGTAACTCATGGGGCCCTGGTACTTGATCTGCGCTAAATTTAATTTTTGGAAAGTTTTTTCTCGATTTTGGCCATCGTAGCCTATGGGGACCAACAAGCAATGGTAAGCGGTTATCGTAGTCTATGGATGTTGCTATATTAAGGGTGTCACATGTGCGTTTATGACTTATGAAGCAATTGTTTCTACTATACAACCTAAAATAAATAAATAATTTGAACAATCGTTTTGTTTCGTCCTCTTGACCGCGGCGAGCTGTGATTGGTCCATTTCATTATAGTTGACTAAACCGTTTCGAAATTAATATTACAGCAGGCGCGGATACAAGGGGGGGGCCATAGGGGCAATGCCCCCCCCCTAAAACCCTGGCTCTCACATTACTAAATTGAGTAAATTTTATTTTTTACCAAAAATATATGATTTTCTCAAAATGGCCCCCCCCTAAGCCAAATCTTGTATCCGCGCCTGTATAACAGTACATATGGGGCTACTTTATAGCACTAGTGCGAGAAGTAGCATATTATGTTACTGTGTCGAACATTTAAAGGGCCATATGTACTGTAAAACGTTGTACGATACATGTGCGAATAGGTAATTCGCAACTCGTGTCGATTTAAAACACTCCCTTCGGTCGTGTTTTAATTTATCGCCACTCGTTTCGAATTTCCTATTTTTCGCACTTGTATCGTAATGTACTATTATAGTTGAGTTGCGAGCCCATAAATGAGAAGTACCTTATGACAGTTTGGTATACGAAATCTTAATTCAACCATTACAGTCGACGAGTAGAAAAATAATTTTATGAACTCCGGCACTTCAATTCAGACCTCGAGTCCCAGGCATGCACAAAGTCAAAACCTCCAAGTTTGAAGATGTTTAATTTTTCATACATTTTGTATGAAATATAGTGAACAATATCGCATCCTTTGGGCTCTAGGAGTTACGTGACTGATAACAATATTCAAAGAGTATACTTTTTTGGTAAACCATAGGCTGTGTTCTAATGTTGTTAAAAATGTTAAAATACTGATAACAGTGTTCTAATATACAATTGATTTGCGACGTCACTCCTAGCTTGAGACGTACAACATGACTTCCAATAACGTCACGATAATTCTGCTTTAACTATGTTACAAATTACCTTCAGGCAAACCGTTTGCTCATTCTCATTGTCCGTCCTATATCATAAAAAAACGGGTTGCACTCCGGGAGTGCCGGCAGAAGTGAAAACTTGAATGTGCGTTTTTGATGTTTTGGAGAAATTGAGTAGCAGTTTTATAAAAAGAGATAATTCTCTATTATACCTACGTAAATAAATTTGAGTGTGGAAGATATTTGGAATGCGATTTTTAGTGTTAATATATAACATATACAGGGTAATTCATGAGACGTGAGCAGGAAGCCTAAACAATCAGTAAATGTTAATGAATCGTTATTTAACTTTCTGGTAAGGAAAATTTTGAGTATCTACTACAATCATGGACACCCAACAACACAATGATACAATACAACACAATTAACAAAGATTAATTTAACCGTTATGACAGCACTTTGATTATGAAGAAAATAAAAAGTCACACTTGAATGAGATACTCTCTCTCTCTCTCTTCTTCCTCGCGTTGTCCCGGCATTTTGCCACGACCCATGGGAGCCTGGGGTCCGCTTGACAACTAATCCCAAGAATTGGCATAGGTACTAGTTTTTACGGAAGCGACTGCCATCTGACCTTCCAACTCAGAGGGATTCACACTTGAATGAGATACGATTTTTCAAAAGTAACCAGGCTTCGATGACATTGAATTTGCACGTCACCATGATTTCACGTGTCCGTCTTACGAATTTTCAATCTGACGGTCACGTGACACCTGACGCGAGTTTAACATTTTTTCCCCATCAAAAAAGTGCCCAGCGCCGCTAAAGAAGTTTTCACTTCAAAAATCGCCCGCGAAGAATTTATTACAATGGCCTTCAGTCTCTTTTGGTTTCTACTCGTATTTCTAATTCCATTCATTAACCAGTCTTCTAAACTTGTTTTCCAGAATGAGGGTTCAGTAGAAGACCTTCGTCAGTTGGGTTCGAAGCCACGCACGAAAATCCTATCAGTCATTGACGGGCGCCGCGCGCAAAATTGCACCATCCTGCTGTCCAAGCTCAAGATGTCCGACGAGGAGATATGCCGGTAATTAAACACTCAAATTGTTCTAGAAGGCCCTAGAAGACTTAAGACAGCTAGGTTTGAAGCTACGCACTAAGGTCCTGTCAGTCATCGACGGTCGCCGCGCACAGAACTGCACCATCTTACTGTTAGTTTGAGAGAACAGAATAATAAATAACATGTGTATCATGGAGTTAGTATTTACCTAAAAGTTAACTTTATGAACGCATCCTTCACCGGGCTGGTAACGTGTATATCCTGGAATTCCTTTTGATGATTCATATACAACTTTTTAAGCCTAGATTTGAACTGTTGGATACTCTTAGCTTAGCGTGTAACCTAAATTGAAATCTTACACTTGACATTCACAATTCACCCTAATAAACAGGTGCTGCCCCCTACAGTATACGTATGTTCCAATGCGCAAGAGTTTATCGTCTTGTGTCCTAAAAAAAAATAAGTCACACTGCATCGCACGCAAGCGATGTGATGACTCATATAAGGATACATACGTTATCTTTTTTATTCAATTTTAAATTTCTACACCTATTTCCTCTAATATATATATATATATATATTTATTCAGGAAACAAACGGTCACATATTAATATATATAAATTTAAGTGATAACAAACAGACCTTTAGTTAACAAACAGATCGAAAAAGGGAAGGTGTTAGACATCTTCTTGTCCGTCACGCATACAGGGACTTCAAAACAGCGGTAGGTAATTAATAAACGCATGACATAGTAGGGAATTCAAAATGGTATACAAAATCAATTAGAAATATATGTATCGCTATAGTTGTTATGCGTTAGCTTACGTGCGAATAATATATAATTAGGGACTTAATATTTGCTGTCATTTTTTTTCTTTTCCAGAGCGATCCTGCGTATGGACAGCGGAGAGCAGTTACCAATCGACATGGTAGAGCAACTAGCCAAGTTCACGCCAAGCGCGGAGGAAGCAGCATTACTGGAGGAGCATCAAGATGAGCTCGATAATATGGCGCGCGCCGACCGCTTCCTCTACGAGATCTCCAAGTGAGTAATGTGCACGGTAGCAACTATTGCATAATGAATATTATAGTTGTTTAAAGTGTTGTATAATGAATATTTCGGTTCAATGCAGTGTCATGAAATATGCTGAGTGGGTATCATATTTTAGCATCTGTTTTTTCCATGTTTGTATGTATTTTCTTTATTGAAATCAATTTTGTTTTTCACTCACCATATACTATGTCTTAGCGTTCAATAAGTATTTGTTTCTTAAAAAGTATACCTGTACCCCTAGTGTAAATAAATTCGATTTCGAAACGTGACGCGCTCTTTCTAAATCCAAAACAAAATGAGACTTAACGCAAACGCGTTCGTCACGTTATGATGTCGATCAAATATACACTAGGGGTACAGAATCAAAATGGTTTGATGTAAGTATGAAAATTTGTTGCCGAGGGATGGAAACCAATGCATTTTTGGCAAAAGGTACGATTCAGTAAATGTCTGTTTCCACCTAGGTATACATAGTGCTTTTCTCAAACATGTAAGGAAATACTCAAATATACTAATACATTTCAATGCAAGTGTGCAAAGTTTGTCATTATTTACGAGTCCCGGATGTCTTTTATGAGCCATAGCTACTTGCACTTACACGTACATTGAACGACGTTTTATAATACATTTGCGAAAAAATCACAGTAATACAAATATATACACGAGTTGCGAATTACCTATTAGCACATGTATCGTACAACGTTTTACAGTACATATGGCCCTTTAAATGTTCACAGTAACGTAATATGCTAATTTTCGCACTAGTGCTATAAAGTGCCATCATATGTACTGTAATAGTATTTTATGCAACAGTTGTATAAGAAGGGTCAAAAAAGGCGAGTGGCGTGAGTTACAATGTGAGCCGGAGCCGAAGGCGTAGGCGAACATTGTAAAGGAATACGCCACGAGCATTTTTTGACCTACTTATACAACGTTGCATACAATACTTTTCCTACGAGTCAACAAAAATAAATCTTAATTTAGGTAAACAAAGCAAAAGTATATAGCCAAGACGCGCGAGCATACCTTGTTACGCGCCCGGCCCGCCCCGGGCCGCGGCCGGCCGGTCGGCGACACCTCCTCGTAACTCATGAGGCCCTGGTACTTGCTACTTGCTAAATTAAATTTTTGGACAGTTTTTTCTTGATTTTGGCCACCGTAGCCTACGGAGAATAACAAGCAACGCAACGCTAAGCGGTCTTCGTAGTCTATGGGTGTTGCTATATTACGGGTGTCACATGCGTGTTTCTGACTTATGAAGTAATTATTTTTACTATGCAACCAAATGAATATTTTGTAAGTTGGCAGCATGCACTTAGTTTAAAACTGTATTCGTTTTGATTTTGTTAGGTTGGTAGCCATTAATCGCAGTAACGTTATAGCGATTAAAAGCACAAGTGCTGTTATGAGGAATAGGCAATATAGACTTTTCTTGAAACCTTTTATGTATGTTCTTATATTCGTGTTAATGAATGCATAAATGACAGATAACAGTAGAGGAGTAGGAAAAATGTATTAAGTGAATGTGGAATACGTTATGTTCACGTTCGTTCCGCGTAGAAGCGCGCAGCGACCCGGCGCCGGCGCGCGGCGGACAGAAATCTAATTTGTTTGTTTCATACGAATTTCATTTTTGCCCGCTCCGTCGGCACCGGTCGCGCGGCTTCGTCGCCGGTTGCGCGTCGTCGTCGCTGGGACAAAAATTATGCACGTTGCGTTTTCTATTTACGAACAAAATGCGACCATTTCCGAGCTGGTTTGATAAAGGGTTTATCGCTGAAAGCAATACGTTGTTCCAGAATCCCTCACTACTCGCAGCGCGTGCGCACGCTGCTGTTCAAGAAGAAGTTCGCGGCGGCCGCGGCCGAGGCGGCGGCGCGCGCCTCCACCGTGCTGCGCGCGGCCAGGGAGATGACGCGCTCGCGGCGGCTGAGAGCGTTACTGGAGGTCGTGCTCGCGCTAGGGAACTACATGAGACCGAGTATGTTATATGTAAGGGGGCGCCTCCACCGTGCTGCGCGCGGCAGGGAGATGACGCGCTCGCGGCGGCTGAGAGCGTTACGGAGGTCGTGCTCGCGCTAGGGAACTACATGAACCGGTATGTTATATGTAGGCGCCTCCACCGTGCTGCGCGCGGCAGGGAGATGACGCGCTCGCGGCGGCTGAGAGCGTTCCTGGAGGTCGTGCTCGCGCTAGGAACTACATGAACGGTATGTTATATGTAGGCGCCTCCACCGTGCTGCGCGCGGCCAGGGAGATGACGCGCTCGCGGCGGCTGAGAGCGTTACTGGAGGTCGTGCTCGCGCTAGGGAACTACATGAACCGGTATGTTATATGTAGGCGCCTCCACCGTGCTGCGCGCGGCCAGGGAGATGACGCGCTCGCGGCGGCCTGAGAGCGTTACTGGAGGTCGTGCTCGCGCTAGGGAACTACATGAACCGGTATGTTATATGTAGGCGCCTCCACCGTGCTGCGCGCGGCCAGGGAGATGACGCGCTCGCGGCGGCTGAGAGCGTTACTGGAGGTCGTGCTCGCGCTAGGGAACTACATGAACCGGTATGTTATATGTAGGCGCCTCCACCGTGCTGCGCGCGGCCAGGGAGATGACGCGCTCGCGGCGGCTGAGAGCGTTACTGGAGGTCGTGCTCGCGCTAGGGAACTACATGAACCGGTATGTTATATGTAGGCGCCTCCACCGTGCTGCGCGCGGCCAGGGAGATGACGCGCTCGCGGCGGCTGAGAGCGTTACTGGAGGTCGTGCTCGCGCTAGGGAAACTACATGAACCGGTATGTTATATGTAGGCGCCTCCACCGTGCTGCGCGCGGCCAGGGAGATGACGCGCTACGCGGCGGCTGAGAGCGTTACTGGAGGTCGTGCTCGCGCTAGGGAACTACATGAACCGGTATGTTATATGTAGGCGCCTCCACCGTGCTGCGCGCGGCCAGGGAGATGACGCGCTCGCGGCGGCTGAGAGCGTTACTGGAGGTCGTGCTCGCGCTAGGGAACTACATGAACCGGTATGTTATATGTAGGCGCCTCCACCGTGCTGCGCGCGGCCAGGGAGATGACGCGCTCGCGGCGGCTGAGAGCGTTACTGGAGGTCGTGCTCGCGCTAGGGAACTACATGAACCGGTATGTTATATGTAGGCGCCTCCACCGTGCTGCGCGCGGCCAGGGAGATGACGCGCTCGCGGCGGCTGAGAGCGTTACTGGAGGTCGTGCTCGCGCTAGGGAACTACATGAACCGGTATGTTATATGTAGGCGCCTCCACCGTGCTGCGCGCGGCCAGGGAGATGACGCGCTCGCGGCGGCTGAGGAGCGTTACTGGAGGTCGTGCTCGCGCTAGGGAACTACATGAACCGGTATGTTATATGTAGGCGCCTCCACCGTGCTGCGCGCGGCCAGGGAGATGACGCGCTCGCGGCGGCTGAGAGCGTTACTGGAGGTCGTGCTCGCGCTAGGGAACTACATGAACCGGTATGTTATATGTAGGCGCCTCCACCGTGCTGCGCGCGGCCAGGGAGATGACGCGCTCGCGGCGGCTGAGGAGCGCTGTACTGGAGGTCGTGCTCGCGCTAGGGAACTACATGAACCGGTATGTTATATGTAGGCGCCTCCACCGTGCTGCGCGCGGCCAGGGAGATGACGCGCTCGCGGCGGCTGAGAGCGTTACTGGAGGTCGTGCTCGCGCTAGGGAACTACATGAACCGGTATGTTATATGTAGGCGCCTCCACCGTGCTGCGCGCGGCCAGGGAGATGGACGCGCTCGCGGCGGCCTGAGAGCGTTACTGGAGGTCGTGCTCGCGCTAGGGAACTACATGAACCGGTATGTTATATGTAGGCGCCTCCACCGTGCTGCGCGCGGCCAGGGAGATGACGCGCTCGCGGCGGCTGAGAGCGTTACTGGAGGTCGTGCTCGCGCTAGGGAACTACATGAACCGGTATGTTATATGTAGGCGCCTCCACCGTGCTGCGCGCGGCCAGGGAGATGACGCGCTCGCGGCGGCTGAGAGCGTTACTGGAGGTCGTGCTCGCGCTAGGGAACTACATGAACCGGTATGTTATATGTAGGCGCCTCCACCGTGCTGCGCGCGGCCAGGGAGATGACGCGCTCGCGGCGGCTCAGGGCGCTGCTCGAGGTCGTGCTCGCGCTAGGGAACTACATGAACCGGTATGTTATATGTAGGCGCCTCCACCGTGCTGCGCGCGGCCAGGGAGATGACGCGCTCGCGGCGGCTCAGGGCGCTGCTCGAGGTCGTGCTCGCGCTAGGGAACTACATGAACCGGTATGTTATATGTAGGCGCCTCCACCGTGCTGCGCGCGGCCAGGGAGATGACGCGCTCGCGGCGGCTCAGGGCGCTGCTCGAGGTCGTGCTCGCGCTAGGGAACTACATGAACCGGTATGTTATATGTAGGCGCCTCCACCGTGCTGCGCGCGGCCAGGGAGATGACGCGCTCGCGGCGGCTGAGAGCGTTACTGGAGGTCGTGCTCGCGCTAGGGAACTACATGAACCGGTATGTTATATGTAGGCGCCTCCACCGTGCTGCGCGCGGCCAGGGAGATGACGCGCTCGCGGCGGCTGAGAGCGTTACTGGAGGTCGTGCTCGCGCTAGGGAACTACATGAACCGGTATGTTATATGTAGGCGCCTCCACCGTGCTGCGCGCGGCCAGGGAGATGACGCGCTCGCGGCGGCTCAGGGCGCTGCTCGAGGTCGTGCTCGCGCTAGGGAACTACATGAACCGGTATGTTATATGTAGGCGCCTCCACCGTGCTGCGCGCGGCCAGGGAGATGACGCGCTCGCGGCGGCTCAGGGCGCTGCTCGAGGTCGTGCTCGCGCTAGGGAACTACATGAACCGGTATGTTATATGTAGGCGCCTCCACCGTGCTGCGCGCGGCCAGGGAGATGACGCGCTCGCGGCGGCTCAGGGCGCTGCTCGAGGTCGTGCTCGCGCTAGGGAACTACATGAACCGGTATGTTATATGTAGGCGCCTCCACCGTGCTGCGCGCGGCCAGGGAGATGACGCGCTCGCGGCGGCTCAGGGCGCTGCTCGAGGTCGTGCTCGCGCTAGGGAACTACATGAACCGGTATGTTATATGTAGGCGCCTCCACCGTGCTGCGCGCGGCCAGGGAGATGACGCGCTCGCGGCGGCTCAGGGCGCTGCTCGAGGTCGTGCTCGCGCTAGGGAACTACATGAACCGGTATGTTATATGTAGGCGCCTCCACCGTGCTGCGCGCGGCCAGGGAGATGACGCGCTCGCGGCGGCTGAGAGCGTTACTGGAGGTCGTGCTCGCGCTAGGGAACTACATGAACCGGTATGTTATATGTAGGCGCCTCCACCGTGCTGCGCGCGGCCAGGGAGATGACGCGCTCGCGGCGGCTGAGAGCGTTACTGGAGGTCGTGCTCGCGCTAGGGAACTACATGAACCGGTATGTTATATGTAGGCGCCTCCACCGTGCTGCGCGCGGCCAGGGAGATGACGCGCTCGCGGCGGCTCAGGGCGCTGCTCGAGGTCGTGCTCGGCGCTAGGGAACTACATGAACCGGTATGTTATATGTAGGCGCCTCCACCGTGCTGGCGCGCGGCCAGGGAGATGACGCGCTCGCGGCGGCTCAGGGCGCTGCTCGAGGTCGTGCTCGCGCTAGGGAACTACATGAACCGGTATGTTATATGTAGGCGCCTCCACCGTGCTGCGCGCGGCCAGGGAGATGACGCGCTCGCGGCGGCTCAGGGCGCTGCTCGAGGTCGTGCTCGCGCTAGGGAACTACATGAACCGGTATGTTATATGTAGGCGCCTCCACCGTGCTGCGCGCGGCCAGGGAGATGACGCGCTCGCGGCGGCTCAGGGCGCTGCTCGAGGTCGTGCTCGCGCTAGGGAACTACATGAACCGGTATGTTATATGTAGGCGCCTCCACCGTGCTGCGCGCGGCCAGGGAGATGACGCGCTCGCGGCGGCTCAGGGCGCTGCTCGAGGTCGTGCTCGCGCTAGGGAACTACATGAACCGGTATGTTGTATGTAGGCGCCTCCACCGTGCTGCGCGCGGCCAGGGAGATGACGCGCTCGCGGCGGCTCAGGGCGCTGCTCGAGGTCGTGCTCGCGCTAGGGAACTACATGAACCGGTATGTTATATGTAGGCGCCTCCACCGTGCTGCGCGCGGCCAGGGAGATGACGCGCTCGCGGCGGCTCAGGGCGCTGCTCGAGGTCGTGCTCGCGCTAGGGAACTACATGAACCGGTATGTTATATGTAGGCGCCTCCACCGTGCTGCGCGCGGCCAGGGAGATGACGCGCTCGCGGCGGCTCAGGGCGCTGCTCGAGGTCGTGCTCGCGCTAGGGAACTACATGAACCGGTATGTTGTATGTAGGCGCCTCCACCGTGCTGCGCGCGGCCAGGGAGATGACGCGCTCGCGGCGGCTCAGGGCGCTGCTCGAGGTCGTGCTCGCGCTAGGGAACTACATGAACCGGTATGTTATATGTAGGCGCCTCCACCGTGCTGCGCGCGGCCAGGGAGATGACGCGCTCGCGGCGGCTCAGGGCGCTGCTCGAGGTCGTGCTCGCGCTAGGGAACTACATGAACCGGTATGTTATATGTAGGCGCCTCCACCGTGCTGCGCGCGGCCAGGGAGATGACGCGCTCGCGGCGGCTCAGGGCGCTGCTCGAGGTCGTGCTCGCGCTAGGGAACTACATGAACCGGTATGTTATATGTAGGCGCCTCCACCGTGCTGCGCGCGGCCAGGGAGATGACGCGCTCGCGGCGGCTCAGGGCGCTGCTCGAGGTCGTGCTCGCGCTAGGGAACTACATGAACCGGTATGTTGTGTATCTTCTTCTTAATGTCCTATGTCCCCTAGCTGGAGCAGAGGGCGTTCACAGTGTGCCGCCGTCTCGTTCTGCGTGCTTCGCCTCAGGCCATGATAGCCCGAGTACTGTCAACTCGGATGTCGCTGAGCGCCGCCAGGATTGTTTGGAACGGCCTGATCCTCCCTTGCCTTGCGGGTTCCATTCTAGGGCCTGCCCAGGGATGTAGTCGGGGTCCCTTCTAAATGTATGATTGATCCAGGTCCACTTGCGGCGCGCGATCTGGTGCTCGATCGGGGTTTCGCGGAAGATTAGGGGGGTCTGGGCGTTCATTAGGACCAGCATATCCCGAAAATGTGTCGAACGCACCGGTTAACAAACACTTGGATCCGCCGCGTGATGTCCATAGTGACCCTCCACGTCTCACATCCATGTGTTATATGCACAGTTTTCACGTTAGATCGGATTTTTTTTAATTTTACTCCTCGTCAATTTTCGAAACCGCCATATGGGACAAAATTGTGCGAAGTGTTGTGTATCATATACGCCTAATTTGTTAAAATTGTTCTTATTAAACCATGACAAATAATAGTAACAATTGTCGTAGTAATAGTAACAGTAAACAATTTTAACAAATTAGGTGTCTATGAACATAATTGTAGGATTGCTCTCAAATAGTATCACATATATATGATTATTTCTATGATCATCAAATTTTTTGCCTAACTATAATGTTCGATGTACCAACCAATCATGTTGACTACAAGATCGGTGAAGTTACTAGGAATAGAGTCTACTCCTTCAAACTCTCTCTCCGACAAATCATGCTTAGCGTTCTTACTTTAGTGTTAGTGATGCCTCGAAGTTTAATGAAACCTCGTGTTTAAGACTATTGGTTTTTTAAAGCATGTCGAGACCCATTCAAACATCAAACATTTATTCAGCAAATAGGCCACAGGGGCACTTTTACATGTCCATTTTTACAAACAATAAAATTACAAAAAACAATTACAAATATGGAATCAATGAAATAATAAATACTTTATTAGAGATGTATACTGTCTCTAAATGTCAAATTACACAAAAAAAAACTATGATAAAAAAATAAAACCAACAAATACTAAAATTCTTTAGAAATGTATAAGTCTCTAAGTGTCAGAGATAAAATATAAAAAAGATATTAAATTATCCTTAGAGATGTGGAGGGTCTCCAAGGCTTGAATTCTTATATAAATCATTAACAGACAAAAAATTAAATCAGACAAGAACCGAATGAAGTGTCTCTCGTTAATGCCACTCAAAAGTAAAGTTACATACTTATAACATAACATGTAGCCCGTGTAAGCTTAAAGAGACCGGTCTCCACAGACAGCACCCGTTCACGATAATGACGTGTATCTCAGCCATCGCCTTCCTCAACATACATTCGGGAAAGTGGCGACCCGATTTTAAATTTTATGGAACATACCCCTGGAATGTCAAGCGTCCATTACAAATCCAATCCAATTACAAATCGTACTGTGTAGGCATAATAAAGTGGGTGGCAAAAAAGACGTTTACCATAAGTATTTTCGTACATTGACCCGCCTTGCTACCTCTATTCACACACATAATTATTGCCACTGTGCAAGCAGGACAGAAATAGAACTATGCGCTGCAATAGACGCAACAACAGGCAGATCAATGTACGAAAATCCTTAAGCGTCCTTTCTTTACTTGTAAGCCCTATCCACAACGGACTATTTTCTGAGCACGTTACTAAAATGTGGTTACAACATTTCTTATACCAAACTGTGTTACTATTGTCTTTAGGCATAACATAACAGCAATAAGAAATATAATTTGGCAAACACAACTTGTGTCAGTAAGAACCAGGAAAAATATACTCATCCCTTTCTTTTGGGTGCTAGTACCAGCGTAAGACAAAAACAGTATGATGCTTTACGTTTATAGTTTTAAAACGAATACGGGACTTAATCGCGTAAACTTACGTTTATTATATGGCCTGAAGTTTCGAACGTGACGTTACGTTCGTGGTCACAGGCAGACTGACGAGGAATTGTATCAACATCTTGCTGCGCGGGTTTTGCGAACTACCCGCACTTGATCTTGATTATTCATTTGTACGCTAGGGTTGTCACTTTGCCTACACACAACACTCACGACATCCGATGGCATGTGTTGGAAAGTTTTTTCACCCTTACATTTGCTAATCACTGGATTCCACGAAGACGAAATTACGTAAAACGTAACGTAAGTTTACGCGATCCCGTATTCGTTTTAAAACTATAAACGAAAATCGTGTTGGCTTTTTGTTTATGTTTGAAATGAGACAGTCCTGGGCCAAACTATGGTTGATCGACCGTTAGAATAATCTGTTACTTAATCCAGAACTTTTTTTCCAGAGGAGCGCGCGGCAACGCATCCGGTTTCCGGTTGTCGTCACTGAACAAACTGGCCGACACCAAGTCCAGCGTCACGCGCAACACCACGCTGTTGCATTATCTCGTGGAACTGCTTGAGACACAGGTATTTAAGAATTATATATAAAAACATATCTTAAAATACTTATTCGATATATGGATAAAACGATCTGTGTTAACCATGATTCTAGCGAATAAATACAAACACAATAGGTACACACTTAATGTTTGTTTCTTCACTCCGTCATTTCTGAACCGATTTTGAAAATTATTTTAATACAAAATTTTGTACAAAATGATTGGGTAGTAAAGCAATATAAACGCAGTTTAATAGTAATTAGAATGCGGCGAGATTACGCTCGGTTCCGACTATGAACGGCACGGTTGTTTCAGTTCAAGGACATCCTGCTGCTGGAGGAGGACGTGCCGCACGTGCGCGCGGCCGCCAAGCTGTGCGCGGAGCAGCTGGAGCGCGACGTGGGCGCGCTGCGCGCCGGCCTGCGGGAGGTGAGGCCGGGGAGGGGGGTCGGGACTCTCAGGACAGCTCTTCGTTTGAGTAACCCTCATAGAACCACAATATCACTCGTAGCAAAGAAGTAAATTTACTCTGGCTATAAAATTTTCTTTGACAATGCACCTCTACTTCAAATTCTCTTTGCTCGTAGTAAACCGGTGTTATTGTGATGTAATGATGACATAATTTATTTAATTCATAAACAAACTCGTACAAAAGAATTCTTAAAAAACTAATTTCATAAACAAAAACTTGTACAAAAGGATTCTTAAAAGTAAACAAGAAGGTCTGTTTCCTAAGTAGGCGAACCTGTGATTTAGGATAAACAGTGCCCCTCCCCTTAAATATAATTATTAATTACGATAATAAGGTAAGAGATTCATGATCAAAGATAATGAGGTTTAGCTTAGGTATTCAACTGATATCTTTTCCAACGGTAAGGTAGCTAGGGAAGATGTACAATAAGTAATCCTCGCGAACGTCAACTGCCTTTAATTAGTGGGATGAGGAACGATATAGCTCCTGTTTGCTGATTTCAGGTTTATTTTTGAAATTGGTTCCAGGTGCAGCGCGAGGTGGAGTACCACCTGTCGCTGCCGGCGCCGGCGCCCGGCGACGCCTTCCTGCCCGTCATGCGCGACTTCCACGCGCACGCCGTCTGCTCCTTCACGCAGCTCGAGGACCTGTTCCAGGTCTATATTGTCACCCGTTTTCATTGCCCAATAGTGTACTATTACGTTGAGAACGTGAGATGGTCTATTTTTTTCTTTCAACGTATAGATTTCTCGTTTACCCCAAAGTATTATTCCATAATTCGACAGAGACTAAACATAAGCGGAGAACGTGAGACTAGTCTATTTTTTTCTTTCAACGTATTGATTTCTCGTCTACCCCAAAGTATTATTCCATAATTCGACAGAGACTAAACATAAGCGTTGTAAAATAAAAATCTAATAAATAATATATCTATATGTGCTTCAAATCTTGTAACTTTGATTTGAACCACTTCCCATCTGATTGAGTTGAAATTTGGCATTCTATCGCATTTCCGATGAACAGGGAGCTGATGAAGCTGATCTGATGATGTATTCGGAAGGAAGTCAAAAGAACTCTTCGATGGAAAAATATAAACACTATTACATTCATTTGAAAGATCTCGAAAAATGCTTGATAGACATGCAATGTTTTTTTGATGATATCGTTTTCTTATCAAACAATTTTCCCAGGACATGAAGAGCCGCCTGGAAGCGTGCGCGCACGCCTTCGGCGAGGAGCCCAGCGCGTCCCCCGAGCAGCTGTTCGGGGCCCTCGACCTGTTCCTCACCCAGCTGCTCGAGGCCCGCGCCGAGTGCGACGCGCAGCGACGCCGCCGAGACGACGAGGAGCGCCGCACCAGGCACGAGCAGGAGGTACACAGTTCCTCACCCAGCTGCTCGAGGCCCGCGCCGAGTGCGACGCGCAGCGACGCCGCCGAGACGACGAGGAGCGCCGCACCAGGCACGAGCAGGAGGTACACAGTTCCTCACCCAGCTGCTCGAGGCCCGCGCCGAGTGCGACGCGCAGCGACGCCGCCGAGACGACGAGGAGCGCCGCACCAGGCACGAGCAGGAGGTACACAGTTCCTCACCCAGCTGCTCGAGGCCCGCGCCGAGTGCGACGCGCAGCGACGCCGCCGAGACGACGAGGAGCGCCGCACCAGGCACGAGCAGGAGGTACACAGTTCCTCACCCAGCTGCTCGAGGCCCGCGCCGAGTGCGACGCGCAGCGACGCCGCCGAGACGACGAGGAGCGCCGCACCAGGCACGAGCAGGAGGTACACAGTTCCTCACGCAGCTGCTCGAGGCCCGCGCCGAGTGCGACGCGCAGCGACGCCGCCGAGACGACGAGGAGCGCCGCACCAGGCACGAGCAGGAGGTACACAGTTCCTCACCCAGCTGCTCGAGGCCCGCGCCGAGTGCGACGCGCAGCGACGCCGCCGAGACGACGAGGAGCGCCGCACCAGGCACGAGCAGGAGGTACACAGTTCCTCACCCAGCTGCTCGAGGCCCGCGCCGAGTGCGACGCGCAGCGACGCCGCCGAGACGACGAGGAGCGCCGCACCAGGCACGAGCAGGAGGTACACAGTTCCTCACCCAGCTGCTCGAGGCCCGCGCCGAGTGCGACGCGCAGCGACGCCGCCGAGACGACGAGGAGCGCCGCACCAGGCACGAGCAGGAGGTACACAGTTCCTCACCCAGCTGCTCGAGGCCCGCGCCGAGTGCGACGCGCAGCGACGCCGCCGAGACGACGAGGAGCGCCGCACCAGGCACGAGCAGGAGGTACACAGTTCCTCACGCAGCTGCTCGAGGCCCGCGCCGAGTGCGACGCGCAGCGACGCCGCCGAGACGACGAGGAGCGCCGCACCAGGCACGAGCAGGAGGTACACAGTTCCTCACCCAGCTGCTCGAGGCCCGCGCCGAGTGCGACGCGCAGCGACGCCGCCGAGACGACGAGGAGCGCCGCACCAGGCACGAGCAGGAGGTACACAGTTCCTCACCCAGCTGCTCGAGGCCCGCGCCGAGTGCGACGCGCAGCGACGCCGCCGAGACGACGAGGAGCGCCGCACCAGGCACGAGCAGGAGGTACACAGTTCCTCACCCAGCTGCTCGAGGCCCGCGCCGAGTGCGACGCGCAGCGACGCCGCCGAGACGACGAGGAGCGCCGCACCAGGCACGAGCAGGAGGTACACAGTTCCTCACCCAGCTGCTCGAGGCCCGCGCCGAGTGCGACGCGCAGCGACGCCGCCGAGACGACGAGGAGCGCCGCACCAGGCACGAGCAGGAGGTACACAGTTCCTCACCCAG
Source organism: Cydia pomonella (assembly GCF_033807575.1). Lineage (NCBI taxonomy): Eukaryota > Metazoa > Arthropoda > Insecta > Lepidoptera > Tortricidae > Cydia > Cydia pomonella. The sequence continues at coordinate 19,765,628 of NC_084717.1, read as the reverse complement.
CTGCTCGAGGCCCGCGCCGAGTGCGACGCGCAGCGACGCCGCCGAGACGACGAGGAGCGCCGCACCAGGCACGAGCAGGAGGTACACAGTTCCTCACCCAGCTGCTCGAGGCCCGCGCCGAGTGCGACGCGCAGCGACGCCGCCGAGACGACGAGGAGCGCCGCACCAGGCACGAGCAGGAGGTACACAGTTCCTCACGCAGCTGCTCGAGGCCCGTGCCGAGTGCGACGCGCAGCGACGCCGCCGAGACGACGAGGAGCGCCGCACCAGGCACGAGCAGGAGGTACACAGTTCCTCACCCAGCTGCTCGAGGCCCGCGCCGAGTGCGACGCGCAGCGACGCCGCCGAGACGACGAGGAGCGCCGCACCAGGCACGAGCAGGAGGTACACAGTTCCTCACCCAGCTGCTCGAGGCCCGCGCCGAGTGCGACGCGCAGCGACGCCGCCGAGACGACGAGGAGCGCCGCACCAGGCACGAGCAGGAGGTACACAGTTCCTCACCCAGCTGCTCGAGGCCCGCGCCGAGTGCGACGCGCAGCGACGCCGCCGAGACGACGAGGAGCGCCGCACCAGGCACGAGCAGGAGGTACACAGTTCCTCACGCAGCTGCTCGAGGCCCGCGCCGAGTGCGACGCGCAGCGACGCCGCCGAGACGACGAGGAGCGCCGCACCAGGCACGAGCAGGAGGTACACAGTTCCTCACCCAGCTGCTCGAGGCCCGCGCCGAGTGCGACGCGCAGCGACGCCGCCGAGACGACGAGGAGCGCCGCACCAGGCACGAGCAGGAGGTACACAGTTCCTCACCCAGCTGCTCGAGGCCCGCGCCGAGTGCGACGCGCAGCGACGCCGCCGAGACGACGAGGAGCGCCGCACCAGGCACGAGCAGGAGGTACACAGTTCCTCACCCAGCTGCTCGAGGCCCGCGCCGAGTGCGACGCGCAGCGACGCCGCCGAGACGACGAGGAGCGCCGCACCAGGCACGAGCAGGAGGTACACAGTTCCTCACGCAGCTGCTCGAGGCCCGCGCCGAGTGCGACGCGCAGCGACGCCGCCGAGACGACGAGGAGCGCCGCACCAGGCACGAGCAGGAGGTACACAGTTCCTCACCCAGCTGCTCGAGGCCCGCGCCGAGTGCGACGCGCAGCGACGCCGCCGAGACGACGAGGAGCGCCGCACCAGGCACGAGCAGGAGGTACACAGTTCCTCACCCAGCTGCTCGAGGCCCGCGCCGAGTGCGACGCGCAGCGACGCCGCCGAGACGACGAGGAGCGCCGCACCAGGCACGAGCAGGAGGTACACAGTTCCTCACGCAGCTGCTCGAGGCCCGCGCCGAGTGCGACGCGCAGCGACGCCGCCGAGACGACGAGGAGCGCCGCACCAGGCACGAGCAGGAGGTACACAGTTCCTCACCCAGCTGCTCGAGGCCCGCGCCGAGTGCGACGCGCAGCGACGCCGCCGAGACGACGAGGAGCGCCGCACCAGGCACGAGCAGGAGGTACACAGTTCCTCACCCAGCTGCTCGAGGCCCGCGCCGAGTGCGACGCGCAGCGACGCCGCCGAGACGACGAGGAGCGCCGCACCAGGCACGAGCAGGAGGTACACAGTTCCTCACCCAGCTGCTCGAGGCCCGCGCCGAGTGCGACGCGCAGCGACGCCGCCGAGACGACGAGGAGCGCCGCACCAGGCACGAGCAGGAGGTACACAGTTCCTCACCCAGCTGCTCGAGGCCCGCGCCGAGTGCGACGCGCAGCGACGCCGCCGAGACGACGAGGAGCGCCGCACCAGGCACGAGCAGGAGGTACACAGTTCCTCACCCAGCTGCTCGAGGCCCGCGCCGAGTGCGACGCGCAGCGACGCCGCCGAGACGACGAGGAGCGCCGCACCAGGCACGAGCAGGAGGTACACAGTTCCTCACCCAGCTGCTCGAGGCCCGCGCCGAGTGCGACGCGCAGCGACGCCGCCGAGACGACGAGGAGCGCCGCACCAGGCACGAGCAGGAGGTACACAGTTCCTCACCCAGCTGCTCGAGGCCCGCGCCGAGTGCGACGCGCAGCGACGCCGCCGAGACGACGAGGAGCGCCGCACCAGGCACGAGCAGGAGGTACACAGTTCCTCACTCAGCTGGGACCGGGGCCGGAAGAAGTTGTGCAATAGGCTCTAAATAGAGTTACCTTAACTTCGGCAGAGCAACGAGCAAACCTGCGAGCCACCATATTTGCCCTAACAGACAACGTCCTCCGTTCTCGCTCTATATCGGCATCATTTTTCAAGTCAGAGGTTACCACATGCCCAAGATATTTAAAGGATTCTACCTTATCCAAAGGAGTACCATATAAGCGAATAGGCGCCACAGGTGGCAGGCATTCAGCCTTACACACCTAGGGTCTGTAAGGCGACCTTCTTTTGTTTTTAAACGTCAAATTATGGCACGTCTTGGCATTTGGCCATTATGCTTTTGTTATTTTATTTTTATCTTTTGTGTTTTTTAAATATTATTTCAGGGTCTCCTAAAGGGGAACAAAAATTTGTTAGGAGATACAGCCCTATAAAGTTTTTTTTTCAGTAATGCAGAAATCTTTATAGGAGTGTATCTCCTAAACCGTGCGGCGTAGTGCAAAAAGAATCAAATTTTCGTTCCACTTTTAACAACCTTAAAGTTCTCGACCTAGCTCGGCCGTCCATATCTACTTGGCCTGCAGCCCTTCGTTTCCCGTCCTCTAATGAATTTCGTCAAGACAAGTCATCAACATTATCCATAAAATCTCTGAAATAATAACGTGTTCAATTGTACAGTCGAGTCCTACACATTTTACAGTATGCTTAACTCGTTCACATTTTTCCTCTAGACATCGCAGAGTGAAAAGAATCCAAAGCTAATTTTCTGGATTTCAGGAGACTCGAATAAGAAAAACGTTATGTGTTCGGGGTCGTTAACTTTTATTGTATTGCCTACAAAAGTAACCATTTTTTAAATGTATTTGACTCTGTCAGAAAATTCTAATCTAATTTTATCCTTCCAGCTCAAAAAACGCACCATGGAGCGCAAGCAGGCCTCCAGCCTCCTCGGCTCCGTGGGCAAGGCGCTCGGCGGCGGCGCCCGCGCCGACGCAGCCCGCGACGCGCACGGCCAGAAGGGTGAGTTCGACGACCTCATCTCCGCGCTGCGCACCGGCGATGTCTTCGGAGACGATGTGGCTAAGTTTAAAAGGTCTAGGAAGACCTCCAAGACGCAGAAAGGTAGAGATTCACCGCCCAGAGGCGTGTGCAGGGAGGATTCTAGAGAGAGAACTAAGAATTGAAGGAAAGGAACGGGGCCTAGACGAGTGACGCGTTTACAGACGACGGTTGAAATTTAACCCGGAGCGTAGCCCGCCTACGACGCGAAAACTCATATGGATAGTTTGTATTCACGTCCATTGGACTTGGAGATTAGTTTTCTACCGACGAGATATCGCGACCACTGGACGGGTGGAAATATGGAATTGATGATTTGACTTTCCGTCGCATCTATCATTTCCATTTTGACTTTTTGCATTGACGTTTGTCGACAAATGATCGTCATTGACTACGGCCTCAGAAAGGTACTAATAAGGTAATAATGTGTGTAAAATCGGCGTCGATAGAATAGCGCCTATGCGAGATTTGGCATTTCTGAATCTAAAGAAATTATGCCAAAGTATGGCTTTGACGCTCCGCCCCTGGCGTGGGGAGAGGATTTTAGAAGAATTAAATGGGTGGATCAAGTATTTATTATCATCGTTCTGCCAGAAGAAATATTAAGCACTGTTTGATAGAAAAGGACGGCCTACGGCCCATTACGGAAAGGGATCAAAACTACCACAAAAGTGTACCTTTTACAAAGGTTTTAAGTGTAAGGAAGATTGTAACTATGGCAACGAGAGACGACATGATTCACCCAAATTTTGGATTCGGGATCAGTAAGCTCAAGTAGTCAAAAGTGTAAATAAAGTTAACCAAGTGAATGAAAAGTTGGATAGTGTGTTTAAAGGTCGCTAGTGTGACAACGAATTGTGAAATCCGATGCCATTTTGTTTTCTAATAAATTCGGTGCCTAATTTTGAATTTAGAACGGTTTCATTGTCTCTTCCAACGCGAACTGAACGAAGACTGTACGTTATTCCATAGAATTTGATTTTAGAACGTTATCTATAAGCGTTTGTGTGATTTGAATAACCATAGAGTAGCGCGTATTGTTTTTTTACTCGAATTTTATGAGTATTTACAGTTGTAATGGAATTCTATCAAGTAATAGGGACGCTAAGCACGAAAAATTTCGTATTTTTCGTTTCGTATTCTTTTCGTATTCCTATCTCTATCACACGTGCATAATTATATTGCTATCCTGCTCGCACAGTGCCATTGACCGCCGGCATCATAGAAACATGCAGGTCAATGTACAAAATTCATCGTGCTTAGCGTCCTTACTTTACATCTACCGTCAGTTCCGTGACTCACGGTTGGAGAAATATATCCTAGACCATTTTGGCTTGCATTTTAATCTGTATTTAGATTTAGGCCATTTTCATTAATCTTTAGAGTAAGAGAAATATTGATTTCTCCAACTGTCAGATCACCGTAGCCCCATATAAAGTACGGACGCTAAGCACAAAGAATTTCGTACATTGAAACGCCATTTTTTACCTCTACCTATATCCTGCCGATGATGCCAGCGTTCAATGCCAAGGTGTGAGCGTGACAGTAGTGTAATTCTACGCGCGTGTGATAGAGATAGAAACAGGCGTGTCTATGTACGAAATTCTTCGTGCTTATCGTTCATACTTTAGTCTCGTTATTACAGTATTTTAACATATCGTTGTGGAATTTTGGACAAGTATTGCTTATTCTCTGTGTGACTGTTAGGGAATTGACCGTATGCAAACATTCGTTGATTGTAAGATAAATAAAGTCTATAAAATTTGTACTTCGATTTGACAGCTATACCTAGTTAATTTTTTTACATTAGTAAAAAGGTAAACAATCTTTACACGTCTTTTTATTGGAGAACGGTTTTTGAAAACCGGTAACTATTACTTATCGTATATGATTTATAATTGTTGCATATCTGCCGTGATTTCTTTTACAAAAGTGTTTTTCAATAAAAAGTCACGTCAAAATCGTTTACCATCTTTCTAATGGTAAAAAAACGAACTATAATCTAGATGGCGCTACGGCTCCGTTAGTTGTCAATAACTTTAGGTGTCAATGTAACGTTTGACAATAGGGAATATTACGCGAAACTCTGCGTAGGGGGCGCCACTACCACAATCCATCACAATCTGAGGATCTACCGAAACAAGAAAATCGAAATTTCGTTATCTAACCTCTCTATCACTCTTGCATATTCGAGCGATGAAGTAGCAGATAACTTTTAGATTTTTGCGTTTCCCGGTAGGTTTGTAAACAAACCGCTTTGATGCATCAATGTCATATTTTATTATCTGTGAAAACTTGTCAAAAAACAGTTTAAGGCACAGTATGTAAAAGTTACTTTGTGGTTTATGAAAGGTGCTAGTGCTGCACTCTGGCGACAGAACATTGCAGTAATACTCCCTTTTCCGTTACCACGAAAAAGGCGTCGTACAGCGCCATCTATTTTTTGCCGCCAAACTTGTTGTGAATATTTCAGACTTATCTCTTTACAATGAATAACTCTGTCGTATGCTTCATGTATGTAACTGAGAATCCTTAATATAGGAATTGACTGTATAATGTGCCGATAAGATTTTGACATTTTGATACTTTGATAACAAAGTTTTGGATACATTTACACAGCTCCACCAACATTAAATTTAATTTAATTCTGATTCTTTGTAAATATAATTTTAATTTATCAAAATTTGTTGAGATTTTAATAAGTAATTTATTAAAATGCGTGTCTATGAGAGTTTAATTGTAAATTTTATGTTTTGTTCAGTATTTCTTAAGCGTATAACTGTGCATGCAACCAGGCGTGTTGTCTCAAATGTTTCCAAGCCGATATATACTTTAAACTTGATACTTTAAAGTCTATTTTGCTGTTAACATTTGGTACGAGACGCAATGATACGTGTTGTTGACTGTACATTAATATATTGTACCTTAATATAAACACTATTTAATAAAAACTTGAAACACTAATTATGTTTACCTTAAATATCCCACGCTCCGAACCCCATTAAGAGGAATTCCTAGTTGCGATTTTTCCATACAAACGCTCTCGACTGTTTCCGCCCTTGATTTTTAACCTAGAGCAGTGATTTTTTCAAATAAGATCAATATCATCAATATCTGTGCCGCTTTGTTTTGCTTTTTTGGATTATTTTATTTTGAAGAAACTTACAGCGCCTAGAAAAATCACAAAAACGGCTCAATTGAATTGGCTGCAAAAAAAGTGCAGTATATAAATATGACAACAAATATCCAAAAAATCAAAACATAGCGGCATAGATTATTTCTGACTCTTGCAGTTTCTAAAAATTCATAGTTATTGGTTGCGTTTTTGAGGAGGAAACAGTCGAGAGCGAAATCTCGTTTTTTGAGTTTTTCGCGTGGGAATTTTAGTCCGAGATGCAGTTGTCCTTATCGCACGCACGCACTCCCGCCCACCGCAGCGCGACAGAAACAGATTGGAAAAGTTGCTCAGCTTTTCGCGTCAAGTATCTTGATTTATCTCAGCAATTACAAAACTCATGAAAGTATCGTTTGGTGAACTGAACCTCAAGTGTACATTTATTCGATAGCGTGACGTGACGTACGCGTTTTTTGTTAAGTCTAATTTTGTATGGGATTTAGAAACAGCGCGCCAAGCGGGACTTTTTGGAAACTCAAAATCCCATACAAAATGAGACTTAACGTTTCGCTATCGAATAAATTTACACTAGGGGTACACGTCATTCATTACAGCGACTTCATTTCTGTAGTGGCCGTTACACGATTTGTTAACTATTATAGCTGAGAAAGTCGTATCAAAGCTTCCTCTTTTTGAACAAATATTTTCATTGTACAGGTAAATAGGACCGTTTCAATTGATCAAAATTTTCCATTTAGTCTAACTAAACACACACTTTAAATCTGTCTTGTTTTTAGGGTTCCGTAGCCAAATGGCAAAAAACGGAACCCTTATAGATTCGTCATGTCCGTCTGTCTGTCCGATTCTGTCACAGCCACTTTTTTCCGAAACTATAAAAGCTATACTGTTCAAACTTGGTAAGTAGATGTATTCTATGCACCGCATTCTGTTTACACAAAAATAGAAAAAAAAAAACAATAAATTTTGGGGGTTCCCCATACTTAGAACTGAAACTCAAAAAATCTTTTTTCATCAAACCCATACGTGTGGGGTATCTATGGATAGGTCTGTAAAAATGATATTGAGGTTTCTAATATCATTTTTTTCTAAACTGAATAGTTTGCGCGAGAGACACTTCCAAAGTGGTAAAAAGTGTGTCCCCCTCCCCCCTGTAACTTCTAAAATAACAGAATGAAAAATAAAAAAAATATATATGATATACATTACCATGCAAACTTCCACCGAAAATTGGTTTGAACCAGATCTAGTAAGTAGTTTTTTTTATTACGTCATAAATGGTATGGAACCCTTCATGGGCGAGTCCGACTCGCACTTGGCCGCTTTTTTTTATTTTTACCTTAAACGGTAAACCCCGTTTTGCCGCATACGACCTTATAGAATAAGCTAGCGCAAAAGTATATAGAAGCAGAGGGCCTACCGCGAACCACGTTTGACGTGTTGCCTCCCTATCACACTTATGCACGAATTTACAAGTGCGACAGAGAGGCAGCACGTCGAACGTGGTTCGCGGTAGGCCCTCAGACAAGCAAGCAAGCGCCGCATTTTTACAAGCTTTTATTTAACTTGCCCTGTCAGTACCTATGTATGGGACAAATCTTGCCAGATTTGACCCACTTCTCGGTTTCCGATGAAGCTGAAAATTTGCATACATATGCACGTCGGACGACAATGGAATATTATGGTACCATCAAGCTGATCTGATGATGGAGACAGCAGGTAGCCATAGGAACTCTGTGATAAAACAACGCAACCTAATCGTGTTTAGGTTTTTTAGAATTGTCTCGATGAGATGTCTGTCACCGACAAAAGCTTGTACCAAAACTATTCTTTTTGACAGAAACTTATTTAATCTCTATTCATTGTCTATTGCTTGCTCAAATAAAAAAACTATGCAGATTCAATTATTTATAAAGAAACATTTAATCATAATCATACTCATTTATTTATTTACAGACAACAATGGTATGGTCATGGTACACTACCTACAACTGGTGGTTTCGGTATTAAATCTGTAGGTAGTCTGGATAATCTCTTACAAAAACAGGGAATTGAGTTCAAAACTTGATTCAGCCTACCTAAACCAGACGGATTATTTTGATAACAGTTGTTATATAATATTGCGGCCAGCCGGGACAAAAGATTATTCTCACGTAACTGCCTTTTTATCTTACGTAACTTCTTTTGAATTTGAAAAATTGCCATTTGGTATTAAAACTGTATCCGTGACCAAGTAGACCTAACAGATAAGTACCTGAAGAATCAGGGTGTCAAGATTATAATCGTTTGCAGACAAACGAAGCGAAACGCTATCTGTCTCTATCACACTAATATGGAACAGTTATAAATAGACAATAGCGTTTCGTTGTCGTCATGTTGTCGTAGTGCAAACGATTGACATTTTGGCTAGGCCCCCTGGGCCGGAGTAGGTAACCACTAGGCCGGGTAGGCTAGAGGCCTGGCTACCGGGGGGCATCGCAGATAGAATGCCGCAAGGGTGACGCCGCAGGGGATGTTAGTATATTGTATTTTCTTCCCTCTGGCTAACAGAGGGAGTTACGGGAGGAGCGAGTCCTACATACCTCCCCCCAATGGGCTTTCCCAGCCCGGGGGTGAGATGCTTATATGCCTTTATCCCTGCGACAAAAAAAAGGCTAGAGGCCCCGCGAGCCCATAAACGAAATTGAAAATGTTAAGTACATAGAGTAAAATTTTAAAACCGATATGCGTGGGGGTAAATGGGGCCGAGAATAGGTAGCTTAAGGGCCCCGTCGTAGGAAATCCGGCCTTGAAAAGAGTACCAACTAATCTGGGGTCATTAATTGTGAAATTATACTTACAAAGAATACATCTAATTTAGTTTATTACATTATAATGGAAAACGGATGTAATAAAATAAACACAAAACAAACAAGTGTAGGTTAGTTTACAAATAAATATTATTGTTATTACATTAACTAACCCGTACTAATGTATCTACACTATGGCCACTCATACTTCCTTGCAAAGGAGCTGACCAGAATAGCAAGGCCCCTCACTTTTGGGCCTTCTAGGCTCTTCTAGCTCCATAACCCCGTGAGCCTGATGCTCATAATTGAATGACTAAAATATAATGCTTAGTTAAACGTGTAGTACGTTTAAATAATATCATTTAAATTAGAACACATTTACTTAAGTTATTGTTCATCAAAAAACTGGGTATCTCAAACTATTTACTGGCACGTAGTTGCGTTTGCACACAAGATAAAATAGTCAATTACGGCTTTCTCTGAACTAAAGGTAGCATTTGGCTGAATTAATCTTTGTTAAGATGTGAAGCCACGCAGATTTTAATGCATGTACACGGGAGGGTGAGTTTTCAAATTTTAAGTTTAGGTACTAAGTTATAGTATCATTTTCATCTAAATCAAAGATGTAGATCATATCAAATTTAATATAAATCGGTTCAGCGGTTATTGATTACCCATACAAACTTTCACCCCCCTTTTCACCACATTAAGGGATGATTTCTGGGATAAAAATTCTTCTATGTACTTCCCCGGGACTCAAGCTATCTCTATACCAACTATTCTCTGTGAACTACATAAAGTTGACCTGTATGATGTATATCAAATATGTAATAGAAAAAGAAGCAACAAAAAGATCGTTTGAAAAATTGATTAATATAATAATAAACACTAAAAAAAAAAATAATACATAAACAGAACGTGCTTATACATATTATATTACATATATTAAACAAATATTTTATATACTTATTTTATTACACGATAACAGTTATCAATATTCATTAAAATGCTAAATATAAAACAAAGTAATAAGAGTTGTAGGCCCCCCGTACTGTAAGCGAGGACCTAAAAATAGAGGAATAAAAAAATAACAAATTTCAACTAAAATATAAATTTATATGAAAACGATACTTTGCCTTGTAGCTTAATTGGTGTATTTAGATATCAAAATAAAGTTGTGAGCCCCCTTAAAAATGGCACCGAAAATCTTGGTGGCTCCACTTCCAAATCCATCCTTGGGTACTAAGGCCCAATCCAGCCAAAGAAAATCTTTGGTTCACGAAACGCCGTATTTCATCTGGTACAAAGGCCACTAACATGACAAAATTTGGTAAGAATTCATCAGTGATTTGTATTAAAATGTCACAAAATAATCAAAAATTGTTTCAAATTTACCTGAATATAGTAAAATTGGTTTCACATCGGATTTTTTTATTTGGAACAAACAACAGTAACACACAGGGCTTAGACACAGAAATAGAGTTCAAAGAATAATAAAGTGCAAGACCAAAAACATTGTCCATAGATAACTAGATTACCTACTAATAAATCAACAATATATAGCAAACACAGCAGTAATGATACTCGTATAAAGGATATAAAGTTAAAATTAATCGAAATAATATTCTTTATTCTTTATTGTATTGCAGTCATGCTCATTATACATTAGGTGTTACAATTTGAAGATGGTAGGTACATGACACCCTGTAAGGGCACTCAATATTTCTTTTTTACTCAATATCTTATTTATTGCCTCTTACTTTTCTTTGCATTTGGCACTATCTTGAAATAACTTAAGAAACAGGCGTAAGTATGTGTATTGGAGTAAACAGCTGCTTTAGTGACGTACATACCGCTGGGTCTAGCTCCCGGAAAAGCTGATTCCAAAGCATCAAAGTCTATATCTTTCATATAATAGTTTCCTTTCTTAACTGTACAATTTTTCAATGGGAAATCTACGATATCCAATATAGTTTTAGTAATAATACTATCACAGTCAAGGGTGTCCGCTTTCATCACCCACTTGATCCCAGCAGTCGTTTTCTTTCCGAACTGCAAATATCCTGTTTTGTCGCGTCCTGATATGTCTTTAGGCACTGTCAGGTTTACGCTTATAAGGGTGTTGCCTGTGAGCCCATTGTAGAACTTAATTTCGAGGTCGTACGGAATTGGATCCACATAAGGCAGCTGTGTAGTTTTACATTTATCTACACTGATAACCATAGCGGTGTGTTGTTTATTACAATAGCAAGTGAAAATGTTTATAGATATGAAAATAAATAATGACATCATAGTTGTAGGTGGTCCACCTCTAATGCTTTAATACGACTAAAGCCGAACGTGGATTTATGAGTATTTTGGATCAATTTTAAATACATTAGTCTCGTTACATTTAACCAGCGATTTTATAAAATTGAGAGTCTGAATGTGCGTTACTGTGTGGTTTTTGTTTAACTCGTTATATAATTTGTAAATAATTATCATTAGGTATTTCCTTTTTAGACGATGTAGCAGTGAAAAGGAAATAATAATTACATACACATATTGCGTTCTTTCCAGTAGTCCAGTCACACGAAAGCGTAACTTCGTTTGTATAAAGGCGATTTATACAAATGAAGTTACGCTTTCATTTTAAAACGACATTTTGGAATGACATGAAATTCTACATGAAAAATGAGGTAACATATAACTACGTTTGGTACTAATTTCCTATGCCAGAAATTTGTAATACAAAGAAATGAAAACGAGTAGAAAGTTACACACCAAACTTTTACAAGGTCTATTTTTTGTATAACAATTTTTAGCAACAAGAACTAATACCGTATGTATTATTAACTGTTACTCTGGATATCTGCCCTAACAAGTATAACAATAGTATGTCACGTTTGAACCTTAGAAACAAAGTAAAAGTGGAAAAACTCACTGTGTTAGTTTCGCTGTCAGGGAGCAACACCCGGAGTTGCGAGTTCGTGTTTTGTCCGAGACAGTGAGTTTCTCTAATTTTTTTTTCTAAGATTTGTAGCGTCGTTTGCAGACATTTTAGCTTACAAAGCGTATACTAGATATAGTAGAGGTAGTTATGTACGTAGCTTATAGGTTATTATGTAAGACTATTTACTCATGTATGCAGTGCAGTTCCCACTTATCTCCGAATCCTCACGTTACATGGCGATCCTGCCCGGCATATACTACATAAGCTTGTTACCTAATTTAAACTGTCGGGAGTCATACTAACTTAAGCTATTTATAATAGTAACTAAAGCGTCTTTTTAATCTGTTGCGCGAGTTGCGCGACATGTTTCGGAGAGCCTAGGTCTCAATTTGTGATAGTTTTATTACGTTAGAAAACTCATTCGATTTTTTAATGAATTCTCACGCAAACAAATACGAAAATTTATATTCGTTTTTAATTACTGCATGTTAGGATTGTTGAGACAAAATCTAATCGGTTTGTTTTGCCAAATGTCCGTGTTAATAGAACGGATAGTGAATGGCATTCTGAAAAAAAAAACTAAATTGTTTCAGCGAATATTCAATCTCGTTCTTTATTGGTGCCAGACCTATTGCAGTCGGATGTCGGGGAATAAGCTGTGATGAGAAATCGGTTTTTAATCTTTTGAACCGATTCCAAGGAGAGATTTTTGTTCTTATAACGAATCTTTGCCAATTGCAAAATGATCTGACGGAATATAACTTTAAATTGATTTCAGAATATAGTTGCAGAGTTCTGGTTTGCTATTATACAAGGTGCCCGTGAGCATTGCGAGACATTTTAACTAAGCATTCCTGGTAATATTTACAAACTAAAATGTCATATAAAATTTTCTGGATTAGGCCTAGTTTCAGAGATAATTACCTAAATGTTTTTCGAAATCATTCTTTCGCCATAAGTCGGTACAAAACTCATTTTTGACTGCGGTATTGCCACTTTGAGGTCTAGTCTGGACATACCTATTGATTGACATCGAAAAATTAAAAAAATGTATTCGAGAGGATACCCCCAAATAAAAAAAAAACTTATTACCTAGTTAATTTTAGGTTTATGTGTTTATCAATAAAAATTACGTTTTATGTACAGGAGTGTTCAAAAAAAGGGGAAATATAACAATTTTTTTTTGTCGAATTTCACAAAAAGTCATTAAATTTTTTGCTTCTGTTGCCATCAGGAATGCACCGCTAAAATCTCTCGCAATGCTCACGGGCACCTTGTACAATATACGAGAGAGGGGTCAGTTCTAAGAATTATAAAGCTTGACCAGAAATATATGATCACGCGCCATATTGCGGAATTTCATTGGAACCAAATGTTTCGTACTAAACTGAACTGTCACCCTATACATGAGAATAACAGCGCCCTCTAGACAATGATCATATATTTCTGGTCGGACTTTACAGTTTTATGAATCCTTCCAGCCACTGACACGTTTCGAAATTATTTGGCTTCGTACTCGGGTTTGGTTTAGTCTCGGTGTTGCCAGTGATGGCAGGTGGGCCAAAATGTTAACGGAACATAGACTAAGTATTTTCTAAAGACGGGTCATACGCATGCGCCCGTGACGCTTGTGAGGTACACAATGCTACGAAATTAAAAACACGTTGTAACATTCCTGATAACATACCAAAAACAACCTACGTAATTTGGTCGGGTTATTTGGTCCTCACCATAAAAATGGTGGCAACAAAAAAAGGTCGACCTGGCTTAGGAGTTTTTAAAAGTAGGCAGAAAGGAAAAGTGAGACTATGACAAGGACAAGCAATAATAGCGCTTTCTATGTTACTCGTACTGGAAGTTCCATAAGACCATCCCGTTCGATCATTTCCCCCCTACCTCCCACATCTAATCCAGTGAAATATTATATTCTTGTAACGGAATGGTGGCCGCTTTCCCTTTGGTCCGTTTTCATAACTATGGTTTTCGTAACTGGCTGCCAAAGAAGATTTATTTTTCCTGTTTCATAATTAATTATCAAACACGAATTCACTTTCTGCTTTCGTAATCGAGTATTTTTTCTTCGTTCGTAATTAATTATCAAAACTTATTACTTTTTCTTTTTTCATAATTGGACATTTTCGTGTGATACACTTAGTACCTTTTTCATGTAAAACGATACATACCTTTTTTTAGGAAAGACAAATTTAATGTTATTTATATACTCAGAATCATGAGCTGATCCCATCCTCCTACGAAAAAGTAGGCATATATCTGAAAATTTTCATACATTTCACTTTGTTTTCCATAGTCCATTTGTATCTAAGTTTTTTTTAAATCAAAATTGGTACAGAAAGAGCCTGGATGTTGCTCTCTTCTCTTTTGTAGTCAATTTACCCAGTCAGTCACTCACAGGGTAAATTGGCAACCAAAGGGGAACTTAACTTCCAAAAAATATATCGAAGTTAATAACGAAACTCGATTACTAAAAGAGTAATACATTCTTGTTTGATAACTAATTACGAAGTAGCGAAAAATAATTCATATTTCGTAGCCAATCCAGGCGAAAACAGAAAAAAAAATGTTATTTCATAACCAGTTACGAAACTCGATTACGAAACCAGAAAGTAAATTCTTGTTTGATAATTAATTATAAAATAGGAAAAATTAATCTTCTTTGGCAGCCAGTTACGAAAACCATAGTTATGAAAACGGACCAAAGGCCGCTTTCAGAGGAAATGGTACCAGGCTTTTTGTAATTAGATCTCGTTCGAATATGATACTGATCTGATACTAATCTGTCAGGGTCAAAAGTGACGTTTTTGGTTGAAGGTTGACATAATGCGCAATTCAACATGTCTTCTATAGGAGATTGGATCCACTCATATTGGAATGATGTCAGATCCATGTTAGATCAGTATCACATTATATTGTTGGAATTGACGCTTCAGTCTCGATCGCTGCTCCATTTAAAAGTGAAAAAGACATCTGTACCCCTAGTGTAAATTTAGTCGATAGCGAAACGTGACGTACGCGTTTGCGTTAAGTCTCATTTTGTATGGGTTTTTGAACAGCGCGCCAAGCGGGACGTTTTGGAAAGTCAAAAATCTCATACAAAATGACACTTAACGCAAACGCGTACGTCACGTTTCGCTGTCGAAAATATTTACACTAGGGGTACTGTATTAAGTAGGTGGGTATTAAATAAATCTTCAATATTTGATAAAAGATAATTTATTTAAACATTTAAGACTTAAAGACTCTTGAGAAGTTACATAAAAATATGTTTAAGGCTAAATTATTGTACCTACTTATTTACAATAACGTTGAACAATGTCACTAACTGCATGCCCATAAAGAATTAAGGTGCGACCAGACCGCAGCTTAAAAAACGGTCACGATACGGAATCGCAGTGACGCGTCGTATGCGTACCGTTTTTGACGCATGCTCCCCACACCGCTGCTTAAAATACGCTGACGCACCGTAAATTGATCTGCGTAAAAATCGCAAAAAATATTACACGGAAATCTTATGGCAGATACCACACCGGTGACGTAAAAGACGCAAAGATTTGCGAACAAAAAAGATACGCGTGAAGCACGTCACTGCGATTCCGTACCGTCACTGTTTTTTAAGCAGCGGTGTGGGGAGCATGCGTCAAAAACGGTACGCATACGACGCGTCACTGCGATTCCGTATTGTGACCGTTTTTTAAGCTGCGGTCTGGTCGCACCTTTAAGTAAATTGGTGCTAAAAACGAAGCTTGGAAAGTTAAAGCGTTTTCACATTTTGTATTAATACAATATCTTAATGCAAAAAAGGCGGACTTTTTTTGGTTTATTTAAAACAGACAGGCGGACTTGATACCATAGCTATGCATAGGGCATTCTTTAGCAGCTATTTTCTCATAGGCACTGTCCGACTTTCGACATCGGAGAGGCACTTCCGATAATTTCAGCCATGTCATGCCAAGCTGTCGGACCGATATTATAGGATGAATATCATAGGTTCTTACATCCGATAATGCGGAATACTGTGATACCTACTTAGTGCGACAATGTGAAAACGCCCTCACTCATTAAAACTATTGCAAAAAAATTGTGTCATTCGTCTATGCAGAAGTGAATAGGGAGCCGTCAGATTTTTGGCGCGAGGCGTAAATGTTTATTGTTCCGATGTAGCCCACAAGATGGCAGAACCTACTATGCACAAGAAAACACTTGACGTATAAATGTACATGTTTTTGGTTCCGATTCAGGCCACAAGATGGCAAACCCTCCAACGCGCACGGTCCCTATAATTGATATGGAATGTTTGTAAGGTAGTATTCCGTAAACAAGATAGTTCCTACATTTAAAAAACCTAAATGAAGTGACACATTCATTTTTAACTCGACATTTTTAAGTTAAATACTTTTTTGCTTTCAACTCGCCCCAGAAATCTATCGGATAAAGCCCGAGATGATCTATGTAAAAGTAATCTTAACATTATTTTTACATAGATCAAGGACGATTCTTACAGTTTAAGTATATGCTTTTACAGCTTATTTCAAATATATCCTAATGAATGAACTAGTTTTATTTGTAAAATTAAGCCTTATATCGGTGTCATAATGAAGTACTCACTAATTCATATTTGCAAATTCGTAAAAGGGCTGTTTTATTACAATAAAAAGTCAGCCATAATATTATCAGACACCCAACACCCCAAAATCTGTTCTATCTGACACCTTTTCAACCTTTTTTTTTGGAGGATAGGCAGGCGTTTGACCACGATCTCACCTGATGGTAAGTGGTGATGCGGTCTACGGTGGAGCACGCTTACCTATCATTGCCTTTTGTCATTTAAAAGTATCTGTCACGCTTCAATCGTTTTATTTAGACATATGCATCTCTCTTTGTATTAAAGTTATTACAGCAGTAACGGACGGTGCCACACCGGGGAATTCCGAGTAGAAATCTTAATATGAACATGAATGGACATGACTCCAATGCCGCGATCTTGCTCGAAAAAGTAATTCTATTGAGTGCTATTAAGATAAGATAATATAAGATTTTTAAGAGTATTTGAACAAGATTTCTCGTGTCCGCTGTCCTGTGTGTGTCCGGTGTCTACTGTAGAATCGTTCATCATCCCGGACGCAAACGCAAATTGCCCATAAATTTTACGCAAAATAATAAAAAAACTTTTGAACGCAATATTTCTAACAAGCCTGTCAGTTATTAGTTTAGTTTGTAGTTTAGTTTAGTTACATTTTTAGTGTTCCGTACAAAATTTTGTTCACGGAATACTTATTTGTCTTGTGTATTAGTAGTAATTGCTATACTAAAAGATACGTTTAAAAGCGTGAAGTATCAATGCGTTTTTAGTAAAATTTCAACTAATTACCTTTTTAATTTCCCCCTATCTGGCTCCCTGGAGTACCTCACAAGGCTATACTTGCCTTTTTAAACCAGTCTGTAGGTTACCTCAAGGCTTGCCCTTAGTACCAACGATTTAATCAATACCTATATGCATTGTTTAGAAACATCTACTAGTCGTTGTACATTTACTATCTCTGTCGACTCCATTTGTCTGACATCTCCAATTTATTAAAACGACAAAATATTAACTTTACCCACCATCGAAGTTCACCGCAATTTTAAAAAATACATTAAATATTTCGTACACGCTTCTCCCGAAGTGCTAAAAACGTATTAAATTTTTTAACATCGAACTACACAAACTCAGCGATGATTAAACGCTAGTTTAAAAATAATTATTAATACTATATTATAATAATTGGCAACTTCCTTCGCAGACATACGTAGGTTAGAATGAACACTCGAAGATTACTCGAATTCATGAGTTACTTAATCTTGCTAATGTCTTTAGCTAATACTGTATTCCAAACATTTTCAATATCTGTTAATTTCCGTTTGGCACTCAAATCTATATCACAGACACTTGACGATAGCTCTTTTCTTAAAAACTGCCGATCGGCACAGCACCTATTAACCCTTCCAATAAGAGAGGATCACAGAATAATAAATATACTTTACTTTTCTTCGATCACGCGTTACAAAATATAAATAATTGAAAACTTTGTTCTTTCTTCTTGAAATCCACCAGACTGGTCCTTACTTCCTTGCTCTTTCAGCTACAAATCTTCTTTCTCACTTTCATTTTTATCATAACGACACAGATAACTCTTGAAGTTATCTTGCCCGAGTTTAGGATTGTGACCGATGAACTTACTTACTACCGTATTCTTAAATAATGTTTTAGATAAATTCAGTGTCTCTAGTTTACTTTCTACAGAGAGTTTTCTCTTCTTGCTATGGTTAGAAATGCCGCTTAAGTCGAGAGAGTAGCTATGTTTGATCAGTTTTGGTTTAGACACTCGGAACTCTGTGAGGTTGTTGTCATATTCTGGTGAGTCTGTAACATGTTCCTCGAAGGCTAGATTGCCGTAAACGTTTTTCATCATGTAGGGGACGTCGTCCAGCTTGCCCGTTGTCTGGTTGTCTTCAAACAGCCTTGAAGATTCGTCGTACTCCTGTTTCCTGCTGCTGCTGTCGTCTTCGTGCGTAGTCTCGACAGATCTTTCCGCATCTGAAGAAGTTCTATTTTCTTTAATAGTGCACAACTCTGTTTCCCTAAGGAAATTCCGTATGGTCCCGTTATTTGTGACTTCTGAGGCATCTTCGGCGATAACTACTTTCCTGTTTTTCGGTTTTTTTTGGATGATAGAAACGTTGGTCTCTGAGCATTGCCGGGAAGAATCGTTGAGACAGGACATTCTGTGGGCGGGGGACATTAGAGTATTGTCGTATCCTTTTTCCGTTTGAGAGAGTCCACCCTTGCTATGATTTCCGAAGAAACGTTTGATGGACTGCCGAAACTGTAAACAGTAAAGGTTTGTGAGATAAACGGAAAATATATTTTGGCAGGGGTCGAATGAGGTTATTTTTACCTGAGTATTCATTCCAACGTAGATTAGAGGGTCGTAGCAAATGGAACTTTTGGCGACGAGTGCCGGTATGACCCCCACTCCCGGCGATATCTGAAAGGAAAATAGCCTTTAACCGAGTGACACTTTTAACAGCCACAACAATACCCCGGAAACTTCGAAGCAGTCTTGTGTAGTTTATGAACTTAAATAATTCAGCTGACATGCCTGAAACTATAGCCTACAGTGAAACTTACTTAAATATTCAGACTTTAGTATTTCGGACAATGTTTCCTTCATAATTTTCTCTGTGATTTGACATTTTCTATCTCCATTTCAATATGAACTTTCATAATATTCTTTGTAACATTGATTTTGGGAAATATACAAGTAATCAACGGGTCGTCTTTTTAGCAATTTTCAAGCAAATGGTACTGTCGGTTGTGAAAAGGCCTTTCCTACTGCCATAAGGATACAATTATAATCGCCCTTCCTGTGTAACCTGAAATCGTCGCAAAAGTAAGCCCTTTACCGTTGGAAGGGTACAATTAAATAGGCACACGGCTACCTGCTCGTAATAAGGGTAGCGGTTGCAGGATCTTTGAAGTAAAAGACGAGTAATATACGTATAGGAAATAGTTACTGTAAAAAATTAAATAAAAAATGTTTATTTCAGATTTAGAAATCCATAGTTGTGTTAGTCTACTTATAATACACACGTATTGATGAAACGATCTGTGAATAGAACTGGGAGACTGAGAAAATAATGAAAATCGAATATCATGTTTGAATCCATTTAACTACATTGAATATGATACTTATTTCGTTTTCGTAAATCTCTATATAATATTGTAAATTGAAAAGTATTTGACTAAAAATGTTTTTGATCATGATTGTATTTTAAATGCGCCAGGAGAACTTACTTAAATATGCATGTATTTCCTTTGTTTTTTTTATTATATTTGTTTGTCATTTAGAATTTAATCTAGAAACAATCTAGACTAGTATAGTTTATACATTTTTTTTTGTATGACTATATCTTGTGAAATTTTTTGTATTAAATTTGATCTATGAATTATATTCATTAGTATTATATATGGAATAATATTTACAACATCAATAAATTGCTCTGATAATTAGATTAAGATAATTATATGTAATACTGTCTTACTATTCATAAGTTCTTGTTGCTAGGCCTACATGAATAAAGTATATTTGAATTGAATTGAACTTAAGAGTGATAGTAGTTAAACCGAATTGCAGTTTCATTTCAAATACTGTCTTCAAGTCTAGGAAATAGTACGCTATCTGTATTTCAGTATTTTGTTATTCGCCGTTAAGTTCGTAGGTATATTTTATAACTGTCTAGGTAAAGTTTGGACCAAAACTGTCTGATTTACAATGTCGAGGAAGGCAGTAAATAAATTATTCTTGGTATACACCGTCATACGATGAAAATACTAAATTGATAAAGGTTTAAATAAATGACTTTGTGGTTCTTAAGAGCGTTTACACATTGTCCGATTCGATTTCGGATATCGGAAGGGGTAAAATGTATAAAATGTGTGTTTTCTGTATTTATTTATTGATTTATAACTAATCTTTATTGTTTTTTTTAAGTAGAATAATTACTGTCTTGGGCAGGACTTGAACTCACGGCCTCTGGGTGAGTTCAAGTCTCACCCAAGACAGTAATTTTTCCACTTTTAAATTTATTCTAAGCTTAATAGCATCGTTCGCAGACGTTTCTGCTTGTTAAAATTAATTTAATCTTTACTGATTAAAAAGTATTAATGCAAAAAAGGCTGTTTTGATGCTTTAGGGCACTATTTAGCAGCTGTTTTTCTAATAGACACCATCATATTCGTTATTTCAGTCATGTCGGCCTCCCCTCAATCAGCTCGGACCGACATTATCGGATGTCGGATATCGGTTGCGGAATACTGTGATACTGCGAAAGCCAATGAAGGATCCTACATCCGATATCAGATCGGTCAATGTGAACACGCCCTTACGATAGTAAAAATCGCTTGATGTTCGGGCTTGCAACGACTTTGATTAATGGTAGACACAATCTGTTACACCTATAAAAAAAGAAAGTCTGTCCTTTTAGCTAACTTTATATTTCGGTAAATTCTCAAATGAAAACAGCCTACTAGCCTAGCCCGCAGTGACCCAGTCTACGAAGCTGGGTTCGAATAACTGTACTGTAAGGGCTTTTATTTGTGTTGTTTTTCTCAAATATTTGTTTATAGGCTATTGATGATTTCTGTGTGGGTATAATCGACAGAGTTTAATAGTGCATTCCTGATCACATTTAGGGTCGGTTGCGCCAAACCGTCTGTCACCAGTGTTACCACTAAAGCGTTAGCGAAATTGTTGTATGAAGCCGATGGTCTCGGGTTCAAATCCTGGTAAGGGCATTTATTCGTGTGATGAGCTTGGATACTTGTTCCTGAGTCATGGGTGTTTTCTACACTGAGAGAAAAAATATTGTTCGAAGTAAAAACCTGATATCTAAAAGACGGGAATAGCAAACTCTATTAATTTTTTCATTTTTTTTTTCTAGGTGATAGTAAATATTATAATTTCAAGAAAATTTAATTAATTTTATAGTATAGGAAATACAAAACGGTTTTACTTAATCGTGAATTAATATTCTTTACTCGGAATAACAGAGTTGTACAAATTCTATAAAACTTTCCTTGGGTTTATAAACCCAACTACACTTTTGGTTTGCTTTGGGTTTTGGGTTTAGGTTGACTGGTAGAGAATGCCTCATGGCATTAAGTCCGCCTTTTGTACTATAAGGTTTTCTTTTGTGCAATAAAGATTAAGTAAATAAATAAATAAATGGTGTACTATCTCCAGTACGTAAAGATTACTAGAGAATACAAATGGGATTTATTAAAGTCGGTGACTACAAATGAGTATTAATAATTAAAAGTCAATTCTAATTTCTATACTTCATAATAAAATTGTAATAACAAATCCCTTTCTTATTCTTATGAGTTTTATTCTTATTTCCGTAAACAGTAAAATAGCTTTATAAATATTAGTAAAGTGTACTAATAACAAGGTTTGTAAACGCACCGGCCGCCCCTCACCCCGCGCGCGTACCCAGTATCTATCCTTGACTCGTCCATTTTACTTGTAACAGTTGTAACCTCATCGGCGAAATGACGAAAAATTGTGATTGTGACAAAAAAATTGTGTGGTGCTGTGGTGTTTCGTTCGTTAGTTGACATGGACTTATTAACGGCGGACTTACTAAAGTCGTGGGGTTTCTCCCAGTATAATTCCTGTATTTTTTGCTAAGTGTTTTGTGTGTTTGTTTTTTAGGGTTTTTTATCTTAAATAAATTTAAAATATAATCAACTGATCGGACAGCAATATAGATATAGTTAGCAATATAGACTTATGGTTCAGTTTGGAGTAAGGCGTAACGTGCAGTTGCTGCCAGCGTTCGGCAACGGAATGACACCTTTACCTGCAACTTCCCATAAAAATATACTAAGGGGTATTCTTTTTATAACTAATTTGTTCATTAGTATATCTTTTACTTTTAGTTTTATTTAATATTAGTTTAATTTTTAAGTAGTTTTATTTTATGGCTAGTTTAGTTTTAAATTTGTAATTTAGGTTTCTCTACTCATGTATAGATAGTTACAGATAAAAATAAATTATTGATTATCTCCGAAATGGATTTAATTAGAATACTGATGTATTTGAGAAAGTTACTTAATTTTAGCTCAGGTATGCACCCTGTATATCTTATTAAAATATATTTGTTAATTTTAATGTAAGTATTTAAAAATAAAATGCAAAGTTTCAAAGGAGTCAAAAATAAATAGCATAATAGTAGTTTAGGTGACTGCTATATAATGAAAGGATACACGATCGTGGGTACGAAATGAGCTGAAAGCGAGTTTCATAAACACTTTAAACGAGTGTCTTATTTCCTAATTATGTACACGTACACTGCTTTACTTCTCTTTCAAGCGCATGTTGCGCAAACAAGTTTCAAATGTATATATTTATGTATGTATATTGATTTATTTATGTAATTTTGTTTTAATTTCTTTATTATTTTACTCTCTATTCTGACCCTATACCAACTAGAACTTTCGGTGTAGCCCATAGTTGACTGGTAGAGAATGCCTTCTGGCAGTAAGTCCGCTATTTGGATTGTGCAATAGAGCTCAAATAAAAAAAAATGCAATATAAATTTATGAGTTTCTTTTCGTGTTTCACAACATGATGAATGGAGACTCTTTTAATTTATCGCACTATATTACTCGTCCGCTCATTCATAAATGTGTCCCAAAATACGATATCATTCAAATAAGAAATTCCGTATAAAAATAGATACGAGTATCTTCTCAAAATAGGGCAATTATTCTCGTATCTATTTTTATGTATGTGGGTTTCCGCAAGGTTGTTGTCAAGGCGGGGAAAGTAGATATTTCCTGGCTTGAGTATTCGTTGTAAACGGAATACCTTTGACATTTAGGTATTCTTTCTAAATATGTACTAAATTGTAAAAATCATCGTATTATTCTGTTTATTAGTAAATAGGTATATCTGGAAACAATTTATACAGATCCATACCACACCTACACGGTTTGTTAACGTACATTATATACCTTTAACCGTGTGTTTTACCTTATATTGAACCTATTCTAACTAAGCTATATCGGATCTAGGCTATAACCGCGAAAATCGAAGTTCGTCAATTGCGGGCATTTTACTCTGTCACTCTAAATACATATTAGTGAGAGTAAAAGAGAAAGATCCCCGCAATTTGCGAATTTCGGTTTTCGTGGTAGGCCCCTAGCATTGCTATCCAGCGGAGCAATGCGACTAGCCTTCTGGGCACCCTACCCAGCGACCAGGATTTATGGCATTTTTATTTATAAGTTTTTAATTCAAGTGTGTTTTATTTACCTATATTTTATATCCCAGATAGGTAGGTACTAAAATGACAATTTAATCCCCCAATTTGTCAAAAAGATCTGTTATATTATTGTACAAAAGCAGAATAAATGACACAGATACAGCTTAATTACATAGTGACACTTACAATGCCGTCAGTCGCTAACTGTTCCATCAAAGCGTGTTCCCTACTGGGTGTCCACGCGATGGAGAAAGAGCGGACATTATACTAGTTGTTACATATTGACACAATGCCGTCAGTAGCGAACTGTTCCATCAAAGCGAACACGGGGTAGGAAGTCCACGCGATGGTGTTAGAGTGGACTTTTATTACATAGTGACACTTACAATGCCGTCAGTAGTGAATTGTTCCATAAAAGCGAATACGTAGTAGAGTGTCCACGCGATGGTGGTAGAGTGGACATAAATGTGACACATGTCATGTGTTGAATGTGTGTGTGTGTGTGTGTGTGTGTGTGTGTGTGTGTGTGTGTAAATTACATAGTGACACTTACAATGCCGTCAGTAGCAAACTGTTCCATCAAAGCGAACACGGAGTAGGGTGTCCACGCGATGGTGAAAGCGATGATCATCACGAACACCATACCCGTGACCTTCGTCTCTGCGCGGCTTACGCGGCCGAGCCGCTGCGAGTTCTGTAAAAAACGACAATTGTTATTATAAGCTTGGGAAATTGCCTATTTTTTTGTCTTACGCGTATCACAAATTATTTATAAAATTTTTGTCTATATTTTAGGTTTTGAAGTAACAAGAGTTCACTTCACGTTATACAAAGTGTAACAAAAATAGTGTTGATTCGTTTAAGGAAGTATAGGGTATATATTCACTATCGCGTTTTGATTAGGAAAAATAAGAAAAGTTGTTTCTTCTCTGGGGCAGGTCCAGACACTTGAAGTTGGCCAACCCTCCATACAAAACAAAGGCCAAAAATATTTTGCGTCATAAAAATGTTTCTTCTACTTTTTCCAATCAAAACACGATACCGTTTATACCCTTAAATGGAACACCGCTATTTTTGTTACAACTTATAGTAGTTATGAGCGGAATATTACAATTACGATATTTTTTTTTTAATTTATTTAGAAAACAAACAGTCTTTTACAAATATATTTAAAATAAATGAACTAAAAATAGGCCTAAAGTTTAAATTACGCAATTATAAATTACCGGTTTAGTTGTGTACTACATGCAAGTAAGGTAAGAAAACATACAAAAGTATGAAAAATATGACTGGAACCAAATTGATCAATTTCTAGAAAACAAAATTTGCCGAACTTTGTTCTTGAACACGGACAAACTATGAACAAAAATATCTATATCGTTAAGAGATTCATTATACAAATAACAAGTGCGCCTAAAGAAAGAGTTTTTAGCATACTGTGTGCCACAGAAGGAAATAGAAAATGTGGGTTTAGAACGTGAGTGGAATCGAGAGATTTTGAAGGAAACGCTATCTAATAAAAGGTTAGAATCTATGTGATTTCTAATAATTTTAAATAAAAATAAAACATCTAGATATGCTCTTCTTTTCTCCAACGGAGGGAGACTATGTCTAGCTGCTGACGAAAAATAATCACAGTTATAGCGGCCAGTTCTGTAATCAAGGGACTTACAAAAAAAATTCTGAATCCTACCCTCATCTATGAATTTTACCCTCAATTCACAATAACTGGCGATCCAATAGCCCAAATTGAATTCATGTAGCGAAATACGATCCTTAAGCTCCTAAAATCGTAAAATATAGCGGCCTTTGTTAAGTAAAAAGACCCTCATCTTAAGGACAGACGTCATAACATAAAATGTTCTTCAATGGGAAATATCCCAGCATTGTGGGTTTTTATTATATTAGGGTCTCCTTTACTTGATAGTTTAATAAAACTACTCTTAAAAATTCTAGGTCACAACGATTCTGATTGATATTAGGTTTCTTAAAGTGATTATTTGCCTAGTTAACGTAATATAGTCACTGTTATAGGATAGTTTGCAAACTTATTAACGAGATTTAAAAAAAGATAGGATGATTTGTTAGAAACTATCAGGGTAAAGTATCAAACTTTGTGGTAATGAATACTTCAACAGGAAGTCTTATCTTCAGCCTAGCTCGTTAATAAGTTAATCTCATTATTTATAATTCTTTATAATATTTTATGCAATTTATTTTGTTTAAACATACATGTTTTTGTTCCTATGTATAGTATAATAATAATAATAAGCTTGAGCCCTGCCCCGCTGCTGGCGGCACCCTAGGTTAGGTTTTTTATAATGTGTTTATATCTTTTGTATTGTTTTGTAAGTGTTTTTATATTTTACTTTTATATCCATATTATAAAAAATCCTAACCTAAGATATTAAATGAATAAAGATAATAATAATATTGAATGTTGATTCGACGATCATTGTCCCGATAGTCGTTTCAGCGAACGGTCTCATAGCGAAGAGTCTCAACCAACACCTTGAGAGACTCTCGCTAGGTGGTTGGATCAAGGGTCAGATGCAGAAGGCGGTGATCTTGGACACTGCGCGTATAGTCCGGCGGTTTCTCTCTCTGCGGCCCTGACCACCGGCAGCTTGGGCCCTGCCCCGCTGCTGGCGGCACCCTAGGTTAGGTTTTTTATAATGTGTTTATATCTTTTGTATTGTTTTGTAAGTGTTTTTATATTTTACTTTTATATACATATTGTAAAAAGCCTAATCTGAGAGAAAAAGGTAAATAAAGGAAATAATAATATATAGTATAATACGGATAGAGTGGAGGTAAATCTCTGTGAGCTCGATGTCAGTGAAAACTGGCGTGGATCCGCGCAGGACCGGGTAAAATGGCGTGCTCTTGTGTTGGAGGCCAAGACTCATTTTGGGTCATTGCGCCAAACTAGTAGTAGCTATTTTATTTCTGGCGGTTGGCAACACACTAAAACAGTATGTACAGTCAGCATCAAATAGATAGTGACGGCAAAAGTGGCCATTCATATGTATACATAGGGCTATCCCTATAAGGTCCATACTCGACGTAACACTTGGCGTGAAAACTTGGCGTGGTCCGACTCTAAAGTTGAGTGATTTACGGTACCAATCTTCGAAGTCGGCTGAAAATAATTATTTACAAATGGTAAATCACCTGAAAGTCCTGAACATACTTGACCTTACACTAAAACATTATGTATTATTTTTTACGGCATTTGTTTACATCATACAATATTCATCTCTCTTTTTATGCAAGCTCGTCATTTTCAAGTGTTTGGCGAAGGCTTGTGAATGATGCTTAGCGAAGCAAAATTATATTAAGGTTTTATAAATCGCAAATAGA
Source organism: Cydia pomonella (assembly GCF_033807575.1). Lineage (NCBI taxonomy): Eukaryota > Metazoa > Arthropoda > Insecta > Lepidoptera > Tortricidae > Cydia > Cydia pomonella. The sequence goes on along the minus strand of NC_084717.1, from coordinate 19,738,411 downwards.
CTAAACAACATACGTTACCTTCAAATATATCTAAAAAATCTTCTCTAAAAACCGCAGTGCGGTGACGTCATTATAAATAAAAGCTCGCCATGAAAAGGGATGAAATGAATAACGACGCAAACGTGATTCGCTACCTGCAACTTTCGCGTCGAGTGACACTTAGTCTTTCTTGGTAATAGGTGATTACATGTCAACTTACATAACTAGTACAAATAACATAAAAACCGGCCAAGAGCATGTCGGGCCACGCTCAGTGTAGGGTTCCGTAGTTACTCTTCCGTCACAATAAGCTAAACTGGAGCTTAAAGTGTAGTAAATGGTACCTTTCACCCGAGTTAAACAAATAGGCAAATTTGCATAATCAGTACCTAATTAAAGTAAGTCTTTTCTATGAAGGGAAAACTTTTTGCGATAACTCAAAAACAGCTAAACTGATCATGTTCGCTATAGTTTTCATTTAATGTCTTTCTTAAGCTCTACTTCCACGATTTTTTTCATATTTTTTGGACCTATGGTTCAAAAGTTAAAGGGGGGGGGACACAATTTTTTTTTCTTTCGGAGCGATTATCTCCGAATCTATTCACTTTATCAAAAAATGTTTCTTGAAAACCCTTTTTAGTTTTGAAAGACCTTTCCAACGATACCCCACACTCTAGGGTTGAAGCGAAAAAAAATTTCACCCCCACTTTACGTGTACGGGAGGTACCCTAAAAAAAATATTTTTTTTAGATTTTATTGTACGACTTTGTCGGCTTTATTGATTTATATATCCATGCCAAATTTCAGCTTTCTAGCACTAACGACCACGGAGCAAAGCCTCGGACAGACAGACAGACAGACAGACAGACAGACGGACATGGCGAAACTATAAGGGTTCCGTTTTATGCCATTTGGCTACGGAACCCTAAAAAAGGAATTAAATATTATTATTAATTACAACATATTATTAATTAAAATACATTAGCTACTTGCGTATGTATTAATTATTATCAGGTAGTATTTTCATCAATATTTCGCAGTCAGAAATTCTTCTATATTATAGAACGACCGCTCAACAAGCCAAGTTTTCAGTTTATTTTTAAAGATTAACAAACTAGGTGCGTCTGTTATTCCTGACGGTAGATTATTATACACGGAGGGGCCCATGACGTGTTCAGTTTTGCCGACATTGCTAAGCTACTACTATAACTTCCCATTGGTTGGGTTTCAATTTTCTCCAGTGTGTCGCCAAGACTAACAAGCAAACGCAGTGTTTATTTACTGATTAAAAGTTATCTGATCTCTTAGAAGCTTTTCACCCTTTGAGACTTAACTTTGCAAACTATAACACTATATTATCTTGTTCAACCAGTGCGTTCCCTGGCGGTTTTTTAGGTATATGTTTATTTGAACTTTTTACACACAGGTAAGTCAGCGGTAAAAGGTTGTATTAAAAATTTTGACGACCGGTCTGGCCTAGTGGATAAAGACCCTGCCTATGAAGCTGATGGTCCCGGGTCCAAATCCTGGTAAATGGCATTTATTCGTGTGGTGAGCATAGATATTTGTTCCTGAGTCATGGATGTTTTCTATGTATTTAAGTGTTTATAAATATTTCTATATTATATATATCATTGTCTAAGTGTCCACAACACAAGCCTTTATTGAGCTTACTGTGGGACTTAGTCAATTTGCGTAACAATGTCCTATATAATATTATTTATTTATTCAAAATGAAATTGATGTCAAAAACTTATTTTAAATAAAACCAAAACCGTTATAAGCCGCTCATGCGATCAATGCGCCACCTGCCGAAACAACGCGGGCGTTAGAAAACACTGGCCTATTCGAGCGTAAACCGCGCCATCTGTTTCTACGATTCTACGCCTTTACTTTATTGGCATATGCAAATGCCTCGTGTAATATACAGTCAAAAACAATTACGATTCAAGTGCGAAAAATATAAAATTCACAACAGGTGGCAATAAATTAAAACATGGCCGAAGAATATGTCACTAATTCATACAAAACAAGTGGCATTAATGTGGAGTTTTACTGTGAAAATACTAACGTTTATAATTAAATATTTTTGTCTATGTTTAAAAATATTTAATTTTATTAATTTAATAGCCGTTTAAAATATTTTTACATAATTTTCAAAGTGGCTGAATGCCGAATAGGTCTGTGCCTTCGATTCCTAACCTAACCTGTCCAAAAATGACAATATGGCGGAAAAATGTTTGAATTTCACCGTATTTAAGAGTTATTTCGCCTCACAAGTGTGATGAAAACGTTGTGAGCAACTCCGGTGGTAAGAATATTGCAAACTCGGGTCTTTAATTCCTTCCAGCGTGAGTGTGTCGGGAATTACCAACCTCGCATCCAAAAAATAATTGTAAAACTTCGTTTCAAGTTTAAAACTTGATACATATTTATGTTACAACAATAAAGAATAATATTATAGAAAACATAAATAGACATACATCGTATATCGTAATTAAAAATAATATAACAAAAGGTGTACTTATATTGAGAATGTCTACTTACTTTTCCCGTCTATCGGAAGAGCAAAAACGATATTTTTTGTTAGTTTTGTTGTTTTTGCATCCATCCACACCATCCACACTACAAGCTGTGGTATTTGTTCGTGACGAAGATATTTCTTTCGCATACATTTTGGCATATTCGAGCGCGCGGCGAGCGAGTGAGCGCGTGTGACCTACTGGTTTGATTTTGTACCGTGAACGGGACGAGATTTGTAGGTATAAATCCGAGCTCGCTCAGAGAGTTCCATAGGCCTGGTGGGGGTCAAATATTGGAAGCTAAGTTTAACCTACTTCCCGATTTCTGATTGAGCTGAAAATTTGCATACATATGTATGTAAGTCGGGTGACAATGGAATATTATGGTACCATCGAGCTGATCTGATGGAGACGGGAGATGGCCTAATTGTGTTTGGGGTTTTCAGAATTGTCGCGATGAGTATTAATTGCCTGTGGAAAGAAAAGTACAGACAGCGATAAAAGCTTGTAACAAAAATGAATATTTTGCCAAAAAAATATTTAAGACTAGCCTAATAATCAGTCCCTGCACAAAGCGATCTTCTAACGTTTGCCTAAAATGGCGTGTATTTAATTGCCGTTATAAAGAGCATTATTGTGCTATTCGTGCTCCAGTTCTTTGGAAAATATGCAGATTCACAGAAATAAAGGCTTTTGCAAATGGAGGCGCAATCAACTGAAGGTCACAGCTGTCGAAGCGTGCCAACTAGGGATGAGTAAAGTGGTTCAAGAAGATTTTATTTGAGCTTATAAATTAATTACACGTGGAAAAATTAATTGTCTTGGGTGGGACTTGAACCCACGACCACTGGATCACTAGTCATCACTAGTGCAGTGCCTAGTGGTTAGCGTTTAAGAAGTGTAGGACTCTTACGGTAGATGTCGCTAGAGCCTTCCTAGAAATATTCGCTGTATTGGGTATGGTTTTAGTAGCTCAGATGGCAGAGCATTGTACTAGTGATACAGTGGTCGTGGGTTCAAGTCCCACCCAAAACATTGAATTTTCCACTTTTAATTTATTTCTAAGCTTATTAGCATGATTCGCAGGTGTTTCTGCTTGATGTAATTTTTTTTTTAAAGTTTTGATCAGTACGGCTAGCACGACTTTGACACTGACATTCTACTTTCTATGCATCTCGCTCGTACTGGCATATTAGGGCGAGCGAGATGTATACACCGTGTTTTTATTGAATTGCGTTAACTCCGGGGTTTCGGTAAGTACGTTTAAGGAAACTAAATGGCATAGTTAATTTTCAAAAAAAAATTTTTTTTCTTGTTTTTTTTAACTATTTTTATAAAAAGTAATTAAATGTTGCATATAGCGTTGTTGTAACACGGGCATTACATTTAACTCAACTAAACAATTAAAAACTGTGATATATCAATGTCATTTCTAACATCGATCGTCCGAGATAGTACGTACGTTTAGTAGCAAATGTATGAACTCGCACTAAACACTAATCAATAAGTAAACAGGCCCTAAGGCAAGTGTACACGCTCGTAAGGGCCTTATAATATAAAAATGTATGATTGATTATCTCCGAAATGGAGTTAATTAGAATATCGGTATCTTTGAGAAAGTTACTTAATTTAAGCTCAGGAATGCACCCTCGAAATTAACGCAAATCAAAAAAAAAACACGGTGTAGAAAGTAAGTTACACCGACGTTAGCGAATATGTCAGTTTGACACGGATAAGACAGTTGTGGTAAGCCTACAAGTGTAGGCTTATCATGAGTGCGCCGCGGCAGTATTCCGCGCGCGCGATATACTACCCGTCTCTTTCCAATAATTCCATTATTTAATACAATGATGCCATATTAGTGTCTTAAAATTTTAATTCAAGTACCGAATTCGGTTCGGTTCGGAGAATTCTACGCTGCTCAGGTTTATTAAAAATGCAAAAAAAATCGTTGTCACTTTTCACCATACCCTTAAGGTTTGCCGTAGGTTCGGAGATCAGAGTTTTTGAAAAATAAGAATAAGAATAAGAAATAATTTATTGCCACACAAAATACAATGTTTAACTTAAAAAAAAAATAGGCATGCGCGGCTAAAGGAACTGACTTAGCATACGCTGCGTCAGCCATTTTCATTACAAATTGACTGCGCAGCGCTGATTTTCAGTCCGTCCTCCCCTTCACTGAACCACATTGATATGATATGCGGGTTAATGGATTTTTTGTTTTATTACCAGAGATAGCTTGTGTATACAATTACCATTACAAATTGCAATTTGCAATAAACGGTTGCTAAAAATTTAATTAGCAATCTTGATGATTTTCTCCAGTAGCTTCATCGATTCGAATCCTGCGTTTTTGAGTTTCGCTCGACAGAAAAAAAAACACGAACATAGGTCTAAAACGCACATTAAAAATTTGTAACAATTTATACACAAAAGCTAACAATAAAGATTGATCCTAAAATGCGCAATTTTGTTTTAAAGGGAACTCATCGATTACTTTTTTGTTAAAAGTTACCACAAATTAATATTCAAAAACACGATATCCGCGGTCCCGAGCACGTACATCCTTCTCGCTCACGCTTATGCTCAGTGACAGTGAGAGAAGAACACGTCCCGTAGGCTTTCATGTTAAATTTGATCCAAATATATAAATTAATTACTGGTAATATTGATTACTAGAGCGCCGCCAAAATTTCCCCGCCCTATTAAGATTTCCCATGAGTACATTATACGACGATAACCATTTTAGTAATTTACCCCGAGCAAGGGAACATTACATTTAGACTCAATATACGCCTGCAATTACTAACAAAGAGAATTTGAAATAGAGGTAGTTTGTAGCGACAGTACATTTACTGTCTTTGGACACATGATTAAAACTTTTAGAACGCCATTTGACTTTGATACTTATTATTAGGTTATGGTGGCATCGTTTCGAGCGATGGCGCCATACCTTTGGCCTAGATGCTCTATTAGATGGCGCCACTTTTTGATATTTAATAAATTTAACACATATCAGTGAAAGAATAAGGATCAAAGGCATTCAAAAGTTTTAATCTAATGTCGAAAGATGGCAGTAAATTTACTGTGGCTACAAAGTGGCTACTTTGACAATCCATCTCTATTTCAAATTCTCTTATCAAATAACGCATAACGAATCATGAAACTTAGCATGTAGCATTTTATCAGGTGAAACGCTTGAATCGCCATAAACGGATTACGCAATATCCACATTGTGCATACTTTGCGGACATAAAGTGGTAAGGCGCGTATTTTTTACATGTTCATTTTATAGCTGACGGTCTTTCCACCGCGATACAACCGGCTGACAGTTTTGTGTTATATAAAACAGCATCTAAACTACCATCTGACAAAGTATCAGCCGGGAGGCGAGGACTGACGAAATATGCTCCTGGCCCGCGGTCTAAAAGTATAAAATTAAGGGCCATAATAACATTATCTCAAATTCAATCGTCTAGGGACTCTAGGGCAATAAAGGGCTTATAGGTCCTACGGCGATTGTCTGCTGACAAAGGACATACGGCCGTTACGTGTCTATGTGCCCGACCTTTGTGCTCGAAATCCCTGACGAAGCTTTTTTTTAAGGTTATTTATGGTACTATGTATAGTCGAAGAAATATTATTCGCACCGATGAACGTCATCGCTAATGGCTCTTTTAAAATAGGGTGATAAAATAATTAGCAGCCGGTTTTGCTTAAGGTATACTTGAGCTAATCTTGATCCCAGTTACTTTTCTACATTTTAATATATAAGTTTTCCAGTATTCCAACTTTTCAATTCGTAGTCTGTTATTAAAAAAAAGATTTATGTAAAGAAACATTCATTTATAGTAAATACGCTCTAAAGAAAAAGTTTCATTTAGGTACCTAATAACGTGTCGATATTATCCCAGAAACACAATGTATCATAACTGCTTATTCCCACTATATGGATGGGACGTGCGGCAAAGCACTTCAAGTTCATACCTCATTATATTTCATCAACTATACCTAGTACGTTAGACCGAGCGAGGTCTGTTCGGGTCAAATCTTGCAAGCTAAATTAGTCTCTTATTTAAGCTTTAAGTTACACCTTATTTAACTGCCCAATTTAGGGCAAGTGGGTGGTGGGTGTAACATAATAAAATGAATTAATATATGTAAACTTCATATGAAGAAGAATTCCTTCAATGTTTAAGAATGGTTGATCAATTTACTCGTATAAAAGTTTTAGCCGTTAAGTACTTAGCATTTTTTAAATGTTCAGGAATTTAATTCCAAAAAAATGCGCCTTATTAAGCTGATCTAAATGAAAGGTATCTAAATAAGCAGGTCTCATATTATCATATTTTATTTGCATTTCATTCAAATAATTTAAGATTATTTCAACAAGAAAGAAGCCTAAATACGTCGAATACCGAATAGCTGCCGAATATTCGTGGCATTTATAATATACTAAGAAAAAAATCTAATTTTGACATCTATTGCAGAGATAGCCTTGGTAGTTAATTTTGATTATCAGCACCAACGGGATCCTGAAAATGATAGCCGAGCGGTTAGATTCTGGTATTTTGGGACGATTTATCGAATTGCATGTTCACAAACGTGCAGTTCGGTAAATCGGCCAAGATAATCAGCAATCTAAAGTTACCTAATTTAATTTATGTAATTTATTGTGCGGAAGGTAACATAACATAGGTTGTAAGTTGATACTAACAAATATGGACTGTATTAATTGTCTGAGAATAAATAATTTTTATTTTTATTTATTTATCATATAAGTTGACGCTTGTGAATAGGGAACATTACGTAAAACTGCATAGGGGGCGCCTCTAGCACGAACTGATATCAATGACATATTTATTCCTAACAAATAATCTGTGAAATCATGCCAAAAAAACTGTTTGTGGCATAGTTAACTGTTTGTGGTGTAGTTAGTTTACGCTTTGTGCTAGGGCTGCTCTCTGGCGGCAGAACATTGCAGTAATACTCCCTATTCAGTTACCACAAAATAAGGCACAGTATACAAGGTGCAAACTCGGGTACTTTAGCCTCTCTCACTATTAATAACTCTTTGGTTATTTATAAATTTTAAATATTTTTATACGATTGACGAGTGAATTCCTGAAGATCATATTTACGGTTATCTTGGCGACAAGCCCGCCGCCGCAATGAATTAACTCCACAGCAACAGCGATGACGTCCACCGTCACGTCACCGGACCGGTTAGCTAGCGACAGGGCCCGGGGCCGATCCGCGGAGGGACCGTCAGAATCGAAATAAAGGCTCGCTTAACGCATGCATACCGTGTGGCGTCGAAATTAATTATAGAAAATATCTTTGTAACTATTAGCATTAAAAATATTGTTTACTCGTACAGTTCACTATCGTTTCATTCAGCAGTCTAGATTTCCTGTAGGGCTAAGATGGTCGGTTCTTTATCATTTGTCACAATGCCTGCCACGTTCTAACAAGTATGTAAGTGCAAAAGTGACGGGTATAGTGACAAGTGATAAGAATGAAACCATGATGCCACCACTGGATTCAACATACTACACGGATTAGGCACTAGACTATGGAAGGTAGAGGCAAGGAACAGAATCTCCGTATACCAAAAAGTGTCCGGCAAAAAACCATAAATAGGGTGGCGCTACAATACCTAGAATACTTGAGAAAAAAATCTAATCATAGACAGCGCACTTCACTCCGTCAATAACGCCTAGGTTCTTAGCTACTCTAGCGCTGCTCTGGAGAGATTTGGAACTAGTATTTATAGCTGGACACTTTTGCAACAGTTCTGCCTAAGGAGATTCTGTTCCTTGCCTCTACCTTCCATACACTAGACGCAACAGTTCTGTCAGTACCACAATCTCTCTCAAAAGCATTTTCCGCACGTTCAGGGACTAAACTCATTAAGCGCTGACTCGTGTTAGTATCGAAACTTGAGCACTAATTACGAGCCTTTAACTAGACTCCTCACCACAAGGCAATCGCTCTGAGATTGCTTTCAGTTACGTAACTAGCAAATTAAATATTAGTGTTGGGGGCTCACGATTAACTATAAAATAAACGGCTTCTGACAAAGCGGGACAAAGTGAAGTTAAATGGAAAAAACATATATCCAAAATAAAATCCAAACTTTATTTTTAAATTTTTGTATTGTACACTTTAAAGTCGAAAACTCATACTGAATGCGCCTTTCTGCATACCACTCTAACGCTCTAGCCCGGTTACGTTATGGCATTATCCTATGGGGCCAACAATTGTGTCCGAATATTAACAAACATCAACAAATAGACAGCTTCAAACCATATTTCACACGTTTCTAAATCCTGACTCTGCCCTCCACCTACATATTGGAAATCTCAATTTGTGTCACAAAGTACATCGAATTCTGTAAAAGCGTACGTCGAAATAAAAAACTCATCTCCCCGGAGCCAATCTTTGAATTATAGAGAAAAGCTCCTTACTTTTGAGCAATTCAGGTTTACAACAAATTGCCCAACAGAATTTGAAATATAGAAAAAATAAACGTTTCCATTAAAACTACAAACACTCTTAATAGGTAAAGCATATTACTCCATCCAAACATTTACCCCCTTATTTATAAACGTGTACTAAAGTTACGATGCCGCTGATCATCGTTTGTCCCTTTCCATCATACCAATACGTCGGAAAGGGACAAGCGATGATCAGCGGCATCGTAACTTTAGTACACGTTTATGAATAAGAGGGTTAGAGATGATAATTTTGGGTACCTAGGTAATTAGAACTATAAACTCAAGTATAGGTATATATAGGTTTAGAAAGTATATAATTTAAGTGAGTTTAAGAGGCCGTTATCGATTATAGTCGCAAAAATGTCAAATTGATAGATTTAGCGCATGAAATTGTACACCTTTTGTTAACTATTAGAAATAACAAGTACTGGTTTCTATTAGCACGTCTTGTTATCTTTAATTTTAATAAATCAATATTTTGAAAACAGACTCACTTAATTAGTAATGTTTTTTTTTCTGATTAATGGACGTTTAGGTAAAAGCGCGTAAATCAGTGATTTTGTCGATCTTATTTGTAAATTTCGTAAAGTTTGCACTGCTTACAGAAAGTATTTTTTTACCAAAAATTAATAATTTTAGGTTCCATTGTAGTTCAAATTACGATTTGAATATGTCCTTTTAAAAGGACATCAGGAGTCAGGACTCAGAAGGATAGAATACTTACGTTCTTGAGAGTCCGGACGATGTTCACGTAGCTGAAGGTAATGATGATGAAGGGCACGATCTGGCCCATGGCGAACAGGAACAGGATGTATGTCAGTGTGTTCATGCTCTGCTCGTGCCAGTTCACGGAACAGCTGTGGACAAAGAAACTACATTAATGATAAGGATAGTTATAAGTTATTAGCATTACGAGCACTCATTAAACTTATGGTACAGTTTGAATACCCTTGATTTTAAGAGGTATTTTATTATTCTCATTTGCGGTCATAATGTTTTTAAATAGTTCGGTAACGTTTCAACCAGACGTAGAAGTTTTTGTGGCAAAATAAAGTGATTGACAAAATCAAATATCGACATGTCTATAATCGATGTTACCTTAGCGTTATAGATATTTTTAACACTGTATAAAAAGATAGCTACCGCGAAATACACAACACGTTCGATATCTTCTTTGATACACCCATTGGTAGTTTTCTTATTTTTTGACACCGTATTTTACAGTTTACATTTTTATTTTTAAATACTTAATTTATGTAATAAAGAAATTATGGTCGGATTTGTAATTGATTTGCATGTTTGAAATTTCCCGGTAAATTATAGCAAGTAGAATGTATATCTTTTAATTATTAATCTATAACTGACTTATCGATGTTATTATTTGTCGATGTTTCATTTTCAACTTCGACTTCAAAAATAATTTATTCAAGTAGGCTTAATAATAAGCACTTTTGACAAGTCATACAAATATAAGTACAATTATAATCATTAATTAAACAAAAAATAATAATAATAAATAAAAAACAATGAAATTGGTTTCTCAAGCAAGCTTCTCGTTTTTGCCACAAAAACTTCTGTCTGGTTTCGACACATTGTGTGTAGAGGTCACAAACTGAACGCAGTGTTTATAAATATTTCGACACTATGTGACCGAAAAGCGTACACAAGGCGACCACACTGAGTTATTGATAATTTTTTGGTCGCATTGGGTGCGAATTGATACCGAAGTAACCAAAATTGAACCCAGTCTCACAGTGTACTAACACTTACGACAAGTTACCATACATCTGACATTAATGATTGCTTAATAATTCTGCTATTAGTAGAGCTAAGATGGTCGGTTCTTTATCATTTGTCACCATGCCTGTCACGTTCTAACAAGTATGTAAGTGCGTAAGTGACGGGCATAGTGACAAGCGATAAAAATGGAACCAAGCTGCCACTGCAGAATAATAAAGAAAAAGATATTTTTCAGGTTATATGGGTATACTGGCATTTCACTTTTGTGGTGCTCCCATATTGGCTGTTATAAAATGTTAACCGGGACAAAATTAGTACATTATTACAGAGGCCGGGAAAAAGCAATTTGAGGATGAGCTTCGATTTGTCAAATCGAATCTTAACATCAAAAACGTCAAAAACAATTTCCCTCTTTATAATAATTAAAAATAAGTTAAAGGCACAACTTATTCTGCCATTCAGTACCGTTCAATATTCGTTCATTCATTTTAATTGTGCGATATAATTCAAGTGCAATAGAATTATGAATAATGAATATTAATAAACGCAACGATGCATTTATACTAAAAGATGTATCTAGAAATATTGAAATCTAGTCAATTAAGTAGAGTTCTGCAAAACATTAGGTAAGTATTAGTTTTTGTAATATATGAAAGTAGTTTTTGAATAAAACGATAATAAACCGATTTGTCATTAATTTTCTTATTTCTTTATGATATTCGAGTTTAATTCGAATATTCGAATATCTCGTCAGAAAAAAAAATTCGAATACCTGAATGTATCGAATATTTGCAATCCCTAATTACGACACTCTCAAGGGTCACTACACTACAATAAGGTACAGGGAAAAAACTGAAAACCATAAATTTGTTATAAAATTAAATGAGTTAAATTTGACGGCGAGCGAGTCCCACTCGCACTTGTCCGGTTTTTAAGTCCATATTCGAGATATAAATTACTTTAAAATTTTAAAATTGATCAAATTAACCCCATTTTACGGTACCTACTCTAAAATATGGTCAAACTAAATTATCGATAAGCCACCGTGATTTTCAAAATTAATATCATTTTGCGGCGAAGTTTAAATTGCCAATAGTTAAATTATCTGACCGAAGCCGGCATTCCGGCAGTACAAAGCCGTACGCGACTCAAGTTGAGGAAACTCTACTAAACTCGGATAATACGGAACAGAGTTAGATAAACTTGTTATGTCAAGGTATGGTGTCCTGTGGGACCAGTGGGGACTAACAAGGAAGGGTACCCAACTGTCCGACTCCGATTTGATTCATTTTGATATATGTTATAGAGTAGTCTAAAATAACGGACACGTATTTTTTTTAGCTGCCCAAACTCAACCTGTTAGGAGAAAATGGCCTTCAAAGTACTAAAAAGTTACTAAATCTTCTAACTCCTATAGAAAGTGATGCTCAAGCAACTTGCTAGTTAATGGCTGGTTTGAGTATATGTTTGAAAGCAGCAAAAAATAATGAGCACGTGTTTTGTTATATCTGCTTAAACTCAAGTTTTCCTAAAAAAATACCTGTCTTTATGTGTAACTTTAGCGATAAGATATTATAAAACTTCGAATGTCGATTTTTTTAGGAAAAAATTAGTTTTAGCCGATATAACAAAACACGTGCTCATTATTTTTTGCTGCTTTCAAACATATACTCAAACCAGCCATTAACTAGCAAGTTGCTTGAGCATCACTTTCTATAGGAGTTAGAAGATTTAGTAACTTTTTAGTACTTTGAAGGCCATTTTCTCCTAACAGGTTGAGTTTGGGCAGCTAAAAAAAAATACGTGTCCGTTATTTTAGACTACTCTATAACATATATCAAAATGAATCAAATCGAAGTCGGACAGTTGGGTACCCTTCCTTGTAAGTAGTACAGATAAACTTCACGTGGTCAACTAGTCAAGAATCACCAGCGGCGGCATCATGGTTCCATTTTTGTCACTTGTCACTATGCCCGTCACTTTCGTACTTACATACTTGTTAGAACGGGACAGGTATGGTGACAAATGATAAAGAGCCGACCATCTTAGCCCTACAGACTTTTTTATGATACGGGAGGCTAACGAGCAGGCGGATCACCTGATGGTAAGCGATTACTGACACATGTGACATTTTTTTTTTGGTTGCGTAATGTATAAATATTTTGATAGCAAAAATACATCTTTTGATTCCAACCTTCGAGCAACACCGGCTTCTGACACGTCGGAAGGGAGGGGCCCAAGCGATATCTTACCGAACAAATCGTTCTGCCATTTTTTGCGGGGGGAAACGTGCACACAGTCGCACTTCTCACTCACTACATACAAAATCCTATCTGTAACGACACAAATACAAAATCAAAACTTTAAAATATTGTAAAATTGGAATGTTTAACGGTAGTTTACTGTAAGTATATTTGGTTTTAGTAATTCATAATGTATATAAAATGATTTTCTTCTTATAATTACACTTGACACTACGTATTACTTAAGCATGCTAATCACACTGACACTTCAATATCATAACTTTGCAAGTAGGTACTCACTTTCAATGATAATTATGTCACTAGTTTTATAAACAAGGTATTTAGGTAAGTACTAACTTTGAATATTGCATATTTTACACTGTATCTTGGTTGACGTGATCTGGTCCTGGCAGAATATCAGTGCCTCTCCCATAGGGTGAAGCGTAATACTGAGCCAGAACCCTTTTGTTTTGCTGCGACGCACACAACATTTCCTATATGTATGGAACAGTATTATTTAAATGTATTATTTATTTATTTTTCTCTTTCTACTACTATTTTGTATAAATGTGTATTTCTCTCATATAATTTTGTATTATCTGTTTTTTTGTCATTTTATTAATTGTATTTCCTGTGTGTATTGTGGCAAACAAATAAACGGATTATCTATCTATCTATCTATCTATATTTTATATTTTGACCTTTTAACCGCTTAGGATTTGCCAACGAGCGTAATCGTGTGGCCGCTGCCGCCGGTACGAAGTTACACCAAGTTTTGTCTTATTTATCAGACAAAATTTTTGTACACTGTGCCAAATACAAAACGGATTAGGACCTCCTTTTAAGGAACACATAATTATAAATTGATTTATGTATTATTAATTGCTGGCTATTGTATGTCTTATATATCAGACTACGGTTAAAAGGTTAACGACACTATTTTGTTTGGAAATGTAATGTAAAAAATGTACAAGATTCTTTTTTATACCTAAACTTATACTTAAATTAAAAAGAGAGGGTGTTGTACCTAAATGAAATGTAAAAAAATCCCTTGATGTTAGGTTTTCATTGCGTAATTATATTACTATGAGACTTAAAACCTAAATGATAATAAATAAAAGTAATCTGAAATAAAACAAATTATTTATCATTGTATATGTGTTAAATATACCGAGTGGAGCCTGCAACACGAGCGAATAATGAAAACATAGATTGTACTCCTCAAACAGTAACACTTTAGTTTAATAACTTTTAAAGATCATTAAGTCTTTAGACTTCCTATTTTTCATACAAATTAAATATTAACTTCAATGTACGCCGTTATCAGTACAATTGGCGTTGTTTGTCACGCCTTAAATTTAAATATGACAAAATTCGCAATATATTGCGTCTTAGAATAAACTATAAAGTGTGCTAAAATCAAACACAAGTTATTTTTAAAAGTCGAGGAACAAATGTTCGTCAGTTTGAGCCTGAGGAATACAGCCTACAGTTTAATTTTTTGCTCCTGTTACAAACCCCACTCGGTATTTGACACTTTGAATGCCTTACCCACTTACTTATTATTTACATTAACAACGGTCCATACCTACTATCCTTAGTAAATATAACGAGTCTAATGGAACGGGCTGTTTCTATGGAAACTAAAAGGTTTTGATGAAATGAAAACCTCTCGAGCTCTGTTTATCCTTTCAGGTTGGATATGAAACTGATATTCTAAATAATCTATATAGCATGTTTAATGGATTGTAACTAAAATATCTTCAAATATACTTAAATGCTTTCACAAATAGATAATGCTTAAAAAAAGTCGACTGCTATTGCATGTCTTTCTAGCGGCAGTTTATATTTTACATGAGAAAAATTAAAAACAAAATTTCATCTCATACAAAATCTCTGACACATCTGTCACATTTCATGGGAACAAAAAAAGACAACGAAAAGAATTTTGACCCATATCTGTTTTTTTGTTTTTATTTATTAATTAAATAAATCATTCTCACTAAATACGTTAGACAGCACAAAAGGCGGACTTGATGATATATGCACTCTCCTGAAGCTGTTTCTCATAGGCGCATTCCGATATCGGATAGGCGCTTCTGATATTTTCAGCCATGTCGGAACCCCCCCGGCTGCTGTCGGACCGATAATATTTGTTTACGTGTATGTGTATGTGGACGCTAAGAGCGACGAGCTAAAGGCCAGACCACCTGTGGCTATAACTTACAATTATATCGGAGGTGTGCTGACCTGCAGCGAGCCAGCGAGTGTGGCCGCACATTCGCTGCAAAAATTGGCTTTGTCAGTTACACTCGAGAGCGCATCAGCGACGCTCTCAGCGGTAAAAAGCTGTCGCTGTACGAAAACGGCTAGGAGGGGATGATGATGATGATGACTTGATGAGGCATTATGTTTGTTGTAGTGTGCGTGACCGCTAAAGACGGCGCCCCTGCGGCCTGACTACGCAGATGTAGGATTTTAAATCCGATATCTTACAATTGTGAAAACGTTCTTACAAACCTTCGGTATTTGATATAGTGATTACAACTAAGCATTAATCTTGGAAGCACTGTATTAAAATACCACGGAACCTAACGCGTCCAATATGTCGAGGCCAATAAAGTATATATAATTATGTATGTATGTGTTTTTTTAGCGACAAGACGCACAGAATGCGGCAAATCCGAAAGAAGAAACAATTGAAATGCCAAGCGAATTCCTACGACGCGATGCGTGTTAAATCGAATGTGTACGTTTACATTCGATGGCGTCAATTGTTTATTTTTTGCCTCGCGAGATTTAAGGCGTAGTCTCAAGAGTGGAGTTTTCAAAAAATCATACCGCTTTTTTACATCATATTACGGTTGCCAAAAATTTAATTAGCAATCTTGAAGATTTTTTCTTGTGACTTCATCGCTTCGAATCCCGATTTTTTGACTATCGATCGATAGAAAAAAATCACGAACATAGATCTAGGGAACAATGGATGCGCAAAAGCTGAAAATATGAAAATTGCTTCTATAAATGCGCAATTTTATATTTGAGGGAACTCATCGATTACTTCTTTTTGCAACTTAGAATAAATTAAAGTTCAAAAACATGACCTCCGCGGTCCCGAACACGCACATCCATCTCTCTCACGCTAACATTCAGTGAGAGTGAGAGAATAACACGAACGTACGGGGCTTACTACATATCTAACTTTAATAGGTTTTAACCGCCTGAGGCCCTACCGTGAGAAACGAAATTCGAATTTCGTTACCTGTCTCTGTCGCTCGAATGTGCAAGAGCGTAGAGGCAGATAACATTTTTCCTTTTTTGGTGTAAGCTACTACCCTCTGTTATCTACCTTTCTTAAGATTTGAAGTTTTCATGGTCTATTGAATAAAGAAGATTGTATTGTAACTTCAAGTTCTATATATAGAAAATCAGTAGTAAAATTCCAGGTTTAACTATTATTTAATGAATTCCTAGACATAAGGTACACTATGGGTACACGGAGCGTAAGCGTATCGTAATACGCGCGTAGAACGAGAGCGTTACGAGCACGACTTCAAATAAGTCCACACACGAAGCGTCGTTACGGCTACGGCGTAGCGTATGAGATTTCTGTCGTCATTACGACAGGCGTAGCGTACCTAATACACGCGTAAAAAACAAAGCTTCTGACATAATCAAACAATAAAAAATATTGATCTGACGGGAAAGTACGATCGTCGATGCATCCGCCGAAGACATCTGAGGGCTTACCGCGAACCACGTTCGACGTGTTGCCTCCTTGTCACACGTACGTGCGAATTTACAAGTGCGACAGAGAGGTAACACGTCGAACGTGGTTCGCGGTAGGTCCTCTGACTCCAGCGACTACATGATTTTAACCAATTAGATTTCACTTATAAAACGTCCTTACGCGACGCTTGGTGCCCAGAGCCCCTAGTGTAAATTTATTCGATTTCGTAACGTGACGTACGCGTTTGCGTTGAGTCTCATTTAGTATGGGGTTTAGAAACAGCGCGCCAAGCGGAACGTTTTGGAAACTCAAAATCCCGTACAAAATGAGACTTAACGCAAACGCGTACGTCACGATTCGCTGTCGAATAAATTTACACTAGGGGTACAGAACTCTACGCGTCTCGTACTCTTAACGTTTTGACGATACGTTTTCTCGACGCTTTACGCTTAATTTATTAATTGAAGTTCGCGTGCAAACCTTCATACGAAAGTTTTCCATGCTAGTTCTTGATGAAATAAATACCTTATGGGATAATAACCCTTAATTTCTTTGTTTCTTTATTTGCTATTATAAGATACAAGTACAAGTGTCATGCAAAATTTTATACAATAAAATAAACTTAGCCTAAATCATGCGTAACATTCAAAATGAAATTTAATATAACATTTGTCAAAAGACTGATAAATATCCTAACTAACCTAAGGATGTCACATTTAAAAATATGTTATACATAATTATTTTAAACAACATATAAAGATAAACTAGATCTCGTTCAAACCAATTTTCGGTGGAAGTTTGCATGGTAATGTATATCATATATTTTTTTTAGATTTTTCATTCTGTTATTTTAGAAGTTACAGGGAACACACATTTTTTCACTTTGGAAGTGTCTCTCGCGCAAACTATTCAGCTTAGAAAAAAATGATATTAGAAACCTCAATATCATTTTTAAAGACCTATCCATAGATACCCCACACGTATGGGTTTGATGAAAAAAGTTTTTTTGAGTTTCAGTTCTAAGTATGGGGAACCCCCAAAATTTATTGTTTTTTTTTCTATTTTTGTGTAAACATCCTAATGCGGTTCATAGAATACATCTACTTACCAAGTTTGAACAGTATAGCTCTTATAGTTTCGGAAAAAAGTGGCGGTGACATAATCGGACAGACAGACGGACATGACGAATCTATAAGGGTTCCGTTTTTTGCCATTTGGCTACGGAACCCTAAAAATACACTTAAAACAGCGAAATATATAAAGTACTTCTAAAGTCAAGCCATTTAATAACAATAACAATAGCTGTTTTCATTAAGCGATGGCCTTCCTTTATAATCTATATCGCGTGTTTACGCGCTAGTTTCAGCCGTATTTCATTTACTTACTAAGTTAATATCTTAAGTAATCTTTAAGTATGAATATTAGTTTATGGGTATTAATATTTTATAGTAGCTATCTAACTAGCAAATAATACAATTCACGTACAACGTATAATTCTGGTTGACATAAGTCATAACTGGTGACCAAAGAGCTGGCGGCTTCCTCGCACAGCGTATCAGCATTGCGATACAACGAGGAAATGCCACCAGCAATCCAGCATCCGTGGTCGTGGTACAATGCCTCAAGGGCCTATTTTAAATTTAAGCTGGTTATTATAGTAATCCTCTGTATGTATCCATTATGTATATTGTTATTGTAAATAATATCTGTCCACATGTAAGTAAGCGTCCGTAAGTAAGTAAGTAGTAAGTAGGTAAGTATATTTGCTAAATACCTACTCTTAAATTGCCGCTAGCATATGATATGTATACTTTACACCCATTTACGCCACACATCAACCTTTCGGATGTCAACTGGCGGCGTCGTTGTCGCCTCTGTTTCTGTCAATATTCCAAACTTATACCTTTGAACGAGAAATTCTTGTACATACATATACAGGATGATTCAGGAGACGTGAGCAGGATCAAGCCTGTCTATTCAGTAAGATTTAAGCAACTTGTACTGGTATTTGTGAGATTCACGTTAATTTAATTTTTACTGTTTAAAAAAAATAGTTTTAATTTATTTACGATAATTATGGTCACCCTCTTTGTTTTATCCATAACAAGTGACAAATTTAATGTCATCGGAATCTGGTTACTTTTGAAAAATCGTATCTCACTCAGTTGTGACATTTTGTTTTCTTCATAATCAAAGTGCTGTCATGACGGTTAAAGAGGTTTTACTTTGTTAATTAAGTGTTGTAGGGTGTCCATGATTGTAGATAATAAAATTTGTCCTTATCAAAAAGCTAAGTAACAGATAAACAGCGTGATTGTTTTGCTTAAATATGATGGTAAACGATTCAGTAACATTTACTTATTGTGTAGGCTTAGTCCTGCTCACGTCTCATGAATCAACCTGTATATATATATATATATACATCGGGGATCATATTTATATTTCGGGGATCTCGGAAACGGCCCAGATATTCAATGATAAAATGAGTGACGTTGGTCGCCGCATTACTGCCGTGATTATGACGTTCACTCACATTATCAAGGAAATTGACAGATACAATGGCCGTAACAACGACGCCACAACTGTATAGTAGATTGTGCAACGACGGTCAGGGATATGAGCAATAATCTGAAAAAAAAAATTACAGTACATATGGTGCTACTTTACCACACTAGTGCGAAAATTAGCATATTACGTTACTGTGTCGAACATTTAAAGGGCCATATGTACTGTAAAACGTTGTACGATACATGTGCGAATAGGTAATTCGCAACTCGCCTGCTGTGCGGGCTCTAAGGCTGCTGAACTCCCTTCTGTCATGGGCACCAGATTGTGATATGTTTGCAAGTCGATGGACGGCTGTGTATCAGATGTGTCTGCGGTATTGCGAGGTGATGGACGAAAGTTGATTGTGATCTGTTTTTCCTAGTATGTAATCCTATTATATAATCTGAATTGTACAGTGCTTTGGTCTCGACTGTAATGCTGTATATTATTACATTTCAAAAAAAAAAAACTCGTATCAATTTAAAACACTCCCTTCGGTCGTGTTTTAATTTATCGCCACTCGTTTTGAATTTCCCATTTTTCGCACTTGTATCGTAATGTACTATTTCTTTATAAACTAACATTTAAGTTAAATTGCCAACGAGTTACTCTCTTGTTAAAATTCATTTTCTTGGTCGCTTCGATACAGGTGCCTAGTGCGGGTACCAAAGTTAATCTTTTACTAATTGTAAAATCTTAGCGTACATTTTTTTCATTTTCACCTAACAATAAAATGGTTTATAGTATGTTTCTAACTTTCTAAAGACTATACCTGATATTGGCGGCCTCGTTGACGTAGTTCCCCCAGCCCATGAGCGGCGGCGTGGTGAGCGCCAGCGAGTAGCTCCAGATGAACACGATGGACA
Source organism: Cydia pomonella (assembly GCF_033807575.1). Lineage (NCBI taxonomy): Eukaryota > Metazoa > Arthropoda > Insecta > Lepidoptera > Tortricidae > Cydia > Cydia pomonella. The sequence continues at coordinate 19,718,281 of NC_084717.1, read as the reverse complement.
CGATGGCGCCCTTAGGGCTCAGGTGGTGCGAGCTGAAGGGCCGAGTCACCAGCATGTAGCGCTCGAACGACAGGACGGTGAGGGTTGTTATTGAGGCTATACCTGGAACAAGGGTTTCTAGTTAGAATAAGTGCTAGTGAAAGAGCGTTTTCTGTATTGGATGGCTCTTGGAGAAAAACAGCTGCTAGAAAATGTCCCATTGCAAGTCCTTTTATTTTTGAATTTACGCTTCCTTTTGAACGTTAAAAATATAAAAAGGCAACTTTTTACTTTTTGCGGTTTTAGGCGGTGGTGGCCGAGTGGATATGACGTCCGACTTTCAATCCGGAGGTCGTGGGTTCAAATCCTGGCTCGTACCAATGAGTTTTTCGGAACTTATGTACGAAATATCATCTGATATTTACCACTAGCTTTTCGGTGAAGGAAAACATCGTGAGGAAACCTGCATACATCTGCGAAGAAGTTCAAAGGTGTATGTGAAGTTCCCAATCCGCATTGGGCTAGCGTGGGGGCTATAGCCCGAGCCCTCTCGCGCATGAGAGGAGGCCTGTGCCCAGCAGTGGGACGTATATAGGCTAAATTATTATTATTATTTTACTTTTTGCTTTTTTGTAGTCGTATGTATCCGATATCGGATCCGACATTGTGAAAACGCTTATATATATATTTTTTTTGTTTTTTATACTACGTCGGTGGCAAACATAAATGATGTGTGTTCTTTCCTGTTTTATGTTTCTTTTTTTACAATAAAGTGGTTTAACTACTACTGCTACAAACAAGCATACGGCCCGCCTGATGGTAAGCAGTCTCCGTAGCCTATGCATGCCTGCAACTCCAGAGGAGTTACGCGTTGTTGACCCTAACACTCGGCACCCTCGTTGAGCTCTGGCAACCTTACTCACCGGCAGGAATACAACACTATGAGTAGGGTCTTATGTTATTTGGCTGCAGTTTTCTGTAAGGTGGAGGTGGAGGTACTTCCCCAGTTGGGCTCTGCTCTAGATCTGGAAAGATATCGCCTGTGCTGTGCCCTACCATACAAAGCAAGATGACATTCACAATGCCCATGCCTCTCTTTTGGACGTAGTTTAAGGACGTGCCCTGGTATTTATTTATATTTAATTCACCTCCATCCTTCAAATTAGTACCTATATATATCTAATTCAATGGGTGGAAAAAATGGCACTCACCCACGTTGTGGTTAGGGTTACAATGTTGATGCCTTCGGCAGGGAATGTAAATTAATGATGTATTCAAATGCCGGCGGCGCTCGTGATACAGTGTTGCGAGGTCTTTTATTACGGACGTATAAACACGATAATTTATTGTCATTGACATATATCTAAGGACGGGCCTTACGGGCACTAAAAATGGTGCTAGTTCAGTGTCGTCACTCACGAATTGGAGCCAATTGTGCAGTCTAACGCAACTAGTTGCGGCCAATCGCGCGTGACGCGAACACATCAACCAATCGCGTTGTGGCGTTAGACTGCACGATTGGCTCGAATTCGTGTGCGTGACACCGCTGTACTGGCCTCATTCTCATTGCCCGTAAGGCCCGTCCTTAGATATATGTCAATGCTTGTTGTACTGCCTTGGCACTGCAATACTTCTAGAATTAGATAGTATTTACACATATTGGAAATAACTGCTCAAAGTGTCTGTAAGCACTAATCTTTATAAAACAAAGTCCCCCGCCGCTTCGTCTGTTTGTATGTTTCTTCGCAATAAAGTCCTAAACTACTGAACGGATTTTCATGCGGTTATCGCCTATCAATAGCATCAATAGAGTGGTTCTTGAGAAATGTTTAGGTATGTAATTTGTTAAGGTTTTGTATGACCCGTGCGAAGCCAAGGCCGGTCGCTAGTACTTATATATATATATTTTTAAATTTATTTAGGATAATAAATACATCATGAAAAAATAATCTGTAGCTTACATAACATTAAGGGTAGACATTTGTCCAATTATAGGTAACCACAGCTTATTAAATTAAAAAAAAAGTTTACTTTGTTAATAACTTGAGATATTGTAACTCAGTTAGTACATTTTTGTATAAATTTAAAATAAAACACCTCTCATTTCGACAGTTTTAACGTTGGCCCGAACAAACTAGGTACATGGAAATGCACTTTATGCTTATATGTATTCGGTGTTCTTCTTATAAATAAATATAACCCAAATTGTGGTTACCAATCCTTGTGACATATTGAGAACAACTTTGAAATTTATAAGTATTGATTTTAGGTAACAAGTATACTGTAATTACAGACTTCTGATGTTCTGAAATGGCATAGCTTTAGCCAGGGATCGGAACCGGTTTTTTGCAAAAACATCGAAATAACCATATATTTCGGTTTATTTTATACTCTAAATGTAGGACTCAGTTGTGTTTTCAGATAACGACTTCGTATTATTAGATTGCCTAATTAGAAATGAAGTAATTAACAAAGAACGAAAAAAATACCGTTTTCGTTCCCATACAAAAAATACCGGTTTCCTGCTGGCTTTAGCTACTCGGGTAGAAGGTGTTTCATCTTTCATCTGTTCCCTATTCCCTGATTCCTGTTCTTTTTAATACCAGGCATACACCGTGGTCGTTTAAAAGTCATCCGGATTTCTCATTTTGAGTACAAAGTAATTTGTTTCGATAAATTCCAAGGCGCGAAACATGGGACTTTTTTAAAATCATGAATTTGGCTAACCTAAACTAACATCATGGGAGAAAGTAAAGCCCACAGCCTAACATCATGTAAAAGTAAAGCCCACAGACTCCGTTGGTTGGGCCACCTTGAGAAAATGGACGAAGATCGGAACGTAAAAAGAGCGTACCTGGGTCGCCTAGCAGGAGGACGTCCTATCGGACGCCCTAGGTATCGCTGGAGCGACATGGTGGAGGCGGATCTGCGCGAGCTTTGAGTCGACAATTGGCGAGAGGTCGCACAGGACCGAGAAAAGTGGCGCTGTCTTGTGTCGGAGGCCAAGTCTCATTTTGGGTCGCTGAGCCAACGGAGTAAGTAAGTAAGTATAAATTTGGCTCTTTACAGTAACTGGATCATGCAAAGAGATGGGCGTGCTCCTCTGATACAAATATATCAGCCTTCAAGTCTTCGGTGAGGTCGATACAGTCTGACCAGCACTGATAAATCCGCTGGGTACTTGACGCTAGATGTCGACTACGAAAAGAAGCAGGGTTTTGGTGACCAGCACGTCAAGGGGATTCGAGGTCTAGTCAAGGACCTCGGAAACCGGTTAACTTTCCAAACCGTTATCATGTAATTGGGGCAAAACCTTTTAATTTCAGTTTGGTTCGTATAACCGTTATTTCTAAACCGGTTTTTACGAGGATCCATAACGTTCTTGCCAGATTAACCGGTTTAAAACAATAAATACCGGTTTCTTATGTCGGTGTCATTGTTTACGCGGTACACCACCAGGCCGCCAGGCGGCCGGCCATCTTGTCGCTCATCGAATAAACCGGTTTATTAGATTACAATAATGTTCTTAAAACGTTTGTTGCGTTCTTATGAAAGTTCGGAGTAAAACCGAAATAAACCGGTATTTATCGCTATTTTACTAGCCATGGGTCTAGTATTAGTAGGTAGTATGCTCCATTTTGAAGTAGGTGGTCTGTGCAAGAGTGCACTGAATGCAATATTGCCGCCAAATTGAACCAAACCTATCTCTTTGTTCAGTAGACAGCATTGACGCAGCAGATTGGTCAAAGGCAGCAAAGGCGGGCATATTGTGTAGGTAGAACACTCAAATTAGGTACAGTCAGCGTCTAAAATAGTCTCTAATACCTTAGTAAATGTGCTCCGTATTTTAAAGGTTTATTTTTAGAGACTAAATGTCATACAATGTTTCCTGAAATCGATCTTGTATAATATTTTTTTTTGCGAAAATGGTTGGCGAGGTCTCTGTCTCTGTGTCTGTGTCTGAGGGATCTGTCGGGTTTAATTATATTGTAATGTCACTAATGCCTCTATATGTAAAAAAAATAGGCAGATACTTTCGAACGCGAACTGTAGAGATATTATGTTTGGAAAAGTATTTCTGAGTGGCAGATAATTTTGGTGCGTTGTTTCCATGTCTACAATGCTAGATCTATGACGTATTAAAAAAAACTACTTACTAGATCTCGTTCAAACCAATTTTCGGTGAAAGTTTTTTTTAGGTTTATCATTCTCTTATTTTAGAAGTTACAGGGGGGGGGGGGGACACATTTTACCACATTGGAAGTGTCTGTCGCGCAAACTATTCAGTTTAGAAAAAAATATATATTAGAAACCTCACTATCATTTTTTAAGACCTATCCATAGATAACCCACACGTATGGGATTGATGAAAATAAAAATTTTGAGTTTCAGTTCTAAGTATGGGGAACCCCCAAAATTTAGGGTGTGTAATGTTTTTAATAATAACAATTTGCGAAATTTCATTTTTCATAATTTGAATTGCATAATTTTGATATGCAGAAATTATGATTTGGTATAAAAACAAATACAATAAAAACGAATTGCATAATTTCGAAAGTAATTATAGTTTAGTAGCATAGTAAAGTATTTGCATAACAGGCAACCAGTATAATGTTCACTCTGTATACTATTTTATACTCAGAACGTTTTTTATTCATGAAAACCAACAGCATAATATTGAAGGTGTGGTTTCACAATCAAACCTCGGCAAATCGTTCATAAACTTTATTTATTTGATTTAGTTTGCTGAAAGTTTAACCACACTGAATTACTAATTAATAAAAAAAAACATTATATTTGCATGGAACATAATCGATTTTTCTAAGCGTCAAACTGACCTACATCCGTACTTTACGTCTGTCGACATATATCATTTTACCGCAAAGCAGCGGCCAGTGTGAGTTGGAACCTCTGTGGTTCCTAAGGGATTCAGATAAACTTCATATAAACGCCTAGTGAAAATGAACAAGCAAAAATACAATTTCCGAGACATATGGTTCTGCCCATATGGTCGCAGTTCTACCTAACACTCCTCCTCGCTTCGCTCGTCGTCGTACCTAACGGCGACCAGCTTTGAAGTTGAAAAGGTAGATTGTTGTATAATTTTATAGTTTGATTGACACCAAGTATAGTTTGACGACCGGTTTGGCCTAGTGGGTAGTGACCCTGCCTACGAAGCTGATGGTCCCGGGTTCAAATCCTGGTAAGGGCATGTATTCGTGTGATGAGCATGGATATTTGTTCCTGAGTCATGGGTGTTTTCTATGTATTTATGTATTTATAAATATTTATATATTATATATATCGTTGTCTAAGTACCCTCAACACAAGCCTTATTGAGCTTACTGTGGGACTTAGTCAATTTGTGTAAAAATGTCTTATAATATTTATTTATATCATAGAACACTATGTCACCATTCGTCAAAATTTAGTACTATATTTTAATTATTATACGAAATGTATGTTATAACAAGTAAAATTATTCCTGAGGATTGTTATGAAGAATGTTTTTATGATTATAGAGCATTCTGTCATTAAATTAGTATGACTAACAACTTTATATGTTTTGTATACATAATTTTTATTATGAGTTTCAATAGTAGTTAAATGAAATTATGCTAAAAGTTTGTATTAAAATTGAACGGCACCCCAAAATTTACTGTATTTTTTTTCTAGTTTTATATAAAAATCTTAATGCGGTTCATAGAATACATCTACTTACCAAGTACCACGTACTTACCTAGACAGACGGACATTACGAATCTATAAGGGTTCCGTTTTTTGCCATCTGGCTACGGAACCCTAAAATATCTGTTAAATATCAAAAGTGCGACCAAAATCTGAATAATGATGTCAAATATCTATGCTTGCGTACATTAGATAGAATACTCTTTATGGGTATACCTCAGTAAAAAGATACAAGAAAATAAACAGTTGCTAAATGTAGAGGCAGACAACAGGCGGTCTTATCGCTAAAAAGCGATTTCTTCCAGACAACCTTATTTGCTTGTGTAACAGTATATTCCAAGATACACCGTGAACGAGTAATCCAACAGATTTTAACCACCGAGGTCTTAAATAGCAAAAAATGTTATATGTTATGTGTGTGGTCTTGGTTTTGGCAAAAACCAACCGTTATTTCTTTTTAAATATTGGCGTAAATAAAAATTACAATGAATAAGTATAGTTTTTTTATTTACAGATACAGTTTATGCGAGTTTATTTTAATACTTTGTTTGTCGGTAGGCATGTCTAAACAAGTCACATAGTAAGTAAGTAAATATTCTTTATTGTGCACCATACAGTTAAAAATAGTCAGGAAATGAAAAAACACTTAAAAGTTTGGTAACAACAGGCGGTCTTATCGCTAAGAAGCGATCTCTTCCAGACAACCTTTGACACATAGTGGCAGCGTCGCAGACAAAAACGCGTTTTTCACTGAGTTATTACACAATAAGGCTCGGAAACCGGTTAAATTTCCAAACCGTTATCATGTACTTGGCGCAAAACCTTTTAATTTCGGTTTCACTCGAAAAACCGTTATTTTTAAACCGGTTTTTATGAGAACAGTTCTTGTCAAATTAACCGGTTTAGAGCAATAAAAACCGGTTAATTTCTATGTCGGTATATATGTTTACGTGGCACACCACCAGCCGGCCGGCCGTTTCGTCGTTCATCGAATAAACCGTTTTTTTTAGGTTACAATAAAGTTATTAAAACGTTCGGGTTCTTATAAAAGTTCTGAGGAAAACCGAAATAAACCGGTATTTACCGGTATTTTATAAACCGGTTCTGACCCTTGTCACACAAACAAATTTTTACAAGAATTGTCATTACCTTTAAAACAAGACCGATTACAGAAAACTTTGAATGACATTTTAGTCTCTATTAAATGCGGTCAAGAATACACCTTTAAAATCTGCCGGGTTACCCGTACCCACGCTGTTTAATCACCTACTGAATCTCTTGAATACAACTTTTTGTATTTCCCAGTCCGCTAACCTTACGTTTTGGTATATATTCAAGCGGCCGTTAGCGGACGCTATAAAGCTCAAAAGTAGTCACGTTTTTTTCATTTGTAGTCTGCCTCTTTCGTACTCGTGAAATGTTTATTATCAACATTGACACATTTTATTTACATATGCTTACATATAATCACGCCTGTGTCCCGGAAGAATAGGCAGAAACCACGGAAGAGAAATGGTCCCATATTATATAGTCGCCTGCGGCGATAGCACGGTTGCATTTTTATCGCCTGTCTATCACACGATCTAACAAGTATGTAAGTGCGAAAGTGACAGGCGATAAAAATCCAACTATGCTGCCACCGGTGGTTCCTGTTATTATTACGTCTGTCTTTTACAAATTCTCGGGACCATGGGGTCCCGGACATTTGGAAGGCGTGCGTGGGGCCGAAGCCAACACGTAGAGGCCCCTTGTAATAAGAAAATTTACTCTAAATGTAACGTGACACCAACCGACGATTATCCCTGTTCACACTATAGCAGTTCATCCTAGGACAAGCCCCGGTTAGTGTAGGACTATTGTAAAAAAAAGGGTACCAAAATAAACCGGGTTATTGGGTTGAGTTGTAAGTGGACTGGGAACCGGGACTATGGAGAATACTATGGCACCTGCCCTGATCATATGTTTTTAAAAACACGACAAAATGGGCAGGTGGTGACTTGCCAACTCACAATATGGGTCCCCGAAAACGCCCGTCCTCGCCCGTCTTGCGGCACCCATATCGTAGTTATTTTGGCCCACCTCTGTGGGTACATGCGGCAGACATGGCCGGCCCAGTCCCATTTCAGCTTGGCAGGCGCAGCATAGAGTTACGGATTCGGTCAATCCGTTTTACTCCTAGTATGCTGCGCTCCATAGCTCTTTGGCAAACCTTCAATTTGGTCTTTTGCCCCTCGGTGAGTGACCACGTCTGAGCACCGTAGGTTAGGACAGGCAGAATGCACACGTCAACGAGTTTCCGTTTTAAAGTCAGAGGAAGATGGCCCTTCATCAGCTCCTTCATAGACCAATAGCTCCTCCACGCTTTTTGGATCCGTCTTTCGACTTCTTTGTCCTGTCTATGGCTGAAGGAGACTAATCTCGACTCGTCCACATAATTTATTGTCTGCCCGTCTACCTCGACCCCACGTTTCGTTGTGTGTCTGTTTTGTGGTTCCTGTATTCGATAAAAATAAATCTTTTTCATTCCACTTTAATACTTGCGTAAAAAAGCAAAAACAAGAAATAAAGTCTATTGTTATTGTCGTATTCCGACGTGAATGAACGGTAGAGTGACGTTTCATTTATTGTCAGACCCTCGCTATACCTTCGCTGTTGCAAGGAGGGCGGGATGGATTTGACAGTTGACATTTGTGTTTTTCCAAATGGATCATAATGGAAATAAAAATAACGTGGCCTTTACATGGCCTTTACGGCCGAAATGTACAGGAAGTTTTTCAAACGTTAAAAATACTAAGTTTAAAGGCTTCGTATAGGAGGTGCAAGCACGCACCGGGGCCCATTTCTCGAATGTTATTAGTTTAATATTATTAGTGTGTTGTCATGGTAATGGTAACCCATACGGTTTGACAGGGGCCCATTTCTCGAACGGTAATTGAAATTATAACTTGTTTAATTTTAATTGCCTTAAGTTTTAATAAAATTTTACTGATCTTAATGATAATAATATAATTTGTTGTGTTGTATTTATCTCTTTTTATGTTGGGATGAGACAACATTTTGCCATAGCCCTAAGTAGGCGCCTAGTCATTCATTTGTATGTTAGCTTCACCTGTAATTGTGTCGCTTAACTTCAAACTCAGATAAATCCATTCGACCCTCTCAGCAAATATCTACCTTATTACCTTTTCATAATACCAAAATCGCATAATCTGACAGATGGATATACCTGAGTTTGAAGCTAAGCGACTCAATTGTAGTCATTAACATTATTTTAATAAGTTACGTAAGTTTGTAACTCATACTGACTGGTTCTGGGTTCAAATCCCGATAAGGACATTTATTTGTGTGATGAGCAGGGATATTTTCTGGGTGTTTCCTATGTATTTTGTAACGAATTTATAACAAACTTTTCGGCGTTTCCCCTAAGACTCGTGCTATCGAGGTTCTACTGTATTTAATTGCAGATATGGCTGTGGAATGAGCTGCCGAGGTTTTCTCGAGAGACTAAAGTACGGGGTTCTTCAAAGAAGGAGTGTACCGGTTTTTAAGGCGTTGGCAACGCGCATGTAACTCCCCTGGAGTCTATAGGCTAAGGAGAAGTGGAGATGCTTATCATCAGGCGGAACGTAATGCTTGATTAGGTCTACAAAGAGCGAGTAGCGTCGCGAGGAACTTCTCTCACGCGGCCAACGGCTCATGTAGACGTGCCTCGGCTAAGGCGCGGCCGAGCGCGCGCGTAATGCTTTGGCAGAGGCCTATTGCCGTATGCTTGTTTGACGTGGTATTCAAAAAAGGAGTAGACGTAGGCATTTAGGTGTTTTAGTTCCAACTCCACCAGTTAACAGGCACCTAATATTACGACCTTAGTACGTGTTAATGTGTTTTTGCCTTAGCTAGTTTATCTAATCAAAGTTTGCCTATTAAGATAATGTAGGCGAGAAACGTGTATCGAAGTTCTAAACTTCCGAGAGGCCATAAGAAACAAATACCTATACAGATGATTTTTTTCATATCTGACCATACTAAGAGGGATGAATGTACACATCACCTCATACTGGACCACTTTTATATGGAGCCAACCCAGTAATCGCAAAAAAAAAATGTGTTCTCTCTCTCTCCGCCTAGCCTTATCCCATCATTTGGGGTCGGCTCTCCTAGTCCTTCTTCGCCAGGACGCTCTGTCCTGGGTTGTCCTAGATGTGACGTTTGCATCGTTCATGTCCCTTTCTATAGTAGCTATCCATGTTTGGAGGGGTCTTCCTCTTCCCCTCTTTGGCGCCGGAAACATTTCGAGTACTTTTCGGGTCATGTGTTCAGGTGGACGACGCATTACATGCCCGTACCATCACCCGTACCAAAAAGAAGAGATCAATAATAACTGCATCAATAAATTGCTCTGATATTTAGATTAAGATGATATTTGTAAAATTTCACGATTTAAAAGTGCTTGTTGCTAGGCCTATTTAAATAAAGAATATATTGACTTGACTTAAGGAGGATTCCAGTTCAGTTCAGTTTATAAGTAAAGTTGCCTTACGTTTTCCAGGACATCGAGAAAAGTCCCTGTATTTCCTGTTTCTCAATAAACACAATATTAGTCCATTACTTGTGTGCTTAGAAACGCAAATAAATATGGAACAAACAAATAGCTATCTTTAGAAATATAGACAAGAGTATTCGAGGGCTTTTATTGCTGTCACGGGCAGGATATCATTTAGTGCTACGAGTATATAGGGTATTTGTTCACGGAACTAAAGTAAGGACACTAAGATAACAGTTCTTCATTACAAGGGGGCCTTTTACATCTCCAACATGAATGTATCAGGATTGGAGGCTATACTTACGTCGTACGTACGTATTGTAGTAATTATTTATTTTAAGATAATTATAATGTAGTGTTTACCCAGACGTTGGCTGTTGTATTTTTGAATGTTGCTATGTATTTTTCATGTCACTGGAAATGTTGTATTGGCTTGTGAAAGAGCCTTTGAGGCCTATTTACTTTTAGAATAAATTTTAGAATTTTGAACCCACGGGTCATTGGCCCGACTTATAATTAGGTATGTACCTACGTATACTATGAGTACTTATAGTCTTACCCCCTTATTCCTAAACGTGTGCTAAAGTTGACAAGCCGCTAACAATCGTTTGTCCCTTTCCGACGTATTGGTATGATGGAAAGGGACAAACGATTGTTACCGGCTTGTCAACCTTAGCACACGTTTATGAATAAGGGGGTAAATCTTTTGAACTGAGGTCATCAATAGAGACAATAGGATCTATTCAGCATTGTATTTAAAAACGGAGCCAGAAACGGGAAACGGGAGGCGCCAGAAAAAAGTTCAGAGCCCCTAGTGTAAATTTATTCGATTTCGTAACGTGACGTACGCGTTTGCGTTAAGTCTCATTTACTATGGGATTTAGAAACAGCGCGCCAAGCGGAACGTTTTGGAAACTTTCCCATACAAAATGAGACTTAACGCAAACGCGTACGTCACGTTACGCCATCGAATATATTTACACTAGGGGTACAGAACGATAAAACGCAGGGGCGGTCGACACGCTTCAAGCGGCACGTGGCAATCCATGACTACTAGGAAATAGTCGTATTTGTAGCTCATGAAATACGGCGTTTCGTGAACAACACATTACCTTTGGCAGGATTGGTCCCTAGGACCCGGTGATGGATTTAAGAAGTGGAGCCGCCAAGGTTTTTGATGTACATTTTTATGGGAGGGGCTCTCAACTTTTTCTTAATATCTATATCGAATTCATTTATGGTATCACATTTTTTTTTTTTATATTATAGGACATTATTACACAAATTGACCAAGTCCCACGGTAAGCTCAATAAGGCTTGTGTTGCGGGTACTAAGACAACGATATATATAATATATACATATTTATAAATACTTAAATACATAGAAAACATCCTTGACTCAGGAACAAATATTCATGCTTATCACACGAATAAATGCCCTTACCAGGATTTGAACCCGGGACCATCGGCTTCATAGGCAGGGCCTCTACCCACTAGGCCAGACCGGTCGTCAAACATCACATCACACACACCACATTCACATTGACACCACTCTGAAGTAAAAACATATGTAATATGATAAAAAAAATAAAAAAAAATCCTCACACACTTAAACCGCTGAACCAATTTAGTTAAATTTTGGTATAGAGATAGTTTGAGTCCCGGGAAAGAATATAGCAGAGTTTGTATAGCAAAAATCATCCCTTAAGGGTGTAAAAAAGGAAGCGGGATTTTTATGGGGAATTAATAACTGCTGAACCGATTTAGATGAAATTTGGTATAGAGATATTTTTAGTCCCGGGGAAGAAGATAGGAAAGTTTTTATTAAAAAACAAATTAATTATTAACCTCAGACATCACCTGAACTGAACCTCCCCCCCGCTCCGCGGCATCAAAAATCTAGGTGACTTCACTTCTTAAATACATCTTACTCGTAGGAACACAATGATTAATTCTGGCAATGGAAATCTTTTGTTCAGAGAACGCCGTATTTGACCTTTTTATTTTGTTTGCAAGCACAACTATAAGGGAATTGACTTGTAAATAAAAGGTATAAGAAGCCGGCCTTTTGCTGCTTTCATCAGTAGTTGATTCATCTTATAATTAAGTATCTTGTAACAGCAAGATTCTGTCAACCTTGGATAACATCTAGGACAGATAAAAACGTGCCCAGAATAAGGATAATAGAGAGAGACCAATATTACATTACGATACAAGTGCGAAAAATAGGAAATTCGAAACGAGTGGCGATAAATTAAAACACGACCGAAGGGAGTGTTTTAAATCGACACGAGTTGCGAATTACCTATTCGCACATATATCGGACAACGTTTTACAGTACATATGGCTCTTTAAAGTTTCGACATAGTTACATAATCTACTAATTTACGCACTAGTGCGGAAAAGTAGCACCATATGTACTGTAAAATAATATTAGTAATGTTGAATTATAGTTATCCTTACGCTAAGAAAAAAGGTTTAAAAAACTCGCATGGTCGCACTTGCGCACTCGCATACGTTCAAGCGCACAAAAACAGTAAAGCGTGCACTTTAAAAAAAATTAATATGATTTTTTAATTTGCAATAAAAATTTATCAAAATATATTTTACTCAAAATGTTGATATAACTTGGAAAATGTTTAAAACGGTGGAAATTGGCATAAAAGACTTAAGCTGGCACAGCTCCCTGGCCGTAGTCGCAGGGAGATGGGATAGTGCATTAGTTAGGCACTGGACTTCCCAACATCTTAGTTTAGGTACTAACATAGTAATATAATTTTATTAGTAACTAACTATAGGTTTAGTCGTCCGAAATAAATGTGTTTTTTTCATGTTACTTTAGACCAAGTATCGTGAACTTTTGTAAGAAAGTTTGATAGTTAGATAGAACTTTTGTGTCGTTTCATTTTTTGGAAAATGTTCAAAATGGTGGAAATTGGCATAAAAGACTTAAGTGTCAGTAGGGTCTATTTTGACACTTTAGATCAATTCTCGTGAAATTTTGTGAGCAGGTTCTGTAGTTAGATAGAACTTTTGTGTCGTTTCATTTTTTGGAAAATGTTAAAATTTTATTTTTCATTATACTTTAGACCAAGTCTCGTGAAATTTTGTGAGCAGGTTCTGTAGTTAGATAGAACTATTGTCGTTTCATTTTTTGGAACATGTTCAAAATGGTGGAAATTGGCATAAAAAACTTAAGTGTCAGTAGGGTCTATTGTGACACTTTAGACGATTGAGTTCGCTATTATAATTTTTTTTAATGCTTTTGAAATTCTAGCGAGGTCTATAGTTCACAGAGCCACTCACATCATACATCATCATCATGTTCCGTCTTTGCCCAAATTGAAAAGGTGACGCTTCGCGCTCGGTCGGTCTATTTATTGCCAAAATAATAATATGGAAAATACAGTACTAACTTTAACACGATTTCTTTACAAAGTAAATTGAGTAAGGAAAAACAATAGTAGTTCTAAAACCAAAAACCATAAACAATTTATTACCCGGTGTAGCTTGTGATGTAGGTAATTGAGATTCGGAGATGTTATTACCAAGTATTTGTGTACCGTTACGTAAGGTAAAAGTAGCTTTACGCAAGAAATTGCGAAATCCAATAGAATTAATTATAAATTACTATTAATCTATAATCAATTAAAGGTTTCTTGTATATTTGCCGCCATTTGTACTAAAGTTTAAATAAATAATTATATTTTGAAGAACTTCAAATTAAATGTTTTCATTACCGAATTATAAGGTAGCTTTAGTCAACAACTTACAACTATTCAAATTCATGTTCGTGTAAAATATGACATATTTTTAAAATAAATTTGATTAGAGTCTGTGCGGAAAGGAGTGGAAGTGGAATATACATAAGGGAACCAATACATTCTATGACTCTTCTCTTTCTGCACAGACTGTGTTAATGAACATGTTAGAAAATAAATGTTACGAGTATAATTTGAAAATCTAAAGTCTAAAATCACGTCTGCCGTATGCACCCGGATCGGTGGGCCAAATTGGCTACCGAATGGACACCGCAGATTAGCCGGGGCAGAGGCAGACCAAAAAAGAGATGGCGGGATGACCTCGACGCTTTTTGCAGAGACTGGCGGGAACATACTTCAAACCGTGATGAGTGGCGGAAAAAGTCTAAAATCTGAAAAGGTTCCAGCTATGGTCGCCATTACGCGCACTTCAGCTCATTCGTGGTTCGCGTGCCGCCGATGCTGTTGGATACCATCGCGAGCGCGACTTCTGGCCGAAGGGTGTGGTATTTCGGCGGTTCCATGGAAATCTTCCGAACCCTACACTGGAACATCTGACGGAACAGAAAACTGTGTCGCCGAAATGATTTTTAGCTTTATTAACTTGTGTGAGAGCGGTGGTGGCCGGGTGGATATGACGTCCGACTTTCAATCCGGAGGTCGCGGGTTCAAATCCTGGCTCGTACCAGTTTTTCGGAACTTACGTGCGAAATATCATTTGAACCACTAGCTTTTCGGTGAAGGAAAACATCGTGAGGAAACCTGCATACATGTGCGAAGAAATTCAAAAGTGTATGTGAAGTCCCCAATCCGCATTGGGCTAGCGTGAAGACTATAGCCCAAACCCTCTCGCGTATGAGGGCCTGTGCCCAGCAGTGGGAAGTATATAGGCTGAATTATAATTATTAATCATGGACCTAGAATACTAAGGACGTAGTTTCGTTAAAACACAAATAGGATTCCATCATCCACCAATTTTCTAGTATTTACGCGTGACACATACACACATTGACATTTATCTCTATGGCCTCATCCACCAATCTGCCGTCAGTCGAATTGAAACGTCAGTGCATTAATTGTTCGAAGAAAAAAATTAAATACGACATATATATATATATATAATCGTATGCATACGGGTATGGTACTTAGAGACACTACTGTGTCAACGAAAACTTTTCTCACTGCGAATTATTTAAAAATGTTTCAAGTAAGTACTATAACTGTCAACACCGATATTTTCCAATTTTAATAGAAAATGGAGCTTATTTATAATCAGTTTTAATGCCTGCGATTGACAGGCTGGCGCGCTCACAATATCGATTTATGTTACAAGTATTTAACTTCAAATTCCGCTTAAAGTTGAATACAAACAATACTTGAGGAAATGGGTACAAAAGAGTACTTGATGGAAACGAGGGTAGGTGCTCCAGTGTAGCGACTTTGGGGGTATTTAAAAAGCATTTAAGATTCGGAAACTCTCGTCGAAGAAAGGTTTTATCGAAATTAGAAATCTTGACCTACAATAAAACCAGTGACTCGTGTAATGAGACAATTGAAGAAGGCAACTCGATCCTTCAGATGTCTTGAATTTTCTACAGTACTGTAGAGAGACGGCCTAACGGGGAGGGGCGTCGTCGATGATGAAACGTGCAATGCTTTCATATATTTTTTCACGTTTATTAGCTTACAGTCATTCACTAGGCGCCATTCATTTATTACGTAAGATAATTTAGGGGGAGAAGGGGATCGAACACGTCTTATTTTGGAATTTCCATAGTTCTTACGTAAGATCACAAATTTTAAATTTCTATGAAATTATGACGTTTAAAAGAATACTTCAACACTCTATACTGTCAAAAACGGTACAGAGTTCACTTAGACGGGCTCCAGTACTTTTGTAGGGACAAATAAATGTTCCAACAATGATTTTTTAATACTAAGAAATATAAATACTAAGACTAACGAAATTTGTATAAATTTTTTCCTTTATTGTCTTACGTAATACAAGGGGAAGGGGGTCGGTCTATTCTTAGTTTTCTTACATAGGGGTGGGAGGGGGTAAAAAACTTGTAAAATATCTTACGTAATAAATGAATAGCGCCCTACCTACTGACAGCTGCCTCTATAGGAATGCTACCCATCACACCTTATAAAACAAAGTCCCCCGCCGCGTCTGTCTGTTTGTATGTATATTCGCGATGAACTCAAAACCTATTGAACGGATTTTCATGCAGTTTTCACCGATCAATAGAGTGATGCTTGAGGAAGGTTTAGATGTATAGTTTGTTAAGGTTTTGTGTAACCCGTGCGAAGCCGGGCGGGTCGCTGGTACATATTATATATTATCTTCCTCTAGTACCCAAGAAAAAAGCCTTATGGAGCTTACTGTGAGCTGTGGATCTAGGTCGATATGTATTAAATTATCTTATAATATTTAGTTTATTATTTTATTTTATCATTTGTAAATTTTATTAGTAAAAACATATTATTATATTATTAAAACTTAAAATTTACACAAACAAACCGCTCCCCACCGTCCCGGGTGCAAAGGCGCCCATGATACTCGCAGCATTTCCACGCTGAATTACCATGGACAGCCTTTGCACTAGGAACGACTCGGAGCGGGGACCCTCCCCCTTTTGCCTGAGACGACGGCCTAGTTCGCGTATAAAACGTTTTGCGTCCGCTCCCCAGCAACCCGCCGTTTCCACAGCGAAAGGAACGAATATGTAGCCTGGGCAAATAGGGGCATATTTTTGCCTCTTTAAAGCCGCTTGCGTTTCGGCTGCCGCTCCGGCCGTGCGCGAGGTACGGCTGATGTGGGAGGCGGCGAAGGTGCTGACGCACGTAGCGTCCCACACCAAGCACCGCCCCCGTTCCCATGGTATTAGGGTCAGGCCATCGGGTCGTTTGCCATCGGTGCGGCTAAGACCAGGGGGCTCAAGCACCGATGGGACACCAGCCGACCTAAGGGCCCTCTGGACAGTATCGTTGAGGGCATGGTGACGCGAGTGCCTACCTGCGCAACGTCGGCAACTCAGTGCGTGGTGGCCGTCAGCACCCACCATGGAACCGCAGATGCAAAAGTGTGGTTGGCATACATCGCAGCCCAGGCGGAGAGCAACAGCCACGCGCAGTGAGTCACTGTCGAGTAAGGTGCCCAATTGGGGCGAAGGCAACGCGTGCAACCATGCCCCTGATTCTGGTTGCGACACTGCCAGAAGCCTTGCACGGTCCACTCCCGCGGCGCTCATAATGAGGTTGTCTAATGTAGCTTTTGAGAGAGTGTCGTCCCATGCACGCTGAATTTTTGGGTTCTCTGGCACAGTTGCTCCCGGGTTGATGCACAACCATGCCCTTAAGGCGTCCGCCACATGGGGTATGCACACTCTGTCGCCATTTTTTGGTACAATATTAGCAACAAGGTCTGCCACCCCATGGGCCGACGCCAGAAAGGCTGGCAGGCACACGTCTTTTATACGCCGCACGCCAATGCCACCGTGACGGACCGGAAGGGCTGCTTGTGTCCACTGGTTTTCGTTCATAAAGATGTTTACCAAAGACTCTATTGATAACTTTATAGCGGCATCGAAGCAATCGATATCGTCAGGAAATAACCACACGGGGGCCGTACGCAGAAGATAGGTTACCTTAGGTACGGCAAAACATTTTTGTAATAGAACCAAAGCTACATGCGGATTGATGTCCTTGAGGCGTTCGCCAGCAAGCAGAAGGAGCTCTTTTCGCCTTAGCAGAGCCTCGGGTACTGCAGATGGAAATAAAGGGGCTCCGAGTAAAGTAAAAGAGTTAGAGCTAAGTTCCCTTAGCCCAGGCAATACCGATGAGAAGGAGGGGAAGAAAGAAGATGACTCCAACCCGCACGCAAAAAATTCACATTTGGACGCATTAACTTCCAACCCCAGATCCTTAAGGCGCGGAAGCAAAATAAGCAAGTCTCGCTTTACTTCTTCTGGTTTACCTCCAATGGTACCATCATCGAGGTACCAAATGTTGAGCGGGGACTTAAGCTCAGCGATTGCTTTTTGTATTGAGAGGCTAAAAGTGAGGGGACCCAACGGATCTCCTTGTTGAGCACCCACTTGAGACATAATACGACTGGAACCATAGAAGAGGTTGGAAGGTAGGTGATAGACCTGGTGGAGGAAGGGGTAGAGAAATGGAATATTCTCATATACCTCTTTTAATAAGACGTCCCTCTCAACAGAGTTAAAAGCGTTTTTTAGGTCTAGTTTGACTATCACACTACCTGCATTTTCTGAATCTAATGCAAAACTACGCACTGCATGTATCGCCGCTTCGCAACCCAAAGGTGTCCCAAAACCCACCTGAAGTGGTTGAAGGTAGGAAGCCATCTGCTCTCTTACCGCGCGGCATCCAAGCTTAGCGACGAGTCGTCGGAATGTGCACCCTACTGCTATTGGACGCACCCCTCCCTCTTTCTTCCTTAAAGCGCAAAGAGTAGCCCCATATAAATAAGGACAAACTTCAGCAAGTAACTTTCCGCTAAGTAAAAAATTACAAAGTTTGGTTAAGGACTCCAAAAGACGTACCCCGCTGTCTCCAGCCGAGCCAGATGTCAGCTCCTTCAAGAGGTCTGGCCGAATGCCATCCAACCCTGCTGCTGATCCACTGTGAAAGGAGTTTATTGCCCAAGCCACATCCTCAACTTTAACTGATAGGGTTGGGCAGTTCAGATCTGGCTCAGCTGGGAAACAGAGAGGACGAGACGGAGCCGGATGTTTTGATTGCAATGCTGTGAGAGTGTCAGGTCCTTGAGGAGCAATTGTGTCTTCGCTCAAAAGTATTCGGACAGCTCCCCTTAGATCGCCCTCATGGACTTTGGCTTCAATTAACTTAGTCAGTGACAGGGACCTGTGAGCCGCCGTACATTCAGCGGACGCTAAGTAAGAGAAAGCATCTATATTTGCCTTAACTTTCGCGGTAAGAGATCCTGCTTCAACTGATTCAGGAGTTCGTAATGCCCTATATGAAAAAGATAGGAGAGCGTACCATTCGTTTACTCCATTAATTGTAATGCAATTATCAATGATATTACATAACTTACTAGCAGCGATACTCCTTGCCCCTTTTGGAATGTGGCGAAGAACTCTCACTGACCCCTTAAATGAGGCAAGTTGGTCCAGGCTACAGCTATTTGCTTGTGAAGTTGGAGCTGGTGGCGTGATATTAAAGCGAACAGAGGCATCGCCGGCGGGTTGCGTATGTATAAGGCGGGGAACATCTTTGTGTTTACGAGTAATATGCGCCTTAAGACCTCGGGACGTAAACACTCGCGATGAATCAAGACAGTGAGGGCACGACGACTCAGGCAGAGAACTCATTGCTGTTTAACACCAAAAAGTAGAAACATTGTAGGTAAATGAGATACTTATATACATTAACAAACACAAAACACAGTATAGGTTAGTATAACTAAACAATTTCACAATTAACGACTGACACGAAACTGCAGAGTCGATACTCTCTCGGTGCACCGTCGTGACCAGCGGCGGCAGCGAGGACTTTTGTTTCGGAACCGGAGCGCTGGGCAGGGACGGGCGTCAAAAGAGGCCTTAGGGCAGGCGTGAGGAGGCAAAATATAAATATAAATCACTTATAAACAAGAAGTTGTATCGATGTTATTGATATTTTTTACACTGACATTCTTGTCATGTCAACCGAGGTGTGCATCGGCGCTCCTTTTTGGGCTATGCCTGCGAACTGCGGCCTTCGTGAAAAGATACTATCCGCTGTACGATGACTATAAATTTCTTGATATATTGTACCAGAGGATTTGTAAATATAATTGCACTATAATATTTTTGTGGAAAGAATTGATTTTAGTGCTTTGTTTACCGGTTGCTATGTTGCATATACATAGTTTGTCAAACAACTATTTCAGTAGAAAAAATGCGCGAAATTAATTTTTTCTATGGACACTTTAATGCTTTGTGCCTACATTTTTTAGCTGATTTTTTCTTCTAACGGAAATAGCTTGACCAACTATACATATACAATAAAATTAATAAATTATAACATATTTTAAGTTGAATATTTATAAATGATGCTCCTCGGTAGGGAGTGAGTGGTGTTGAGAAATTTTAGACTTAAAATACCTGAATGTCCCGTACAAATAAATTTATTATTATATATTTATTTGTATTTTATTTCTTATTTAATGCATGTTAATTATAAGATGTAATGTTTTGAAAAGATGTGTCCCGCCGAGTTTCTTGCCGGTCCATATTGGGATACCCTCCTCCAATTGAGGGGGGATTTAAATCTTCTCGGGTCAGAGGTGTAGGGTTAGAGCCGGTGTAGCTTTATTTGACGTTCATAAGCGCATTGTAATATGCCTACTTGAATAATAAACTATCTTTATCTTTATATTTATTATTTTATTTGTATTTTCGTCCTTTGCTTATATAATTAATTTACTTTAAAAGACACTACACCTACTTATTCTTTCTGGTTTAACCCATTGGTTGACTGGTAGAGAATGCCTTAAGGCATTAAGTCCGCCATTTGTACCTTCATGTATTGTGCACTAAAGATTAAATAAGTAAATAAATAAATTAGGAATTGTTCTATATTTCTTCTTTCTCCCTTATTTTTCAACTCGATCATGTTCGCTACACATTCCAGTCATGTTCCTAGTGAATTCGATAAATTGCAAAAGGCTGGGTATGTACATTCATTTGGTATATTGTGTAAGTTCATTTTGTCCAGATTTAATTTGTTAACGACCAATTTTCATGGAAAATATTTAAATTAAGCGTTGTTTCATCATTGTATTTGATCGTACATAAAACTCAACAAAGTGGAACCAAGGTAACAATGACAAAGTGTGTGTCGCATGGAAACCCGGAAAACGTGCACCTGTAACCTGTATACAGAACTTGCGACCACTACAATTATTGTTTTTAAGTCTCGTCTCGAGATCGATATATTCTCAAAATCCCCACAGTATCAGTAGTCACAAATTTATATAGAAATAAAATTATAAATACCTAGGTAACTTTTTCCTTCCTATTTAGTTACATATATACTAAGTCTAAGTAATTAGTTTAAGTGCATACGTATATACACTTAGTCTCTCTAAACACTTGTAATGTTGTAAACCGCATGTTAGTGTTAAGTATTAAGTGGTATTATAGGTATATGTTCTTCGTGAGATACGTATATGGAAGCATCTGTATTGCTTCTTCTTCTTCGCGTTGTTCCGGCATTTTGCCACGGCTCATGGGAGCCTGGGGTCCGCGTGACAACTAATCCCAAGATTTGGCGTAGGCACTAGTTTTTCGAAAGCTACTGCCATCTGACCTTCCAACCCAGAGGGTAAACTAGGCCTTGTTGGGATTAGTCACGATGGTTTCCTCACGATGTTTTCAGCGACTGGTAAATATCAAATGATATTTCGTACATAAGTTCCGAGAGACTCATTGGTACGAGCCGGGGTTTGAACCCGCGACCTCCGGATTGCAAGTCGCACGCTCTTACCGCTAGGCCACCATCTAGCATCTGTATTTAAGGACATTTATGCTATTTAAGTTTTGTTCATGCCATGTATGCTTTCTGTGATATCTCCTCAATAAATAAATGAAAAAATATTTGAAAGTCAAAGTCTCTACTTATGAATATCAAAACTACCACTGGTTCTAACCCTAGACCACAGCTCCGAGAACATACCGGCGCAAGAATCACGGCAATGTGTATGTGTATTTGTTTGTCTTCATCTGTTACTTTGATTTATATATTTGTAAGAAAAGT
The DNA here is from genome assembly GCF_033807575.1 of Cydia pomonella. NCBI lineage: Eukaryota > Metazoa > Arthropoda > Insecta > Lepidoptera > Tortricidae > Cydia > Cydia pomonella. The sequence continues at coordinate 19,696,522 of NC_084717.1, read as the reverse complement.
GGCAAATTTTGCAAAAAGCGTGTCAGCTGACTAACTTTTCTGACTATCACTGTTAGCTAAAAATGCGCGAACATCGAAGTTCGTAATTGCGGGTGTCTGTCTCTTTTACTCCAATTAAGGCATAATTACAGTGAGAGAGAAAGATGACCATAATTTGTGAACTTCGGTGTTCGCGGTAGGTCCTCAGATGTCGAGCAAAATAATTAGATTGCGGGATGTTTACATTGTTCTGAACAGAATTTTTAAGGGCAATGAAAAGGATCAGTTTGTTTTATAGAGTGGCCGTTTTTATATTCAATAGGGTTGTTTCCATCTACAAATCTTAGGGCAGAATTGTATCCCAATAAATTCTTTTGGATTATAAGAACATGTTAAACTACTTTTAGGGGACCTGTAATGACCATATTTTTGTAAATATTGAATTTAAAATATCTTTTGGCACACGTCACGTGACCAAACTCGAAACGTCATTGAAGATTCTGATGACGTCACAACTCTCGGATTGACACTGTTGACAGTTAGGCGATAAATAACAAATGACAAATGTCAGTTGACAGTTCGTATCTTGTACGTGTGATGTGTCAAACCGTAAACTGTGACGTCACACAATTTTCAAAGAGCGTTTTGGGCGCGAAACCGCCTGTCAAAATATATTTTGTTAATTTAACATATTTAAAGCCGTTTTTAGTATAAAAGTTGAATTTTAGGGCAACTTTTAGTTAATATAGCACGTAATACAAGCGTTTCGAAAAATTGGAAACAACCCTATTGTAACGGAGCTTTCCTTACTTTTCACCTTTAAAAGTTGTGTTTACTTAACTAAGAAATTTTAAGGATTTGCTTTAAGTAAATTCCCACTTTTGTGTGCCTTCTTCTTCTTAATATCCGGCCTGTCAAAGATTAAAAAAAAGAACAAGGTAAAAAATGCATTCTTTTTTACAAGCTTTTCTTTAGTTTCACCTGTCCCGTTGTCTGTCGGTCTGTAATCAAATCTTGCAAGTAAAATTTGACCCACTTCCCGGTTTCCAATGAAGCTGAAAATTTGCATAATATGTACATGTAACTCGGGTGACAATGCAATATTATGGTACCATCGAGCTGATGATGGAGACAGGAGGTGGATAGGAACTCTGTGATAAAACAACCTAATTGTGTTTGGGTGAAAACTGTCTCGATGAGTATTAGTTGCCTGTGGAAAGAACGGTACAGTCAGCGATAAAAGCGTGTACCAAAAATTTAATTTTTGCCAAAAACTTATTTTATATTATATCGGTTGCAAACAAGCACACGGCCCTCCTGATGGTCAGCAGTCTCCGTAGCCTATGCAAGCCTGCAACTAAGCGTAGTTACATGCGCGTTGCGACCCTAACACTCCGCACCCTCGTTGAGCTCTGGCAACCTTACTCACCGGCAGGAACACAACACTCTGAGTAGGGTCTAGTGTTATTTGGCTGCGGTTTCATGTAAAGTGGAAGTACTTCCCCAGTCGGGCTCTAGATCTGGAATGACATCCGCTGTGCTGTGCGTAGGGCACACAGAGCAAGATAACATTCACAGTGTGCCCGAATTTCACCTTCCCGTAAAAACGGGTTTTCTTTCTTATTTTAAAACTACAAAGAGAGTGTATAAGGGTGAAGTAGAAGAGGGAGCTGGGAGGGGTAGACCTCGGCGGACTTTCTCTGATCAAATCGGGGAAATCCTTAAGAAAGGCCAGGTCAAGAGCACCCTAAACCGACGAGCGTGTATGAGGAATGTCATGAAAGTGAAGGAAGCGAAAGAGGTATGTCAGGATCGTAGCAAATGGAAATCCTTGGTCTCTGCCTACCCCTTCGGGAAATAGGCGTGATTATATGTATGTATGTATTTAAAACTACGTGTTGGATTTTAATGAAACTTTGCACATACAATGACACGAGGTATAGGCTGTCAGTCAAATCAGTTTATATTGCACTACCTTATAAAAAAAAACAAAATCTTAGAGCAAAAATAAGTTTTGTATGAAAATCTTAATTTCGTTGAAATTCTTAATCTTTATTTTTTCTATTATGATATCTAAGGCTACATAGACTAATTACAGGACTAGATATCCTTATCCAATAGGATCATACATACAAAGAAAGACATACATACAAAGAAACATACATAGAAAGTTTCAGAGCAATCCAGCTAGTCGTTTTAAATGAGAGCATAACTACCGGCCCGATTCGAAGAATGAGATACGATAACGATAAGTTCTGGTTTAGATAAGTTCTCATTTATATATCGTTAGTATGTCGTATAATTGACAGAAGCAGCTCGATTCTGGCAACCAATGTCACTTTGACGTTAGAAATATCGCAGATAGATCATTGAGATCACAGCGGAATCGAAATAAACGTCAATTTTGACATGTCGTTTAGTTATCGAAATTTTAAAGATCTGTCCAAGATCTTAAATGTTTCTTAATCATTCTTCGAATCGGGCCGTATGTTTGTATAGAGAATCGAGCTTGCTGGGGACGTTTAAAGGACGTACCCAGGTCCAAATCTATTTTGAATTTTCTCAGAAACAGGAACAATATTATAATTTTAAGACCTAAGTAATTTAACAAGGGTAGGTGTTGAAAGTTGAAACACTCGGGCCGCAAACTAAGCCAATTTGCTTCACCACTGCCCATTGAAACTTGCATATTAGGTAAACAGTTTCTACGTTGGAGTTTACTGCTACTAGTATATTAATTGTATGTTATGATGGAACATTCATTCCATTTTATCCCGTATTAGCGCAATAAAGTACAGATTAGAACTGGTTTTCTAATCTTATACATATTTTTATTATGGCACATATGCGGCTGCATTGGCATCAGTTTGAAACTTGATTATAGTAACTGAGATTTCTAAATCTGATTGCCCAGACGGCGCACGACTTATTTTAAACGTCCATCTTTGAAATTATGACTTATTCTCAAACTTGCTATGAAATGAAAAAAAACAAAAATGTTTGTAACCACGGTAACCACGATACAGGCTTTGCCTAGTGTGGGGACCATCGTTAATCTTAGGCTTTAACATTAAGATTTTAGGTAAACCTTTACTGTAAAAGGAATATCCTGTGGCTGCAGCGTAAAATGGAAAAAAAAAATGATGACATGACTTACGTCAAATTAGGTCCGGAAATACTACATATCAGCGGGGGCAACATGGTTCGATTTTTATCATTTGTCACCATGCCCGTCACTTTCGCACTTACATGCGTGTTAGAACGTGACAGGCATGGTGACAAATGATAAAGAGCAGACCGTCTTAGCCCTACAGGTGCGATGAGTGAAGATGATATGTAAAGGAATTTCATACTGCCTTACACACGTAGGACTGTAAAGCAACCTTCTTTTGTTTTTTAACGTCAAATTGTGACACAACGTCTTGGCATCCAACCATCAACTAGCTTCAGTTAGCTTGGTACAGTGATTTGTTGTGCATATTCGTTGGTAAGCAACGGCGGTGGCGCATCGCACTGGCGCGCGGACTTACGCGCGTAAGGTTGTACACCGCTGGTAGAGTGGCGAGCCGAGTAGGTCGCCACAAAACAAATTGACTACAATTTTTTGTTTTAATTGCAAGTTTGAGAAAAGCACTATACATATCTCAGCGAGAAACGGGGTTGCCGGCCGCTACGCTCAGCCGTATATATCTACTTGGCCTGCAACCCTACGTTTCCCGGCCTCTATAGTAATGTACTATTACTTGACACATGCACCTTACTGTAATACCATAGTAATACGTACCTACCAACCTGAGTTTCAAATGATCGGTACAATTTCATCACCCACAATGCGGGAAAATTTGGTTTATACCTAACCCTATATCTTGTGTTCCATATTGTATTATGTATATCGAAAGTCGTTAAATGAGAAGTCACTATGGCAATTCAATAATGCCACGAAAATTCCGGCCTCTGCTAATGGAAAAAAACCGGCCAAGTGCGAGTCGGACTCGCGCACGAAGAGTTCCGTACCATTACGCAAAAAACGGCAAAAAATCACGTTTCTTGTATGGGATCCCCATTTAAATATTTATTTTATTCTGTTTTTAGTATCTGTTGTTATAGCGGCAACAGAAATACATCATCTGTGAAAATTTCATTTGTCTGGCTATCACGGAACATGAGGTACAGCTTGGTGACAGACAGACGGACAGTGGAGTGTTAGTAATAGGGTTCTGTTTTTACCCTTTGGCTACGGAACCCTAAGAAGAACCCGTTTTTCTAAATTTTTTTTCGCAATAGTCAATACGAAGTTACATTTTGTGAATCTCTCGAACGATTTTATATCCTTTGAGTCGTTTGCATGGAAATCACCTATTATTTGGCGCTGAAAATCGCTATAAAGAGGATTCGTTCTGAATGTACAGTCGATAATAATACTCGGAGGTCGTTTCTGTTTCAACTATTTGATTATATGGTTTTCCATCTCGTTTTTTTATGACCTTGACTTCGAGCACCAATCAGTGTAAACGGCTCGTGAAGAGTAGAGTAGCATTATTAAATCACTAAAACATATATTAACCATTTCTGTACAAAAATTAATAATGTAAAAAATCAAAGTATTCTGCATTTTTTTTTAATGTAGTGAAGTCATACTAAATACTAAAATTGTCGCAATTCAACCTGTAACACGCGACCAAAATGTAAGCGCCGTAAAATTCATGGCGCTTACGCGCTTAGCACTCCACGTCCATGCTTTGTTGTCAAAACAACAACAACTCATGACGCAAAAATCTTCTTCTATCTTGCACTAGCAACACCTCATCAAAAATCTCGTGCGTATAGTAAATCTTTTGCGGTACGAGCAGTTCAGCTTTGGAATGAGTTGCCTACCTCCTTAAGGCAGGGGTTCCCAAAGTGTGCGCCGCGGCGCCCTGGTGCGCCGTAGAAAGTAAAGAGGGGCGCCGTGAGTTCTATCATTATCCGAAACTACAAATATTCGCGGGTACCTATTTGAGCGCTCGCATCGGTAAATAATATAGCGTCGTGTCACTCTTTTTCGACCGTGATTTTAAATTTACAAGGGCGCCGTTGCAAACTACTAAACTTGTAACTGCGCCGCAAGTTGAAAAAGATTGGGAACCCCTGCCTTAAGGCAATCGCGGTCCGTAGCATCGCTTAAGGGGCAGTTAAAGAAGCTGTGGCTATCTGACCAGATTTAACTTATTTGTGACTATAAATATATAATTATTGTATATCGTAATATAGGTATTATATATATTTGTTATACTATTACTTCTATATTTTTTATTTATTTATTTAATTTTATTTATTTTCGCCCTCTTTTATAATTTTATTGACTTTCCTCTAGTCTATTGTACTCAGTGCTATATTTGTCTACCATTCTTCATCAGCTCTAATCTAATCAAAGGTTAACTGGAAGAAATCCCTTAAAGGGATAAGTTCGCCTTTGTACTGCTTATCCTGTGCCATATTTATATTTTGTTATTTATACAATAAAGAGTTTATACATACATACATACAAAATACTGGTTTTCTGTACCGTTCTATACGTTCTTATAATAATGCAACGTAGACTTAAATCGACCGGGATATAAACCGTGATTACCTTTTATATTGTTTATGAGCTCCCGATATTTCGACGCAGTTACATGCATCTTCATGCAACGTTACGCTACCACGGGCACGTTGAAAGTGAACGCAGCCGACGCGCATGAATGAGGGTAGACCGAGCGCGGTCTACACAACTTTGACACCCACCCGCTATCTCCAGTTACCCGTGAACAAGATACATGTAACTGCGTCAAAATATCGGGAGCTCAGAAAAAATATAAAAAGATAATCATGGTTTATATCCCGGTCGACTTAAGTCTAGTGAAACTAACCGTGAATCATTCAAAACTGTTATATAGCAACGTAGTTAAAATCTGCTAAAACCATTACTTTTCTCGCAGTCCGATATAAAATCTTACCAGTTTCATCCATTCGAATTTATGCAAGCGTTTGTACCATAACGAGGTGTCGCTTGAGAGAATCCCAGCAATTAGCGAAAAACGTTACATGGTCTAATTGGAGCCACGGTTGGAGACAATTATTACAAATTGCCCTTGTTAAGTTTATTCATTCTAAAACATCAAAATTTTTGGATAAAACTTTTTCTATTTTAGTACATAAATATTTGCAAACTAAATAAAATACGAATTTCAGTATTGGAAAAATAACATTTTATATTAATCGAATTTAAACCGTCATGAGACATACTTACATTAAACTAATTTTACGGTTTACACCCACGTGTTGTTAATCACTCGCGCGACATGTTTCGGAGAGCCTAAGTCTCCATTTTCAAGCACTAACAGTGAGAGCAGCGTTCAGGACGGCCGTGCTTCGCGTACTGCTCCGCGCCGCATCGCACGCTGCGCGCGCGCTGAGGGAACTGGTTGGAGAGGAGACCTAGCCTCTCCGAAACATGTCGCGCGAGTGATTAAAAACATGTGTGTAAACCGTAAAATTAGATTTTGTTGAGAAATGTTTGTTTATTACAAATTCGTTAACATGAACATTTTGGCGTTTCATCGAGATTCGTGATATCGAGGTGTAGTGCGAGTTACGCCTTGAACCCAAAAACACACAAGAGTTTTTTTTTCTCTAAGAGGGAAAGCGGTGATAGCCGAGTGGATATAACGTCCGACTTTCAATCCGGAGGTCGTGGGTTCAAATCCTGGCTCGTACCAATGAGTTTTTCGGAACTTATGTACGAAATGTCATTTGATATTTACCACTAGCTTTTCGGTGAAGGAAAACATCGTGAGGAAACCTGCACACATCTGCGAAGAAATTCAAAGGTGTATGTGAAGTCCCCAATCCGCATTGGGCTAGCGTGGGGACTATAGCCCGAGCCCTCTTGCACATGAGAGGAGGCCTGTGCCCAGCAGTGGGACGTATATAGGCTGAATTATTATTATTATTATTGTTTATTATTATTAAGAGTTGCCAGAACTCAACCAGGGTGCGGGGTGTAGGGCCGGCAACGCAGATGGAACTCCTCTGGAGTTGCAGGCGTCCATAGGCTACGGTAACTGCTTACCACCATGCGGGCCGTATACTTGTTTGCCACCGACGCAGTATAATTTTTTTTTATTAACTTTGGCCACTCCGATGTAATGGCGACTGTACATGTAAGAGGGACTTAAGCTTTACCGAAACTTGTAGTGTACATTTACACCGACATTTCCTGTTCTTTTGTTGTACAAAAGGGATTTGGGATATAATATTTACGTTAGCCCAGTTGAATGGGGTTTTCGTCATGCCTCGGAATTTCTTCGCAGATTTGTGCGACTTTATTCGTAATATTTTCTCTCAGGAAAACTGGTAAAATATAAAATGATAACTTGTACAGTCGCCATTCAAGATATGTTTACAATTTACAATAACAATATACATAATGGATATATACAGAGGATTACTATAACTTGCTTAAATCTAAAATAGACCCTTAAGGAATTATGCCAAGGATGCTGGCGGCATTTCCTCGTTGTATCGCAATACTGATACGATGTGCGAGGAAGCCGCCAGCTCTTCTGTCACCAGTTACATCAACGAGACGCTTCGCGATTTCTGCAAAAAACTTGTGCGCGCTGGGACCCCATAGACCTAGAGTTTCAACGCCAAAGGGTACAAAATGGTACTCTATACTGAGGCTCCTATATTTATTTACAATTTAAATAAACTTTAAAATAGATACCGTAAAACCATCCAACTGTATAGTCCTAAGTTCCCAACCATGTACTAGTACCATGTACGTATAGCCCTAACCATATAGTCCTAAGTTTCCAACCATGTACTATGTACCATGTACGTATAGCCCTAACCATATAGTCCTAAGTTCCCAACCATGGGCTTGTGCACAAATAACGCAAGGTTTTTTTGGCTACTTTTTGAAATTCCGCCAGCATCCTTGGTACGATGCCTCAAGGGCCTATTTTAGATTTAAACTAGTTATACTTAGTAACACCTCTGTATATACATGTACATCATGTATATTATGATTGTAAATAAAATGTTAAAAAATGTTTATTAATAAACATTTATTTCACCATTCAGCTAGTTTCATATCAGCGAGAAATAAATATTTAAATATTACTTAAATGTGATAGTGTGCAGTGAATGGAAAATAATCCTGAAACGCGTTTAACCACTATTTTGTAGTCAACGGCCGGTAGTTCACGTGCCACTTGTAAAGTCCAAATATCGCTTTACAAGAGCTGATAAAATCACCTGTCACGTTAGTAGTTAGTTTATAAAACCTATGAAAGTGTGTTCATTAATGTCTAAACTAGCTACCCTTTGATTATGCGTTCGTATCAAAACAACACGCAGAAATTCGGGTATTCCCTGTAACTAGGTCAAAGCATAAAACCCAGCATTCATTAAATATATATTTAAATTTAAAAATTGGCTATATTTATCCAAAAATATCCAAGGATGCAGAACAATAGGCGTCAAATTGATTGACGTTGCGTAAGGAAATGAGGTTTGCTTCCGACTCCGACCCCCTGAATTGACGCGAGGCATTCCAATCTAATAGAACAGAAAGTCAGGCCAATTCGAACGTACACGTTCACCAAAATTACATCTCAATGATGTCATTCAGCTATCGTCAGTTCTCTCACGATAACTCCAGCAGTAATGCTGGTGGTGTATAGAATCTCAAGGTGAAATTTATCTAGTTTTATTACAGATTTCCTCAATCCCTCACTCATGCAACCAATACGGAATTTCCAGCTTTTACTAGATCCTTCCATCTCAGAAGTGCTTGCTTTAAAGTTCCACGTCTCAAGTGAAGGTGATTTGATAGATCTCTGGATTTGGCAAAGTGAGGTTGTAGGGTGACCCAATATGTTAAGTACTTTAAGAGCGTTTTCACACTGCTCGGTCCGATATTGGATGTCGGATAGAAGTAAAATGTAAGAGATATGTGTTTTTCTGTATTTATATTCATTTAATAAATCATTATTGCTAAAAAACATAAATTAGACTTGACCAGAAAGGACTTGAAAAGAGGCTAAATTATATATAAAAAAAATTGAGGCATTAATCATATGGTTGTAATTTGTATTTCAGGATTAGGTACTGTTTTAAGTATGTCAAGCATTGCGAGTATTTTAATTTTGAGCCGATTTTTTTAATAAATAAAATATTTATCACTAGACGAAAAATATTTATCACTAGACGATTGGAGTTCGTCATGGTTAGTATGCGTTCTAAACGCGAAAGTCATAAATGATAAATAAATATCTTACCAAGCAGTGCCATAAAGAACCCGTAGAGATCACACATGGTGTGTCCGAAGATCCAGCGGTGAAACAGCAAGGGAACGGGGTTGCCTAGTACGGAAACCGAAAAGTCTGAGCACACCAGGTTGAATAGAATGATGATAACTTACCAAGCAACGCCATAAAGAACCCGTAGAGAACACACATGGTGTGCCCGAAGATCCAGCGGTGAAACAGCGAGGAAACGAGGGTGAAAGGGTTGCCCAACACGGACACCGAGAAGTCTGAGCACACCAGGTTGAACAGGATGATGTTGAGCGGCGTCCATAGCTGGAAAAAAATATGGATAATTACTAGGTTATCATACGTTATTCTCCAGCGAATCCTTATCTACTTTGGACACGTGGCCAGACGGGAGCCGGACCACTTTGAAAAGTGCACTATGGTTGGCATGGTGGAGTGAGGATGTAGACATGGTATATCCGTATTTGGAAAAGTATTCCAGGGTCGAAGATACAGTCTATTTTGTAGTCTATTGTACAAAGAAATAGTGTCGAGTTATAATCTGCTTTTACTACGAGGATATTATCTTCATTTGTGGTGTACCACTCAATGGTATTGTAGGTTTGAGATAAACTGTGAACTATCTCAGTTCAGGGTATTTTACTACTATTGATGCTACTGTACATATTATAAAGATTTTTAAACGTACCAACTAATTAAATACCGAAGAAAACCAGGTGTTTTCATCTGCTGTATCTACATGTGTCGTTACTAAGCAAAAAGTCCCACTTTGTCGCTTGCCATAAAGACGATTTGATAGGTTATTCATAGACAAATACTCATACAAACAAAGCAAATCTTGTAAGCGACAAAGTGGGACCTTTAACTAGACTTCGACACATATGAATAATTAATCATGAATCGAATATTACTTATTATTAAATCCATATTGGGATTTCTACTTAGAATATTATCCCAGAAGTAATAAATTATTACCACAAATACTTAATAATCCCTAAGAGGTTTTATCGCAGACTTAATAGGTAAGTAATATTGATACCTACAACAGCTTGAGTGAACTAACAAAGTAGCATTACTAAAGCAGAGACGCTTTCCATATGAATTTTCGTACATTGAGCCGCTGGTTGCTATCTCTGTTTCACGTGCATATTTATATTGCCGTCAAGCAAGCATTGACATTGACAGCCGGCATCATGGGCGAGAAAGCAATATAATTATGCGCGTGCAATAGAGATGGCAACAGGCAGCTTAATGTACAATAATCTGTTTATTATTTATTTATTTTCAAACACATGTCCGGCTCACAGCGCAGGCTAAACACCAGTACATGGAAAAAACATGTCAAAACATATATACAAAATCATTAAAAATTGAAGTGTCAGATTACTGGTCTCCTAACACGGCAGCACTGTGCTCCTACCTGATGTGTTGTCACATTAAGAAATTGGATTCTTACCCATATTTTCTTGGATAAAAATTTAAGTCTTAGATAACTGATGGTTCCCTGTCGGTCACTGGTGTCACTACGGTATACTGCTAAATTTGAAAACAATCCCATTCTAATGGACTGAATGGACACAACAAGCTATCGACAGTCCGCCTGGTCTATCACCGCGAAAATCGAAGTTCGTCAATTGCGGGCATTTTTCTCTGTCACTCTTATTACGTCTTAGTGAGAGTTAAAGAGAAAGATACCTACTCGCAATTTGCGAATTTCGGTTTTCGCGGTAGGCCCCCTTTTTCCGGCCGGGCGTCCCTGCACTACATCTACATACATCTACATTCCGTTCTAATTTTGTTTCTCACTTTACCGAAGCAGTTGTGCGTTAAGCGTGTAAAACTGAGTTCTTTCAAGAGTAAAACGAAATTCTTTTCTGTTTTCATACTCAGATAATCGTCAAAAATTGTGTTTATCGTGATGGAGCTCTAAATTTTATTCTTAGCCCAATTGGAACAATGCTTATAAGATGTCATATCGATATGCAGTGACATTTCTTTAACCAAAATGTCACTTTTGTCACTGACAGATAGGTATCGCATCGGTGTGACATATAAGCATTGTTCAAATCGGGCCGTCTGATTACATATACGTTCATGTAACAGTCCGCTGGGACTGTAATTTTGTGGCGCGCTTTGGCGAAGCAGTCATGCGTGGGGCGTGTAAAGCTGAGCTCGACTTTGAAGAGTGAAGCGAGCATCCATTTAGGATGCCAATGTGAATTATTGAAGCTATTTTACAGTTTGTTTTTTGAAGTTTTTTATAAAAATCTAAAACAAGTGTTGTGTTCCTGCCGGTGAGTAAGGTTGCCAGAGCTCAACGAGGGTGTGGAGTGTTAGGGTCGGCAACGCGCATGTAGCACGTCTGGAATTGCAGGCGTCCATAGGCTACGGAGACTGCTTACAAACAGGCGGGCTGTATGCTTGTTTACCGACGCATTATAAAAAAATACCGACATGTAATAGCTCGGTTTCGATTAAACAATGAGGAAAGATAATAAAAAAATGTGATACGTTACAAAGATATAATACAAGTTACACAGGAAAACCTGTAATTGGTCATACTTAGCATAAGATAAAAACTCTGTATCGCTGTTGGTTTTGACAATAAATAAAAAAATAATAAATAAATATTCATCAACGTATAAAGACGAATAAATATCTTATACCTTTAAACGAGCAATTCTTGTATATATATATATATATATGTATATTTCTGTGATCTCGGAAACGGCTCAAACGATTTCGCTGAAATTTGGTATATGGGGGTTTTTGGGGGTATACAATCTATCTAGATTAGTCTTATGTTTGGGAAAACGCGTGTTTTCGAGTTTTCATGCGTTTTTCTTACGACGCAGAATATGGTCGCTAATTTCGCATTGCCGGCCACTGTCCGTCTGGTCCAGCGGGTTAAGACGCGGACTGCTAAGCGAGTGTTACGGGTTCGAATCTCGCCCGTTGACTAACTTTTTGTTTTTTATATGTTCAAGTTTATATATAATTTTTTAATTTTTATTGTTTTAGACAAGTTTAATTTAGTAAAAAAATGTAGTTAAGATTATCACCTATACACCACCATATTACAATAAATAGTTATAACCGAGCAAAGCTCGGTCGCCCAGGTACTTAAAGACAAAGTGTCCATTTACATAGATGGTACATAACCTGTTTAATTTTCAACATAACCCTTCCCGTATTCGCACAAAAATATTAAACCAAATACCTAAGCTTTAAAAAGTTTTACTTAACTTGATGAAATTGTACGTACCATTCAGATTACTCACATGTTCATTTAGCAATCAACTGGCTGTAATTTTGTGGCGCGCTTTGCCGAACCATTCACGCGTGGGGCGTGTAAAGCTGGGCTCTTTGAAGAGCGAAGCGTGGTTCCGTTTAGGCGGGGATACCGTTGAAAATTTATGAGCCAATCTGGTTCTCTTGTCAAATACAGAGTGAGCATGGAGTGAGCTAAAGAAGCGGTAAAATAATACAAGCAAATAAAATCAAACCAATATAAGTTGGCAGCTATACCAACTTATCTTGGTTTGACTGGGAATGGCAAACATGCCTGAAAACTTCTATGAAATTATGATGTTTACTTAACACTTGCACAATAGACTGGGTTATCAAAATCGCTGGTAACTTATTTTGGTCTGACTCTTATATTCATATTTCATTAAATTATAAAAATATTTAAAGTTTACCAGCCTTTGTTACCCACATGCTAAGACTAAAAAAATCCTGGGTCCCTGCGACACGTTTTATATTTGCATATAAGTAAGAGGGAAGGGAGGGGAAACCCTCCCTGGGTTTTAGGCATCTGGCACGATTGCAGAGGACGTTGGTTCGATTCTAACCTCGGGCACTGGAGGCCTTGCTCATTTTTATCTTTCATATATGACATTTATTTCAGTTTATAATAAGTAATAATCCTACTTAAAATAACACAAGTTAAAATATTTGCTCTATCTGTATTTTCCTTAACATTGGAGCAATTAAATAAATAAAAACCGAGCCATACTAATTGTTTTATTCCACCTCTTACAGATAGGCGACTTACAACAACCACACAAATTTCATAATATTTACACATTAACACTAACTTCTTCTCGCGACTTCCTATGTGTGGAATGATGATGATTGATTATGATTATGATGACTCTATGTTCGCGGTAAACTCAAAAGCTATTGAACGGATTATCATGCGATTTTCACCTATCAATATAGTTATCCTTGAGGAAGGTTTGGGTGTATACTTTAAATAATTTGTTAAGGTTTTACCCGTGCGAAGCCGGGGCAGGTCGCTAGTAAGTAAGTAAAAAAACCCAAAAAGTACTTGCCAACAGACTTGAGTTTAACCCTTTTCCAGGCATAGTACGATTTATCGACCACATACGCGCCATTAGAATTTGAACTTTAGCATTCCGATTTAAGGTTCAAATTAGATTACACTTTCAGGAAATATTGTCTTCAAATGAATCATCAAAGCTGGATTAATTGGAATATATTTGAATTCTTTGGGAAAACCTTGTAGTTTGGTGCGGCCTGGAAAAGTGTTAAACTTTATAATTTCTATTGTAATATTGAAATACCAGCAAGGTGTAGAAATTTGCAGTCGTGTCTTAAGCTAAGTCAGGCGTAATTAAGAGTCACAGTCTACTAGTCTAGTCTAGTCTACCGGCAAACATTTTATGATGTAGTAAAATGTGTTTGGGTCAATCTAAAACAAATCGACGTAGAATATAAACAAATTAAAAGTGGAAAAATTTACTGTATCGTGTACGGTAGATGTCGCTAGGGCCTCCCTAAGGCTCATATATGGTGGAAATATTCGCTGTATTCGGTAAGGTCTTGGTAGCTCAGATGGCAGAGCACTGGGCTAGCGATCAAGTGGTCGTGGGTTCAAGTCCCATCCAACACAGGGATTTTTGTCGCTTTTAATTCGTTTAATAGCATTCTAAGCTTAATGGCATCGTTCGCAGATGTTTCTGATTGATACATAATTACATTTTGCGTAGAATGTTTTATTTCTATGAAAAATGTGTTAAAAATTAGAGCAAAATTTTATAAAATATCCTAGAAGTGCAACGACAACTTTTTTGTCAATACCAACTATTTATTTAACTGGCGCGGTTGGTAGGATTTCCAGTAACTAGCGATGTGTGTTTTTGTGGTTATAACTGAACGTCTAAAGGGCTCCACTGATTAACAGTCTGCCGGACGGTATCGGCTATCGGCCTGTCAGTTGTGTCGGAACTGTCAACTTTTGTTCTAACTGACAGGCCGATACCGTCCGGCAGACTGTTAATCAGTGGGCCCCTTAGACCATCCGCCACTTCGTTTTCTATACAAAAACTTTACTTGGGGCCTATTTTATAATAAAATACAAGCTAATACTAATAGTGATTTTACACACAACATCACTAACAATATTAACTTTATTTTATTATGCAATAGGCCCCAGACCACTGATCATCACAGAAAAAGGGAATTACGACAAATTGTACAAGATATGAAATGGTGTCACCCAAGTTAAACACTGAATAATCGAGACTTAGGTATTCAGATAAATTAAACAGCGTCCTTTCCATAACAGCTTTAATTGACGACAACGAAACAAATATACCCTTAATATTGGTGTGTCTGTTTTATAGGTATACCCACATATATCACACCTCCACCCTTATTTCTACATAGTATACAATGTAAATATCTTATAACTACGAACATTTTTATTTAATCGATTTCTAACTTAAGTTTACGATGCGGTAAAGGTCTAAGATTCATTGGCGGTCGTGTCAGCGGTTCTCGAGGCGGTGGCGGAATAAGTTCGGAATCTGACCGGACGTCACTTGTGCTCGTAAGCATAGGGACAATTTCTCTTTCGACCATTACTGTCGAGTCTTTTTCCACCTCCGTCGGGCCACCTAGGCCCTCGACATCGCTCTCACCCTCGTCCGCCTCCACTGTTTGTTTTGGACAAATCCCATCCCATCCTCGTCGCCACTGAATAATCGAGACTTAGGTATTCAGATAAATTAAACAGCGTCCTTTCCATAACAGCTTTAATTGACGACAACGAAACAAATATACCCTTAATATTGGTGTGTTTGTTTTATAGGTATACCCACATATATCACAAACACTACTTTTCATTTCGAGTACGCTCAAGTATTACTTTCACTAGTATTCTTGAGGGTACTTTCAACAGTTTCAACTAAGAATTTAGGTAAAATACCGTTATTTGTGGAATGGGGAATTGATTATCAGAATGAAAATTGTACAACAAATTCATTTGAAACCAAAAATGTAATTACTTACCGTAAAAAAAAATTGACTTCGAAAGTACAGTGCTCTAGAGCAGAAACATATCATTTTCACCGCACGATCCACTTTCAGAGCATGAGAAATGAAAAAAATACTTCCTATACATCAAAACCTACACACACACACACACACACACACACACAAACACGTAACGTACAAATAGCCATGTCAGATAAACGTCAGTCCATACAGTAAGTATTACGTGAGTATGACCATTGGCCGAGGTTTTCGACGGAGGGGTAAGCTTTTAAAGGCGACTCCGGTTGGTTAAATAAAAATTGTAAAATACTTAAATGTAAGACAATTGTTATGTACTTCATGATAAATAAATTAAAAGAGTCGGTTGCCATCGGCGGAAAGAAGGGTTCTGGTCGAAGGGTGTCAATTTCCGGCCGTTCGCGACAACCTCTCTGACACCGCGGGGTGGCGTAATGGAATCCCTTAAGTGTGTGTAACTTATCTATGGGCCGTCAGTTGTTTGCTAGTCATCACTGTTAGTATTTTCCTCACGCTGGTGTGGTGAATTTTTTTGTGTTTCTGCTCGGGAGAAAGTTGTGTTTAACCCTCGTGCCTTCGCCAACGCTCAAGATTCCACTTTGAATATTAGCACGAGGGGTTAAACACAATTTTGCCTCTTGTAACAAAACAAATAACTATTGCTAGAGTCCGACCAAGCTAAGTTGGCAGCGACGTTGGAAGTATTTTAACTTAACAAAAAATCAGTTTTTTAAGTACCAAAATAACCTTTACGAGATGGTTTTGTGAACAGATAATTGTCAGCCATTAATTAATATATTGCCATTAATTATTTTAGAATAAGTTTACTGACATAAGTCATGAATTATTACCAGAGATCGGACAAATTTGCGTCATTGGTCGCAATAATGTGGACATGACTCCAAAATTAATCAAATATGTAATCATTTAATTAATTTCTTACTTGACTTAAATTTTAATTCCTAGTCAATAAATACAAAAGTTGTGGGCGATAACCTCAAAATCGGGATAAACTAAACAAAGAACAGAAAATAAACTCTGAATTATACTGGAATAATAATATTCCTATAAAACTACTTAAGTTTGCCCCATTAACATCAGTGGAGTGCGAGCGGAGTTTTTCAGCACTTAAGTATATTTTTGATGTAAAAAGAAATAGACTGACTGCAGAAAATTTGGAAAAAATACTGATTATTTTCTTTAATAAATCTATACTTTAACAAACTTTTGTATTTATTGACTAGGAATTAAAATTTAAGTCAAGTAAGAAATTAATTAAATGATTACATATGTGATTAATTTTGGAGTCATGTCCACATTATTGCGAGCAATGACGCAAATTTGTCCGATCTCTGATTATTACATAAATTTAAGAGCATGTAAGATGTCCTATCTGTTGATAATTCTAAATAAAGACAATATAAATAAAAGAATGGAATCCGTATTTCTCGGTAAAACAAAACATTCATTTTCATTCACTGGCAACACGAAATATCTCTTGTAGCAGCAACATTTCTATTTTATTACACAATAACATTCGTTGTCGCTCGGTTTATTTACAAATAACAAGGGGTTTTATTCCAATTGGTTACTAAGCGCGAGTTATTTTAAAACAGTATGAGAACAAATTTAAAAGTGGAAAAATTACTGTCTTGCGTGAGACTTGAACTCACGGCCTCTGGATCGATACTCCAGCGCTCTGCCATCTGAGCCACCAAAACCTCATCCCTAGGCAGCAATTTTTTCCACCATATGGGTCTAGGGGACCCTAGCAACATCTACCGTAAGAACGTTACACTTCTTAGACGGCTACCGGAGCTTGGTGGCTCAGATGGCAGAGCGCTGGAGTATCGATCCAAAGGCCGTGAGTTCAAGTCTCACCCAAGATAATAATTTTTCCACATTTAAATTTATTCTAAGCTTAATAGCATCGTTCGCAGACGTTTCTGCTTGTTAAAAATTAATTCAGTATAAGAACGTTTAAGAGGAAATGGACAACCGCTTCTCCATACACACGTAGCTCGTAGTCCTGATTTTCCTCCTCATATATATCATACATACATATAATCACGCCTATTTCCCGGAGGGGTAGGCAGAGAACACGGATTTCCACTTGCTACGATCCTGACATACCTCTTTCGCTTCCTTCACTTTCATACACGCTCGCCGGTTTAGGGTGCTCTCGACCTGGCCTTTCTTCAGGATTTCCCCAATTTGATCAGCGAAAGTCCGCCGAGGTCTACCCCTTCCAGCTCCCTCTTCTACTTTTCCCTTATACACTATCCTTGTTAGTCTTCTTTCACTCATTATTTCCATAGCAACATTATTTACGTTAAATGTTTTTACAAAATTTGATGTCTAAGTACCCTCAACACAAGCCTTATTTAGCTTACTGTGGGACTTAGTCAATTCGTGTAATAATGTCCTAAAAAAAAGTGATTGCTTCTCTTTCACACAGTTCATCTGTCTGTCAAGCGAAGCGTTTGACATGTCGATTCATAGCTAATTAAGGCCAGTAACGCGTTTATGAATAACGCCAATAGTCTTTAGTCTTGCTACCGTGTGATTATGGCGCTTACCATGAACGTGTAAAAATTAACAACCCCCTTATTCATAAACGTGTACTAAAGTTAAGATGCCGCTGATCATCGTTTGTCCCTTTTCGACGTATTGGTATGATGGAAAGGGACAAACGATGATCAGCGGCATCGTAACTTTAGTACACGTTTATGAATAAGGGGGTTGTACGATGCCACTGATCATCGTTTGTCCCTTTTCGAGGTATTGGTATGATGGAAACGGACAAACGATGATCAGCGGCATCGTAACTTTAGTACACGTTTATGAATAAGGGGGTTGTATATAATACGTCCAGCACTGGTCACTGTCCTAGTATATTTATTATTATTATTATTATTTTTAAACTTACGTCATAAACAATATAGGATATAAGTAGGTGTAAACAAAGGTTTTTATGGACGTTTTTAGACTGGTTGCCGTCCTTTCCATCAGAGAGGATACGCAACCGTGTCGACTCCAATACATAGCCAACAGAAATAGGCTGTTTGCTTGAATAGACAGCAAATAAAGATCGACACACAGCTGGTGCAAAAAGGAAATTGTTTGGAAGTTTATTGCCCTGTCTATTTAAACGTTTTTAACCCCTGAAAAGGGTGTTTAACGCAATGTCTGTCTGTCTGTCTGTCTGTGACATCGTAGCTCTCCACGTGATGGCCCGATTTCGATGCGGTTTTTTTACGTGAAAGCAAGTGAAAGCGAGTTTTCTTGCGGTCATACTTAGCTAGTTTTCATAGAAATCGATCCAGTCAGTAGTTTGAAAAGTAACAGCCCTTTTCCAAAATGATGTAACTCGTTTTTGGCATAAAATAGATTTTGTTGGCATATAACGTAGGGTTTTTTTTATAAAACAAAATCATTACTTTACTCCATTCCATACTTTATCCATACTTATATTATGCATGCGAAATAAATAAAATAAATAAATTTATAGGACATTATTAGGGTCTAAGTACCCTCAACACAAGCCTTATTGAGCTTACTGTGGGACTTAGTCAATTTGTGTAATAATGTCCTATAATATTTCTATTTATTTATATTTGAAATGTCATCGCATCCAGTGAGGCATGAGGAAAATTGAGCAGAAAAATATTTAATAACAATTTTCTCAAACATGCAATGAAAAATTGATATTATGTTCGTCATATAAGGCTGGGAAGTATCACGTTTCGGGCGCGGCTAGACGAGAGGTATTTAATGAAATTTCATACAATATTGCAGTATTAAAGGGGAATGAAATTTTGATTATCTTAAAGTCGACGCACGGTTTCAGAGATACAGCCCTATAAAGATTTCTGCATAACTAAATGACTTTTCCTGGTAAAAATAAAATAAAAAATAATAAGGATTTTTTTTTTATAAAGGAAATCTTTATAGGGCTTTATCACCGTGCGTCGTAGCGCAAAAAATTATCAAATTTTAGTTCCTCTTTAATACTCCAAGCACTGAATAACGTATCACATTAGGATATGAAACAATGTCATTTTTTATTTATTTCATTGTATGTTTGAGAACAGCACTATACATTCCTCGGCGTGAAAACGGGTTGCCGGCCCCATAACTATCCTGACGATCTATGTCTGTATGTATATGTACTCGGCCGGCAACCCCTTACTTCCCGGCCTCTGTAGTAATGTACTATTAAAAGGCTGAATGACATGACGAAAATACTACAAAGACTGTTTGTTGAAAATTTTGAATGAAAACTGCCTTTAGTAATTTGGTTAAGTACACATTTTTGAACTTGAATAGACTGAGTAAGGAAATGTATAAACAACAATTTTAATATTTAGTTATCGACTAACGCTGGTATCTATGGGAACAATTGGCCGCTTTTTTCTACTGACGGAAATGGCTTAACAGACTATAACTTGACTATCTATTGTAAATAATATTCAAAAATAGGTAAATAAAGCGTTAGGCCTGTTTAAGAGGAAACAGGATGGCCGATTCTCCATACAAATGTGAGTCCCCATTTTCCTCTCTGGATATTGACATTTTGGAAAATATTTTTACATAATTTGATGTATATTAACCATACCTATAAACGTAGGGGACGTTTGACCTTTTTCGATTATTGTGTTATTATAAAAATTAGGAGCGAAAAACCGATTTCATACAAAATTTTAAAAGAATTAAAAATTCGAAAGAAAATCAAGCTGTGGTTGATATATGCAACAAATTGTGGCAAAATATTTTCAATAATGTTTAAATCCATAGCGGAAATGAGGATTACGTTTGTATGAAAAGGTGATTTCGGCCGGGTACTGTCCTTTCGTTTTAAGAGTTAATAGAACTATGCTCACAGGAATGGAGATGGATAGGACATACTAATATAGGGATAGGGCGTCCTAAGAAAGCTACGAGCGGTCGGGTTGAGCTGGAGCGAGGCCAGAAGGCGAGCTGAAGATAAGAAGGCGTAATGCGAGCTTGTGAAGGCCCTTTGCACCTCTGGGGGGTTGGTCTCGGACTGTCTAGAACACAAAATAACTAGTGTAATATTTTGCCTACACAAAATGACTACAATTATTTAGACCATTATTTATCTACGTATCGTCGATTTACATTTACGTTAGCGATGTCGACGGAGCCCCGCTACCGCGGAGCTCCTATTTCTGTGCGGTTTGGCCTTCGGCCATTAAAAGATAACTAACCTAACCTACCTATAAGAGGTCATTTTGTGTTCTAGACCGTTTGCGATGTAGACTAAAAGGGATATAGGTAAAACATTACACTAGTAATTTTGCGTTCTAGACGGTCCGAGACCAAAGCCTCTGGGGTGCCTTAGGACAACAACAGAGCTATGCTCTTGTCAATATTATATAATGGCTAATCTTTATTTTCTGCTAGTCATTTGACTTCTTTTTAGAACATGACAGCATCTTTCTTAGCCACTTCCCTGAGGTATGTTTATCTTTAGCATTCTTTCACCTTTATTTGCTTTTCTTTCAAAATGTTAAACAGAAGCTATTGTGTCATATCTGGAGGCGAACAATCTTGCCTTTCCTATTTCGCATTGTCTTTACAAACATTTCTCAATTCATGTTTCATTTACGAACACAAAATGAATAAACCGCAAAATATAACTCCACATTTACAATGAAGTTGTTTTTAATCGTTTTGTTCAGGACTGTCTCATTTTAAAAATAGACTTTCTTTGGCTTACGCTAATACTAGCACCGAAAAAAAGGGATGAGTATAGTTTTCTTTGTTCTTTCTGAAAAGTTGTGTTTGCCAGACTGTAATAATCAAATAGGCCACAAAGTCTGGGTTTCACAAATTAAACACGAAACCCGCGGAGAGCCCCGGCGGGAGCGCCCGCTTTCTATAAAACTAAAATAACGCGTTCGGTTAGTTAAATTGAGTTGTAATCAGATTTGCCTTGAAAATATGTTGCCTGGTGGCCAATTCGGGTTCAACAGCTTGTATAGGTTTTGATCTTGTTTTGATACATGTGTATAGTTCATTGCAAATATGGCCCGATTCCACTTGAAACCGTCATTAATCTTGAACTTCGTGATAAGATAACAAAAGATACCCGGCAAAACCTTTTTCGGTGTGGTGTTTTATTTCTTACTTCCTTTTAAGTTATTATTTGGCTGACAATGTCATGAACAGACATAGAAATTCTTGTGGCAAAATAAAGTGATTCAAATTCAAATTCAAAATTCAAAAATTTATTCTGCAAGTAGGCCTCAAGGGCTCTTTTACAAGTCAATACAACATTTATAGTAACATCATATAGTGACATGAAAAATACATAACAACATTTATAAATACAACAGCCAATACCTGAGTAAACATTACATTATAATAATCTTAAAATAAATAATGAATACAATACAATAGAGATGTATAGTCTCTATGGTTAAATGATTACTCTATGATTGACAAAACCAAATATCGACATGTCTATTATCGATGTTACCTTAGCGTCATAGATATTTTGAACATTGTATAAACACATAGCTACCGCGAAATACACAACACGTTCGATATCTTCTTTGATACACCCATTGGTAGTTTTCTTATTTTTTGACACTGTATTCTACAGTTTACGTTTTTATTTTTTAAAGAAATTATGGTCGGATTTGTAATTGATTTGCATTCTTGAAATTTCCCGGTAAATTACAGCAAGTAGAATTTACATCTTTTAATTATTAATCTATGACTGACGTATATCGATGTTATTATTTGTCGATGTTTCATCTTCTCAAGCACTCGTTTTTGCCACAAATGTCTTGTTACGAACAATATATTAAAAATTAGTTATCACCTGTCTGTCTACTCCTATGAATACATGCTTCCGAAACTATACATGTTTTGGAAACCACGGCTAACCCAGACTGTTACCGGGACCGGGAAAATTCCACTATTCACGGGACTAGTAGACACTAGCAACACATTAACATTAGTATCAAGTATCAAAATCTCTTAGCCCGACTTTACTACACTATCGGTAATACCGCCACGTGCCAATTTGAACAGCTGCAGGGCTAATATGGTCGGCTCGTTATCATTTGTCACCATACCTGTCACGTTCTAAGTATGTAAGTGCGAAAGTGACGGGCAAGGTGACAAGCGATAAAAATGGAACCATGCTGCCACTGCTGCGGTGTTATCATGGTTCCATTTTTGTCGCACTTACATACTTGTTAGAACGTGACAGATATGGTGACAAATGATAAAGAGCCGACCATCTTAGCTCTACTGAGCTCGTAAAACAATTGGTAAACAATAGATAAAGATATTTTATTATTCAAGTAGGCATATTAACAATGCAATATGCCTACTTGAATAATAGGCAATGCGCTTATGAATGTCAAATAAAGCTACACCGACTCTAACCCTACACCTCTGACCCGAGAAGATTTAAATCCCCCCTCAATTGGAGGAGGCTATCCCAATGGGGGTTATTTGCTGCCCACCATAAAACATACTAAAATTTACGTTGGGGAATAGAAAAAAAGAGACTCTGACCTGGACAAACAATTATAGCGCTTTCTCTGTTACTCCTACTGAAAGTTCCATAAAAGCATCTCGTTTGGTAATTTGCCGGCTCTAACATTTCATATCTATACTTATTTTATCTCTATGAGTTAGAGCCATATTAGGTGTTTTTCTAGCACTTATTGCTGTGTGTGACATGACATCGATACAAAATTTAAAAATCAGAATCGTCCTCCTAAAGTCTCTACATCTTTAGTTTACAGTAAACAAAAGCACCCAAAATTAGGTTAAGCCGTGTAGGTGGCGGTTGACACGCGAACAAGTCACCCATTAAGTCCTTAAGTCTGATTTGCTTCGCGGGCGTTTAGAGAAGAAAATAGGTCACTCATTTACTTATACACCGTGTTTTTTTGATTTCCGTTAATTTCAAGGGTGCATTCCTGAGCTTAAATTAAGCAACTTTTCCAAAGACACCGATATTCTAATCAGCTCCATATCGATATTTTATTTTTATCTGATAAGGCACGAGCGTGTACACTTGCCTTAGGGCTTTACATATTGATTAGTGTTAAGTACGAGTATATACATTTGCTACTTAACGTAAGTATTATCTCGGACGATCGATGTTCGAAATGACATTGATATGTCACAGTTTTCAATTGTTTGGTTGTAGTTAAATGTAATACCCGTGTTACAACAACGTTATATGCAACATTTAAAGACTTTTTATAAAAAAAAAAATAAGTATAAAAAGTTTTTTTTTTAAATAACTATGCCATTTAGTTTCCTTCAACGTACTTACCTACCCCGAAGTTGACGGAATTCAATAAAACACGGGTACATATATTACTTCGTAGAGATACGCCTTACGAACGAAACGAAGTGGGCCAGTACAATGGTGTCAAATCGCGTTATGTGCAACCAATGCGAGCCAGAGTGTAGTCATGTAAACAAAAAACTTTTAAATTAAGTTTACATGTGTAAATGTAAAATCCATATAAAAGTTTTTTTGTTCCTAGTTGCGTTAGACTGTTAGGACTGGCTCGCATTGGTTCCGCCCAACGTTATTTGACACCAATGCACTGTCTCCATAGTACTCGGCTTCGCCCATAGGACCTGGACCACTATAAACAATGACCCATTTGATTTGGGGTTCAGATAAATGAGCTTTTTTTTCGCCGTTTTTCCAAGATATATTTATTTTTATAATGACCTTGTGTTAACTAGTGACCCTTATTTTTGCCCTGACAAATAATTTAATTGACCGAAGAGTTAGCGAAGGTCTCCACTTTGACTCGGTTAAACTGCTTTCGTTTGTCTGGATGTACCTACTCGTCTACAGGTTGCAAATCTCAATTGATTCTCGTGTGGGAGCAGGTTCCTTCCTTCCTTCTTTCTCGCGTTGTCCCCGGCATATTGCCACGGCTCATGAGAGCCTGGGGTCCGCTTGATAAATAATCCCAAGTTTTAGCGTAGGCACTAGTTTTTACGAAAGCGACTGCCATCTGACCTTCCAACCCAGAGGGTAAACTAGGCCTGGTTGGGATTAGTCCGGTTTC
This sequence comes from Cydia pomonella, assembly GCF_033807575.1. Taxonomy (NCBI): domain Eukaryota; kingdom Metazoa; phylum Arthropoda; class Insecta; order Lepidoptera; family Tortricidae; genus Cydia; species Cydia pomonella. The sequence goes on along the minus strand of NC_084717.1, from coordinate 19,671,834 downwards.
CTCACGATGTTTTCCTTCACCGAAAAGCGACTGGTAATTATCAAATGATATTTCGCCGAGTAAGCAGGTTTTACTGTAATTGTATTATTCAATTTACTTCTACAAATGGTGTGGTGTAAATTTTGGCAACCTAATCCCGGTAATTGGTTCAGGAACGAGGCAACGAATAGCAAAAGCATCTGCCAACTGATTGTGCAGCCCGGAGGGGAAATATAAAAAGGCCTAATTGAGATTAGTCTGGGTTTTCTATATTATCTACATTTTAAAATAACATGGTGAATTTATTTCCTAAATAACAGTTTTTTAGTTATTTACGATACAAGTGCAAAAAAAGGAAGTTCGTAGTGTTTTAAATCGACCCGAGCTGCGAATTACCTATTCGCACATGAATCGTACAATTACAGTACATATGACCCTTTAAATTTTCGACATAGTTACATAATGTGCTAATTTACGCACTAGTGCGGAAATGTGCCATTTAGGCATTGTACCAAGGATGCTGGCGGCATTTCGTCGTTGTATCGCAATATTGATACGTTATGCCAGGAAGCCGCCAGCTCTTCGGTGACCAGTTACGTGAACCAGACGTTTCGCGATTTCTGCAAAAAACTTGTGCGCACTGGGATCCCATGGACCTAGAGTTTCAACGCCAAATGGTACTCTCTCTCTACCGAGGCTCTATAAATATTACATATTACATACGTTTCAAAATTTTCGGCGCTTTCCGCCGCTGCGCCCGCTTTTACATTAGTCCGTTGGAGGTGGGATGGTGCCAGTGTGTCTGCGCAGGTAGCATCCTACACTAACATCCATCCCAAGCTCCAAGGAACTAAGGACACCCCATCGCTCTTGTGTGTTGCAGGTGTCCATGGGCGACGGTACTCTTGTCAGTGACAATTTACTCGTATGACCATACCATATAAAATTTGGCGAGCGAGACAAGAAATCCTTTATGAAGAATGCATTTTCCCTCACCTTGGCTGATAATATGGCTCAGCACTTTGTAGTAAAGTTTATTTAACGCTCGTGCCCTTAAATCCCCACAACTGTCAAGATTCCACTTTTCTCTCCTGGTAATTTTGGAACATTTTGTTTGTTTGGGTATCAATATTATGAGGGGTTAAACAACAACTTTGCTCCTCGTGGCGCAAAAGGCGATTTCGCGCGGCCGTGGTGTCTCCTTCTGTATTATAAATGCGAACGTAGCTCTGTTTGTCTGTACGTGTTCCCGCTTAAACTGCTGAACCGATTTAGACGAAATTTGGTATGGAGATATGATGGTCTTTTATCAATCATCATTATCATCTCGCGCAGACGAAGTCGCAGGCAGAAGCTAGTGTCTCTATAAATATGGATTAGGGCCACCCCACACTAGCGTCTTGTCAGCGCTATGGAAAACGGCGTCGCTGCGCAGTTGCGCCTACGTTGCGTCGAGCAGCAGCCATAGAAATGGCTAGACGCCGACGCTCGGGGGATGCTAGTGTGGCTAATGTTGCTAAGTGTGGCTAGTGATGCTAAGCTGAATCTTAAAGGCGTAATCGAATTTTAGTTATTCGATCTGTTTCCGATATGATGCTGATCTGCCAGAGTCAAAAGTGACGGTTTTGGTTGAAGTAATGCCATTTTTGACACGTTGCACGACCCCGCAACGTGAGACGACGTCGTATCGTGGGTAAGTGTGTTGGCCCTAATTAAGGCCGCGGATTGGACACACGCGAGCGGCAAATCAAAGCCAAAGTTCATGCATTTGGACGAACGCGATGAATGGCCTTTTGAATTAATATGACGGCTCGATTCGAAGAATGAGATACGATACCGATAAGTTCTCATTCAGATATCGTTTGTATGTCGTATATTTAATTGACAGAAGCAGCTCAAGCAACCAATGTCATTTTGACGTTAGAAATATCGTAGGTAGATCTTATTGCGATCACAGCGGAATCGAAATATACATCAATTTTGACATGTCGTTTAGTTACCGATCTTTTAAAGATCTTTCCAAGATCTTAAGAGTGTTCTAATCATTCTTCGAATCAGGCCGTGAGTGAATTTCAATATTTTTTCTGAAAAAAGAACAAATGACGAATTGAGATCAAATGGTGTTCAGCGATAAAATAGCGCATAAAAATATTCACAGTAACTTGCATTTTTTTTAGTTGTATTGTTTTTTGTTTACTTATATTTTACAGGAGCTAGGGCTAAATTAATATTGCAGCGCGTCGTTGTTTAAAAGAATACGATTTTGGACAAAGGATTTTCTGTATTAATTTTTAAAAAGATCGAGGTTACGTCTTTTAAGTTACAATTTTTACACGAGTCATTCTTTATTCAGGATTTGTTTTCGTCTTTGTGCTTCGCTTTAAATACATATTGGAGCGACGTATTTTTTGTAATCTTATACACGGTGAAATTTAATCGGTGATCAGGAACCAATTTTTTCGATTCAGAAGGTAATCGATGGCGAACACATTTATCTAGCACTAAAACAACTAACTTCTTTTTTTATAATATCTAATTTTAAATTCAAATTGAAATTTATCACCCTACCAATGGTTTAGTCTAAAGAGTTTAAAACCTCTTTCCTAAATAACAGCCATAAAAAACTAAAGACTTGGGACCAATAAGATGCCAATTTGTCATTGTCAAATTGTAAAACTCCCCGTCAGAGCGATGGCACTTGACGTACACTTACTGCCCTTCAATATAAAATAATAAAACTTTATACAAAAAATAAAACCGACTTCAAATATTACCAAAAGCGCCATACATGTACCTATAACATTTGAAGAATTCCCTCGATTTCTCCAAGATCCCATCATCAGACCCCGACTTGGTGCCAACGGGACCATCTCCGGATTATACCCGATCGATTAAAAAAAATTTTTTTGAAAATCGATTCACGATTCTCGGAGATATCGAGTAACACACAAAAAAAACAGTCGAATTGAGAACCTCCTACTTTTTTGAAGTCGGTTAAAAAGTAGGATGTCCATGTGTACGTGGGATTAATTGTGATTCGAAATGATTAATTATTTATTATATTTGAATAATGATGATGAAATGGATATTCCAATGCATGTATTTCCTTTGTTGTTTTTATTATATTTGTTTGACATTTAGAATTTATTCTAGAAACAATCTAGACTAGTATTTTTTATACATTTTTTTTGTATGACTGTATTTTGTGAAAGTTTTAGTATTAAATTTGATCTATGAATTATATTCATTAGTATTATATATGGAATAATATTTACAACATCAATAAATTGCTCTGATAATTAGATTAAGATAATTATATGTAATACTGTCTTACTATTCATAAGTGCTTGTTGCTAGGCCTACATGAATAAAGTATATTTGAATTGAATTGAATTGAATTGTGTATCCGGTGTTTATTTTACCGATGTTAAAAAAGAGGGCTTCGATAGTTTAAGAAGTGGAGAAAATAACACAAGCAGGTGACTATTCAGCACCAGATTTAATCGCGAACTGACATTAACATGTAAATAAACAAATATACTTCAAGTATTCAAATATGGAATACTAGAAAAAGAACTTAAAACTATCATAGACAATAAAAGGATATAAAAATTATATACAACCTCAGCAGATACCATTAACTGAAGTTAATTAAATTGTGAAGTAAATTGCATGAGATCTCGCGTATGGTTTCGTATATTTAGTTTGGTAATAAAAATTTCAACTCCTGATCACCGATTAAATTTCACCGCGTATACCCAAATACCATTACAATTTATTGAAAGTAAGGTATGGCAAACCCTCTAACTTTTGAATCATAGGTCCAAAAAATATGAAAAAACGTGAAAATAGAACTTAATAAAGACATTCAATGAAAACTGTCGAGACCATGAGCATAAAAGGATAAAAAGAAAAAAGAAGAAAAGAAAACTAAAAGAAAAAGTAGGAAAAAAAAGAAGAAGAAGATGAAGGAAGAAAGAAGGAAGGAAGGGAAGGGGAAAGGAGAGGTTAGTTCTAGAATAACTACATCTGTTTTACTTTGTTTTGTTTTTTTTTTTTTGTTTTGTTTTAACTAAGGTTAAGAATTTTAACATAAGTACAAAATGTAAGCGCGTAGTATTAGCAAGTTGTGTTTTCATTTAATTGGGTGAATAGATTTCTGTGGTTATTATTTAAGTCCAATTGTATTTGTATTAAACCTGTTGGCAAACCTTAATAAATAAATAAATAATAGGCTGACTCATGCTAGACCGACCCGGGCCCGGCCGGAGCTTCCGGCGCTTCGTTTTCTATGGAAAGCACCACGAGATCACCGATCAGCCGTCATAGACAATGACGTGTCGGACGTGACGTGTTGGTCTAGCGTGAGTCATCCTTTAAGCCGTCTTTAATTTATCGCATAAAGTTTCCCTTTATAGTAAAAACACGTTTAAAGCGATGTGAAGATCCTTTTGCTTGTTATGTACCATCAGCCGCAAAAGTGCATGACGACATTATCAATGAATTCATTCATAATTTCTCCATGCAATTTCGCAGCTGTACATGATACTTACTAATAGTACCCGTTCAAGATCTATTGTGACGGACGGGTAACTACGGAACCCTACACTGACAGCGCGGCTTACGTGGGCGATGACTCGCGAATGCGACGCGGCGCGGCGCGGCGGCCCAACGGCATTCGGAGATCGCCCACGTAGGACACTTCCATAGGTATCAAAGGATTGAATTCACCCGCGCCGCGCCGCTTCGCGTTCGCGAGTTATTCGCTCAGGTAAGACACTGCCTGAGCATGGCCCGACGTGCTCTTGGCCGGTTCTTATGTAACTTTACGTGTCCGTTGACTTCTGACCTTTTGCACAATATAATATTGAATTAACAATTCATACTCCTTTGTAATAAATTGCAGCGTGTCCCGGAGAATTTAATTTTTGCCGGCACCTTTTGCATAAGTAATTCAATTTTACCTCTACTATCACCCTCACAAAATAATTATCGCCAGAGGGGAATTCAATTCATTTTAAAATCAACGTTAATATGGGGCTGTCCAAAAGGTATTTAGGTGTTTCGATAGTCTGTTTTACGTGAAATTATTTTAATACAAGTATGTATTTTTAGAGTTTCATTATTTTGTTGACCGTCTGTCTGTCTGTCCGTCTGTCTGTCGGGACGTGCGAAGTCGGGACGGGTCGCTAGTTATTAATAAAAATCTGATCGCAATATATCCTGTGAAGCGGTAGTGTTATTAAATGATTTCTCATTCGCATAGCAATGTGCCAAAGAGAATTTCCAAAAATTGCAGTTCCGTGAAATGCTCTCGGTATTTTTAAAACCCGACGCAAAAACAGCGAGGGGTGTCATATGTTTGACTCTCATGTCTGTCTGTCTGTCTATCTGTCTATCTGTCTGTCTGTGGCATCGTAGCTCTAGAACGAACGGGCCGATTTCGATGCGTGTTTTTTACGTGAAAGTGATTTTTCCTGCACTGCGTCTGTCAGTTCCAGTTAACAGTTCCAGCAGTTTGAAGAGTATCAGCTCTTTTCTAAATTGATGGAAGACATTTTTGGCATGAAATAGATTTTGTTGGCTTATGGCGTAGGGGTTTTTTTTTTTCAACATTTAATCAAAAAGTTAGTTCTACACGCTTATTTCCAAACCTTCTTAGAGTTAAATAGTTACTATCTATTCTTAAGACACCTGTACCAACGAGTGATATATAGTCGGTCGAACATGTTTGTCAGAAGAAAGAAATAGGCGCGAATTTCAAATTTTCTATGGGACGATAACATCTGCCTAAATCTTTCAAACTTTTTTATTCTAATTTAATTGACTATTAATGTTAACTGAAACAGTCGTCAACAGTTAAAAACATTGAGTGGGTAATAATCCCTAATCTGAACGGGAACTTTCTAAGTGGAAACTTGCATGAGAATATTCTCATGAAAGTATTCTGAAATTTCGGGAATTTTGCGAATGTTTCCAACTTGACATTGCTATCGCATGCATATAGTCCTTTTGATGATGTCTATTTCGATTCTATTTTTTCGACTTTAGTCATATAGTATGCTAGTGTTTTGAGGCTGACATCGATCGTTTACCGTGCATCAAAGGCAGTGTGAATCGAAAATTCTGTTACAAATCCAAGCCTCTGTTCGTATCGATTGGATATTTATAATGCAATGCTTTTAGTGTAGACTGGTAGCCCATCACAGCCATACATTTTGGATGGAAAGCCTGTCAATTCGAGCTAATGGAAGGTACTCCACTCTTAGAAGACACGTGTCAGAATTTATTTAACAAGGTCAGATTTCATATTCCTTTCAATGTCAGCAAAGGTTTTGAGCAAAAACAAACCTAAATCGAGAAAATTTTCCGTAGGCTAGTCGGAGAAAATGTGGCAATGACAAGCGGTCAAATTAGTATTAAATTTTCGTCCTGGAGGGTAAATTTTCCCATTAAGGAATCATGAAAACATATGCATAGGTGTAAAACCGACCAAATGCACATCGGACCACGCATAACGGAGCGTTCCGTGAAGGTAAGCATACAAGCAAAAAGGCGTATCTTTGCGATACTTGTGTCCAAGAATTTTTTAACTTTTACCTCACAGATTTACCAGTTCGCAAAAGGTGCACACACTATCAGTTCCATTCAGGGCAGGGGCCCATTTCTCGAACGGTATTGTCAAGTCGTATGGGTTACCATGGCAACACGAAAATAATATTAGAATGTTTAAGAAATGGGCCCCAGGTTTCGGCCTGATGACTAATAGGAACCGAGCGTGTGTGGGGCGCTGGACGATTCCAGTCAGCGTCGAAAGATATTGGCCGGACAGTCCGTGGTCTTGGGGTGAAAACTGACAACTCTCAACAGATAGTGTGTAGTCGCAGAGGTGGCAGTAGGCCATTGCCAGAAGGCATTATTCGCTTATATGTTTGTTGGTGCTCTGGGATACTAGGCCGCATGATAGGACCAGAGACTGCGGGCAGACTGGTAATGGGTGGCACCCTTAACTAGCGCATCTATAAATATTAAGCACTTATTTTACAACATTTACCTGCCGGTCCTTATACATCAGCACGATGACCATCAGATTAAGAAAGAACCCGAAGAACCCGATCAGGAACAGCACGAAAGCCGAAGCCACGTACCCCCATCTCGGCATGAGGAGGGGGAAGCCCTCGTCGAACGGCTTGACCATCGTGTCGTTCCAGTTCACGGGAAACGACGTCATTTTGAACCGTCACTTAGACACTAACACTACACTACACGTTGCCGCATGGCCACTTCACGTATCTGAAACAAGGATAGAATATTTTTACAATAACAATAATCATAATGGATATATACAGAGGATTATTAAAATAGACGCTTGGGGTATTGTTGTTGTGGTTGTAAAGGTTGTCTGGAAGAGATCGCTTATTAGCAATAAGACCGCCTGTTGTTTACCTCTTCTTAATGTGTTGTATTGTTTCTGTATTGAGGTGTGCAATAAAGAGTATTTGTATTGTCTTGTATTGTACTAAGGATACTGAAGGCATTTCCTCGTTGTATCACAATACTGATACGTTGTGCGTGGAAGCCACCAGCTCTTCGGTCACCAGTTACATTAGCCAGACGCTTCACGATTTCTGCAGCAGCTTGTGCGTGCTGGGACCCCATGGACCTAGAGTTTCAACGCCGTATTTTTCTATTGTAACTTTTTTAAACACGAATATCTCGTGTAACTCACACATTAATATTAGCGTTAAATGTGGTGTGTAGGAATGGCGGGGTGAAAAGAGATGACGGGGTGAATATGAATAAAATCTAGGACTGATATTATAAATAACCTAATAATTTATTATAAAGTACCCATACAAATTGTGTCATGCGATTGAAACAAAGAGTAAAGTAAGTATTGGATTGAAAATACTCGTAATAGATTTTTCCACGTAATAAATTTCGTGTTAGTTGTTTTTGTGAAACAATCTGCATCCCTGTTTATTTTCCTATTCAGCCCGCCATTCATATTCACCCCGTTCACGGTTTTAAGGGGAAACGTTCTAGATGTTTTCCTCTCTGGATTTTTAGTCCTAGATGAATATTTTTTATATGAGTTCAATATTACTAGTCTGTACTGAGATCCTTGTTTTTATAAGAAGTAGGTAACTTCAAACAGCGCTAAAAAGGCCAAATAAATGCGCCGTAAACAGACGCCTAGCATACAAAATCGGCAACAATAGACGCAAGAATCAAAACGGTCAGGCACAGATAATTTCATGCTCATATCATTCCAAATATTTAGTTACGTTACGGTTGCACTTTCAGAGTATGCTCTGAAAGTGGGTCGTTGTTGTCCTAAAAAGTGTACAGAAAATGATACGTTTCTGCACACTTTTTGTGTCCTCGTTACGGATTGTAAAATGTCGAGTAACGACTTAGACTTAAGTTTTTTTTAAGAACCGCGGGTTAATAATTTTGTTTTGACCTCTAGTATGCGTGTGACAAATCGCTAAACTGTACTTCGATTTGCAGTTTTTCTTTGTAAATAGGTTTGTACGTCCACTAATAAGTAAGTAAGTAAGTAAGTAAAGTAAATATTCTTTATTGCACCACAAAGAAGACAAATTAAAAAAAAAACAGATTTACAATGTAAAGAAAGGTAGCAACAGGCGGTCTTATCGCTGTAAGCGATCTCTTCCAGACAACCTTAGGGTAGCAGGATATAAAGAACAGTAAGTTTTTAGAAACAGGTAGTGCACGAATGAATTAGAGGAATAGGAAAATTACACATACATCAAGCAGACAGTACATACAGTACATTTACAATTTAAATAAACATATAAATTTTTTTTTTTTTTTTTTTTTTTTTTTTTTTTTTTTTTTTTTTTTTTAAATATTATAGGACATTATTACATAAATTGACTAAGTCCCACAGTAAGCTCAATAAGGCTTGTGTTGAGGGTACTTAGACAACGATATATATAATATATAAATATTTATAAATACTTAAATACATAGAGAACACCCATGACTCAGGAACAAATATCCATGCTCATCACACGAATAAATGCCCTTACCAGGATTTGAACCCGGGACCATCGGCTTCGTAGGCAGGGTCACTACCCACTCGGCCAAACTGGTCGTCTAAATAAATATAACAATACATACCTATATTAAAATAAATAAATATTAGATACATATCTAAATATACATACATACATAATATAACACAGCGGCACATTAAGAAAGAGACAAGTAATGATTTTTCAGTAGGGTTTTAAAGCTTTGAAGAGTTTTCGCACACCTAATATCTAAGGGCAGGCTGTTCCACAGCCGAACAGCTCGAAAAGTGAAAGAGTCAGTATAATATTTTGTAGAGGATGGAGGGGGGATGGGGGGGTTAGTAGATACATATCCGGCAAATGAGTCGGACAAATTGTGCCTATAGAGGTACTTATTTATTGCGCCTTTGTCAAAGTAAATGAACAAGAAATATCGAACAAACCACGGTACCTGTAAGCGTGGCGTGGTGTATGCTTTTATTAAGTAGTTTATAGTTTCGCGATACCGGCCGTCGTCATCAGAAATTACTTAGTTTGAGATATCGTCAAAACTCAACCTTGTTTTTTTACATGTATACAGTAGCCTTATCACGTTTGACACTGAAATATTCGCTGACGACCGCGTAACTTACTTTACAGTACATATGGTGCTACTTTACCGCACTAGTGCAATTAGATAGGAAAATTAGCATATTACGTTAATGTGTCAAATATTTAAAGGGCCATATGTACTATAAAACGTTGTACGATACATGTGCGAATAGGTAATTCGCAACTCGTGTCAGAATCAGAACATTTATTTGCTTTCACGTATAAATACATGCAAATACAATTGTAAAATTTAGTACTTTATAGTACTTACATGCTAAAACTGATTATTCTAAGGTTAGGTATGTATGGGAGTTATGCATTTTAAAATTAAGGGGGTACGTACATGTCATTCAATAGGACTAAGTAAAAATAATAATCAATCATGATAATGTGAGGAGTAATTAGTCAAGTGAATTCGCGAAATATTCATTAATTGTGTAATACGGCCTATTAATAAAGAAGTCTTTTACTTTTTTGTCAAATAATCTAAAATCTTTACAATCCTTAATGTCTTGGTTTAACTTATTAAATATTTTGATTGCCATGTTATTAAAACTATTATTAAAGTGGCCATAACTTGATTTAGTACGTGCTAGTTTGTTTTTGTTTCTCAGATTGAAATTATGACAATCACTAGATGTGGGATACTTATTCCTATGTAGGTAAACATAAACACATATGCGATAGAGATACACTGAGGTGATCGTCATGATTTTTTGATCTTTGAACATATCTCTGTGGGTAATTGGTATACGTGTGGATCCAGTAATAAGACGTAGTGCCTTTTTCTGCAAGAGTAACACCGAATTAATTAACCGAATTAATGTCGATTTAAAACACTCCCTTCAGTCGTGTTTTAATTTATTGCCACTCGTTTCGAATTTCCTATTTTTCGCACTTGTATCGTAATGTTCTATTATATACATCCCGCTCGCATTAATATTGCAGTCATCTTTCTTTTTCACTAATATGCTCGTATGAGCGAAATGCATAAAATAGAAGATTGTTAACCAAGTGATGAAAGGCATCCATTTCCATCAAGGTAGTTTGGCGCTCGAACACAGTGAGAGCACCAATAATCCGAGACTGAAATGGTGCCTTTCACCCGAGTTAAGCACTCTACGTTTCATTTCGAATACGAGGAAAGTAAAATACATGTGCATTAAAAAAACACGGCTAAGTATAAACTTCAGTCGTTTTTTTTGAGGGTACTCACAATTAACAATTATCGTAAAAAATTCTTTATTTATGGAATGCGGAGTTAATCATCCTAATAAATAAATGCCGTCACCGATATAAAATATCACTACTCAGTAGTATTAGTCTTTGATTTTATCCGCCTAGAACCCGTTAATTGATTGACTTCTTCGTAATTTCTACGGGCAGTAAGCAGATTTATCAGATAACACAAATATACTAACCATGCTATGGAACGTACACGTGTTCTGGAAATAAATTGAATTGAATATCAATTAGAACAGAAATTGGAAACCCAAATTACGAAGGAATATCGAACTAATCACTTTAATGAAGTGAAGATGTATTTTGGATGTAGAGTAATTTGGAATATGACCTGGTTTAATTCGTAGGAGTAGACATTAATGTCTAGCTACAAGTAATACCTACAGACGACGAATACAGGCTGCCTACTAGGCCCCCGAGCTATATAAGTATACACAGTATCGTGTTCAGTACGGGTCAAACGAAGGAGAATGATTCAGAATTTTAAGTGGTTTTCCATTAAATGTATATCCAGAGATGAAAATGGGGATTATGTTCGTATGGAGAAGCGCTCGTTTCCTTTCTTCTTAAAAGCTACCGAAAATAATGGTTTCAGAGAAGCAATTTGGCTCTTTACATTAATGACCATCAGTTTTTAGTCAAAAAAAAATAAGTTTTTTAGTTAAATCAAGTTATTATCTAGTAAATTCTGGTATTCTGCCTATTTTTTTTTCAAAGATAATTGGAATGGTATTTACACGACGTACATAGTACGAGGGGCGTTCAATATATAATGAGAATGAGATGCAAACTCGTTAAATATTAGGAAAGTAAATACTGGCCGGTAAAGCTAATCTACACTGATTGCCATTAAAAAAACTTACTGTTTTTTTTTTAAATAAAATACGGCGATTTCTTTGCGGTCCTATTGAGTACGATAGCGAAAATGGAGAACATTGAACTGCGCGCCGTTATCAAATACTTGTGTATGAATTTTTTTTCTACCGACCAAGTCAATTTAGATTTACGGGACACTTTAAGGTCTAATGCTCCTCCGTATTCGACAGTCGCACGTTGGTGCGTCGAATTAAGACGTGGAAGAACGTCGACCATGGATGACCCCCGCTCCGGACGCCCTACTACAGCAGTAACTGAAGAAAGTGTGAAAAAATCCCCGTTTTCAAACGACTACTTCGCAAGCATCTTCTGTCAGAAGAACTTAAATAAGGTTCACCATCATGTATATGTACATAATTATATGTATTAGTCTATCTTTTATACATTATATAAGTAGTAGTATTTAACTATTTATATATTTTTAATATTATTTGACTTCACGTTTAATTTTTTCCTTATTATTTGTTATTATTTTTTCCTGCACCAACATACACAAATGTCTCTGTTTGACCCAATGGTTGACTGGTAGAGAATGCCTTTTGGCATTAAGTTCGCCATTTGTACATTTTTCTTTATGTGTGCAATAAAGTTTAAATAAATAAATAAATAAAATCGAAACTTAGTTTTGGCGGATCGTCGTGTCATGGTTCGTTCTATTACTGAACGTGTAAAGATTTCAACGGGGAGTGTGCATAATATTTTACATTAACGCTTGGGTATGAAAAAGGTATCTGCGCGTTGGGTACCCAGAATGCTTACTGACACGCAAAAACAAACTAGAGTCGAGATTTGTCAACAAGCTTTGGACCTGATACGGCAAGACCGGGAACTTTTTTTGGCGCGATTTATAACAATGGATGAAACATGGCTCCATCATTACGACCCTGAAACGAAACTGCAGTCTATGACATGGAAAAGGCCATCATCTCCAACTCCGATGAAATTCAAGGTGGGCTCATCTGCCGGTAAGGTCATGGGCTCTGTTTTTTGGGATGGTAAAGGGATCGTAATGATTGCGTATCTCGACCATGGAGCCACTATTACGGGCACTTTATATGCTAAACAAATAGCAACATTGCGCAATGAGATCCACGAAAAACGGTGAGGTAAAATCTCGAAAATGATGTCGTTCCATCAGGACAATGCACTGGCACACAAGTCCGCCGTTGCAATGGCTGCAATTCGTGATACTGGGTTCGATATCCTTAAGCATCCTCCGTATTCACCAGACCTTGCCCCTAGTGATTTCTACCTCTTTCCGAAATTCAAGGAATACCTAAGAGGCAAGAAATTTGAAGACGACGACACGGTAGTCGCTGCAGTACAAGATTTTTTATGTACTCAAGATGAAACCTTTTTTAGAAATGGAATTTTAAGTTTAGATAAAAGAGTAGTATTATGCTAAAAGGTGACTATGCCGAAAAAAAAACATTTAATAGAAGTTGTATATAACATACTCATTCTCACTTTTTATTGAATGCCCCTCGTATTTTTAAGATGGTTAATTAAAACAGTTAGATTAGGAAAGTTTAGCAAGAACAGAAAATTAATAAATTCTTCGAAGCCATTAATTTTCGCTGAATAAATGGGGGTAAAATTTGTAGGTTTTAAGGTGGCATTTAAAAGGCAGGCAGGTGAATGCAGCACATTTACTGATGTAGCCAAAACTGAAAATTGCGTTAGGCACATTGCTGTTGTGGAAAAAATATTCATTTCGTCACTCTTAGTCGAGAAAATCCTGAATTTGAAAGGTACCTTTAGATCATCACGGCTCATGGCAACTGATCCCAAGAACTAGCGTAGACACTAGTTCTTACGAAAGCGCCTGCCATCTGACCTTCCAACCCAAACGGTAACCTAGGACTTATTGGGATTATTCCGGATTCCTCACGATGTTTTTCTTCACCGAAAAGCGACTGCTAACTGGTATGAAATGATATTTCGTACATAAGTTCCAAAAAACTCATTGGTACAAGTCAGGGGTTTCAGCCCGCGACCTCCGGATTGCAAGGCGCACGCTCTTACCGGTAGGCCACCAGCAAACGGTACCTACAGATAATTCTAGTAAATTCATACTTCAAGGAGAACGTCCAATTAGGGGAACTCCATTGCTAACGGAACATCAAATCCATTCCAACTAGTTGCATGACGTACGCAGTTATGCACCTTTAAGCTCCGAGCTCGACGTTCATCCTATTCCGTTCGGATGAATCCAAATCCTGCCCTCACAGCTGCACAACATGATTTGCAATTAACCTAAAATTCCAGCCGATATTCTCCGCATGAGAGGAGGCCTGTGCCCAGCAGTGGGACGTATATCAGAATCAGAATCAGAATCAGAATTGTTTATTGCACTCATGTTAGTGTACAGTTCTTTAAAACTATTTAATACAGTTCCACATGAACCCTGTAAGGGTATAGCAATATTCTTAAAACTAACTTATGAAATAACATGCATCATGGGCATAAGCCAATTAGAAAGGGCTGGTGTATGATATATTATATATATTTGTATGTCTTATTTGTGCCGGTGACGTTATTCGTCCATATTATCGTTAAAAAAATTATTTAATGTGTAGTACGTTTTTTTTACTAGATAAGTTTTTAATGAATTTTTAAAGTTACTAAAATTATTTATTTCTTTAATTTCATTTGGGATTTTATTATATATTTTTATGGCCATGCCAAAAGGGCCTTTGTGGATCATCTGTAGCGTAGAGTTTGGTGTGGCTAGTCTAGTTTTAGGTCGTAGGTGGGCCGCTCGCGAGTATTGAGGAAAGAGAGGAAAGAGAGTAAATATATAGGCTGATTTATTATTATTATTATTTTAATAGCTTCGCTGCGGCAGTTAGTTAACATTTTAGAGGAGACGAAAATGTATAAGTTATATAGAGCAAGATGCCAGAGCCGTCAGACCATACTTATTTTCTCATGACTAAAATGTATGAGATAATAAAGTGTTAGTATGTACTTCAAATTTCTGCATACTTGGTATATTGGTCCGACGGCAATTTCATGTAAAATGTTTTTTTTTTTTACGTTATAGGAGGTAAACGAGCAGACAGATCACCTGATGGTAAGCAATTACCGCCGCCCATGGATATCCAACATCAGAGGAGTTGTAAGTGCGTTGCCGGTGTTTAAGTTAGGAGTACGCTCTGTTCTTGAAGGTTTGTAGGTTGTATCGGTCCAGAAATATCGTAGGCGACAATTCATTCCACAGTTTAGCTGTGCAAATGTTGAATGTGTGAATGGTGCCAATATGGGACCATATAGCTCGCACTGTCAAAGAGTTATCAGCAGAGCCCGGAATTTTCGCGGCAAAACAAAAGGTATGATGTTCAAGTTAAGTAAGATTTTTAAATATTTTTCGTAAATTTTAATAATGATTTCTTTCTTCTATTACACAACTACC
Source organism: Cydia pomonella (assembly GCF_033807575.1). Taxonomy (NCBI): domain Eukaryota; kingdom Metazoa; phylum Arthropoda; class Insecta; order Lepidoptera; family Tortricidae; genus Cydia; species Cydia pomonella. The sequence goes on along the minus strand of NC_084717.1, from coordinate 19,656,687 downwards.
GATATCGTTAAAATAATATTTTGAACACTAGCTAGATTGCGACAGTCTTTTGTTTTGCCGCGGAAATTCCGGGCTTTGGTTATCAGATCTCATGTAGAGCCAAGCTTATAACTCTACAAGCCCTAATTTTACAAACTCTACACCTTAGTCCAAATATGTGGCTTGGCCGTTTCGCTACCGTCACATGGGCGCAGGTGAAAAATGTATTCACTGTGCATTACTTTTTTGTTATCCAAATTGTTCTTGTAGTAATATTTTTGGTGGGATTTCACTTCTTTTTTGTAACTTTGAATATGACAATTAATTCCCAATTTAAAGGGTGGGAGTTGATTTACTAAGAATCCTGAAATGTGTATTTTATTATTTATGTCGAGGAGTCCCTATATCAATTTTCAGACCGAAAGCAATAAAATTGATGAAATCTCATACAAATCTCCATCTCCTAGTTATGGGGTTGGGGGTAAAAGGTCCTTGTTTTAGGATTTTTTGTTGTTATTGTACTAATATTAGCTCACGTACCAAATTTCAGCTTTTTAGGACTTCAGGAATTACCCTAAGAATTTTGATGAATGGTGAGTGAGTGAGTGAGTGTAATCGGTTTCTAAAGTATAAAAGCTATGCAATTGAAACTTTGTATGTTTAATAAGTCAGATATTGACATCATACTCGTATCCCACGAATTTGCTTTATCTGGCATAACCTCAACCCAAATTAAGGCAAGGGGTTCAAAAGACGACGAAGCGCTTCGAGAAAAGGTAGATAGTGCCTTTGCGCTTCGCTTGGCTCGACTTGATTGACTACCGTGTCCCCAGATAGATCTCTAGAAATAACAAGACCATTTTTTTCTCAATTTGGCTCGATATGTTTCTTTTTTATAGCATTTCTCTGTAATTGTAAATTATTCCTGTAGCCCGACGATCGTCGTATTTCTATTAACTCTAATCTCGTCCTCGCAGTTAGCTGCACAACATGATTGGCAATTAACCTTAAAACAGCCAATATTTTAGTAGCTTCACAGCAATTAGTTAGCATCTAAAGGTGACATTCGGATAGTAACAGCAGCTGCATTACTGTAACAGCGTCGTTGTTTCTGCCGCTCTATAATAAATAAATATTATAGGACATTATTACACAAATTGACATCCCAAGTCAGTGTTGGTCGAATGTTATTTAGAATTGAACATTAAACATTACAAATTGAACCGTAAATTGGTTTATGGTTCAATTTGTAATGGTAAATGGTCATTTCTAATTAACCGTTCGGCCAACACTGTCCCCAGTACGCTCAATAAGGCTTATGTTGAGGGTACTTACGCAACGATATATATAATGAATATGTATAAATAATCAAATACATAGAAACACTCATGACTCAGAAACATATATCCGTGCTAATCGCACGAATAAAAACCAGGATTTAAATCCGGGACCATCGGCTTCATAGGCAGGGTCACTACTCACTAGGCCAGATAGGTCGTTGAATTCCGTACATCTGTCAATTTCCGTGATAAAATGTACTATCGGCAGTTGACTCCAAAATGTGGTTAAACGCGTTTCAAGATTAATACTCTATTCACTGCACACTACCACATTAGTTTACTGTATAATAAGCTATCGATATTACACTTTAAGTAATAAACAAAGGAATTAATCACGAGGCTAACTTCAAGATGGCGCTCGAACTGGAAGACCGTTGTCACTGTCAATTTCAATGAAAAAATGAGTGACGTTAGTAGCCGCATTACTGCGGCGATAAGAACTTTTAATCTGTCACTCATATTACTATGGAATTTGACTGACGGCACCCGCTTGAAGGGTATGCCGCAAGTGTCGCAACAGTAATGCAGCCACAGTTGCCATCCGAATACCACCATAAATTGAAGCGAACGTGATTGCTTTGCGTTGGCAAAGCAAAAAACATTGACATATTACAATATAAATTGTTTTTACTTTAAATGTGTACCTGTGTAGCGTTAAAAAATCTGATTATTGCTTACTAATATCTGCATTTGACATAATTTTCAAAATGATATGACCCGAGACAACAATAAGATTGTTTAGAAAATAATCATTTTATGCATGACATTATAATACCCATTTAAAATTACATTTATTTATTTGTTACCCATTTATTGGCTCTATCGCAAACTAATTTAAATAAAGCTGACAAAATTCGGGATAGACCCGATAAAATTATATTTCAAAGAACACATAACGAGTAGTCCAAACAATGCAAGCAAACAGGCATTAATATCCCATAGATTATTCATTTCATGTAGTCCAATATATTAATTGGTATCTACATGATTGATGCTCGATTATTGTTGATGTTCAGTGGACACAACGCGCATACTTTTCTTGATAACTAATTCATTGAACGAACTAATGAACTGAAAACAGATAACATTATTAAGTATATTTTGTCAACTAGGTATAGCTATTGACAACATTAAAAAATAGCCATAGGGCATCCGTAAACTAAGTACGAAGTTTTGCCTCTGTCTCACTCACGTACGAATTCACAAGTAGGTACATCGGAGGCAAAATTTGCGGTTCGCGGTTACGCCTCTAATATGTAATTAGCCGTATTGTTTGAAACCGGGCACGGCTTTTGTGGGGCCATTTTTTTCCGCTGATTATGAATTCAGTTAATTATACTACATCAATGTACAGTCAGCTGCAGAGAGAGATTTCTTTCATTCAGACAATTTTTACATTTTCAAGTTTAAATTGTACATTTCTTATCGTATATGTAGTTTGACATAAAATTTACTATTTCAGACAACATCGGTTTGGTCTGTGACCATTTGGCAAAGGCCTCTTCCATCTCTTTCCATTTTTTTCTATCTCTCGCCAGTCTGGTCCAGTGCCTCCCTGCGAATTTTACGATTTCGTCTTCCCATCTCATTTTTGGTGGTCCATGTTTTCTTTTTCTATCTTTTAGAAACCATCATATAATTCTCTTACTCCATTTCTCTTTGCCCCTGATCATATGTCCTGTCCACCTCCATTTGAGTGTTTTAACTTTAATTGTTACATCTTCCACACGTGTTTTGGATCGAAAAAACCTGTTTCTTATTCTATCTTTCAGTTTAACTCCAATCATGCTCCTTTCCATGGACCTTTGACATACTTGCAGTTTGTTTAAGTTGCTCTTAGTTAGAATCCAAGTTTGGCTGCCGTAGGTTAAAAGTGTTAAAACAGTTGCATACAATCAGTTTATGCAGGGGGGTCAACTCTCCCTGCATCTGACTGTACATCCCCCCTGCATACGACCAGTCTATGCAGGGGAGCGGGGTCACCTCTCTCTGCAGCTGACTGTGCCTTTAGGATCATTCATAATTTATTTAATGATTCCACGTTAATATTATGTCTTGCTACCGTCTTATAGATAATATCATAACCGCCGACCACAAGGCTCGTATGTCGCGTAACAAGGATCATGTTAGCTGAGGTGCATGCAAAGTGCATTTAATGCGGTACTAAACTCCACGTTTACATGAATAGTGAATTACGAAGGCTGGGGAACTTGCAGGCATCTTTCTCTGTCAATCTTATTACGAATTAATTGGAGTAAAAGAGAAAGGTGCCCGCAATTGGCAAACTTCGGTGTTCGCAGTGGGCCCTCAGAATTGCCGGCTTAATGTAATAGACGGGCGAGGGAAGTGAGGAAAGGAAATACAACTTAAAAAAATAGCAGTCCTCAACTGTGCGTTTCTTCTGAAACTTCCTGCCTCGCACAGCTAAATTGTGAATTGACTGTAACTATTTTTGCACAAACTAAAAAGCTATTAACACAAATATTGTTCCGAAAAATGCGTAATTTTATTTATGATCGATTACTTTTTCGTTAAAAATAATAATTCAACAACAATGATATCCTGGCGACGACGCTCAATGCAAGGATCTGAAGTCTCTGCAGCATAAGAAACTTGTACTCGTATTCTGTCTTTGTCTGTAGATTCGTTAATATTAAGTTGCTGCAATTTCAAATCTTATTTCTTTAGAGACATATTGCTGCTAGAACGTAGAAGTTTCTGCTAAAGCGTTCACAGGTTTATAAACCAAAGCGTTATTACTTTCTAACTTCTGTGCGCAATTTTGTCAGCGTAGAATGATCTTCTTTGTATTTTTTTTTCATTTCATTTGGGGTCGGCCCTCTGAATTTTTTTTCACCATTCGGCTCTGTCACCCGCAGTGTTAGTCACTAGGCAACACTGGTCTTCTTTATAGCGTTCTTTTCAACCCCTCTAGTCCCCCATACTTAAAGAGCGTTTTACCTATCTCTCCTCCGACAGGCCTTCACGGAAATATCTTTTTTTTTTATACTACGTCGGTGGCAAACAAGCATACGGCCCGCCTGATGGTAAGCAGTCTCCGTAGCCTATGTACGCCTGCAACTCCAGAGGAGTTACATGCGCGTTGCCGACCCTAAACCCGCCCCCCCCTCGTTGAGCACTGGCAACCTTACTCACCCGCAGGAACACAACACTATGAGTAGGATCTAGTGTTATTTGGCTGCTGTTTTCTGTAAGGTGGAGGTACTTCCCCAGTTGGGCTCTGCTCTAGATCTGGAATGACATCCACTGTGCTATGCCCTACCACACAAAGCGAGATGACATTCACAATGCCCATACCTCTCTTTTGGACGTAGTTTAAGGACGTACCCGGGTCCATCTACTTGTTCCCCCTCCATCCTCTACAAAATATTATACTGACTCTTTCACTTTTCGAGCTGTTCGGCTGTGGAACAGCCTGCCCTTAGATATTAGGTGTGCGAAAACTCTTCAAAGCTTTAAAACCCTACTGAAAAATCATTACTTGTCTTTGTCTTAATGTGCCGCTGTGTTATATTATGTATGTATATATTGATATGTATCTAATATTTATTTATTTTAATATAGGTATGTATTGTTATATTTATATGTTTATTTAAATTGTAAATCTACTGTATGTACTGTCTGTTTGATGTATGTGTAATTTTCCTATTCCTCTAATTCATTCGTGCGCTACCTGTTCTAAAAACTTACTGTTCTTTATTTTATATCCTGCTACCCTAAGGTTGTCTGGAAGAGATCGTTTACAGCGATAAGACCGCCTGTTGCTACCTTTCCTTGATGATCTTTTTGATCCTTATTCGTTTACTAATATGTATATGTTAAAATTGTTAAAGACCTAAAAGTGGCGCCATCTAATAGATAAAAGGCCAAATGATTGACAGCATCGTTTCGAGCGATGGCACCATAACGTTCCAAAAGTTTTAATCATGTGTCCAAAGATGGCAGTAAATTTACATGTCTACAAAGTTTTCTTAGTTAATAATTAATGAAAAATCCTTTTCCCTGCGGGCTTTTTAAATTCTGATATACGAAAAAGTATCTATAAAAAATTAAGAGCAATTAACATTATTTAGAGGTCGCTATAAATGAAACAATACTGCTATACAAAATAGTATGAAAATAAATTGACCCATCAATAATTCTGCTTTGGAAATGTGTTTAAGGGCTCTTTATTCGTTTTATTTATTATTTATAAGTATGCTAAAAAAGATGGCGATCGTTTTTTTTGTTTTAGGTAACTTTGCATTTTTTTATTTGTATGAGGATATTGCAAATCACAAAATCATAGCGACCACCACACATCATTTGATTTGATTATTCGCATATGAGTTCAAATTTGGCACATAGATTACTGTTCTATAAAGGGAGCCATGTGAAGATAAAATCCTTTCAACTTTTTTCTACATACAAAGTTGGACCATCCCATTCGATAATTATGTTTTTTTTTTCCAATTTAGTTTTTATAAATTCTTCTAAACAGCGGAGCCATACATTTATTCAGTTTTAAGGGATACTCTACACGATGGCCCAGCGTAGGCCAATCTAAGGGACGCAGCTATGCGGTGAAATGAGATAGCAATATCACTTGCTCCCTCTAACGCAGTGGTTCCTAACCTTGTCAGTTCTGTCACCCCTAGGACTAACTAGGGAACCCGATTTTACCCCTACTCCCAATAAATATCAATATTCTTTCTTACAGGTCTAATTTCTGTTATATTTAATTGAGCTTATTACCTTCGTAAAATACCAGATTTACCACTACGGGGGTAATTACCCCCAAGTTAGGAACCGCTGCTCTAACGCATAAATCGCATAGGGGCCATCGTGTAGAGGAGCCATTAGCTATGCTCGCGAGGTCTACAGCTCACAGAGCTACTAGTTTATATAGCATGTAAATCCAATACGGGTGTATATTTAAACGGTGGTTAGAATAGAACCTAAGAAGTACCTATATTAAGGTAAATTTTGCTTAGAAATACATTGAAAATATTAACCATTCAAAATAATTTGGCCCACAATATAAAGCAACACACAAGTCGCTGGCTCAATATTAAAGGGTTCTATGTTACATTTTCAAGATAGTCGAAATTCAACTCAATGTCACTATGACAATGTTCAAATTTCAGTTCGATAAAAGTGAACCATAGAACCCTGTAATATTGGACCAGCGGTTACGAGATACGAGCTTTTTAAAGTAACTGTCAAGGTTTGTTAGCAGTTACTATAATAAGCTCGTATCTTTTTTTTTTTATACTACGTCGGTGGCAAACAAGCATACGGCCTGCCTGATGGTAAGCAGTATCCGTAGCCTATGTACGCCTGCAACTCCAGAGGAGAGGAGGAGGATGTATCTAGTAATGTCATAATAATGTCTCGAAATGTTTGCAGTACATTGCTGCTCGGTAATGTATTAGAAATTTATTACGTGTCATCATTAAGTGTGACAAAAAAAATCTCAATGAATACCACTATTTATATCGCTCGTACCGTAAAATGGGGTGAGTAGGGATTACGAGGACAATTGGGTTATGAATGGGGTGAGGAGGGATGACAGAGGGTGAGTTGGTTTTTACAGGCTCCTGCTACGTAAATTATGTATTCTAATAACAATTCAATCTATTATAATATTCATAATCCGAAAGTGTCGATCCAACAATTTTCATAATTCACCTTAGTAGGAAATCCCTCATCACCTCTACTACGGGGTGAGCTGGGTTTTCCTACTATTTCGTATTTATCTTTAAAGTTATGAGATGAACTACACACATTCATAAAAAAAAAATTCAAACGACCGGAACATCTTTATTATATATATATAAAAACCCGTTTTATCGAGGTTTGAATGTTAGTTTTGTCTCTACTCACCCCATTTTACGGTATTCCAGCAATAGTATTTCGCCGTTTTCTACAGATTGTCGAAAGACGAAATCGAGCGCTCGAAATAAAAAAATCGGCTGCCAGATTTTATTTTTTTATTTATTTATCGGAAATATGAACTACCTTTACTCTGCATATTTGTAGGAAAACTTTCAATTAATAGTTCATTAAATTGAGTACAAAAAAAAGTGCAGAGCATGCATGAAAGCAGAGGAAACATCGAAACATATTCTCCTAGACTGTAAACAGGTAGAAGTATACAGGAACAAATATCTTGGGACTCCGTACACACTAAAGGAGGCAGTTAGCAACCTCAAGGCACAACACCCCAGCTCTTCGTGGAAGAGCTGGGGTGGCTAGAGTAGTGCTACCTCATTTTCACGCAAAATAGGCACAATGGTTGTCGATTTGCGGAAAATGCCCATAACTAACTAACTAACTAACTATCTTTTAAGATATTCGAAACTCCTGAATTTCGGAACCAAAGTTTCCTTTTGTTGACAGTAGGACATTCACGCAGTAGACGTAGATCTTAGGAAACTTGTAATTGGTAATTGGTATAGTAGTTTATTATTAAATGTTTATTTATTTTAACATAAATGGGTGGAAACACAATTAAAAACTTAAATTAAAACCTTTTTTTTATTAGCCTACATTTTGTCCCACTGCTGGGTAAAGGCCTCCCCTGTCTTCCGCCACTCGTCACGGCTTTGTGCATGCTCCCGTCAGTCGCCAAAAAATGAGTCCAGGTCGTCTCGCCATCTCGTTTTTGACCTGCCTCTGCCTCGGGTGATCTGTGGTGCCCATTCGGTCGCTATTTTGGCCCATCTGTCCGTGTGCATCCTACAGATGTGTCCCGCCCAATCCCAATTAAAAACTTACTTGGTAGGGTGCCCAGAAGGCTGGTTGCATTGCCCCTCTGGATAGCAATGCTTATCCACTGGGCCAAATACAGGCCAGCCCTCTGGGCACCCGAAGCCTCTATAAGGCGCTTTGCTAACTCCTTATAGAGGCGGCGCGCGCTAGGCCCCCATGACCCTAGGGTTTCTACCCCAAATGCCACAAATATGTAACTACTGCCGAGGTTGACATATTTACAACGCTTGAGGCTTTCGGCCGAGGATGCGGCCGCACCAGTCAACTTTGGCGCCTGGAATATGGGACGGTACCAGGGTATCTACGCATGTAGCATTCCAGACAAGGGGCCGTCCCATACTCCAAGGCATGTATAGTAGTACATATTTAATATCATTAACGGGTCTAATTGTTGCGTGTTCAGTTTGTTGAATGATTACTCTATCGTATATCGGCACTACCTGTTCAATGTTGTGTTCTTGGTTTCCTGGTATCCAAAGGACGTCTGGGAGAGATCGCTTCTTAGCGATAAGACCGCCTGTTGCTACCTAGCTGGGTAAATAGGGGTACCTTGCTGACCAAAATAAAGAACAACATACCCGAAATTTATAACTACTTTTTGCATTGCTATGCTGACCCTACCAAATTAATTTACCGCGATATATGATATCTTCAGAAGTCGGCTGCCAGCAAGATGATCCTCTCGGGCCGGGCCGGCAATATTCAGTTAGACCATTAAACCAATTATTCAAAACTTAAAATCTAAATTTAACGTTTGGTATTTAGACAACGGAACCCTGGGAGGCGACCTCGAATCCGTGCTATCCGATCTTTCGACCATTAGATCAACATTTAAAACAATTAGCGCAGTCTTATACTACAGTAAATGTAAACTTTTTATCCATAATGTCTCTTTAAATTATCTTCGACGACCGGTCTGGCCTAGTGGGTAGTGACCCTGCCTATGAAGCCGATGGTCCCGGGTTCAAATCCTGGTAAGGGCATTTATTCGTGTGATGAGCATGGATATTGTCCCTGAGTCATGGGTGTTTTCTATGTATTTATATTATATATATATATATATATATATATATATATATATATATATATATATATATCGTTGTCTAAGTACCATCAACACAAGCCTTACTGAGCTTACTGTTGGACTTAGTCAATTTGTGTAATACTGTCTTATAAAAAATAAGTCACGTAAAGCAAAAATTTGATTTTCATACACCAAACATTAAAATAATAGAAATAAAAACCGGCCAAGAGCATGTCGGGCCACGCTCAGTGTAGGGTTCCGTAGTTACTCTTCCGTCACAATAAGCTAAACTGGAGCTTAAAGTATAGTAAATTGTTAACCAAGGGATGAAACGGTACCTTTCACGCGAGTTAAACAAATAGGCAAATTTGCATAATCAGTACCTAAAGTAAGTCTTTTTACTATGGGAGAAACTTTTTGCGATAACTCAAAAACAGCTAAACTGATCATGTCCGCTATAGTTTTCATTTAATGTCTTTCTTAAGTTCTACTTCCACGATTTTTTTCATATTTTTTGGACCTATGGTTCAAAAGTTAGAGGGGGGGACACATTTTTTTTTCTCTTTCGGAGCGATTATCTCCGAATATATTCACTTTATCAAAAAATGTTTGTTGAAGACCCCCATTAGTTTTGAAAGACCTTTCCAACGATACCCCACACTGTAGGGTTGAAGCAAAAAAAAAAAATCACCCCCACTTTACGTGTAGGGGAGGTACCCTCAAAAAAATTAAATTTTTATATTTTATTGTACGACTTTGTTGGCTTTATTGATTTATATATCCATGCCGAATTTCAGCTTTCTAGCACTAACGACTACGGAGCAATGCCTCGGACAGACAGATAGACAGACAGACAGACAGACGGACATGGCGAAACTATAAGGGTTCCTAGTTGACTACGGAACCCTAAAAAGCTCTCTTTGCCTCCTTGGGTCTTTTATTCGAATTTTATTTCCGACGCTACTTCCATTTTTCAAAATTACGAAAATCGTCTTCTCGAAATTAGTCCACATTTCGCTTTATGAATTATTATTTTTTATGTTGCCAGCATCTACGGCACCATGCCGCAGGGGGATAGTTTTTAATTATTTATTTTTAGATAAGCAATTGTAATTTGATATTAAATTGATTTTTAGTTAAATATTGATTTGTTTTTTAAATATCCATCTTGTATAAAATATGGAATTAAAAATTATCTATTTAAACGGTTTAGTTTATGTTTCAGATTAGTTTTTATTTATATTACGAGCTTTTATTTAACTTGCCATGTACGAGTATGCATGTGTGTTCGGGTCGGTTTCCCTTTTTATGGCATAATTTTACTTTAGAGAATTACTTTTGGCATAATCTATATTAACATAACTAACCTTGCGCATAATCTATTATGGCATAGTCCTGTTTAGCATAATTTGTGTTTGCATATTATTGTTTGTCCGAATGTGAAAAATTGGACTACGTTTTATATGTTATATTATTGTATTTCTTGATGGATTTATACATCAAGAGAGGTATGGGCAATGCGAATGTCATCTCGCTTTGTGTGGTAGGGCACAGCCAGTGGATGTCATTCCAGATCTAGAGCAGAGCCCAACTGGGGAAGTACCTCCACCTTACAGAAAACAGCAGCCAAATAACACTAGACCCTACTCATAGTGTTGTGTTCCTGCCGGTAAGTAAGGTTGCTAGAGCTCAACGAGGGGGGGCGGGTTTAGGGTCGGCAACGCGCATGTAACTCCTCTGGAGTTGCAGGCGTACATAGGCTACGGAGACTGCTTACCATCAGGCGGGCCGTATGCTTGTTTGCCACCGACGTAGTATAAAAATAAAAAAACATATTTATTTTAATCTAAAGAGGTATTAGGTAACTTTATGGCGAATGGTATCATTTATTTATTGATTTAAACTTTATTGCACGATATAAAATTGTACAAATGGCGGACTTAATGCCTTAAGGCATTCTCTACCAGTCAACCATTGGATCAAACAGAAAGTTGCAGTTAGTGCAGGATTGTACACAACGAGAGGGAATATGAAACACAAATCAAGTTATTATAAACAATATTCTATTTATACACTTACACATATAATAATAATAATAGCAATATATACCTACATATATACACAACATACATACATATACACAAATGAATATATATTATGTATTATGTACCCAAGTAATAGTATACAAGTAACATGCGGATCATTTATTAACTTTGAGCGAGTTAGAGAGGTGCTTACGTAACTGTTTTTTAAAAGAAAATTTGCTCTGTGCTTGCCTTAAGGGTAGAGGGAGATCATTCCAAAAGTGAATTGCTTGAAGGGCGAAGCAGCTGGAAATAAAGCCCGTGCGGTGATTGGGAATAGTTAGTTTCAGACTTCGAGACGTACGCAACTCGCAACCAGGACGTGGTGCTACAAAATTAAATTTAGACTTAAGATACTCGGGAGCACCTGGATCAAATAATATAGAACAAAGGGCGTAGAGAATTCTTAGTGACCTGCGTTCACGGATGGGAAGCCAGTTCAGTGTGCGGCGGAAGGCCGATACATGATCGTATTTACGCAGCCCAAATATAATTCTAATAGAACTATTCAGTTATTATTACGTACGTATTAATTATATTTATTGGTACAATCATATTTCACTACCACTTGACTACATATTACATTTCTAAAAAGACTGCCTTTGATAAGGGTTGATTGCTTCATCAGATGTCAAGTACATGTTAAGTTCAAAAGCGATTGCAAATATTTTCTCTTTCATAACATAATAATTCTAAGAAAGCATTGAAACTTGTGAGGAATAAACAAATAGATCACGAGCCAGGAACAGATTTCTATGACCAATCGCCTCCCGGGCGAAAACTCGTATAGTGGTTAACGGCTATGTAGGATGAACCCTCGTGGATGTCAGATGCCGCTCCGTTGGTGGGTTAAGGCAGCCACCCAAACACGTAAAATCGTCTTACTTTGTCAGATGATAGTTCAGATGCTATTGTTAATTTAAAAAATCGTCAGCTGGTTATATCACGATGGTGAGAACGTCAGCTGTTCCCATGAACATGTAAAAATAAACGCTTTTTATGATAGCGATAACAAATCATAAAACATTCAATGTAGCATTTTATTAGGTGAAACGCCTGAAAAACCATAAACGGATAACGCAATTTACACATTACGCGTACTTTGCGGACATAAAGTGGTAAGGCGCGTTTTTTTTCTTGTTCATTTTACAGCTGACGGTCTTTCCACCGCGATACAACCGGCTGACGGTTTCTTTTATTTAAAATAGCATCTAAATTACCATCTGGCAAAGTATCAGCCGGGAGGCGATGACTGACGAAATATGGTCCTGGCCCGCGGTCTAAAACTTTAGGGTGTATTTATATTTCGAGTTTTCCTTTCAAGTGTGTACAAAATATTGCTTTAATTTACAATGAGACATTTCCACGTGTAACCCTAACAGATAATCGTTGGATTTATTCTTGGAAACTCGAGACAAATAAAAGCCACGAGTTGATTAAGTAAGAGTTGTTTGAGTACCGAGAAATGTTATTGTTTGTTTACAAGTTCTTACAATTTCTCCAACTCTCGAATGATTAAGAGGAAAGTGGAGGACCCGCGCAAAATCGCCTTTTCATACAAACGTAGTCCTCATTTTCCTCTCTGGATATTGACATATGTATTGGACATTATAGAAAATATTTTGACACAATTTGTTGTATATCAACCAGCGGCGGTATCATGGTCACCTTTTTATCACTTGTCATGTCATGCGTCACTTTCGCACTTATATACTTGTTAGAACGTGACAGGCATGGTGATAGATGATAAAACATCGACCATCTTAGCCCTACAGAGCTATAACCCTACGTTCTTCGAATTTGTATTTATTATAAAAGTTAAGAGCGTTTAAAAATTTGTATGAAAACTGTTTTTCGCTCCTAATTTTTACAATAATAAAAAAAAGGTAAACGTAGGGGCATAGCTATTGTTCCAACTATGTAAAAATATTTTCTATGATGTCAATATCTATAGAGGAAAATGGGGACTACGTTTGTAAGGCGAAGCGGCCGTCCGTCCCCTTCTCTCTTAAGGTGCTGTAGATACAGAGAGCAAAATTTTTGAAAAATTGTACAGCTTTTTAGATAAAAATACGGTTGTCAAAAATGTATGAGTGTTCTTGAGGATTTTGCTCTAGGGATTTCAGTGATTCGAATCTAGGGGTTTCAGTGATTTTTAGATTTGCTCTGCATACAAAAAAAAATCACAAACATGGGTCTAAAGCGTACTTTAAAAATTTGTAACAATTTACGCACAAAAGCTAAACATATTTTTATATAGATTTTTCAAAAGTAACCAGAATCCGATGACATTCAATTTGTCATTTGTTATGGATGAAACAAAGAGGGTGACCATAAATGTCGTACTTTAAAAAAAATTGAACAGTAAAAATTAAATTAACGTACGAAACAGTTGCTTAATAACTTACTGAATACGCAGGCTTGATCCTGCTCACGTCTCCTGAATCAAATGTATTTGTTAGTTTAATCCTAACCTACGGCGCTCAAACTTGGTCAATAACGGAAGCCCAGAAGGCCCGACTTAAGATTTGCCAGCGAGCAGTGGAGCGCAGCATAGCAGCTAGGAGTTCGCAGAACCCATCGGGTTAGGAACACAGAACTGGGCTCCAGAACTGGTATCGGGTATCGTAGATGTGCGTGTTAAGGCCGCTAAGCTTAAGTGGGCTTGGGCGGGACACCTCTGCCGTATGCATCAGGATCGGTGGCTAAATTGGCTACTGAATGGACACCGCAGATTGGCCGGGGCAGAGGCAGACCAAAAAACAGATGGCGGGATGACCTCGACGCTTTTTGCAGCGACTGGCGGGAGCATGCACTAAACCGTGACGAAGAGCGGAAAAAAGGAAAGGCCTTTGCCCAGCAGTGGAACACAAAATATGCCATTAAAAATTTTAGTCTATGAGTTGTCCTACTACCTGAATCCAATTTTAAATAAAATAGAAATAACTGTTCCAAAAGGTACAAATCACCACAATAGTTAGAATTGCTATCTTTTTATAATTTAGGGGACTTTGTCACCCCTAATTAATTAGAAAATTAAATTAATGTTTGTAAACATCCTTATCAAGTCACTTACCACATCAGTCCAATCACATTCAATCCTAACTTTCGAGTTGAGTTACGTAAAGACACTTGGCGCGCGAGAGAACCTCCCCCGTCGGGAGCTGTCGCGGGACTAGCTCGTATCGGCTTCCCGCCCCTTTATATAGCTTCCACCTGTTGCTGCATTTTGTTTTACAGCAAAATTTCTTTACGGTCAAGCTATTTTAGATTAGAATTCAATTCAGATACGCACACAGGAAAAAAATTTTGGAACAGAGTTCAAGACTTCAAAAGAAACAGGTTCTCAATTCGGTTGTTTTTATTTATTTATTATTTATTTATTTAACCTTTATTGCACAATACAAAAACGTACAAATGGCGGACTTAATGCCTTACGGCATTCTCTACCAGTCAACCACTGGGCCAAACAAAGTATCAATAAAAGGTAATGTGTGCTGTGTGCGTTGCAGCAAAACAAAAGTTAATTAATATGATTAACTAATATTTGCGTAACTATTTTTAAGTGAAAACTTCTTTAGGCACGTTGGGCATTTTTTGAGATGGGAAAAAACCTTTGAACTCACGACACTGTTACTGTTACCTACACCTCTGTACTCTACGTAAGTATGTACATATATTGTGTATGTATCTCAGTATGTAGGTACATACATATACATGTTGGCATCCTGTCGGTCGGTCGGTCGCAACCGGGTCCTGTCGATTCAACAAGTAACCTTCAAAAATATTTTTGATACACACTTTTATTGCCGACTGCACTTTTTCTTTTATGTATGTCTATCAATTACTTCCGGACACCTTTCAAATTAGCCTAAACTCAATATGTTTACGTTTTCCCATCGAAGAGTTCCTTTGGCTACCTTCCGACTGCATCATCAGATCAGCTTCATGTTAGCATACTATTGCATCGTCATCGGAAATACGGAAGTATACCATATTTCAGCTCAAACAGACACCAGTACCCCTAGTGTAAATAATTTCGATTTCGAAACGTGACGTACGCGTTTGCGTTAAGTCTCATTTTGTATGGGTTTTTGAACAGCGCGCCAAGCGGGACGTTTAGGAAAGTCAAAAATCTCATACAAAATGACACTTAACGCAAACGCGTACGTCACGTTTCGCTGTCGAAAATATTTACACTAGGGGTACAGGAAGTGGTTCAAATTTAAGTTACAAGATTTGAAGCACATATATGTATATTTGAAGATTTATACAAAAAAGATACGCGGTGAAGCTAAATAAAAGTGTGTAAAAAATACACACGCAATTGTTCAACATTTGTCGGCAGTCCCGTGAAACTGTTTTTTTTTTTAATATTTCGATACCACGCAATAAAATTATGCTTAACATCGAATAAAAATACACACGTAATTGTTCAACATTTGTCGGCAGTCCCGTGAAACAATTTTTTTTTAATATTTCGATACCACGCAGTAAAATTACGCTAAACATCGAATAAAAGCTACGCCATTCATAAAGATCTCGAGATGAAAGCAGTAAGGTAGGTAACTAAACGCTATATCCGAAAGACTTCAAAAGAGCCAAGAGACTCAAAGCCGCTTAACAAGTGTTACAAAACATATTTTGATGTACTGCTTTCGCGTGGCTATTTTTGGTATTTAGTAATATTAAAATGTGATTCGCTGGAAAAGCGCTCGATTAGCGGTAAGACCTAGGTAAAACTTTCAATCCGGAGGTCGCGGGTTCAAACCCCAGCTTTTACCGGCTGTTTTTCGGTGGAGGAAAACATCGTGTGTAAACCGGACTAATCCGTATAAAGCCTAGATTACCATCTGGATTGGAAGATCAGATGGCAGACACTGCCTTAAAAACTAGTGTCTACGCCAATTTTTGGGATTTAAGAGTTACCAAGTGGATCCTAGGCTCCCATGAGCTTTCATTTTGACACTTGGAGAGACTTTACACCTCCTTTTATTAGGTATCAGTATTCTGACATTGGAGACCTTTAACATCTCCAGATTTAATGTATTATTAACCATACAGACTATGCATCTCTGTTGTATGTATATTATATTATAATGTAATGTTTACCCAGGTATTGGCTGTTGTATTTTATAAATGTTGTTATGTATTTTTCATGTCACTATAAATGTTGTATTGACTTGTTAAAGAGCCCTTGAAGCCTACTTGCAGAAAATTTTTTTTACATATTAGTATGACTACTTGTTAAAAAAACATTCGTCTTCTTCTTCCTCGCGTTGTCCCGGCATTTTGACAACGAATCCCAATATTTGGCGTATTTGTAAAAAAAAAAAAAATTTCATAGGTAATTAACTTAATTTGTTCTTAGAGTATTTGCCTCACCACTGCAGTCCGTAGTAATTTCGCACTGCAATACTGCTGCAGTCATGTTGCGGACTGCATTACTGCAGGAAATGTCAAATTAACCACATTAATTTTTACTACATCAGTTATCATTACTGGTGTAATTATTGAGAAAATTCTCTTTAATTTTCGTTTTGAGAAATTGGCGATTAGAAATGGGAATTACCCTGAGGATTCTTCTTAAGTTATCCTATACATTTTATAGTAGGTACTTAGTGGCTATTATGTTTCAAGGTAAGCAGCGAATAAACAAAGCTTTATTAGGTAAATATAATAAAACCAGTAAAGAAGTTAAGCACAAAAGGATGTTTTCCTTAATCCCTGAATACCGGTAAAATTGCGGTTGATAATAAAGGTATTAAATCTTAAGCAAATCACTTCAAAGTTGCTTTGTCATCGCAAGGTTTAGTGTTGTAATTTAAATAAATATAAATATTATAGGACATTATTACACAAATTGTCAAGTCCCACAGTAAGCTCAATAAGGCTTGTGTTGAGGGTACTTAGACAACGATATATATAATTAATAAATATAATAATGAAATATTATTATTTGTAGAACATTTGTTTTGAATTGTATCCATTTTATTACCTAAATAATATTATGTAAATATGAATGACGATACTAATATATAGATTTAGTTTAGCATAATTTAAAGTGTAATTTTATATTTTATAGGTATTGACTGAGTCCCACAGTAAGCTCAATAAAGCTTGTGTTGAGAGATCGCTTTTTAGCGATAGGCCCCCTGTTGTTTACCTCTTCTTTATGTGTTGTATTATTTGTACTGTTTCTGTATTGAGGTGTGCAATAAAGAGTATTTGTATTGTATTGTATTGTTGTGGGTACTCAGAAAACGATGTATATAATATACGAATACTTAAATACATAGGAAATATCCGAATCAGGAACAAATATCAATCTCACAAACAAATGCACTTACTGGGGTTATAGGTCACAATTCGTATTCTGTATGTCCATGCCTGAAAACCTACACGCTGTGCATAATTATACTTATTGTTATGCAATCATACAGGGTGAGTAAATTCAATAATTTGGGACTGAATTCATGTAGATTTAAATTATATTGCGAATGAATAAATTTATATGAATAATGGAAACTGAACAATGTCGGTGTTTCCAGAAATATTGTTCGGAGTAAAATGTATTGTTAAATATTTAGAATCTCATTTTGATTCATGTAATTTTATTGACGGTTTCTTATATTATTTTAATTTGCTTTCAGCTTTACTGTGTACAATCAGCATCAAAAGTAGCGGATGAAAATACCCCTCAAAAGTATATACATTCTTCCATTTTAAACATTCCATTTTACCTTTAATAAAGTCAACTAACTTCCATTCTGTTAAAGTTAAAAAAATGGCTCTATAAAATAAAATAAAATACTTAAAATTCAGACCAGGTGATCCTTATTTTTGTTAGTAAACTAGAAAAACTTACACTCAATGTCAGTACTTACATAAATGGAGGATGGAGGTAAGGAAAACAATCTCATACGGAAAAACTGTTACCAAAGTTAGGCTGCTGTAAATAATAGTTCGAAATAACGTGTGATGTAATTAATGAATGAGCCCTTACCGGCAATATGGTAATTGAATTGGACTATAATTAAAAATACTAATTAATGTGTAAACATATCCTAAGGAACATGTACTCGCTCACAGGAGCTTGATCAGATAAAAATAAATTATTGATTATCTCTAAAACGGAGTTAATTAGAATACTTTGAGAAAGAAACTTTATTTAAGCTCAGGAATGCACCCTTCAAATTTTACGAGTTTAATAAAGACACAGTGTATTTAATAGACTATACAATTAAAAAAGCATTTATTTTTTAACCATTGCGTATTATGGCATAATAATTCGTGATTATTTGGCTCATAATTAATACTTCGTCATTGTCACGGTATAGAAACACTGAAATTGCACCGCTGAGCTTAAAATTGGAAAGGCCAAAAAGTTAAACTGATTTCAAAGTTCTTTGACAAATCTAGTTTTTCTAGTTCAATTGGAAAAGTTTGAGCTACAGTGAGTGCCGTTTTCCATTTAGTGCTTTGCGACTTTGCGTCTGTTACAACCAAAGATAAATTACGAGTAAAAGATGTGTAAAGTTTAAAAGATTTATTTTACCAATTCCATATTTAGAGACTGTCTACATCTTTAATAACTAATCTATTTCATTGATTCCATATTTGTAATTGAACTTTGTTATTTTATTGATTATAAAAAATTGACATATAAAAGTGTCCCTGTGGCCTATTTGCTTAATAAATGTTTGTTTGTTGACCTGTGGTCCAAAAATCCATTGTTTTTCTTTCCTATTTTCGACGGTCCACCCCATTTTTTGTTGTACCTATTAGGTATGATAAAATACGACAAGTTTTGTAATTTTATTTATTGTATTATATTATTATACTTGAAAAATAAACTATCTTTAAGGAAAATGTCTCATTTGTTAGCAGAAAAAGGCGCTGTAAGGCGCCATAAGTTTTGTGGTAACTGAATTGCCAAACGCCACATATCGAGAATTCGAGCAACCAAATTTCCGTGAGAACGATTTTTTCACAATTTTGATTTAAAAAGCGTGAGTGCGTTGAAACGAGTCTTTGTTAGCAGTAAGAAGATAATAGTTTATGGGGACTTTAATGTTAATATATTAGATCCCACACATGCACACACTGTAAGACTTCTAAACCTTTATCAGTCTTTTGACTTGTTTCCGCTATTCAACGAGCCCACAAGGATTACAGCTAGCACGGCGACATGTTTGGACAATGTATTCTATAATTGTGAAGTTATAAAAAAAGAGATCTTTAGCTGCTTCAACTCTGATCACTGTGGTCAAAAAGCCTATTTCCAAGTCAATGTTATAAGACAACAGCAATCATTTACATATAGACCCATCACTGCCAGTCGAATGGAAAGGTTTAGAGAAGGTGTTATATCCAAGGTACCAGCACTGATTACAGGTGAGCAAGATCCTGATACACTATACAAGGAACTGTCGAATGTGATACATGACGTCCACAAGAATATTTTTAAAACAAAGACTCTAAAGCAAGGATCACTGAAAACAAGGTTTAGTGAATGGGCCACAGTGGGCATCCATAAGAGTAGGAATAGATTGTATGACCTGTATGAAATGAGGAGCATTAACCATGACGAGAATTTTGCAGAATATGTAAAAAAATATTCAAAAGTGTTTAAGAAAGTCTGCGCCGCGGCTAAGTCTGCCTTTATAGGTCAGAAAGTCAGGTCAGCTGACAATAAAGTAAAAGCTACTTGGACTGTAATAAACACTGAAACTGGAAAAACGAAACCCCGTGATGGCCACTACAGACTGAAAGTTCAAGACCGAATATTGTCTGCAGACCTGGATGTTGCTGGCGCCTTTCAACACTTTTTCACCAACATAGCCACAGATGCTACACGGAACTTGAACTCCTCTGTAGCAAAGGCTGGTGTTTACTTAGATACAAACAATGTCAAGAAATGCAGCATGGAATTATACTTCCAATATACTGACCCCCATGAAATCATTAAAACGTTCAAGTCCTTGAAATTAAAGAATACTGAGGACTTTTGGGGGATCTCTGTGAAAGTCATGCAATCTGTAATCGACGTAGTGGCACCGTATTTGGCCGATATATTTAATGCTTGTGTTAGAGAATGTGTATTTCCCGATCTGATGAAGTACAGTAAGGTCATTCCTCTATTTAAAGCGGGCAGCAAAGATGACCTTGGAAATTTTAGACCTATTTCAATACTTCCTGTTCTCAGTAAAGTGTTTGAAAAAATTGTATTAAACCAATTGCTTCGACATTTCAACTCGAATGAACTACTTCAAGATCAGCAATTTGGTTTTACAAGAGGTCGTTCGACGACTGATGCCGCCTCTGTACTAATCAAGCACATATACGACGCCTGGGAACACTCGCTAGATGCTATAGGTGTCTTCTGCGATCTGTCCAAAGCATTTGATTGCGTGGAGCATGACACACTTCTACACAAGCTGAAGCACTACGGTCTGTCAACGGAAGCTCTAAGCCTTGTTAAGTCTTACTTAAACCAAAGAACCCAGAAAGTGGTTGTAAATGGAACGGAGTCTACTGGAATGACTGTAAAGCTCGGAGTTCCACAGGGTTCAATTTTGGGTCCTTTTCTCTTCCTTGTATATATAAATGATCTGCCGAACCTTGTAAAACATAAATGTGAGATAGTCTTATTTGCTGATGACACCTCACTAATTTTCAAAGTTGACAGGAAACTGAGCGATTATAGCCAAGTCAATGAAACTTTGGAAAAGGTACTAGAATGGTTCACAGCAAATAACTTACTTCTTAATGCGAAAAAGACGAAATGTGTCAAATTTTCGCTGCCGAATGTAAGAAAATCTGAAACTATCATCACATTAAATGGCGAAACGCTGGACCTTGTCGAGAATACGGTTTTTCTGGGCCTTACTTTAGATAGTAAACTGCAATGGGCCCCTCACATATCTGCCCTGGCGAAAAGGTTGAGCTCTGCCGCGTATGCAGTAAGAAGAATCAGGCAGTTTACTGACGTGGAGACAGCTCGCCTAGTTTACTTCAGTTACTTTCACAGTATTATGTCTTATGGCATACTGGCGTGGGGCAAAGCAGCTGACATAGAAACCATCTTCGTTCTTCAGAAGAGGGCAATCAGATCTATTTATAACATGGCTTCTCGTGACTCACTGAGAGAACGATTCAAGGAAATAGATATTCTCACAGTAGCTTCACAATACATACTAGATGTGATAATGTATACGCATAAGAATATAAAGTCCTTTAAGAAACTGTCCGATATCCATAGTTATAATACGCGAAATAAACATAAGTTAGTAGTCTCCAAGCTTCGTCTACAGAAAGTTAAAAAATCGTTCATGGGAAACTGTGTAACATTTTATAACAAAGTACCCTTAGAGGCATGGAACCTGCCCTATACTTCATTCAAGCAATACGTCAAAAATGCACTTCTCAAAAAGGGATACTATAAAATAGATGACTACTTGGGAGACACGGAATCATGGCCAAGTATACAGTCTCAAAAGCTGTAATAGTTTTGCGTGAAGTGTCCCGGAGAGGCATATGGCGCTGTTGTTTCTAGCTGTTCAACCTTATGTATTAATGTTTGTTATGTTTTAGTTATTTTGATGATGACATTGACATATTAAATACATAGTAGTTATGTATTCTGTAGAACTAGTTTTAAGATTGTTAGCTTAACAGTCTCTTGACGTGAAATATGTATTTCATACAATTTTTTATTTTTTTTATTCTTTGACATTTGGAGAACCTTTACACCTCCAAATCTTATTATTGTGTATTATTATTTTTCTCAGACCGTGGGGACCTTATACATCTCCAAACTTAATGTATTAACCGTGGAGACTATACGTCTCTGTCATATTGTATAATATACTTGACTTGGTACATACTAGTTATGTACAGAATGTAACATTAGTTTATGAGACTGCTAGTTTAACAGTCCAGACGCGGTTTATTTATTTAGTATAAATTTTATTTTGACACTTGGAGAGACTTTACACCTCCAAATTTTATTAGTATTAGTACTCTGACATTGGGGACCTTTTACATCTCCAGATTTAATGTGTTTTTAACCATAGAGACTATACATCTCTATTGTATTGTATTAATTATTTATTTTAAGATTATTATAATGTAATGTTTACCCAGGTATTGGCTGTTGTATTTATAAATGTTGTTATGTATTTTTCATGTCACTATATGATGTTACTATAAATGTTGTATTGACTTGTAAAAGAGCCCTTGAGGCCTACTTGCAGAATAAATTTTTGAATTTTGAATTTGAATTTTGAAAGTGACCTGTTTAAAAATGTGCTAAATATTTGTACACGTACACACTAACTTAAGGCGGATTCCATCAGTGTGGCACTTGGCACTTGGCACTTTGCGGCACAAGCATTTTTGTCCTGATGCTTGTGCCGCACAGTGCCGCACACTGGTGGAATCCCGCTATGAGACAAATTCGTGCTTTAAATTTTACAGCACATTATTTAGTCGGCGCTGTACAGCTGTGTATATTAGGTAGTTGCTCTGGCATATTAGACAGGTTACAGTCAAGTTATTGAATATAGACACGAACAAAGTGCCAAAAAATATGTGTAGGCACACGATCTTATTCCCTATATATTAAAGGCGGAATTCCACCACTGCGGCACTGTGCGGCACAAGCATATACGATACAAAAATGCATGTGCCGCACAGTGCCGCATACTGTTTGAATTTCGCCTTTAGGCGACCGGTCTGGCTTGGCTTATGAAGCCGATGGTTCCGGGTTCGAATCCCGGTAAGGGCATTTTTTTTGTGATGAACACAGATATTTGTTCCTGAGTCATGGGTGTTTTCTATGTTTATCGGTATATATTTATCTATACACGTACGTATATCGTTGCCTAGTACCCATAGTACAAGCTATGCTTAGTTTAGAGCTGGTCGATTTGTGTAAGATTGTCCTCAGATATTTATTTATTCTTATTACGATGTTGTTAATCTCTACGGAGGAGCGGTGTATTTTGACAAAGGTATTTTTATACTTAGAAAGAGGCACCAATTTGATTTTTGTTAAATAACTTGTGCTAGTGAATAGGGACCAGTCTGGTATCCCCTTCGAGGGTTTTGGAAGGGGTATTTTGTAAGGCTTTGTTTACCAAAGCTGTTGCTAACTAAAACACTTTCATGTGGCTTTTTAAGCACTTTATAATACGGGTACGCTGATACCTGTTCCTAAGCGCTAACCTGTTGAAGGGGTATTGATTATAAATTATAACGCCATTTTCACCTTTCTCTTCGTGAAAATAGAATCAAATATTGCTTATTTATGTTTAAAGTAAAGGACAGGGTGTTTATCGCGTTGAAGGCACAAGTGTCATAATTTTTTCAATTAGGAAGGGCCCTTTCATTTTAGCGGTATCTCTGAAAGGGAAACCCCTTCCTAACGCTAAGTCGAGTGAACGGGCGGTAATAAGCAATACAAAGGAAAAGCCAATCGTTAGCGACTAAGCCACTTAAAGGGTTTTTTTCTGGGATGAGGTGGACAGGCCCTGCTAGTGAATATTTTTTTACACTACAATCAATTAATATTTATTTACGTGCCTACATTAATAAATATCAATATGTGTTCTGAGATCTCATTGTATTAAAGATCATTTTGACAACTTGCACTTTCATAAATGTTGGTGATATATTCCTTTTTATTGTTCTTAAGTTCATTAAGTATACCAGCCAAAATAACATAACTGGACCGATTCTGGTAAAAAAAAATTGTTACGGTTATGAACTTGTGTGTTATGTGACATTGACACGTGTCGCAGTGCATCTCGCGCGAACCATTAAGCGTGAGCGAGATGCCTAATCCTCCTCCTGTCATACAACCCGGCATTTCGCGAGTACCAATTACCTTGAGCGATCTCAGCGAAGCGAAGGTCATGTCAAAACAAGACCAAACCCGTAAAATTTTTTTAATTCAGAGGCTATCTGTAACTTGGTCCATTTTCAATGTAAATTTTTTGAAAGGGGATATTGGCTTAAGCGAATCAGCATCCGAGAGTTTAATTAAAAAGTGCTTTACGGCGCTAACGAGCGGCAATTCGGATTAAAGTTAAATATTTAAAAACGACCTGGTGGTCAAAAATACAAGGAGACCTCAAGCAAGCCCAATTGCCAGAACAAACAACCCAGGACAGGACATCCTGGCGCAAATATGTGAGGAGGCCCGACCCCAAATAAAGGGAAAAGGGATGGAAGAAGAAGAAGAAGAAGAACATATCGCTTTATTCGACATATTTTTTTTTTTAGGATCACCAACATACAATACATTACAGAAAAAATAATCTGTAGCTTACATAACATTAAGGGTAGATGTTTGTCCAATTATAGGTAACCACAGCTTATTCCAGTATCTTAGGATAAACAATATAAGTACAGTAAGACATTTAGACTTAAGCTATTAATAAATAAAATTTAACAAACTTCAAAAGAATACTTAGCAGGAAATTATGTTAATTGAATTAATTCGCACATCTAAACTGCATCGCACAGCTAAACTGTGGAATGAACTGTCGCCTGCGGTATTTCCGGACCGATACGACCTTCAAACCTTCAAGAAAAGAGCGTACTCCCATCTTAAAGGCCGGCAACGCACTTACAACCCCTCTGGTGTTGCAGGTGTCCATGGGCGGCGGTAATCGCTTACCATCAGGTGATCCGTCTGCTCGTTTACCTCCTCTACCATAAAAAAATAAAAAATAAAAAATAATCTGCATTTTACGACAGAAAGTGACAAAGTAACATATCATTAAAAACGAAGATACGAAGGAGATGAAAATACAATACAATATAAATGTGAACGTTGCAAATGATTTTTATATTTTTGTATGTCTTTGATTCAGCATGTAAAGTTATTATTCTTGATAATGTATGTTTTCCTAGCATGTAAGTGAATTGGTCTGACACTGTTAACTTGCATTGTGTTCATTAAAAAAAAAAAAAAAAAAAAAAAAAAAAAAAAAAAAAAAAAAAAAAAAAAAAAAAAAAAAAAAAAAAAAAAAAAAAAAAAAACAACCAACGAACAAGTGGCTGGGTTGCCACAAGCCCTCAGTAAAGATTGAATATACTTGGGAAAAATTGATGGTTCTATATGTAGAACAATTTAAACTGTAAAAAATATCATTTTGAACGTAACTAACTAACTAACTGCTTTGGCTCAGCGATCCAAAAAGAATCTTGGCCTCCGAAACGAGAGAACGCCACCTGTCCCGATCCAGCGCGGTTTCCTGCCATGAATTGGCATTCAGCCGACGCAGGTCCGCCTCCACGACATCACACCAGCGGTACCTGGGGCGCCCGATCGGTCGACGGCCGGTTGGTCGCCCCAAGTACGCTTCCTTGACTACGCGACCCTCCCCCATTCTGAGTCGGTGACCGAGCCAGCGAAGTCTGTGGGATTTAGTTACGCCGATGATATTGGGCTCAGCCACCAACTCTTCGATCTCGGCATTTTTCCGGATCCTCCAGGAGCCGTTGTCACTTCGGACAGGTCCCAGAATCTTCCTGAGCACTTTTCTTTCCGGTATCAGGAGCTAACTTTCCGCTTTTTGAGTTTTGAACGTGAATTTTAGAAATCGATTGATACCATTTCCTAGACTTAAAAAAATATGTTAAATCTGGTCTACAGCATAAGGCATATTACACAGTCGGAGAGGATATTAATAACAAAAATGCATGGCCTCCTATAAATAAATGAATGAATTATGAAATGTATATTGATAGTAAATTATAAATGTTGAATTTTCTATTTTGTAAGCTGTTAGGTATTTATTTTTAATTTATTTATTTATAATGTGCTTTTGACGATTCAAAAGAGATTGTAAAATCCTACTTCAATAAATGACTTTTTACTTCCTTTTTATTTGATCTATATTTGGAAAAGTTATCCAGAATATCAGATACTTTTGGCGTGTTGTTTCATCAGCTACTATTGCTGCTGACTGTACTACCTACTATTTATAAAGTAGTATTTCTACTTAAAATAACATTTTCTAAAATATTTTAATTTCTGTAATACAATCAACAAAGATAAAAAGAGTAATTAATTATTAGAATATTTTAGAATATTGCCTTCTTTTCCTTTTTCTTAAGGACTACAAGGGATAATTAAAAACCGATTGTTAATAAGAAACCGTCGCGAAAATAGTGTAGTAAATCTAGCAAGTTGTTGTATGGAGACCCATGCAATAATTTCTCAGTCCATGAAATTTTGCTTGGTTATTGTATAGTATGAGCCGAAACTAACATATAAATATCCAAAAAAAAAAAAAACCTAAGTTAGGTATTTATACGTAAAAATATAAATCTGTTTATATGTTTAACCGAGTAATTCCTCTGTCCAAAATTATTTTACCAAATAAGTTATTTGTATCAGTATGTAATACTAGAAAAAAATCTAAAATTTTTGTCAAACATGAGATTTTTTTTTTAATGATAATTCCTTTTTTGACGCTCATTTTCATCGGAAAATTGCTCTGTCATTTTTTTCTTCTTATATGATCTTAGAATATAATTTGGCGTAGTGGGTAAGAATATCCAAAAAAAAATACATACCCAAATGTATGTATTTTACAACTATTAAAAACTGAGAGTGGAAAAATTCTCAGCCTGTATTCTTTTAAATATATACTAAATATATACGTATACACTTAAATTCAAAATATCCAAAAGAAATATCATCCAGAACACCGAAATTTTTGAAGCGAAGATAAATCCATCCCGCGGTTACGCAATAATGTACCGTCTTCCTTTAGCAGTTAAGTGCAGATTAGTGTCCTTGTGCTACTAGTACGACCCGACCGCGTGACCCGCAGTCCACATTTAAGAAGGGACTTGTCGTTGTCACTGATGTGTGAGTCTACACTACATTTAGTGATTTTTGCGTTTTCTTTGTACCGAATAATATATACTTACGCAGTTTTATATAACATTGATTAGAATAATATCACGCTAAAGACGTTAATAACAACCGACGTCAAAAACAACTAGGTTCTAGAATTTTTGCCACGTAATAAAGATTACCTACTTATTGTATGCTTATCGTTAATAAATTGCGATATCTTAAAACTTAACCATTGAGATCTTTAAAACTACTGAACCAGTTTTGATGAAACTTGTACTATAAGCTGAAAGATACTTCATCATCATTATCGTCAGCCTGTTGCAGTCCACTGCTGGACATAGGCCTCCCCCAGATGCGCCACAAAGTACGTTTTCCCATTTTCTGCATCCAGTCCCTGCCAGCTACCTTCTTTAGACGCCCACATAGACTGACTGAGTTTAAAAGGTTCCTTTTTTCAGTTTTTCTTAAATAACTCGTAAACGGTGGCCCATAGCAAAAAATGTTCTTTAACGTAAATAATATATATAAAATTGCCGAATCGAAAGATTCAGTGCACTTTTTCGCTAGGATCAACATTTAAGAAATATTAAAGCGGGAAAGTTAATTAAAATCAATTTTATGGTCCATTTTACTATATTTTCGTGAATAACCCGTAAATAGCAAAAACCTTGTTAAACGTAAATAATTTATTTACACATTTTTTTTACAAAAAAGATTCAGTAAACTTTTTGAGCGTATCAATATTTAAAAAGATATTAAAGGGGGAAAGTCAATTAAAATCAATTCTAAGGTTCCTTTTCTTTCGTTTTTCGTAAATAATTTGTAAAGTATGATCCATAGCAAAAAATCTCTCATACATAAATATTAACCATAATTTTTACTACAAGAAAGATATACGAAACTTTTCGCTAGGATCAACATTTAAAAAGATACTAAAGCGGGAATATTAATACTAATCAATTTTAAAGTCACTTCTTAATTTTTCGTAAATAACTCTTAAACGGCAGCTCATAACAAAACAGGTTCTTATACATAAATAATTAACATAATATTTCCTACAAAAAACATACAGACCACTTTTCTCCAGGATCAATATTTAAAACAATATTAAAGGGGGAAAGTAAATCACAAACAATTTACAAGTCCCTAATTTTTTTGTTTTTCGTAATTAACTCGTAAACAGTGGCCCAATGCAAAAAGTTCTTTATACATTAATAATAGAAATGTAATTTTGTACAACAAAAGTTCCGTATTTTTTTCGCTAGGATCAATATTTAATGAGATATTAAAATTCATTATAATCAGTTTCCAGGTCCTTTTTAGGGTTCTGTACCCAAAGGCTAAAACGGGACCCTATTAATAATACTCCGCTGTCCGTCCGTCCGTCTGTCACCAGGCTGTATCTCATGAACCGTGATATACAGTTGAAATTTTCAAAGATGATGTATTTCTATTGCCGCTATAACAACAAATACTAAAAAGTACGGAACCCTCGGTGGGCGAGTCTGACTCGCACTTGTTGGTTTTTTTTTAGTCAGAGGGGCAAAGTTACTTACAATGAATCCTCAGATCTCTTTTTTAGTTTTTCGTAAATAATTTGTAAAGTATTATGACCTATAGCAAAAAATATATATATAAACAAATATAATAAAATTTTCTACAAAAGACATGCGGAACATTTTTCCCTAAGATCAGTATTTATTAAGGTTTTAAAGCGAGAAACACAAATAATGTGCAGAATTGATTAAAATTAACTTTCGCGGTTTAATATCTCAATAATATTGATCCTAAAGAAAAATAATAGAAATCTTTTTTCTAGAAAATTTTATGTTAAGTATTTATGTTTGAACGTGTTTTGCTACGGGCTACCGTTTACGAGTTACTTACGAAAACTAAAAAGGGTTTTTAAAATTGATTATTATTAACATTCCCGCTTTAGTATCTTTTTAAATATTCATCCTAGCGAAAAGTGTGCTACATATTTCTTATAGAAAATTTTATGTTACTTATTTATGTATGAGACATTTTTTTGCTATGGGTAATACTTTAGAAATTATTTACGAAAACTAAAGAAAAGGAACCTTAGAATTGGTTTTATTAACTTTCCCTCTTTAATATCTTTTTAAATAATGATCCTTTCACAAAGGGTACTGAATCTTTTTTGTAGAAAGTTTTATGTAGATCATTTACATTTTACAGCGTTTTTTGCTAATTGCCACCGTTTACGAAAATATAGAAAAATGGACAATAAAATTGATTTTATTTAACTTTCCCGCCTAATCTTTAAATAACAAAGTGGACTGAATTTTTCTTGTTCGAAATTTTATTTAGATGATATGCGTGAAAGAACATATTTTTTTGATATGGGCCACCGTTTACGAGTTATTTAAGATAAACTAAAAAAGGGCCATTTAGAGCTAGCAGCCGCGTCGATGCAATTGTCTCACGTGCGCTCCGAGCGATATCATTGTCGCTGGTTATAGTTTGGCATGCTATGACAGAAATATTTATATTTATATGTATTTCTGTTGCCGCTATAACAACAAATACTAAAAAGTACGGAACCCTCAGTGGGCGAGTCCGACTCGCACAAAAAAGTACCTATGAATTGATTTACCCCCTATAATATCTTCTTAAATATTGATCCTAGAGAAAAGTGATCGAATTATTTTTTTTAGGAAATATTATGTGCATTCTTTATGTATAAGAACGTGTTTTTCTACGGGCTACCGTTTACGAGTTACTTATGAAAACTAAAAAGGGTTTTAAAAATTGATTATTATTAACATTCCCGCTTTAATATCTTTTTAAATATTCATCCTAGCGTGCTAAATCGCATTAAATCGCAAAAAAATTAGCATCAAAAGTGTGCTAGATATTTGTCATAGAAAATTTTATGTTACTTATTTATGTATAAGACATTTTTTTTTGCTATGGGTCATACTTTACAAATTATTTACGAAAATAAAGAAAATGAACCTTAGAATTGGTTTAATTAACTTTCCCTCTTTAATATCTTTTTAAATATTGATCCTTTCACAAAGGGTACTGAATCTTTTTTGTAGAAGTTTTGTGTAGATTATTTACATTTTACAGCGTTTTTTGCTAATTGCCACCGTTTACGAAAATATAGAAAAATGGACCAGAAAATTGATTTTGATTTAATTTTCCCGCTTTAATATCTTTTTAAATATTGATCCTAGTAAAAGGTGTACTGAATTTTTCTTGTAGGAAATGTTACATAGATGATTTGCGTGATAGATCATTCTTTGATATGGGCCACCGTTCACGAGTTATTTAAGATAAACTAAAAAAGGGACATTTAAACCCTCCCTCCCCCGTACACAATAGCGCCACCCCCCTCTATCAGTACTTTCAGTATGTTATGTAAGGTACCTTTATCTACAACTATGCCAAAATTCGCTTATACACGAATTATTTCCCCGTTTTTTCCTTCGTTTGATGGCCTAATACGTACGACTCGAATGTAACCTATGCACCTAGGCGATACGCGAATGAATAGAGAAGTAGCAAGCTGCCACCGCCGGGCAGGCGCGGCGCGCGCGCTTGCGGCGGCCGGTACCGCTCCCGCACTGCACACTGCTCCCGATATGTTAAGTTTTTAATACGCTCGTTATTTTTTTTGGATGTTTTGATAGTTGGATGGAAATAAAACTGTGATCTTAATTCAATAAATAAAATGGATAGAGAAATTTTTCACAGCGAGTAAAAAGGCAATTTCTGAAAATAGTATAGTTACATGGATTTTTTTTTTAGATTTTCCTTTTGTAGCTATAAAACGGCAATAAAATGGCATTCCAGTGAAAAAATTAGACGGAGTAATTTTCCGGTCCAAGACACGTCCAAAAATTATATTTTATTAATATTGGTATTTCTACTGGGATATTTTTTTGGATATTTCATATATTGTTGTAATACGTTACATGAATATGTCTGATGAAGAAAGTTTGAACGGAGCATTTTTCCGTAAAAAGATATTAACGATTTAATACTTTAGGTATTTACTTAAATCCTATTATTATTATTCTTTGGAAATTAAGACAATACTTTTTATTTATTGATACTTTATCATACTGTAAAGTTTTTTCTGGCAGAGGAATTACTGCGGGGTCCACTACCTTTATTTCCTACACTAAAATGAAAACAGATCATTCCAAAAATACTTCGCTTGATCGACTTCAAGAAATTATAACCTGCTTGAAATCAAGGAAGCCTTTCCGTGAATTTCTTTAATAATATAAGTAAGTATACTTACAATCATTGTTTGAAGCATTTAGAACAAAATGTATTTATATATGTAAGTTCCCCTAAATTGTTTAACATATATATAAATGCACTTATCGAGAGGCTCAGCAGCATGCATGTTGGCTGTCGCATACAAGACACTAGTTTCAATAACATTAGTTATGCAGACGATATGGTGCTGTTGAGCCCCTCGGTAGGAGGGCTTAGGAAATTGCTAAATGTATGTGAGCAATATGCTATTAGTCATGGCCTTAAATATAATTGTACTAAAAGTGAATATATGATTTTTAAGCATAGTAATAAATGTAAGGATGATTTTCCCCCAGTATTGCTCAATGGCGTCCCTTTAAAACAGGTATCTGTATTTAAGTACCTAGGACATGTAGTGTGTGATAATATGAAGGATGACGAGGATATAAAAAGGGAGCGTAGGGCGCTGGCGACTAGAGCAAATATGCTGGCACATAGATTTAGGCGTTGCACCGCGCCAGTAAAAATAACATTGTTTCGAGCTTTTTGCACTACCTTCTATACATGTGCACTATGGACCAGCTATACGCAAAGGTCGCTAAGCGACCTACGTATCCAATACAACAATGCCTTCAGGGCACTGTTGCGGTTGCCTCGCTGGTGCAGCGCGTCCGGGATGTTCGCGGATGCGCGCGTGGACGGGTCCAGGCCATCATGCGCGCGCGCTGCGCGGCCGCGCTGCGGCGCCTGCGGGGCAGCCGCAACAGTCTCCTGGCAATTATAGCTGACAGGCTTGACAGTCAGCTTCTTGTGCACTGGACCAGGGTACACTCAGTAGCTACATACACACAATTCGCATGAGTGTATGTAGTTATTACTGGTGTATGTGCCTGGCTCCAGTTTTAAACCCTTAAATATCGTAAGTTTAATTTATTTCAATAATAATTTAATATATTTTTTTAGAGTAAGTCGTACTAACACTGTATGGACCAAGGTCTGAAATAAATGATTTTTATTTTTTTTTATTTTTTTTATATTATTTAGGCAAATCTTGTCGGTACAGTCAAAAGATTGAATTCAGGACCCATTTTGTACCTTTGTCACTTGTCACAATGGCAATAGGATATATGAGGTCTCTATCAACTTTCTGATAGCGGGAATATTGATAGGAGTATCGGTGTGCCCCAGGGTTCTTCTTTAGCAAATTTGTATTTTCTGATCCAGGTAAACGATTCACCTAAAATCGTAATTGGTGACAAGTATATCTTTACGGACGATGCCTGCGATATTATAATAACCAACACAATTCCATCTCTAGAGAACATTATAGCCTCGGGTATATTTAAGCTACAGAGGTGGTTTTCTGCAAATGGTGTAGTTTTAAATCTACACAAAACCCAAGTGGTGCACATAAGCCAAGGGGGTAGGCCCCCGTACCCACTGTGTTAACGTGGATGGCGCCGTCCTCAGGTACATAGCACTAAGTGACTTTAGACGTGGCCTTGAAATGGAATGACCATATTGATGTGGGTCGCGTATGTTGCCTCACCAGCAGCTAAGGGCGCTAAGGAACAGTGAGAAATAGCTATATTTCTCACTGTTCCTTGTGAGAAATAGCTTTAACATTTGTTTTATTTCTAAACAGTGAGAAATAGCTATATTTCTCACTGTTCCTTGTGAGAAATAGCTTTAACATTTGTTTTATTTCTAAACAGTGAGAAATAGCTATATTTCTCACTGTTCCTTCGGTGATGTGCTGTGGTCTAGAGTTCTGGGGCGAGGCTGCGGAATGGTAGCGTGTATTCATTTTGCAAAAGCGTGCAGTAAGGATTATATCATATGCCCCACACGGAAACCCCGCTAGGCAACTCTTCATAAACTTCATAAACTCTTCTCGTGCATTATCATTGAATAAAGAATATATTGACTTTGACTTTGAAATAAATAGAAACATAACGACACTCACATCACAATAAGAGATGCAACGAATATTCGGTCACTATTCGGTATCCGGCCTATTCGGCCACAATTTTACTATTCGGCCGAATACCGAATAGTGGCATAGTATTCGGCCAAATATTTAATTAGAAACCGTCGCCATCAGATACATCGGACGCAGCGGCCGCGGTGCTAAAAAATATCTGAACACGCACGCCTTCACAATAGAGGCGTGTTCAGATATTAGTGAGCACCTTGGCCGCTCCGATATATCTGATGGCGAATGCACCAAGCCGTCATGTTAAAGTAAAGACACTAAAGTCGAAGAATTTCGTACATTGACGTGCCATATGCTATTTCTATCACACGCGTGTAATGTAATTAATTGCTCCATGTCCCATCCATGATGTTAACGGTCAATGCCACTGTGCCTGCGGGACAGCAATAGTGCGATAGAGATAGGAAATGGCGAGTCAATGTTCGAAATTCTTCTTGCTTAGCGTGCTTACTTTAGCTGTCAAATTCGAAACATGCATTTGTATTAAACTTAATACATCTAATTCAGTAAATGTATTATCTTTGGTTTGTACTCGTAGACTGTAATGGATGAATTAAGATTTCGTTTATTAAACTATCCTGTATGGGTTCCCAACTCAACTATAATATTCATTTCGATACGCTGTAGTCAACTATAAAAAATGACCAATCACGAGCAACAAATGAATATTGGTTTCTTCATGCCTCATATTATTTTTTAAGTTTTTCTTTTTGCTTCATATCAGATAATGAAGTCCATTGTTATCAGTAATTAGTCGATGTTTTTAATAATACATGGGTTGCGCTGGATAAGGAGTCGAGTAAAGCCCTTTGAGGGTTGAAAGCCGTTGTATTTTAACGAAAACCTTGTTGCAGTCTCTGAGAATTAATTATGCGTGTATTTAGATAATAAATACAGTTTGGAATATTTTGGAGGAAAGACGATGTTTCTTTTATACAACAGCTACTGAAAACCTGCCCATAATAGGGCCGATTAATTCAATTAAATTTGTTGCTCTCCAGTGGTGGGCACAGGACAGTCCGCGGGCCAGTTCCGGTCCGCGAAAGGATTTTATCTGGCACGCCGACGGTCCTGTGAAATAATTAGTATGTTAACGGCACCAATCATAGAAAACTTAAGAGAAGATTTGGAGTGTTTTTGATATTTCACAGACAACTGTAAAATTTCTACCGCTTTACGCTTTAAAAGTTGAATGTCCAATTCGTCCTTTATGTTTTCTATGTATTTAATGAAAGCTACTGCATTTGGTTTCAATATTATTAACCAATTAAAACTGTATTTTTTTGCTATAGTCATGGAATGTATGGCGCCATTCATTTTCAAAATAACAAATATCAATGAAAAATTAAACTTAAGTAGCTCTTTGGCTCTTGTTTATGGTAAAATGTTACCAGCGATTAAAAACTGATGATAAATACTTGTTTTACAGGATTTGTCTATACCATTCCATTACTGGTGCCTGTTCCATTATAGGGGTGTTTACTATATATGGCATTCGCCGACGATAATCACAAATCAAAATATATTTTTGCTGTGGTTCTGCAATTCTCTTAAATTTCTTAAACTTTCTTGCCCCCAAGAAGAAAGTTTCCCCAAGAGGATAATCCATCATTACTAAAATTTAAGGTAAACGACGTTAATTTTCATTGCAATGGCAGAAATGTAATTGTCCTTAACTCTCAAACTGGCCGCGTATGATTGGCCTTAATTTAAATAAAGTAATTGAAGAAATATGTTTCTACTAAAGTAGTTGTTTTTTCTTCAAACCTTCAAGAAAAGAGCGTACTCCCATCATAAATTCCGACTACGCTCTTGCAACCCCTCTGGTATTGCAGGTGTCCATGGGCGGCGGTAATCACTTACCATCAGGTCGGTCGTATGCTTGTTTGCCTCTTGTATCACAAAAAAAATATTCTTAAATTTTACATGTAAAAAAAATTGTTCTTGGGAAAAAAACAATTTATGGTACAAGCTTTTATCGCTGACTGCAACGAATATAAATACTTATCGAGACAATTCTAAATACCCCAAACACAGGTTGGTTGCGTTGTTTTATCACAGAGTTCTTATGGCCACCTCCAGTCTCCATCATCAGATCATCTCGATGGTACCATAATATTGCATTGTCACCCGACTTACATATGTATGCAAATTTTCAGCTTCATCGGAAACCGGGAAGTGGGTCAAATTTAACTTGCAAGATTTGATTACAAACAGACAACGGTCAGGTGAAAGTAAATAAAAGCTTGTAAAAATGTGCTAAACTTCGAAAAACCGTGTACAAATATTAAACGTGACAGCTACTCCCTGTCAGAATGAACTGTCATAGACGACCATCATGTGACGCGAGAGGGTACAGTCGACCGATAAATGCTAGTTAAGTAAAATTGCTCTTAAAAAACTACAGGCAATTTCACAAGAGCGTGAAATAAACAGAGCATACCAGAAATACCTAGCTTGATCGATTTCATGAAATTATAACCTGTCTGAAATTAAAGAAGCCTTTTCGAGAATTTCTTTATTAAGAGCCCAGTATCGATTTTAGAGCAAAAATGTAAAATTGATAAGATTTAGTCGTTGAAATTGTACACCTTTTGTTACGTAAAATATAAATAACAAGTATTGGTTTCTATTAGCCTTTGGGCGGGCCGGGGCAGATTCGTATTGAGACAGTTTGGTTTTGGGCCGGAATCTGAGTGGGCCCGACTCTGTGGAGGTCAGATTCGCCATATGTGTGTTTCTGAATAAAACAATATCGACATGCGACTTATGATATGGAGGTCACTTTCTTTTGAGGCCAATTTCTGAGTAGGACAGATTCGTGTTGGATCGGTTGAGTTGTATGCCAGAGTCTGAGTGAGTACGACTCTGTAGAGGATAGAGAGATCCCGACGAACCGAGGTGTTGTGCCCGCTAGTCTGTCACCCCTGGGCATTCGAGAATGACGTGGGCGGCTGTCTCTTCTGCCTCCATGCATGGCTTGCTGCATAGTGTTACAGTAGTATTTTCGTAATACCTAATTAATCATTTGTCAATCTATTTAGATATTGATATTAATACTTCTGATATTGATAGTTGAAATAATCAATATCTTACGTCACTAAATTAAATATAAAATAGTAAGTTAAATATTAATATTTTATTTTTAACAGTGTATTTTACGTAAAAAGTATTTATTTTCTTCGTGACATTCGTAGTAGGTTAGTTATTTCAATTTCTGTCATAAAAAAACTCCATGTAAACATACAGAAATAATGTAAGTAATTTAAAAAAAAAAGTTATACGGTCCCTGGTTATCAGAAAATGGTATAATACTATTGGTAATGGTATGGTAGATACTTTTAACCCGTCTCTGATACGTTACTTTTTATGCTGACTATACTACGCAGCCAGCGCCGAAGACGTGCCGCATATGTATCCGGTATGGTCTAGCCTTAACCCGTTTTATGCAGTCGTTGATAGCCGATGTTTTGTCGTTTTCAATTCCATCCAGAATCCAACTATCACCAATACGCCGTACACCAGTATAGCTGAAACAAATTGGCATTCAATTAGAATAGGCTAGATGATAATATTTAGTCTACTAATAAATTCATGCACGCACGCACGCACGCACGCACACACGCACACGCACACGCACACAAAGTAATAAATTCATACATCGGGTTTTTTTGGTGCGGGAATGATTTCGTGTACTTATAACTTTGTTTATTGTAATATTATTACTACACTATGTATTGAAAATAGATAATTAGCTCCAAATTCATATTTTGTTCAGTGTGAAAGGCTCTCTAGATAGGGAACCACTTACGCGTAGAAATACAAAAGAAACGACATGGGAAGCATATAAGGCTGACCTCGAAAAACGTCTAAAGGATGTCCCAAAATATGTCAAAAGGCTAGAAAACCTTCGAAGGTTTACACGTCGTATATTTAATCACTCGACCGAACCGAATGAGTGGGAAAGGTATGGTTGACTGAATATAATAAACAAATCAGGAAGGCAAAAAGAAGGTATCTCGGTCTCCTTAAAAGACCGGATGGCACATTAACGAACACAGAAGGGGAAAGTCTCGACTTGCTCAGAGGCACCCACTTCCCCGGTTCGTATTCAACCAGTAATACACAACTTTGCGCCCAAAGGAATCCTCAAATCCACAGGGCAAGCAATATCGACTGGAATTTGGCAACCAACATCTTTAGACCAAACAAAATTAAATGGGCATTGGAAAAATTTAAACTATTTAAATCAGCGGGAGAAGATGGAGTGTTTCCGGCGCTTTTACAGCAAGGACAGGAGCTCCTCCTCCCGCATCTGGCCAGAATATTCCGAGCAAGTTCCGCGTGGGAAATTATATCAGATAAATGGACTAGGGTCAAGGTACGATTTATACCAAAGCAGGGAAAGAGGACTGCTCACCAGGGATCGGAACCGGTTTTTTGGAAAAACTTTGAAATAAACATATATTTCGGTTTATTTTATACTCAAAATATAGGACTCGGTTGTGTTTTTAGATAACGACTTCGTATTATTAGATTGCCCAATTAGAAATGAAATAATTAACAAAGAACGAAAAAATACCGTTTTCGTTCCCATACAAAAAATACCGGTTTCCGATCCCTGCAGCTCACAACCTAAATCCTTCAGACAAATCAGTCTAACATCGTTCCTACTCAAAACGATGGAAATAATTATTGAATAGCACATTAGAGCGAAATACCTGGTGGAAGGACCACTAAGTGTAAACCAACATGCTTACCAAAAGGGAAAATCTACGGAGACTGCCCTACTCGACCTGGTTGACAAGGTGCAGAAAACCCTAGAGGACAAGCAAACAGCTCCATGTGCATTCCTTGATGTAGAGGGTCTTTTCGACAATACGCCCACAGAGACTATACTAAATGGTATGAAATCAAAGGGAGTTGACGAAACCACCACCAGATGGGTACATAGCATGCTCTCGAACAGAGTAGCCACTCTGACCCTCAATACTATAGACCATGAATTTTATACCACAAAAGGGTGCCCACAAGGAGGCGTGCTTTCGTGCAAATGCAAATCACTGACGCTCCGTAGCGATCGAAACGCAACTGTCACTGTCACTGTCGCACTAATATGGAAGAGTGATAGAGAGACGCAAAGCGATTCGTTGTCGAAGCGATAACGATTGTCACCTTGGCTGCATGGCGACCGAAGAGCTGGTGGTTTCCTCGCACAACGTATCAGCATTGAGATACAACGAGGAAATGCCGCCAGTATCCTTGGTACAATGCCTTAAAGCCCTATTTTACATTTAAGCTAATTATACCTCTGTATATATATTATTATTTAATACCATACACATGTCATTACTCGTATACATTTATGTTACAATTACTTTGCTTAACCTTGTGGCTTATCTTCTATTTGCTCGTAGTTTATATTTAGTAATCTTATCTATTAAGATGAATAGACAAAAGTGGACGACCGCCCCGAAACCGCCTTTCCATACAAAGGTAGTCCCCATTTTCCTTTTTGGATATTAACATGTTAGTGACTCATGATACGGGTACCGTCGTATCATGAGTCACTGACAGTGTCAAAACTGACATATACGCTATCGAGAACGTAATTTACTTTCGATACATCTCGCTCACACTTACATATGTGCGAGTACGAGCGAGATGCATCGAAAGTAAGTTACGTTCTCGATAGCGTTTATGTCAGTGCCGAACTGATGGTAGCCACATAGGTATTAAAATATTTTGACACAATTTGATGTATATCAACCACAAGTATCGGGCTAGTTCGAGTTTTTTTTATGGCTTTCCCCTCTTGTGTTTTGGCAGGAGGGATTTTGCCAATGACGACGTTTCAAGACGTACCACACACGATAAGCATGTTCGGTGTATGATACATTTTGGTTTGGTTAAAGGACTTGTGGGAGGTACCTAAAACAAAAAACATTTATTGTTATGGACATCCCAAACAACACAGGACATGTACAGTTCATTAGAAAAAGAGCGGGGAAGGTGAGATAAGAAATGGACAATAGACATACGATAAGATGATTTTAATAGAAAATGTGGAGCGGTTAAAGTTTTATATTATTTTCTTGTATGTGTTTAAGAAAAATTCCAGTGATTCGAGTTTTATTTATGCGATCTGACTCTGATACAAAAATTGTAAGGCTCCTAAAATTGAAAAATCTAAAAAAAAACAAAAAAAAAAAACAAAGACAAAGACAAACAAACAAAGGCGTAAGGCTTGGGCGTAGGCGTAAGGCGAAGGCTTATATTGTTCCCACGGGAGTTATGGATTGTGTAGCTTTTTTTTTTGATTAAGTTAAACCGACGAGCGTGTATGAGGAATGTCATGAAAGTGAAGGAAGCGAAAGAGGTATGTCAGGATCGTAGCAAGTGGAAATCCGTGGTCTCTGCCTACCCCTTCGGGAAATAGGCGTGATTATATGTATTACATACATACATATAATCACGCCTATTTCCCGAAGTTAACAATTATTTATTTTATTAATTTCACAGCCGTTTAAAATATTTTTACTTAATTTTCAATCGTGGCTGAATGCCGAATAGGTCTGTGCCGTTGATGCCTAACCTGTCAAGAAATTTAAAAATGTCGGACGAATGTCGGATATGTCACCGTATTCAAGGATTATTTCAGTTAAAATTTAGTTTTTTCTTCGCAAGTGTTTGAAAAACATTGTGTGTAACTCCGGGGGTAAGAATATTGCAAACTTGGGTCTTTAATTCCCTCCAGCCTGCGGCTGTTGGGAATTACCACCCTCGTATCCAAAATTTCACTTACTCCCGTCGTTGCGTAATGTACTTCTATTCGCATTATGTCAATATTCAAGGAGGAAAATGGAGACTACGTTTGTATGGAGAAACGCTCGTCCCCTGTCCTCTTAATATATATGCAATAGTATGTAGGTTTACTTTACATTGTCCTTTATTATATGTATGTTTTCGTGTCTTGATTGTTTTGCATATTAACTTAGCCTATATAATCTTATTTTTAAAAAACTACCTAATTCTTTAATTATTCAGAAATGTAAAAAAAAAATGAAAGGAGTCGTTCTTTACGTAGTGATAAGTTCGTCCATTTTGGCATTTGTGATAATTATTATTTTAACTAGGTACTTAATATTATAAATTCATTGACATATTTAAACAAATGGACGCCCAATGCCAAAGCAATACCTCAATATCTTTTTTGAAGAACTATCCATAGATACCCCACACGTAAGGATTTGATCAAAAAACATTTTTGAGTTTCAGTTCTAAGTATGGGGAACCCCCAAAATTGTTTTTTTTTTCTATTTTTGTGTGAAAATCTTAATGCGGTTCACAGAATACATCTACTTACCAAGTTTCAACAGTATAGTTCTTATAGTTACAGACATACCGAATACATACCGACAGACATGACGAATCCATAAGGGTGCCGTTTTTTGCCATTCTCCCCCCCCCCCCCCCTACACGTAAGCGCCACCCCCATCCCCTACCCGTAAGCGCCAACCCCATCCATCAGTACTTTCAGTATGTTATGTAAGGTACCTTTATCTACCAACTATGCCAAAATTCGCTTATACACGAATTACTTCCCCGTGTTTTCCTTCATTTGGTTGCCTAATAAGTAAACATAATAAGCCGCAAACATTTTGTTACCGAGATTTAGGATTAACATATATATTATGATTGCCTTGATTTATATGGAAATGTGCATGAACTTAGAGATAATGTTTTGGATCATCTCAAGTTGTATGAATAATTCCATACTCATGAATAATGGCAAGCATTAGAACAGTATTGTTTTCCTTTCTATTTGTATTGAAAAAGTTGATTTTCTAATGTATAAATCCCAAATAATACCTTATTTTAAAGATGACGTCATAACTCTTCAATTTTTTTTATTCTTTTTGGTGCTACAGGTCAAATTGATTCAAATCGCCGAAAGATTAATCGTGCCAATTTTCATGCTTTTAACACAATTTGCAGGTTTTTAGGCGTACCGCTAGCACTAACTCCTATCTTTCTCTAGGCAACTAAAATATTCAATGCTAAAAACAACTCACTTTTTAAATGTGGGGTTTTTTTTTTGTACACCAAATCATGTAAATAAAGATTCTTCGCTGGTCTGGAGGAGTCACAAGAATGGACGAAATAAGGAATGATTATATTCACGGTACATTAAAGGTTGCCAAGGTGCACGAAAAACTTACCGAAAACCGTATGCGCTGGATTGGATATGTAATGAGGTGAGAGGATGACCATATGACCAAATGACGACCCGTCTGGCCTTGTGGGTGACCTTGCCTATGAAGCCGGGACCATCGGCAGGTTCAAATCCTGGTACGGGCATTTATTCGTGTGATGAGCATAGATATTTGTTCCTGAGTCATGGGTGTTTTCTATGTATTTAAGTATTTATAAATATTTATATATTATATATATCGTTGTCTAAGTACCCTCAACACAAGCCTTATTGAGCTTACTGTGGGACTTAGT
Organism: Cydia pomonella; assembly: GCF_033807575.1. Taxonomy (NCBI): domain Eukaryota; kingdom Metazoa; phylum Arthropoda; class Insecta; order Lepidoptera; family Tortricidae; genus Cydia; species Cydia pomonella. The sequence goes on along the minus strand of NC_084717.1, from coordinate 19,614,863 downwards.
CAATTTGTGTAATAATGTCCTATAATATTTATTTATATTTATATTTAAAAGAATGATGAACATAGAAGAGGAAAAAAATTGCCTGGTCGAACACCATTAACCTGGCTTCAAACCATAAAGAACGATATGCAAGAAACAAACACAACAGAATAGACAACCGACAACCGTGTGATATGGCGCAGGATTAAAATGTGACCCTCCCCCCTCTAACTTTTGAACCCCGGGTCCAAAAAATATGAGAAAAAAAATCGTGAAACAATAGCTTAGTAAATACTTTCAATGAAATTTATAGCGAAAATGATCGGTCTAGCTGTTTTTGAGTCATTGCAAAAATCTTCTCTTCTTCGTAAAAAGACGTACAACGCTGCGAAGGCACTCCCTTTTTTATTTTTTTTTGAACCAAAAGAAGAGTACAAAAAGCCTTAAACTACTAATCTGCCAAACTGCAGTACAGTTTATTGGCAGAAAAAACCAAATCTACCCTCCATCGACTAGTAGGTATTATAAATATTAATAACTATAGCCGCTTTTGCATACGTATGTATATTGAAACCTTGGTATGTTAAAACTTAAACTTCAGAGTGGTTATCACATACTGTTATTGATCATAGGTATTATGTAATTCAAGCTAACATTAACAATGTAAATTAAAATAACTGCTGAGTTTAAGCTAGTTATTGGTTTAGTTTAGTCGCTGTAGAACCTTTATCAATAAATGATTTTACACGTATAACCGAAACAAGCCTGTCCATAGACCCACCACAGAACATTCCCACAGAAATTGTCGTAGTAATTTTAACTTTTTTAAATACACGTGATGCTAATGACGTTTTTAATTTGGAAAGGCTCCACACCGATACCCCTAGTGTAAATTTAGTCGATAGCGAAACGTGACGTACGCGTTTGCCTTAAGTCTCATTTTGTATGGGTTTTTGAACAGCGCGCCAAGCGGGACGTTTTGGAAAGTCAAAAATCTCATACAAAATGACACTTAACGCAAACGCGTACGTCACGTTTCGCTGTCGAAAATATTTACACTAGGGGTACCGGTTTACTGGTCTGGGATCCATCTGATTTACATGATACTTACTAATTAATAGCCCTCGTTTAGCCTGTTCTCAAAAAATAGTAACTACAAAACCCTACAATGAGCATGACGTCATGCTCTTGGCCAATTTTTTTTATTTCATTGCAGGTTTGAGGACAGGTCACGGGCGCTGTAACTATTTTCACCATAAATGGGGCTGGCGGGACTATTATACAGCGCTGCCCTTTGCACTCTTTTCCAGGCCCCCCGGAAGATCTGTTTAAATTAACACCAGACGCAATCTCGTGGCTTGAGACCCTGAATGTAGATTTATAATTATTTTATTTAGCTATATATTTTTGAAATGTTTATGTTTATACGCCATACGATTAAATAAACTGCAGGTTTGAGAAAAACACTAGCTATACAAATCTCGGCGAGTAGCCGGCCGCGTATCCCTATCCTACCTATATCTAAGTACTTGGTCTGTAACCCTTCGTTTCCCGTCCTCTATACTAATGTACTATTTCGTTACTTACCAATAGCAATGAGTCCAAACACTAAAGCACAAATTGCGTTGACAAATTTGTTAACTTCTGACACATGCAGACATATTAAGATAATCAGTATGACGAAGGCTAGGACCAGCCACATTGAATATACTATGAGCCAGCTTAGCACCACTGATGGCTTCTTCTAGAAAAGAAATTCATTATTTATGGAAAAATATCATTCTATCTTAAATTAATAATAATTACATAAGTATAATATACTGATATCCAGCATTGACAAGAGTAAAAACGCAAGAAATAAATATTTTTTACACAATTCGATCTAGTCACAATAAATTCCCGGACTAGGATTTTAACCCGGGACCTCCTGCTACGTAGGCAGGGTACGGTAGGCAGAGCGCCAATTACATCCACACTACACGATAACGGGCCAAAAATCAGTCCCGATTCGGGCCTGATAATCGTTTTCCGTTTCACGGAATATCAGCACAATATTTGAAATGTACTTAAAAAATACTTTGTCTCTAATTGCCAAAAATGTGTAATGTTTGATATTATTGCATATGAACCATTTTTTTTACATTTCAAATATTGTAAACGATGTGCTGATATTTGGTAAAACGGAAAAATAATATTTCCCAGGCCCGAAATCCGGTCTGACATCAGGCCTGATAAAGTGTGGATGCAATTGGCATTTAATTAACAGCAACAATATATAATTAGTTGGAAGATATCCTTAAATAATTTTGCCTTTGTATTTAGATTTTCCTAAATGTAAGTTACTATTATTATTATTTTTTTGTATAGTAAAAAGTTTACAACTACTAATAGTTTTTTTTGTTGAAGCGAATTTATGTAAAACTTTAACAAACATTTTAAATCATAAAATTAATAACATTTATATCGATAATCTTATTACGTATATAGTTCTAATTTTGTACACGACTAACTAACTACAGGGGCAACAAAAATAGTGCGGGTCCGTTTAAGGGCATATTAGGTATTGTGATCTGATTAGAAAAAAAAATACGCAAAATTTTTGGCCTTTGAATGGAGAGTTGGCCGACTTTTGACGACCTGGCCCGTAGCATACAGAAATACGTAAGCAAAGAGTGCTCACTCCACACATCAGTTTTCTTACCAAAACGCTTATTTTCGTAGTCGACATCTAGTGTCAAGTAGCGGATTTATCAGTACCGCTACTAGATATCACGAATGTCCCGATAGACCAAGTGTATTGCTCAACAATTATACTGTGTTATACGCGCGTTATCTTTTTTCTTATCGCAAGATATTTTTTATTTTTCGAGTTCTCGAGGCATGAGTTTGGTTCCCGTCTCGACGAAGGATTAATTTCTCTAGAATTCTCGATCAGAAACCTTATCTAGCTTTCTAAGACAGTAATGAAGATTTCCTAAATGAAACTAGGTAATAATGAAGAACAGTACCTTTTTAATGCCGTGAAAGAACCATAAGTTCATAGCAATCATGACGAGCATGTAAATAAAGCCAGTGATGCTATAAGCGTAGCAGTTGAGCATAGCGAAGGGATGGCATGACTCATAGGTGGGGCAGTCCTTGATGAAGACGATTTGGATGATCATGGTGACGGCGCAGATTATCAGGAGGCACTTAAAAAGAGACACGAGAACATGAGAAATTAGGCAATATAGTGTGGTAATCTGAAGAGCTTCAAGCTCAAAATATAAATTATCTGGACAAAATTTACGATTGTTGACAATTTCTTGTCAATAATAAAAAAAACCGGCCAAGAGCATTTGGTCCGATATGCTCAGTTTAGGCTTCGTGTCTAATAAGAAAGAATCTATAAGTATATTAAATTGTTAACCAAGGTTTAAAATCATGTTGAAATGGTGTCTTTTTTTTATATACTACGTCGGTGGCAAACAAGCATACGGCCTGCCTGATGGTAAGCAGTCTCCGTAGCCTATGTACACCTGCAACTCCAGAGGAGTTACATGCGCGTTGCCGACCCTAACCCCACCCCCCTCGTTGAGCTCTGGCAACCTTACTCACCGGCAGGAACACAACACTATGAGTAGGGTCAAGTGTTATTTGGCTGCGGTTTTCTGTAAGGTGGAGGTACTTCCCCAGTTGGGCTCTGCTCTAGATCTGGAATGACATCTGCTGTGCTGTGCCCTACCACACAAGGCGAGATGACATTCACATTGCCCATACCTCTCTTTTCGACGTAGTTTAAGGACATACCCGGGTCTTTCGCCAAATTGAACACTCTATTTACTTTTCATATCGAATGCTAGGCAACCAAATAAGACAAGGCAAAGCATAATCAGTACCTAATGAAAGTATCAATCAATCAATCATTTATTTATTTGCAAAAATACCGTAACATAAGGTGTTAGAACTATTCAGGTACAATGTGTATTTTCCTTACAAGCAAGCGTGAAAAATAACAAAATTAAAATTATGACATTAATATAAATAGTTAGAAAGTAATCGATGAATAGCCATGATTTTTTGAAAACCTCGGACAGACACAAACAGTAGGGCTAAGATGGTCGGCTCTTTATCATTTGTCACCATACCTGTCCCGTTCTAATAAGTATGTAAGTGCGAAAGTGACGGGCATAGTGACAAGTGATAAAAATGGAACCATGATGCCGCCGCAGGACGGACATGGCAAAACTATAAGGGTTCCTAGTTGAGTTGCAACCTGTTTAGTATAAATAGCAGAATAAGCAACCAATTGTCACTTACCACCTAAAACACTGCTGTACCTACTTATTCTTTGCAAATAAATACATACATACATACATACGGGACCCTAAAACATAATTATTTATTCCCAACTAACATCTTAATTTATAAATACTCATTTAAAACTATCACTGTTTGAACGAAAAACACATTTTATAACGGGGTCTATTGCGAATTTATTTTACTAATATTACCTTTATTTAGATCGACTTTTCGACACAAGTTTCACTGATCATGGTCGCGGCTAACTCACATCACCATGGCATAGCATGAGCATGAGCGTAGTAGTTAGCCGCGACCATGACCTTTGAAACCTGTGTCGAAACACTCGAAACGTCGGTAAATAGAGGTCCCTAATTAAATAAATTCGCTATAGAATCTGTTTAAATGTGATTTAATATGTTATAAAACCTCTAATATAACTTATTTGCGTCGCTAAAACCATCTCTGGCTGATGTTTTGGATCATTTTGGATTCCCACTTCACTTAAATGATTAATTCCTATAATATCTCTATCTATATTCAAATACGAAATAAAAAGCGTAGGTTTACTAATTTGTCCACTTACTAATGTAATAATTCCAAATACTAATGCTCCTGTCTTCAAAGGAAACTTATATAGAAATTTCTTGGGTATGCACAACATTTTGTACTTCGTCAAATTTGAATTTGTCAGCGCATACGAACCAACTAGATTTGTTATAAAGGTACTGTATCCCTAGTCTAAATTTATTCGAAAGCGTGACGTGATTGTGACCGCTTTTGCGTTAAGGCGCGGTGTATAGTAAAATGCGCTATTTTTAAATCGATATTTACAGGCTTGTACAAGGATTTCATCGATTATTTTCTAGTATGTATAACTTCAGTCTTTGAACTAGCCGTATGCTTGTCAGAAACACGATGGCTCATCTTCATCTCGATAGATTTTTGCTTTGAAAATATGCTTAAAACTGTATTTATTTCGATATTTTAGAAGTACTATGATGAATATCAATATGAAATTTACTTCATTCAATAGCTTTTAAATAACTCTAACATTTTGCTTGTCAGTTTATCAATGCGTTAAATTTTTCATTCATAATTATGAATTCAACATTTTGTCTACTTAACGTTACCCTGCGCGGCAATACCGTCAGTACGCCAGTACGCCCGTGACCACTGTCAGCGTCGGACCTGTGCTAGTTTAGCGGACGTTACATAAAATGGATAATCACACTATAAATACACAAATATGTTATACACACAATGTTTTCATCACTCTTACGAAGAAAAAACTAATTTTTAAGCTAATTGATTCTTAAATACGGTGACATTTCAGACATCCATCCGTCATATTATCTTTTTTGACAAGTTTTACACACGCACCTGTCCGGCATACAGCCACGATTAACCAAATGATGAAATGGTGCCTTGCACCCGAGTTAAACACTCTACTTTTCATTTTTAATACGAGGAAGGTAAAATACATGTACATTTTAAAAAACACTGCTAAGTATAAAATTCAGTAGTACTTATTTCGTGAGGGGTACCTACTTTTAATTATCAATTTAGGTAAAATAATATTTTAAATGGCTATTACAGTAATAATCAAATTGAATACCTATTTTTAAACGTAAACAAATAAAATTAATCCGCTTGTTTAATTTATATAAGTCATTATATTGGAACAGCTTCATTTTTAACACATACAGGATGCAGGAGATATACTGGATTTAAATATGTGGGATTTAAATAGTGTTTAGTGAAAGGTACCATTTCACGTTTTTGTGGAAGTGCTCAAATGGCTGTAATATTTTATGTTATAAGTGTTGAATTTGTTTGGTATTTCTGGTTTATTAACTTTCATATGGTATACACTTAAGACTTTATTTACAACATTTATCAACTATTTTATTTTGTAAGGTGAGCAGGAGTGATATTTACCCTTCAAATTCCATTCAAAATTTTGCAAGTACTCGGTTCGGAAGTTTGTATATATTTGTACCTCTCGCCAATATTTTTATTTCACTGGTTAATTGTTCTGTAAATTCAAGAATGTCACTAAATTCCATTTTTGATAATGTTAAACATAAAGTCCTTTGTAAAAGTTTGGTATAATACTTTTATACCATGCTATTTCTTTTTTGTATGAAATGAAAACTGGTGACATTTTATTTCTTTTTTCAAGTATAAATTTCGATGACACTGCCGTCAATTTCAGGTCTCAGCCAATTTTACCTTCTTCTTTAAAACCTTGGACCTTGTTATGTCTTTGTGATATGCTTTTACTATTTTTCCTGCCAATACAAAATATAAGTGGAAAAATCGATCGAAAGTTTCGCAAAATATATTTTCTTCATTTTTGCATTAGGGTGCTTATGTGTAATATGTATATATTAAAATAGTTTATTTTGAAATGATGAAAGGCCTATAGTATATCCCTTCAAGTGGCAGAAGCCAAAACGTAAAAAGTAGTCACGTGGCAGGGCCCCGTCGGGTGTTCAGCGCGGATTTAGAGAATATTAAAAATTCAACTATTTAAGCTTATCTATGTATAAAAGTATATATTGAAGCATATATCGTTAGAATAAGCACTAAATACGCTATTCGAATAGAACAATTAAATTATTGTCTTCTTCTTGGTCCCTCAATGCTGAGGATCGTGACATCATGTCCTTCTGTTGAAGTTGTCCTTGTTGTTGTTAAATTATTGTAATGTTTATGCATTTCGCCACATGCACCTAACTAATCAAACCTAGCAACAGTGACAGTTTTCCAGTTTCCTTATTAAAAATGACTACCACCACAAAACAAAGTTATGATTGGAGGTAATTGTTAATTAATTTACTACGTAGGGCTTAAAATTCAAAGGTTAAGTCATAAAAAGTGCCCGTGAGGAAACGGATTTTTTTTAACCACTTATTCCTGAGGTCATAAGAAGAATTTCATGTACAAGTTTAAGTCAATTCCGCAAAAAAAAAAATGTTTTTTTTTTTTACTTTTTGTATGTTTTTAAACATATTAAGTTCATGTTCTTGGAAAATTTATGGATTAATATAAATTGGTACATTTTTTTTTCGTAAAAATTAGTCTATTCAAATGGTACCTTGTGACTTTGATATCTGTCAAGAAGGTAGTCTAGACTAAGTAGGTCCCAAAGTGGCGACTGGCGACATAGCCATCAAAAAGGCGTTATGCACTAAAACACAACGAAAAATATTTTTTTAAATTGGTATTAACTCTGAAACTAGGCGAATTAAAAAAGTTTATATGAAATTTTTGCCTCTAAATACGATCCGGAATATACTGTTAAAATCTTTCCGTTTCCTCGAGGGTACCGTGTATTTACAAAATAACCTCTTTAAAAATCAAGACAGAACTCGACCTAGGCGTTCGATCCCGGATGAACGGTCCTTAGCAACCAAGCGTTAACAAGCGTGTGTATGTATGTTTTCCTTGTCTAACTTGCTAGCTACTTTTGGGCGCTAGAAGAGCGTAAATATACTTCAAAGCCTTTAATTTTGCCACTAAATATGGCAACACCTCACTAACCACCCTCTGTTGGCCGACAGCTTTCTGGCTATCGCATCGACCCGTGAGTGGTGGGCCACCACTTGAAGGGATAAATAACATAGTTGACGATAAAATAATTTTGTTCATCGGAAAGTTTTGTATGTTAATTAACTTTACGGAACAGGTCTTAACTGTACTTCTTTCCAAAGGAAAATAATACTCATTGAGACAATTCTAACAACCTCAAACGCAATTTGGTTGCGATATTTTGACACAGAGTTCCTATGGCCACCTCCTCTCTCATGCATCAGATCAGCTCGATGGTACCATAATATTTCATTGTCACCCTACTTACATATGTATGCAGATTTTCAACTTCATCTGAAACCTCAGTGGGTCAAATATACTTGTAATATTTGATTACAGACAGAGTAGACAGACAGACTGATTCTTTATTAGACATTAATTAAAGTCAGTCAATTATACTCATTACTATATAACTTCGAAGTAGTAGTAGTAGTATAAGTGCATTTTTGCCATTATAAACTTTATATAATAAATAATAATAGCAGTTTTCTCGACTTTTGCATTTAAAATTTATAATCGTCTTCATTGTCGTCAATTCAAAAAATAATATAGAAATAGTCGTTACAGTTAGAGTCATGGTTCTTTTTTGAGAAGATAGCATAATTTATCTACTTTTTGGAGCTACATAATCTACATATAAATAAATAAATAAATAAATATTATAGGACATTATTACACAAATTGTCTAAGTCCCACAGTAAGCTCAATAAGGCTTGTGTTGAGGGTACTTAGACAACGATATATATAATATATAGATATTTATAAATACTTAAATACATAGAAAACACCCATGACTCAGGAACAAATATCCATGCTCATCACACGAATAAATGCCCTTACCAGGATTTGAACCCGGGACCATCGGCTTCGTAGGCAGGGTCACTACCCACTAGGCCAGACCGGTCGTCACATATGCTTGTGCATACCTTATGCTTATGTTTTCAGTTATCTCAATACCAGCAAAAACATGCTACCTTTTTACGTTCACTTCCACAAATTACTTAGCTTTGCTAGTATTCTTCCTTTTTTCACTACTTGCCCGAAATTGACTTCTATTGCATTTTTAAGGTCAACTAAGTTTTGAATAGGTATCTATATATGATTTAAAGCAGACAGTTGTAACTTTTGTCTGAATTAGTAAGTAATATTATTTCGACACAAAACGATTTGGTATCATTTTACTAGGCTCTCAATTTGCCGCGGTATACTCTAGTATTATATATAATTATCAAATTTTTAATTTCATTAAGTTTAAATCATAATCAATATAAATTTCCGGAAAAGATCCCAGAACTAACAAACCAGAATACGGATGGCGTCAGAATAAGGACGTAGGCTTGCTGCGAGCGCGGCGCGCGGGGCGCCCGCCTGCCTGCTTTACCACTTCGTCTGCTTCACCCCCTCAAAAACCTAAAATCTGTCTATAAGAGCGCCTTAAGTCTCATTTTGTATGGGATTTTGAGTTTCCAAAACGTCCCGCTTAGCGCACTGTTTCTAAATAATTTTACACTAGGGGTTCTGAACAAAATTATCGTGTTTTGTAACCTCTCGGTTTACATATTTCATTGAGCTCTATTCGCTCACGTTATATCGAAGATCATCGTCATCGGAAGATCAGCGCTGGAAGCCACTAGCAACATGCTGAGATGAGGCCATTTCGTGGCACTTTATACTTCCTTTGTTTTTGTATATCATGTAATATAATGTGTCTTGTTTGTGTTTACGAATAAAAATTATTCTATTCTATTCTATATTAGTGATTCTTATAACATAGGTAACTAATGTTACCATTAAAAGAAGTGATATTTATGATGGCGTACTGACAATAATAAAAATATTCAAATATAATATACAAAACCGTGGAAAATAATAATAATGTATTTCTTTTAAGCTTAGGGTTAATATTTTAATATTTCTATTATTTCTGGATCAATATAAAATGCTATGTCTTTATTGCTTCTCTAGGAATGCTAAATAAAATTTAATGAAAAGCAGCTTAACTGTATAGTTTGGACTCTGGTCTCGAAGGGGAAAGCTTAAATCAAACACCTTGTTTAATTATAAACTGAAGTATGTTATTTAATCTGGCTGAACTATTACCGACGCAAATCGTCTCACAACGCAAAACAATATTCATATCTTATAAAATCCACGATAGACAACCGTGCGCTAGTTGTAGAAATAAAAAGCTGTATCTACCGGGTAATTGAGTAAACATATAGGCGTTTTATACAGATACATACACATAATTTAATATTTAATTACTTTAAGTTACAGAAGTATGTAAAATCGAGCGAAATCCCGTGAAAGATTTATCTCGACAGGGTAGAGTATGCCGGGGCTCAAAGCTGACAGGCGTTCATAAAATATAGCCGTAAAAAAAAGATCAATCACGCATTATATACCGTCACGTCTGAAAATATCGATACGGCCAAAGTGCCAAAAACATGTATACACGACCTTATTGCCCATATATTAAGGTAGTGTATACAAGCTTTTTCCCGCAACTTACTAATTAGTAATTTGGGTAGATTCTTTCATATACAATCTGTTTTTAATCGATTCCCTTTACAAACGTTCTTATTTGAGAGACAATTATAAAGCCTTGATAAAGTTTAAAGGCAATCATTGAGTTTGAGCATAATGCTTACATCAATTACCTACTAGGCTATGCTTCAATTATTCAATTCAATTCAATTCAAATATACTTTATTCATGTAGGCCTAGCAACAAGCACTTATGAATAGTAAGACAGGATTACATATAATTATCTTAATCTAATTATCAGAGCAATTTATTGATGTTGTAAATATTATTCCATATATAATACTAATGAATATAATTCATAGATCAAATTTAATACTAAAACTTTCACAAAATATCTGGGGGCAAGGTAGTGCCCCCGCCAAGACGAGCAAAGTGAAGCGCAAGGGCACTTCTTACCTTTTCTCGAAGAGCTTCGTCGTTTTTTTTGAACCCTCATAACTTGGGTTAGGATTATACCAGATAAACAAAATTCTCGAGATATAATGTCGATATTAGACTTATTAAGCATAAATAATTTCAATTGCATAGCTCTCTAGCTAGATTTTATTCATATTTAAAAATCCCGATTTCGCCCCTGACTCACTCACTCACTGATGATCATCAAAACCCTTAGAGTACTTCTTGAAGTCCTAGAAATCTGAAATTTGGTATGTAGGATAGTATTAGTATAAAAAAAAAAAATCAAAACCTTGAAATTTTTTGCCCCTAAAGTGAAAAGTGGGGTGGAATTTTGTATGGGGAATCCATAACACTTGAACCAATTTAGTTGAAATTTGGTATGTAGATAGTTATAGGGGAGGATATATTATAGTTATCAACCTCAAAATCACCCCGTAAGTTTGAAAAGAGGGCTGAAAAGGGCGTTAGGGGGGAAAAGGGGTCCAAGTTTGTATGGGGAGTCAGATTATATAACAGATGCCCCAAGATACGTATTTCAGGATGTTTAACAGTAATTCACCCCCAAATCTTTAAATTAGAGGATGGAAGATTGTCATAAGCAACTTACAAAAAGAAGTGAAATGCCATCAAAAACATCTTCATGTAAAATGTTGCCAAGATGAGACCATAAGGCTTGCACTAACAAAAAGCTATCAGATCTCCTGTAGAGCCAAGCTTCTAACTCTACAAGCCCTAACTTCAGACACTCTACACTTTAGTCAAAATATATGGCTTGGCCGTTTCGCTACCGTCACATGGGCGTAAGGTGAGAAATGTATACAATATCCATTATCTTTTGTTATTGTAGTAACGAAACGGCCATGCCATGGTCTTGTCTTGGCAACATTTTACATGAAAATGTTTTTGATGGGATCTCACTTTCGGGGTGGAAAAGAGATAATTTTCACCCTCTTAAGGGATGATTTCCGGGATAGAGTAGTTTTTAGTCCGTGTTACATTATTTTCTTTAAAATAATTTAATTTGTTTGATCAATTAAGTAATAGTACAAGCAACACACATAGTTTAATGTCATGTTGGTATCACATATACTGTTGTCATCTATGGGCAGGGGCATCTCAGTACCAGCCCCTCTGGTCCGCATCCAACGAAGAACGACTTCGACTCGACTTGACTGCAAGCGTTTTTCGGATCGGCTTGACTCCTTGGCGCTGCGTAGAGATGTGGCCTCGCTCTGCATTTTCTATCGCATGTATAACGGGGAGTGCTCTGAGGAATTGTTCGGATTAATCCCTGCCGCTTATTTTCACCATCGCCCTACGCGACAACATTTTCATCTTCACCACTTAGATTTTTTTTAATACTACGCCGGCAGCAAACAAGCATACGGCCCACCTGATGGTAAGCCGTCTCCGTAGCCTGTGTACGCCTGCAACTCCAGAGGAGTTACATGCGCGTTGCCGACCCTAACACTCCTGACCCTCGTTGAGCTCTGGCAAACTTACTCACCGGCAGGAACACAACACTATGAGTAGGGTCTAGTGTTATTTGGCTGCGGTTTTCTGTAAGGTACCCTAACCCCCCCCCCCCCCCCCCCCTCGTTGAGCTCTGGCAACCTTACTCACTGGCAGGAACACAACACTAGATAAATGGATAGATAGATGGTTGGCACTCCTCAACCGTACGTTACTGCAGAAACTTCCTGCCTCGCACAGCTAAACTGAGGAATGAACAATCGTCTGCGGTATTTCCGGACCGATACGACCTTCAAACCTTCAAGAAAAGAGCGTGCTCCCATCTTAAAGCCGGCAACGCACTCACAAGTCTCACAACCCCTCGGGTATCCATGGGCGGAGGTAATCGTTTACCATCAGGTGATCCGCTTCCTCGTTTGCTTCCTATATCATAAAAAAAAGTTATTTCTAGTTTAATATGTTTCCTTGTTATTCCGAAAAAGTACCAACAATACCTAAAAATACGCCTACGTAATGTTTATAAAGTGCTATTGTAAGCAGTTCGCCTTCTTTTTTCATATGTTTAATAAAAAGGATCTTATGAACCAAAAGTAAGGTTACGTGGGCTACATGCGTCAGCATCTCAACACATTGCCGGCTCCCACATCAGCCGTACCTCGCGTGACATTATCTGATTCTATTTTCCTTTAAAAATTATTTGTGGTTTTACATGTATGTAAAATGTATAATTGTTGGTGCAATAAAGTGAAAAGTCCGTATCTAGGATGCGGGGATCCCTGTAGATTCAGGATTTCAGGAGTAACATTAAAACACGTCCGTACTTAAAATTATTTAATTCGACAAGATCGATGAATGAGCTATATGGAAAGTGAAGACAGGGCCTAACATGAAGCACACAGGTTCGGTAAAATAAATAAATAAATATTATATGACATTTTTACACAAATTGACTAGGTCCCACAGTAAGCTCAATAAGGCTTGTGTTGTGGGTGCTGAGACGATACATATAATATATAAATATTTATAAATACATAAATACATATAAAACACCTATGACTCAGGAACAAATATCCATGCTTATCACACGAATAAATGCCCTTACCAGGATTTGAACCCGGGACCATCGGCTTCGCAGGCAGGGTCACTACCCACTAGGCCAAACTGGTCGTCAAAAATCTAGTCTAATCTCTTAGCGAACTCTTCTAGACAACCTCAACGCAACGAGTAGAGCTCGACGAGGGTGCAGAGTGTTAGGGTTGGAAACGCGCATGGAGTTGCAGGCGTCTATAAGCTACAGAGACTGCTAACTATCGGGCGGGCCGTATGCTAGTATGCCACCAACATAGTATAAAGAAAAAAAACCTTTTCGTAATGGAGGCGAGGCCAATTAAAACAGTAGGTATTAACTAGTCAAATCTAATCAAGTCTAATGTAGGTATGCTAGTTTTAAGGAATTTATCTATAGGCCCATTGTTGCCTGAAAATAAAGATTTTCATTAACTCATTCAAATCTCCTAAACACACGTTTATAAATACGTAGTTCAAAATTACGGATTATACCTATAATTCTGCGGTCTGGGTAAACCATAGCAATAACTTTTATCTATGTTTACACGCGTAATTAAGTAATATTAAACAAGCACTATACTGTTATTTAATTAGTTTTAACTTTATTAGTGTAATGGTGAGTGGGGTAGACACCAATTTTTGAGGAAGAGACCGCTTTTCAACGATATGACCTCCTGTTGTCTACTTATAATTTTCGTATTGATTTCTCTATCGGCCTGATTTGAATTTTAAGATACATCACCAATTTCCTCAAGATACGGTATGAATTGGATATGTAGGTGTCCAAAGTGACGTTTTTGTTTGAAGAAACGTCACTTTTGACACTGATGCATCTAATCCATATCGTATCTTTAGCAAATGTTTGACGTATCTTAAAGTTCGAATTGGGCCGTATGTTGTTTTCTGTTAACGTCATGTGGGAAACTGGGGACAGAAGGTGTAATATTAGACAAAGGAAGTATTCCCCGATTATATGAACGTGGTTGACAGTCCACAGTCCAGTCCAGACGTGATACTTGTTACTTTTGGGGTATATTTTTTCTACTAGCAAGATTAATGCCTTAGAATAAACATCTTCTTCTTCTTCCTCGCGTTATCCCGGCATTTGCCACGGCTCATGGGAGCCTGGGGTCCGCTTGACAACTAATCCCAAGATTTGGCGTAGGCACTAGTTTTTACGAAAGCGACTGCCATCAGACCTTCCAACCCAGAGGATAAACTAGGCCTTGTTGGGATTAGTCCGGTTTCCTCACGATGTTTTCCTTCACCGAAAAGCGACTGGTAAATATCAAATAATATTTCGTACATAAGTTCCGAAAAACTCATTGGTACGAGCCGGGGTTTGAACCCGCGACCTCCGGATTGCAAGTCGCACGCTCTTACCGCTAGGCCACCAGCGCTTAGAATAAACATATTATTAATATAATATAGTATAGTACTAAATATAAGATTTTATTTTAAGTATGTTCTCTAAATCAAATATTCAAGCGTTGTAATAGTTACGTAGCAAGGTATATTTCTTCAGAAATGTTTGCGTCGAATGGAAAAATCCCCAGCTAAAAAAATATTGACGTGAAAGAGCGTTTGTTTGTTAAAGTTGTAAAACTATCTAATTTTAGTTTTATGGTGTAACGTTTATGATTTTAATATTATATATTATATTCATCAGGTGTGATCGTGGTCAAACGCCTGCCTATCCTCCATAAAAAAAAAAAAAAATACCTATTAGCACAGGAACTTAGCTGAAAATAAAAGAAGGAACTAAACAGTTTATTTTTATTTCTCCGTTTCGAAAATTCATACACAACACAAGTAGGTACATTGTTACACACGATTCAATGAAATACAAAACGATATTTTAGACACAATCATTAATTCATATGAACTCTTTGAAATAATTAAAAAGTTCAGAGAAAAGTACAGTAGAGTAAGTATACCTACCGTATACGGATTTTGTTTAAGGAGGCTTAGTTTGATGAGAGATCAGGGTTTGATGCCCAAGTTGGCCACTCTAAAGATTATCTAGGTAAACACATCCATCATTCATCTTTTATTCGACATTTATTTTCCATATAAACGCATTCACAAAGTTTTGACACACTACATTTCAAAAGAATTATTCTCATGACCCTCTGCTTGGCTCTTCTTATTCATCAAACACGGTATTTCAATGAACTTAGAATCTCTGATCAAGGTTTCTGCGTCTTCAAAGGTGTGAGGAAGTTCTTTTGAAGCCGTTTCTGGAAGACCTAAGACTATCACAGACCCGAATCCTGCCACCCCACCCACGATCACGAGCGGCAGCCACGTGTAATAAATTTCCAAGTACACTATGAAAGGCGAAATGACAGTCGCAACGTAGCCACAGATATGTACAATAGACATTCCTGTGCCTCTCACAGCCGTCGGCAGCATCTCAGTGGCCCATTGCATGACCGTGTTGCAAGTTATGTTGATAGCAAACCTGGCCACCACCGCACAGAGAACTGACGACAATCCACCACCCAAGAACGCTGTTAGCACACTGAACACACAAGCGATAGTGAACGTCAACACTGACAACCACTTTCGCCCTGTCAGGTCTAAGATAAATGAGACCAGCGCCAAAGAAGGAAACTCAGTAAAAGAAATAACCGAAAACGATACAAAAAAGTCGAACTCTAGCTGCCCTATGCTTCTTATTAAAGAATCAAATGTTATCATGCAACACATATATCCGACACATATGCAGATGAACATGTTCCTAAGAAGAGATCGCTTAAAAAGATCAACTGCACCGTATTTGGCCTCTACTTTCTGTTTAGAAAGGCTTGTTTTGAATTGTTCGATCAGCTTCGAGGACACTTCTTTCTTGTTAACTTGACCAATTCTCTGGATTTTTTTAATCGCGTCATCTACACGCCCGATTGACAAGAGCCATCGGGGACTCTCTGGCATCACAAAAGGTGTCAACACCGCAAATGTCATCGGTATACTCGTGACCAGAGAAAATACTTTCCAATTATTACAAGCGAGAGCTATCCATGGATAAATACAAACTGCAATAGTATAGAAAATAGCGAACGGCAGATTCGCTATGATCGTTCTATATTTTGGTGCGACGTCCTCTAGCACTAAGAGGTACACCATCAGCATGGAGTTGTCCCAGGACATTCCCATGAAGAATCTGCAAACGGCAAACTGGACGAAGTTTGTTGTGAAGATAGTGATGACGCCAGAAACACCCCCGATCACGTTGCAAACGGCGGCGGCGGGGAGCCGGCCGAAACGGTCTGCGATCCAGCCGATTAAGAATCCTCCCACGATGGAGCCGACGAAGAAGATTGACTGCGCAGAGGCTTGATAGCTGTCCTTGTCACACACCCACCCCAACTCACTGGAGATGGTCGGATAGGGAATCTCGGTGGAGTTGAACTCCCAGCCGTAACGGCAGGGTTCGGTGTGCCATGAGGGGTCGGGGGTGGTGCGGCCGGCGGCCAGCTCGGCGCTCCAGTTGGCGACGTAAGCTGAGCACTGCGAGTATCCGAACCTAGCGTCTGCATCAGCGGGGATAGCCAGCGCCCGGCGCTGCAGTGCGGTCAGATTCGCTAGCTCGGGAATATTGCACCAATGGTTCGGCGACACTTCAGTAATAAACAGCTGTTGGAAATACGACACGACTCCGAATGCATAGAAAGGAAATGTGGATATGAATAAGATTTTTTGATAGAGGCCGAACTCGCCGGCCGAAGACAACAGGTCATCGTAGGTCACTTCTTGGGATTCTTGTTTTTCTTGTATATCTGGAAGGCCATTTCGACGCCTCCCGTCGATTTGTCTTCCGATTTCCTGCATTTTTCCAACATGTGACGCGCCTATGGAGTTAAGCGGTGAACTGCGAGATAGTAAGTAATAGTTTTATATTATAGTCTGTTACAAAGTATAAACCCAAGATAAGTGTATTTGAATATATTCGGTATCTAAGCAATAAACAAGAGCTGACGATGGTGCAATTGAGTTTATGAAACCAGATTCCTGACTCTGTCGCTTATCTTAATGAATTATGACGTAAAGTAATCTACTTTTATTAAATATATGTCGGAAATGCCCACATTTTGTTCGTAAATCAAACACGGGAAGTGCCCAACTTTTATAACCCCATTACTATTCGTTGCATTAACTTTTCACATTCGTCTTCTTGAATTACAATCGAAATCCCAAGGCCGGGAAGAAGGGCTTGCCGGCCGAGTAGACCTTGATGTATTGTTTGTTTTTAACGTTTCATCGAATACCCAAGGTTTACCCTAAAATGTGGCTTCGTTGGTCCAAAATTAGCTCCAAAGTATAAAATTTATTTAAAAAATTTAAATTACGTACTGTTTTCTGGTGGGTATGTTGATATATACCAATTTAAAGTAGACCAAAGATTCAAAGAATTTATTTGCACAGACTACACGTATATACATGCAGATCATATTGGTACAAAAAAAAACAAAGTTCCAGTACCATTACCATTCACCACTACCATGTTTCGAGACTTAAAAGAGGTTGTGATATAATTATTATATTAATAATAAATAATATAAATAAAAGAGCATTTATATCTTACATAATTATTTCAGAGTTTCAGATTGTGGCCATTTTATTGTTAGTACATTTTAAGATAACAAGAATTATTATGATAACGTTCTTATTATTTTCTTTATTTATCTTTCTTCTCGAAGTTAGAGTTCTCCACGATGTTTTCCTTCACCGAAAAGCTAGTGGTCAATATCAAATGTTTTTCGGAACTTAAGTACGGAATAAGTTCCGAAAAACTCATTGGTACGCGCCAGGATTTGAACACGCGACCTCTGGATTGAAAGTCGAACGTCCTATAGGTAGGTACTAGGATATTGTTTTTGTAAAATAATTCCAACGATCCACTATCCAAGCTCAGGCAATTTTATTCCACCGATAAAATATATCTTTTTTTTTGTGATCGCGATCACGTTTTATTTCCCCGATAAAATGTATCCTTATTTATCGAAGCCGCCGTACGAGGGTTTGTTTGATGGGTAAATGTATTTTCACTTGAGTGAATACTTTTGGTGGTCCTTTACGCAGTCCATGTTTATAAAATATTGTATTTATAAAAACGTTACGTACGTTATGAGTTTTTCGGAACTTATGTACGAAATATCATTTGATATTTACCACTAGCTTTTCGGTGAAGGAAAACATTGTGAGGAAAACTGCATCTGCGAAGAAATTCAAAGGTGTATGTGAAGTCCCCAATCTGCATTGGGCTAGCGTGGGGACTGTAGCCCGAGCCCTCTCGCACATGAGAGGAGGCCTGTGCCCAGCAGTGGGACGTATATAGGCTGAATTATTATTATTATATTATTTTATAAATACGTGCGCGTCAGGATGGCGTGTGGAACGACTCTATCAATACTTTTAGTCTGACATGAGTACCTTATGTTGCTAATTTGACTGTAACTTTGTATTGCTTTAACATTGAATAGTGGCAACTGGGTCGTATACTTTTTAATAGAATGCCGATAAAAAATGTCTATGCAATTAAAAAAAATATCTGGAATATATAAAAAATATTAGATAAATTAGTGTTTGAAATTTGCTTCTTTTTGGTTAATTTTTCAAATATTATAAAACACGTTTAAAGTGTTGATCTCGTGCGCCTTACGCAAGTCATGCATAGTTAAATTATCGTTTTATGATTTTGCTCATTTATCCATTTCAGGCATCCATTTAATTTAAAAGGTATAAAAGTTATCATTAAGTTAGCAAAGTAATGGTTGGACAAGCACGCAAACAAGGAGGTTTACTTTCGCATTTATAATATTAGTATAGATTTAGATATTGTAATCATGCAAATACTTACGCTTGGAGGGTTTTTTTTTATACTACG